>NC_082341.1:77784110-78398753 GCF_027477595.1 Haemorhous mexicanus
TTCAGTGAATGTCAAACGTACGCTTTCTTTAGTTTGAGAAGCCCTGACATTACAATAAGGACCCCAGACAGGAGAATTTTTTGTCTGAAGACTATGTTAAAGCTTATGCACTTTGAGAGATGGTTTTGTGTCACATGAGTTACACCTGAACCACTGGTTCCCCAGGTCAGAAACAGTCCAGCTCTAAAAAGCCACTTAAACAATGTAGAATGTGTCTGTGTGTCTGGCATTACTTGATAGAGAGAATAGATAAGATGAGCTCTGAATTCACACAAGGGTCTTTAGTCTAGTGCTTTCACAAATATTTTCTTTTTTCTGGAGCTTCTGTTATTTACAGGTGGCATAATCATTCACTGACCTTTCCTCTTCCTCCTCTTCCATCTCCTTTCCACAACTGCACATGTCCAAGACTGATTAAATTAATAATCTCAACCAGACTTATTCCACTAGTTTTTTATCTGTGAACTGTTGTGTGGAATTGTGTTTTTTCACCCAAAGGTTATTATTCTCACTGGTTATTCTTTCTGTTTTTCAGTTCAGTATCTGGTTATATATATTTATAAGATATGCATGATTTCCTTTCTTTATAATCTGGTAAGCAAGTAAGAGGACATGAATAACAGTTTTACCATGCAACGAGATCACCTGAGATCATCATTATCTCATGATGGCTCACGAGAGCCATCACCCTACTTTTACATGTGCTAAGTAATCAACAAAAGGCCACGTGCAATACTGTCCTCAGTGAAGCACACACAGAGAACTGCTGCTTTCCCTTCTCAAAGACTATTTTGGAAATGTCTTTCTGTGGTGGCAACATCATGCTGTTTATTCCTCACAGTAAAGCCCATTTTTCTCCTTCTTCTTGTCCTCCAGCCCCACTGCCTTTATTCCAACTCAGAGTATTTGTTCCCAGTTTTCCTTCCACAATTCCAGACAGAGTGTGGTTTGGGTTTTTATTTTGGCTTGGTTTGGTTTGGTTTTTGGAACGGAAGCAAAGCATTTTTTAAAATAATTTCACAAAAACAAATATATCTTCTTCCGTAAACACATAAAGCTTCTAAATTAAAATTGGAAAAAAAATAGGATGAAATCTTCAAAAATATTTCTCCAGCTTAGTCTGCATGAAGATGGTGAGCTAGTAAGAGAAAGGTAAAGAGAGATAGAATGTGTTTGAAATAGACTTGTATATAAATCAGAAGTTACCAGAATATATTTGCAGGCCACCTATGTGGCAGATGCTAAAGCAAGGAACAAACTCAAATTATCCTGCACATATTCTTCAAGGAAATCCATTGAAAATTAATTCAGAGAAGTGCAGAACCCAATCAGTAATGACTCAATAATTTCAAAGCCTTGATTTCTTTTATTGTCTCGTTCGGGATTCTAATATTTTAAAGTGTTCTTCATCCAGAGACTTGTATTACAGCTTACTTTTACTTTGCATTCAGAATCTAAAAAGTTTTTCTTTGACTTTTAGGTGCATTTTTTTGTCTGGAATGGAAAAAGTGAACTCAGAACTAGATTCACTGCAAAGCATTCATAGTTATTGCCTTCATATGTTTTATGCAGAGTTTGCTGACTGTTAAAATCTCAGGAAACATAGAAATGAGTGAAAGATACTCTTCTGAGACAAATCACAGGGCCATATATTATTCTAACAGTTTATTTTTGGAGCCACAAACCATTTCAAAGTAAGACTAATACATTTTTTTATAACTTCCTTGCAATTTTTTTCAAGATTGAAAGAAGATATATGATAAATTAGGTGTCATGCTGGTTTTGTATGCACCATACTTTAGTAAAAGAAATAAATAAACCAACAAACAAACTGGGCTGGTACACAGCAAACCTTTTGTGCTGCAGGACTTTTTGATTGTTGGTTTTGATTTTTTTAAATTACAAATCAAATCTATCCTTGTAGAAAACAACTTCCTCTGAACATTTGCAAGGTTAGTTTGACTTTTACTCTCCTGCATGGAGTCCCAGATACCTCAAGTCCCAACACATGGGAAAAAGGCAGAGGGTAAACAGAGAAGCAATGTTCAGATGATGCCACTTACATGAGCTGCAGTGCCTCAGTTAAGGGTCTAACAATCTATGACTTTCAGATGAAAAGGTACCAGAATGAACAAGAAAAGAGGGGTGCTTTTCGATGCTCTAAATTTTTTGGATACCAGGAGACATTGCTGAGTTATTTGCCTGCCAAGTAACCTGTTAATATGCATACTATACCATTTTCTAGTCACAGTTGCCTTTAGCAAGCAGTGCTCTTGAACTATTGAACAGTGACTTATTTAGTTTTAGTCTGGCTGTTACTGCCTTTACTGGAGGTAAACAATAGTATTTTATATATATATTATTTTTTAAGAGGATATGGGAGAAAATAGATTTATTCAGTTGCAGGATGATCTCCTGGATTTTTCCTCTGCTCTTTTACTCCCCACTCCTATCAGCATTTGCATGTTTTACACATCTTCTGATAAAACTCTCCAAACACCAACCTGATCCTCCTTATATTAAACTAGAGTTCATTGTTTTTTTTTGTGGAAGTAGATTTATGTTTTGTCATACACCTTTATTAATCTTTAACATTTCTCACATCTCATTTTGTCATTCTGTTATTTGGGCCCCTGAGAGCCTTAAACAATTCTTTGCAATTTTCCTGTTTCTCTTAAATATCTTCATCAGCAAACCAGCTCGCCTTGCTGCTCGCCTCTTACCCAGGTTATTGATGAGGATATCAGACAACACAGGGCCAGAACCACTTAGAACAGAGGCTCTGGAGGAATTCCATTGATGACAAGCCCAACCACCACCCCTCCATTATGCAAAATAGCTCTTTACATCTAGGGTGTGAGTTCATATCTTTAAATGCAGTGGCTGCTTATTTTTCTTAAAGCCTGAGGTAAATAAATTTATCTTAAAGTCTTTTGGAAATCTAAGGAAGACACAAGAACTTTGTCACGCTCATCCAAATGTGCTGAAAAGTCAGGTGACTCTACAAATTTTGTAACGTCAGCTTCTGTAAAAGAAAGGACTGCTGTCCCTTCCCAAGTACAGTATTCACCCAGATGTTCACAATTTTTTCCCTATTATTTTTTCTTTATCTTTAATAATACATATTAATAAGTCTGAAGTTGCTGAAATCCTTTTGAAACCTTTTGTAAAAAAAAAAATATTCACATTTTCCTCCCTTCAGTCCAGAGCTATCAACTAATTTTCACTGAGAGGTTATATATCATCATTGGCATTCATTTTCTTTCCTTCCTTAAGCTCTTGTTAAGCTCTTAAGGGAGTGTCTTTGGATTCCAGTGATGGTTGTTGTGTGACTAGTAGGTGCTATTGGATGTTAGTATTACATTCCCTCAAAAGGCCAGCATATATACTTTGCATCCATTTACCTACAGACCAAAGACAGTGATCCTTCCAAGCTTATACAGCATTTTTATAGGATTTCAGGGCTCAGTTACATCCAGTCAGGGAAGTAGAGAACAATGTTGGCATAAACTAGCCTCTCCCCATACACCCACAGGCACCCAAACCTGGAGAGGGAAAAAAAATGCAAAGTTCTGCTCACTCATGTTTTAATTGTAGCTCTCTAATATGTGTACTAGATACTGTCAGTTTTTTTTAATTACATAAAAATTGACATAATAGAAAACCAGTCTGGGAGTCTAGCAATAGCTAAGAGAGCTCCGGTTGATGTGTGGGATAAGTTGTCTTTCTATGCACTGCACCTTTTCTCGATGGAATCATTTATTCCATTCTGGGATAATTTTCTGCCTTCAGGTGTAATTTAAGCAGTGAACATGTTTCTATAGACACACACCCACACTATATAGATTTTTTGGTAGTTAAAGAGATGAGAAGCAGAGAATAAAGTGAAATGGTGGTATTGGATCCAACCCATTCTGCGTTTAAATGTAAAAGAGATATGAAATTGCTCTATCTATTGTAAGGGGATTGTCTTCACAGGCTCATAAAGATGAATTCACTATTTTACTTGTATTTTGTGCAAAAAAAGCATGAAAAATAACTGCAGGTGATTTCTGAGTCACAATAACAACAAAAGATATTTCTAATTTATTTAATAGTTTACTAAAACATCAATTTCCAAAATACAAGAATTCTAAAACTATTTGTTTTAATAATTTAAATCATTGTGGTGATGGAAAAGATAAATAAAGTTTACAACACTAATTAGCCAACAATAAACTTCTGACTTTGCATCACTAGTGAGTTTTCTCACATGAGAAAAACTCATGTTTTTTGAAGATGACTTGTCTGGAAATAACAAAATTTCATAGGCTGTTGGATGATTTACTATCACATATGATTGTTCTGAATTGCATTTTTTTTTAATTTCATTTATTCCATGACTTTAGGAATCAATTTTTTAGAATTCACTTCATAAGTAGATTTTTCACTCATTAAGCACAGAATGCTTGAATCTGGTAGCTCTTTTCAGGTTCAAAGTACTCAGTTTTGCGAAGCAAGTAGAGAGTGAATAGGTAAATCTCTCAGAAGTGCTGAAGGCCAAGTTTGACACATTAATTATATAACAATTGATATGAAACTACTGCAGGGGGCAGCTCTGAAATGAGCAGCACAATGTGTGTAACTAATATAAAGTAAAAATTAGAGCTGTTAAACCCTTGAAGGAATACTTACTTTTTTCATGTGAAATCTTCTTTCAACATGAAACACTGTGAATTTTTACCCTGTACATCCATATACATATATGTACATGCATATATACAAACATATACACATATACATCATATATATACATAGTTATATACATATTTATTTATTTATTTACTTAAAATGGAATACTTGTAAAAATCCCCAAGTGCGGGAAAAAGGTTGGAAGGAGCAAAAAAAAATATTTTGACAATACGTAATTGTTCTCCTACTGTATTGACCACAAATATGTTACTGAAGTTATACTGAATAAATATCAGGTCCAAAGAGAAGCAGCAGAGTGAGTTTATTAACCTCTGTTGCATGAACATTGCTTACAAGACTAACGTTTCTAGTAAGAAAATAAGTAAAGTTAAAAATTAGTTTTTGTTTGATGACATCTTTTAAAAGCCAGGAATTATATTGAATCGTTTGTAAAACTTAACCTATAATACTGAATTTTTAGCTAATAAAGTTTTGTGTTGGGAGTTCTCCTTTTTGCTAGATTTGTACAGTGCCAAGCAAAATGAAATTTGACTGGAATATCATTATCAAGAAATAACAGGAGTGCAATAGGTATCCTTCTTGATCAACTGAGAAACGTGCTTCTTGTGTGCATGTAATTTTTTGGAAACTGTACTTAAAATATAATTGTTCATCCTGTTGGAAAGATTCACACAATAAAATGTCTTCTGTCTCAAATCCATTTGTTAGTATTCAAAGTAGAACATTTCTACCATAGTAGTTAATCTTTTTCTGTTTGTTCATGTTCTGCCACAGAGAATCAGACCTTTACTTAGATTTTTTCAAGTAAAATTCTTAAATATGCATAAGCATTTTTTAAAGAAATGGAGTAAATAATCAGGACTTAGTATAGTGCTTTGGACTTACCAAAATCCTATCGAAAATCAAGTTTTTAGGAAGAGTTCATGGGCAAGACTAACACAAAAAATACTGATTCAGAAAAAAAAATGCTGTGCTCTGCATCAAAACTTAGGGCATTTGTACCTATCTGTATCTACTAAAAATCTCGCCTAGAGTTTTATACATAGAGAAAAGATGAAGGAGAAAAATTGTCTAGCAGTTTACAACTTCTAAAAAAAAAAACAAAAATTACTGACCACTCATACTTTTTATCTGAATCCTCTTCTCGTGTGTAGAAGTAAGCTCAAAGATCAATACAAAGTATGCTAAACATCTGATTAACTGTATCTCTCTTTGTTATTCCTCTTTTCTGAAACAACTTTTATGTCCCTAAATACTAGGTTGCCATTAAAGCTATGGGTTTTTTACACATATAAGAGGACAGAAAATAAACTGTCTTTTTAAATTGTCCAGGTACCTCTTTTTCCTTTTGAAATGTTTTCTTTTCTCCTCTGCCATTTTCCAGGATACTCAGAAGACAAATTGGATTTTAGGATTAAAGGGAAATGAAGGGTCAGGAATAATACTGTGTGCATAATCTGACTATTTATTTAGCCCAAACTGTGTAAACAAATCAGCAAATTTGAAGTCTTTGCAGAAAATAACACAACAAACACTGCCTGAGTATATAGTGTATCTAGTTGGCCAGCTCAATTATAAGGAACTATTGTATGCCCAGCAAACATGTAAGAACAAAAATAAAAATGCAATTCAGGGCTCTTTGGGTGGGTTGGTTTGTTTACAAACAGGACAAGTAGCTCATGGTGAGACTGTTGGTTAACACAGACCACTGGCTTGGGGTCCAGTCAGGTAATTCTTTCCAGCAAGGCAGACCAATGCTAATGAAATATCATGTATAAAGCTGTGAATTGAAGGAAGCAATGGTCTCAAACCACCAGGGGAAGGCAGTTTCACTCTTCAAACCCAGGGGGCTAGGGGAGACACCATGTGCCAGCAAACCTGGCAGGAGTGCAGGGAGGAGATGCGGATGGCAAGAGTGAATTAATTAAAAGACAACATTGAGAAAACTGTGATCAAAGAAGCACTTTATCCACATCAAGAGATTTAGCTCAGAAAGAGTACTCTAGCACAGAAATTAAACCCTGTGGAGAGTTTTTTGGAAGTTCTGTTTATTAGCTACTGTTTAGATTTAGTGTTTTCACAATGCAATTACTGATACACTAGAGTCTGTGCCAAATCAGCGTGTAACAAGTATGTCATTAGAAGTTTCAAACATCCCAATCACTTTGTTCCTAGAAAAAGATGACTCATCTTCAGTTAACAATCTTGTTTAGCTGTTATAATAGTAGCAAAAACTGACATGTTATAGCAATTTAAATGCAAAAGAAAAATTAATGCTTTTGTCTTTATAAAAAGTTAATGTAATTAAAATGTTATCATTCTTACCAATCCATCACACATGTTACCTTTATCTATTTTATTAGTTTCTGCTATAGGTGTTTTTTTCTTTTGTTTTCACAAAATACAGCAAGTGGTTTTTTTTTGTGGTCTATGATATCAGTCCATAATTCATTTCTAGCTGTGTTCTCAGTTAGTGAGTTGTTGGTTTATTTTCTGTTTAAAATTCAGAGAAGACTGAGGCCTTACGAAAATTTTGGTACTCAATCACAGGTTTATGTGTTCAGGCTGTCTTTTTTTAAAGATAAATTCTTCAGGCACCATATTCTTTATAACTCATCTAGTAGGTTTTCAGCTATTCTGCATGCTGTATAACATGAGGTTTTTTCCATAGGACTGCTTTTCCCTTAGCAGTTCCATAGTGGTTCTGTGGCAGCTTCTGCAGTCTCTGTCATGGAAAAAGAATATGTACTTACACAGGTGTATCAGATTGATTTGGGGTTTGTGGTTTGTTTGTTTGTGGTTTGGGGTTTTGTTTGTTTGTTTGGGGATTTTTAAATTTGTTTTGTTTTGGGACTTTTTGTAATATATAGCTGAAATTAAGAAATCCTTAATCCTTTTCGTCATTTGCCACATCAAATCACAGTCTGGGACTCATCTAATTCATCCTTTTGAAGGCACTCAGCCTCACCAGAATGTCAGAGCTCACATTGATCCTTTTTGTGCCATACCAGTTTTATTTCCAACTAACTTAAAAGTAAACTTGTCTCATTTCCAGTTGTACCTCCAGTTGTACTGGTTTTGCACACATCTCTGTCTGTCTTCATGTGTCCCCAGAAATCTCCAGAATAAGACACTTTTATTTCTCTGACATGTAATGAAAGAAGAACTTAGCATAAAAAAAAAGATTTTTCAGTATTTTTTCATAGATGTTACCAGTTACTAACTAAAATTAAAACCAAAATCTACAAACCTAAAGTACTAGTATATTATCACATGCAAACGAGTCTTTAAATAGGTCCTAAAATAAATCTGTACTAGTAAGTGAATCAGAGCTAAGTTATGTTATGTTATTAATTATGTTATTAATTAGGCCTGTTCACTGTGAGAAATAAGACTTTCAGAATTTTACTTGATCAGGAAAACAGTTGTGAGCTCTGCACTGGCATCATGCATTGTAAAATGGGAAGAAATTATAATAACACTAAAAGAAAAAATACTAATGAAAACAGGTAATTAGTCTGAAATACCTAGTTACAGTACACTTCTGCACAGTTTTTAAACTTAAAAATGTGTTACATCAAGAAACCTGATACAGAAAGGACCTACCCATTTTTTGTTTTCAGAAGGTTTTCAGAAAGGACCTACCCATTTTTTGTTCTGGCTAGGACAAAGATGGACATTTGAAATAAATGTCCTTAAATAACAAATAAAATAACATCAGCAAAACTGTTAAGAAGAACCATTTTTGTTGGTTTTTAACACATGTGAACAAAAGAATAGGAAAAAACCCTCACAAATGCATAATCTTATTAGCTAAACTAGGAAATAATGATTCAGTCACACCTGCTATTCTTTAGTATTATATTCAGTGAGGAAGAAAAAAACAGTTAAAGAAAAAAATAATTTTACCATCATGATTTCAGGACACAGCTCATCATCTGCAAAATTTGTATTCCCAAGTTTTAGAAGTATGCAGGTGACAGTACTTACATTGGAAATGGCCTGAGAAATGGATATAGGCTATACTGTAAGGCAAAACAAAAGGAATTATTTAGTTTTTGCCAGAGGCAACAGCAAGAAGAGTGTCAAGAGAAGTAAACCCAACATTGTTCTTCCATTTTTCTTTGCCTTCAAGCACTATACCAATTTTTGTAATTTGTTGTCAATTCTAAAGGCAGATAATGATGGAGTAGCATAGGTAAATATCACAATGGTACAGGTGGAGATTGGTCAAAGATTTTTTTGACCAAACATTGTTCCATTATTTTTACATCCAAATTTTTGAAACAGGTATATTTAGTAGATAGACAATCTTATTTGAAGATAATAGGAAGTAAATTACTGTTTATGCAGCTGAGCTACAATACAGCACTGCATGTTCTACGTGCTGCACACAACTCTTCTACCTTGAAAACAAAGGACACATTTACTTTTTCCATTTCCCCAACAGGTGTGGGAATTTTTAGTTTTAGTTTTTGGGATTTTTGTTTTTGCTGTTATTTTTTTTCTCTTTTTTTCTTTTTTGAAAATTTGGATGAGGTGGGGTCTTTTTAGTATGTCAAGGGAAATTACTTAGGAGGGCATAACAATATGGAGTATTTATTGTTAAAATATTCTATGCTGTCTTCATGGTTTATATTAGCCATAGAAAAGAGTCATTCTAGGCCTTACAAATCTTTCTAGGAAAATAGAGTGATCTTTCAAAGTTTGCTGTTGAACTAGTGAACAGCAAACTGGTGTTCATATTAGTGTTATTCATACTATGAACCCAATAAAAGCCCATTCTACTGTGTGGCAAAATATCAACTCCTTCAAGACTGCATCAGAAGCCAATCCTGATCATGAAAGAAGTCCATGGCTTTTTTGAAGAAAAAGTAGTTCCATTTGAGGGCACCGTATCATGTCCTGTATAGCTGAGTGTTTCAATGGGAGCAACCTGTGCTTGGTGCCAACATGAGGAATGTCACAAAGTGGTAAGACATTTAAAATTTGAGATTCTTCTGATTAGAAGTCAGTGCTTGGTTTAGGCATATGTATGTGTTTCACAGACACCACTGGAGAGTGTTTGATATCAACCATTTCATAAATGATCCATTAGGGTCAGACTTCATGGTGGTTCCTGGGAGAAGTATGTGTTAATATCTTTGCCACTTACTCACTCAGCTTTCTATCCTTTTGGGAATTAAGAGCTGTAAATTCTCCAGACAGCTGTTTGTAGTCAATGAGAACCTGAGATGACTGTGACAGGATGTTGGCAGCTGCAATTCCAACCTGTCCACTGCAGGAGGACCCCATCCTCTCTTTCAGAATCTCTCAGCTTTGATTGTGGACTGACTGTTTTTGGGGAGAAAAGGGGGAATTGTACTAAAGCATGTTTATCATTGTTTTGGCATCAAACCCTTTCTAAAATTTGTATTTTTGTATGTAAATAGCATTTTGCCTCTTCCAAACTACTTTATGTCCCATACCAGAGCCATCTTCTGTCATCTTCATTGATAATTTGCTGGCTTCAGAGTGATATTTTTACTAATGATGAATTAAAGCACATCATCTTCCAAACAATTCTGAGCTGCAGAAAAGTTCATACTGAGAGCCAAATTTGAAGTGTGACATTTGTGGCTATTTCTTGAAGGGCCTGGCATTTCCTGTAGGACAAGCTGCTCTTTAGAGCCTAGCTGATAAATGTGACACCAGTCAATTAAAGAAAAAATAACTGAGATGTGTAATCACAGAAATTACAATGCAATCATGCAAAGTATTCTAGATGAGAAAAATATTAACTATTAAAATCAAAATTACATTCTGTGACAGAAACAATCTAGTTTAGTAGCGGATGTATAACTGTGTAAGAAAACATAATATTTGCAACTAACTAACATGTATTTTAGAGGAAAGAAGCAAGGGTAAACCTGTTAACACTTTTCAAAGGTGTTGGAAGAAACAAATCAAACAGAGATCAAAGCCCACTGACGCTGGTGTCAAAACAGGATGAAATTATCCATGTCAAAATAAGGACGACACAATTTTTGGCTCTAGTTTTCATATTTTAAGCTTGTATTCATTTTTCCTTATGATTTTTTTAGCTTGTGTAATGGAACTTTTTTCCTTAGTAATATTTGTGCCAAAGCATGTACCTGTACATCAAAATTTCTCTGATTTTCAAATTAGAGGAATTAGGATTTTTTCTTAGTATTTCACTATGTAACAAATTTCCTCTGCCTTGGATCATCCCCATGAGCAGGTGCAGCTGCAGATCTTACTAAACAGTTGTATAAATTTTCTTTTAAATAGCTTTTTAGAGGTCATATTTCCTCTGGAATTTTAGCAGATCTTCCATTTATTCAGGTACACCTGAGGCAAGTTGGGTTTTTAATTAGTTCATTATGCTATATGCAGGAATTATCTGGCTATCTTCTCTTAAATCCTTCCCATACAGTTTAGAACTCTCAAACTTTTTCTTCACTAATTTTACATGTGTTCTTGATTTACACATATAGGATATAGGAAATGATATAAGCATATATGTATCTCAAGTGCACCTAGTTTTCCTAAGAGTCTTAATTTCTTTGTAAAGTGGCCTCCACTTAGAATTATTATGTCAATGACTTTGTGTCATCTGAGTTATAAAAAATTCTTTTTTTCCAGATAACTCACGTAAATATGCATAAATATGTGCAGAATATTGATTCTCATTTCCCCTGAAAGACCATATTTAAATATTTCAAGTGAATTATTCTTCCTCTGCAAAAACATTTTGAGGTCTATCAATGAGAACATATCAGTCTTGTCATAGGCTGAAACAGAGACAGTAAGCACTGCCAGTGATATTATTTTTATGTTGGTATTTAACCCAAATGGCTCTAGATACTTCAGGGAAGCTAAAAAGAGGAAAAATTGGTTTACATTTTCCTGTCCATTAAAGAATGAAGACATCAGCAATCTACATATCCTCCAAGCAGGAAATCTAAGAGACCAAGATGTCATATACAGGGTGCTGTTACTTTTATCAGAATGGCACTGTTCTTCATATTAATTATTCCTTAAAAATAAAATATAACAAGTACTCCTGCCTCTTTCCATGGGGAATTGAGAAGAGCCATCAGGTTTCTTTATTTTTAAGATAAAATATTTGTTGATGAAGATCAGCACAGATACTTGGATAGATTATTATTGATCCAGATCTATAGGTCAGCTGATGTGGATGTTATTTTCAGACTAGAGCTAGGACAATGTCTCTGGTTTAAAGATCTTATAGACTGCATTAGAATGCAGGCTTCTAGCCTGGCATGGACTCAGTAAATTCATTGATTCCTCATTGTCATTTAAAATGCAGTTCTAAGATAAAAAAGTAATGATTTCTTTTGTCTTTACAAAGACTTTTAAAGCCAGGAAAAAAAAATCCCTTAATCAGGTTATGCCATTTTTAGATGGATGCATTTTTGCTGCTTCTCCTCCAGAACTAGAACTGTAAGGTCGCTTTGCTTTGCTGTACCTCATATCAATTGGTAAGCACAGGTCAAACGTAAACATGTTAATTATTGATCACCATGACAACATTCCATTACCTATCTAAGCCTAAAATGGTTTATCAAATTGAGTAATCTCAGTGGGGTTTTTTGACTATAAGATCCAATAACTCTGCCACATAGTGAGAAACAGTATAGCAGTTCTATTATTAACTTATGTGGAGGAAAACAAGTGTGAAACTGAATGCATTTACAGCAGATAAGAAAACTGTATTATTTACCAGTGTGTCTAATAAACCATGTTTAAAGTAAGAATTCCCAACTCATTTAAAGAAAGATAAAGGAGAAATTAAATGCAAAGTCTTCATGTAGAACTCTTTCTATAACATCAGGTGGTTTTAGTCAACTGTGTAGATGGTACAACAATTGAAATGCTTGTTAAGTACATCTTGCTCTCAACAAGAGGTTCTTTCAATGGGTGTTGAGGAAGATTTCCCTAATTAAGACAAGTTTCAACTTAAATGTACTTTTTTCTATATTTCATTGAATACAAAATTTAAAATGACATTCTGCATTATGGTAAACAGTTGACTGCATAAAAAATAGAATGTGCCCCCCTAGATTTGCCAGAATGTTATTTTCCTGAATTGCTCTGACTTGTACCCAAAATGTAATAAGCTGACATTTGAAAAAGAAAGCTGTGCTAAAAGAGGGATGTTGAAAAGATGTATTCTTTAGGGATGGTAGCCAAATGGGTTACAGTTTGCATTTTGCAATGTGACATTGCATGACAGTTTCTGTTACTTTGTTAGATGCAGATATAATTTGTTCAGTTTTCAGAGCTATGGTTTGATCCGGTGACTTTGCTTAGTTTGCGAGTTCTACACAATTTAAATTTTTTAATAAGTACTTTTACTGTACTTATTCTTTCCCTGAAGCATTTAGGAATTTCGATTACCTTTTTCACTTTACTAATAGCCTTTAGTGAACTGGACTAGCCAATGTTTGTTGCAAATGAGGACACCTTAAATGTCTTGCTTTACCATTAAACTTTACAGAGCGTGAACAAAACCTGCACCACGGTGGCAGTGACAGTTTGTTCTAAAAATGAATGCAGTAGAAATTTTTCACTGTAACTAGTCTGAAATATTTTTAATTGCAAAATATAGTAAGAAGGAAGAAAAAAAAAAGAGCCACACAGTCTTGTACATAATGAAATGTGCAAGCCTAGGAGGTGTTATTGATCACAATATTGCTTGCATCAAATTGTTTTGGCTCAGCCTGCCTTTAAAAGCAGTTGTCACATTGAGTTCTCATCTGTCTTTGTCACTTTTCTTCATTTCATTAAGGTACTGCCTGCAAGCTAAGGACAGGGTAAGAGCACTGCACTGCAGTTTGATTCCTTAATTCCTTAAGAACCAACCTCACTAGCTCTTTGGTAGTGAGCTCCCACTGGACTGTCATGCCCCGATTTTGGCAATGAACCTTCCATCTTGGAGGTATGGATCACAGAAAGCATCAAAATGCACTGTGAGTATTACAAGTTCCAGTGATGAATGCAAGTAAAGGAAGAAATTGCAATTTGCCACCTTCTATTTGCAACAGCTATTGCTTAAAAATATATGTAAACTCAGGAGTCTCATGTACTTGGAATAGACAGATATTTAGAAACAGATGGTTGTCAATAAGTCAGATATTTCTTCACAAGTGATAACACCTGGGAAATTTTCAATTACTGCTCAATTGTCAGACATAGTTCGACAAATTTGGCCTTTTGCCACATATCTAACAATGAATGTTTCTTTCCTGTATAAGCCTTGTGAGGCACACAGCTGTGCCATCAAGGCAAAAGGTTGAATGGAAAATATAGTAGTTGGTTCCTAACAAAAGATCTTCAATGTATAGTTTAGCAAATTAAAGGCTGGGGATACTTATATATTACTGTTCATCAAATACTTTCAGACTGCAGGTTTTTTATTCAGACTAGAATAACCATTTTGCTCTGTTTCTTTACTTAAAGAATTCACTCTTACTGTAATTATGCAAATAGGACTTTACTTCATTAGAGGTTAGGCATATATAGATATTATATATACAATGTATATATTAGAGGTTAGGCATATATAAAGAACTTTTGGTAAGTATGTTGCATGTTAATAAATATGTTGAAACATTACATCTTCAAAGACAGGAAGGATTGTCAATACAAATTTAAAGAAGCAGAAATATACATATCCTGTTCCTGAATTGTATAATGCTGTAAAGCCTAATCTTCATATATCCTTATTCATTATAATTAAATACACAACTGATTTGCTGCCAATGCACCCATTTTCCCCTTTCCTGGTATCACCTTCTAACTGAACTGTTGCTCATCTTTGATTCTGCTCTAGCTCACTTGTCTCCTTTAATTCTCTTTCACTTAATGCATGACAAAGATAATTAGAAATAAAATCATAAAAATGGTCACACAAACCATACTAGTGCATGTTGAGGTTGACTGTATTTGATCTTCTGGAGTCCTATCAGTGATATTGAAAGATGAAAAAACTGAGCCTGGTTATTTGTTTTCTGACAAATGTTAACAAAAAGTAATCACTTACTACCTTTCTATAAAATTTCAGTTGAGCTTTAAGCAAGCAAAACTCTTTCTGAGTGAACTAACATGAAAGAGTGCAAATTTAAATCAAGTTTGGAGTTAATAATGAGTGTGAATATAAATACTATTCTTAATGAATATTCTGTTTTTGCTGTAATCGCTTAACTTTATTCAAAGTCATAAGTGAATATTACCTCCACCACTGAAACACTGAGTGATACTTAACAAGAGTTACAGGAAGCCCAGTAACAATGACATGTGATGCCATTATCACATCTAGGTCAAAGAGAAGGAAGAAATAGGGAGGCTTGGTAGGGACTGCTTTGAGTGGGAAAGTATAATATTTTGTCGTTAAACTTGAGCCAGATCAGTTAATTATTCAGTTATGTTCATATCTTCTTTCATGTGAGAGTAACAACATTTTGATCTTTTTTCCTTGTGTGACATCTCTTTAAAAATCAGTACTAGAATAAAGCCCATTTTCTTTGTCAAAAGAAGTTATTTTTTAAAAGCCCTGCATAAATGCTGTTTTCTGATCCTAAATAAGCCACAATGAGAAGAGGACTCTTATTCCTTGAATTTCTAAGAGTGATCTTGTCATTGTCAGCAGTTTTCTGCACACATCAGCTATTTCCTGAATTTCCTTACATAGGAATGACAGCCATTATTTTCTGTAGTTGTCCAACAGTGTTTGAAATCTAGCGAGAAGAGATAATTCTTTATTTTCTCCACCACCATGTTTCCCTTGCAATTTCTTTTTTTAAATACAAAGCTCATATGAAAAGGTTCATGATAAGAAAATTAATCCAAGATCCTAATTTGGTGGTGTGTATTTGATGTCCAGCTAGTGGAAAAGTTAGTTTTAATTTTAGTTTGTATTTCTATTTTAGACTAGAAGGCAGAAACCACTTATTTAACAGTGGACTTCAAAAGGCTGTGCAATATGTAAATTGTTCAGGGATAAATCTTGGCACCAATGATGTCAAGAGCCAATTAGTCTTAACTTCTGCAATGATGAACTGCTTTTAAACTATAATAAACAGTAATATTTATGGCATGCTATGTAAAACTTTGCTCGAGCTGATTATGTGGATCCTGAGCTTTGGGAGGTGGTACTGATGGCAATATTTTCCATCCCCTAGAAACTTTGCATCATGAGTGAAATTCCTAGTGGCTGAGAAAAGCACTGACATAAACACTGTGTGTCAGCATCAAGCCCGGTTTTTAGCTAAACTCCAAGTCTATCAGAATGACAGTAAAGAGTTTTAATGATTTGTACCACAGTTGCGTTCATGCTCTCTCACTAGGAAGAGATTACTGCCGGCTTGTGTCCGAAAGTCCTGTCCCTGGAATGGCCATGACTATGTCACATATATCTTAAAGACACCATGTCTGGATGAGCTCAAGCACAGAGTAGAAATCATGCACATATGACCTGCAAATATGGCCTTGCATGCTCCAAATGCGCTCAGTGTAGGCATATTCCCATATTCCCTACATGCAGCTGGCCTCTGCATTCTGTCTTGATGAGTGGAGAACCTGTATCAAGATGCTCTCACTTGAGTTGAAAGCTCTGGTTTTAATGAGGGAGCAAAGCAGGGCTCTTTGAAGTGGGTGGTTCTTGGCTGTGGAACTTATTTCTTTTTCTTCTTCAGCTCGAAGTCATGTCAGTGTGTTGCTTTTCAAAACCAAACCATCTCTTTTCATCTGTGAGACAAGGATGTGCTGAAGGGAGTAAGGCCACTCAAACAAGGACCCAGCATCCCTTTGGCTCAATTTGGCAGTTAAAAATACAGCCATCAATACCTTAGCCAGACAGATAACAAGTACATAACATATTTGAGATTTGTGTTTAAGCAAGGGTTTTCTTGAAAAAAATTAAAAAATAAGGAAGCAATTTTCTAATTAGTTCAGAAGACTTCATATGTTGACCTTTTAAAAAGAGTTTTTCCAATGTTGATACATAGATGAAGAAATGTTGTTGTTTTCTAGCTATCTTAGAAACATCTTAGTTAAACATAAAATCTAACACTGGTATGATTTTGTTTGAAGCTTTTTTTCCCCTAATGATTTGAGGGAATGAGGTTTTAGAGAGAATGTCAAGAAGATCATAACCCTACAAAGTCTTAGTGGGAAAAGGATCCACTTGTCGTGGTGAAATCTTAAATTTGGTAACATAAGCTTATAATGCATTATTTATATTATTATGTCATTAAAATGTGCATGTCTCTTAATGATTTCATCCTAAATCTGGTATTTTTCTAAGAACTGGACTTCTATTTACTAATCTGACTATGGGTATTGCCCACTGTATTTCAACAAAGATGAGCTAAGAACAAAGTTCTTTTTCTACCCAAACCATAGCCTTTTGTAAATTGCCTTCCTAATTTTGCTTCATTAGGAGCAGACTAAAAAGAATATGGGGGGAAAGACTTAAAATCTGCATTTCTTTTATCCACGTGCTCAGCCCCTAATGCTGTTTCTGTGAACTAAGAAAATAAGTAGGTTTCTTCAAATTGCATCATTATAAACATTTTCTGCATTACTGATTACTACAAGTATAAGATCCCTGTTTATCATGGAGATTACTCTGAAAGCAATCAAAACCCTGTCATTCTCAAGGTCCATGACTAGAGAACAGAGTCTGTGGTATGGAAATATGTAATGCTGCATCTTCTAGTGTAATCAGGAATTAATCTTTGATGTATTGAGCATATTAATCATTATCCAAATATCAATTCCACAGTAATGCAACTGGAAGAGGGCTAAAGAAAAGAGTCCATCTACCATTAAAGTGGTTATTGATTGAAGGTTAATGTTGTGTGTCTGGGAGATCACTCTGCCTCCTTCTTTTAATCAAATAAGTGCAGAACTGAATGACTGACTAAACTGCTTGGCTAGCTGTTCATCTTATTCAATATGAGATATCAACACTGATTGTTTAAAGTAATCCAGTGTCTAAAAATCTACAGCACTATGTCGACTGGAAATAGTCATGTAGTCACATATACCTACCAGTAAAAACTTGATACTTTGTTTACTTTGTTCACATTCAAGCTGTTGACTTCTTTTGCTTATTCCACTCTAAAAAAAGGTTTTTTCACCTTTTTCTTCCCCCCTCTTTTTATATTCAATTTTCCTTTTTTTATATTCTTTTATATGGTACTGTGCAATTCTGTATGGTATTCATATGAAAGAGAATGCCAAGGTTGGATAAATGCTCCTGAGGGATGGAGAGACGGAGGTAGGCTAGGGAGCATGCTCAGAGATAGGAAGGTTCAGGTGATGTTGGGCTGCAGGCAGCAGAGCCTTTGGGTAAATGCCAAGCCAAGAAGTGAACACACAGCACAGGAGAGATAGGAAGGCTGCTAAAAACAGGCAATGGAAATAGAGCTAGGTTCCCAGAATGACAAAATTAAAAAATTTTCTTAGGACCACAGATTGTGCACAGATAGCTGCTCCAGTCAGGAAAAGGACTGAGTTGCTGAAATTACAATGTGGGGTGAGGCTGGGGCAGAACTTCCACTGCTTATGGCAGAGTGGGAAAGGTTTCGCTTTCCTCTTCTGTCTTTCTAGTCAGTCAGAATTTTCTCTACTTTCAAAGTAGAAAGGGATGATGAAGAGCTAAAATCTAATCACGTAAATTAAATGGCTTAGTCCCTAAATGCTGAAGGATTACACAGGAGTTAACATGGCATTTCAGAGCACATAAATGAAAAGACCAATTAAAGTCTGCATAAAGTAGGTTGTGTAAATAGCATTCCAGTCTAGGACTTGACAGTGTCAACTTGTCAGCTGATATTTCCTCTGCTCTGGTATATTCTCACTGGATTGATGATTCATTTCTCTGTTTTTCTAGCTTAGGCCTGACCTTTATTCTACAAGGGCCACAATGAGTTGCGGTGCAGTCTTCTAGAAACATCAGTAGTGAATGTTCTGTGTAAAGAAACCCATGCAAAGGGATTCTAAATGAGTATTTTGTTATCATCTTTTTGTTGTGTGGTCTGAATTTGAGCTTTTAAGCTATATTATGCTAAAGTCAGTGACAGTTTAAAAACTGAAAAAAAAAATTATCCTCTTATCCTTTTTGGCAATAATAACTAGTCTGTATAATAAGAATGTCATATGCTGTGTATATTTTGAGGAGTTTAATTGTTGCATGACACAATTCACAGAACACTAAACATCAGTCTGTCTGAGTGAAGAATGTATTTCTATTTACAAAATAATGAAGCCTTCTCTCAAATAATCAACAAGCTAATGAGAATTTTTGAATGACCCTCGATTATACATTGGTTATTCTTGTAATTTAGATCAAACACTGCTGATAAATAAAGTAGGAAATCTTTAATCTAATGTAAACATTCAAACAAGAAAAGAGAGAAGAAATTAGTTGAAACCAGAAATGAAAAGGACAAACGAGTTCTGAATGGAAGCTACTCCAGCCGAGATGATTGTGTAGGAGGCAGAAATGCACTGCATTAATGTCTATTGATTCAAACACAATAAAGTTTCTCCAGGCACAATAAAGTTTCTCCTGATTGCTTACTGAGCTGTATAAAGGCTTTCCAATGGACAAAGTAGGAAGATTTTCCCTTAAAAGTGTCTGAATTCAACATCATCTCTCCTTTACTTTACTTGCTTGCTCAAATATCTGGTGTCAGACATGAATTTATACTAACAGCCTCAGAGGTTCCTTTGCCTTCACATCACCTGTAAAACAAGCTTTTCAGTGTTCTTTATGAGGGAGCAGCATTATAAAGACCAGCAAAGTCTCCAAGGAACGTGTATGATTTCTGAGTACATTTTCTAAGATAGATGCAAATCTATATAGAGTTTATAGAATGCTTATTTTTTTTATTTATATGCATCTATAACATAGCATAAGTAGAGTTTTGAAGGGGAAACATAAAGAAAGAAGATTTTATTTGAAAATATTGACACTAACCCTGAAGCCCCAACCTTGACTACTCCCTTCTCCATGATATCTCTTTGGACTGCCTTCCGGGGCTTCCTACTTTCCCACATGGCCTATATTTCACACCCCTTTCTCTTTCTGTCATTGCCAGTTATTCCCTGTTGTCCCTCATATTCAGTAGAATTATGGATCATCCTTCCTGTCCTGCTTTTGTGTGAATGCACTAAGAATGGAGAAAATAGTTATCCCAGAAAATGGCTGGTTGGTCCTGCAGCTGAATGTATGGGTGAACAGAGAGCAGCACAAACTGAAGAGAAAATGTTTATGATGATACCTAGAAACTCTGGACAAAGAACATTCTTATATAGATGATATTAGTGTCACATCCTTATTTAGAAAAAAAAAAATAGTTTATTTACTAGTATGATTACTTTTGTATAGGAATGCTTCATTAACAAATCTCATCAAATTAGAATATCAATTCATAGAAGAATTAGAAGAAAAGCCCATGGTTTGGTATTTTATTTTTAAATTTTAAAGGAAGTAGTAACTAGTTATTAATTATAATAGTAATAACTATTATTAGTGTTTATTTGTTAGTGTATTAACCTACATTTGTCAATGTTTTATTTTCTGGAGAAAATTTCCCTCATATACAGCTTTAAAGCTTAGTTTCTTGTACTTTATGCATACAAGCTTCTGCTTGCTACATGTATATGTTTTGCACGATGATGTGTTACTCATTTCTCAAGACACTGGAGGGTATTATATATCAAACTAAGAGTTTAGTCATTACCTTGACACATGAAATTCATTTTGCTGGTTGTGAATGTTATGGTTGCTACAGCTGTTAATCACAAGCATATTTTAAAAGAGAACATAAAAAGTTATTTTTTTTTAATACAGTGGTGTTATCCTGTGGCCATTTGTCTGTGTTCTTGAGCAGTCTCTTTAGACGTGTGGTGCATGACAGTCAGTTGAGCAGAAATGAGATTAGTTTTCCTCAGAAAGGGTAGAAGTATCTGTTAAGGCACACTCGGAACAGGAAAGACATGAACCTGTTGGAATGGGTTCAGAGGAGGGCCATGAAAATGATCCTCCTGTGAGGAAAGGCTGAAAGAGTTGGAGTTGTTTAGCTTGGAGAAGAGAAAGCTCCACTGAGGCCTTATAGCAACCTTTCAGTACCTGAACGGGGATTATAAAAAAGATGGGAACAAATTTTTTAGTAGGGGCTGGTATGATAGGATAAGGGGTAATGGTTTTATCTGGAGGAGGTCTAGACTAGATATAAGGAAGAATGTGTTTACAATGAAGGTGGTGAAACACCTGGAATAAGCTGCCTGGAGAAATTGTGGATGCCACATCTCTGGAAGTGTTCAGGACCAGGGTTAATGCTACTCTAAGCAATGTGATCCAATTGAAGATGTTCCTGTTTATTGCAGGGAAATTTGGACTAGATGACCTTTAAAAGTGCCTTCCAACCCAAAATATTCTATGAATCTACGATATAAGATGGTTTTTTCAGCAGATAATGAGTAGCACTTTTCCTGCACATGCCTTGTACACAGACGGAGCTCTGGGCTGAAGGAAGTGCAATTTCCAGATGAAGGATGGAGAACAAACACTGTGAGACCCCGAGTCTTTGGCCTGTAAATTCTACTGCCAAATTTTTAACTGACAAATTTTAACCTCTCTTTCTGTGAAAATAAACTCTCCATTTTGAAAACTATTCAATTATGTGGAAAGAGATTTCTGATCCATAGCACCCCTTCTGAATCCTCTGTATAATACAGAGGCATTGGTCACAATCTCAGCGGCTGAGTTGTTGCCAAGGGGAAAATTATGAGTAGATAATGACTCAGTACACCAATAGCCCACATACTGCCTGTACTGTCTTACGAAAAAGTGGTTGTGAAAAGACAAAACAAGGAGTGAAACTCTGCATGTGATTGATATTTTTTGTGTTCTGGCTTTTCTGAGACAGTGAAAGATATCCTGTTAGCAAGATCAAAAGCATTACAGAAATTTTTTTTTTTTTTTTTTCTTTATTGCAATAAAGTCATTAGATGGAAAGGAAGAAGGGGATTTTTGGAGGGATGGGATATTTGTTTTGGTTTGGTTTGGAGGAAGGGTTGTTTTTTGGCGGTTTTTTTGGGGGGTTTTTTTGTGTGTTTTAGGGGATTTTTTTGGGGGGGGGTTTACTTATTTTCTGCTTTTCAAGTTTTCGTAGTTTAAACATCATTTGCTTTCATCTGTGATTCTCTCTCATCTACATCATCATTAAATTTATTGTTGCTGTGGTCTTCAGATTTGTTTTTACAACAAAAGCTTTTGGCAGCTCAAACAAAGAAAGTACCAAGACCATGTACTGCATTATTAAAGAATTTTGTCTAAGAGGCAAAGGAAATACTATAATGCATGTTATACTACAGGGCTGTTTATCAAGAAAATTGGTAGAACATACAAGAGCCTGAACAATTTGTTTTCTCTTTGAAATTAGCTGTACTTTAGCTAGAGTTTGGACAGGTGGTTTTTTTGCCCAACCTATATTTTTCTGTGGAAAAGACTTGATATGTGTGGAGATCATACTTATCCATTTATGGTTTATGGTGGTTTATGTCAAGAAGGAAAAAGTTTCTTTTGCTACATCTGCCTATGTCTTTCAACACGTATGTTCTATCCTTCAGCATCATCAATAACCTTCCTACTGTAAATTCCCCAATGGGTAGAACAGTATTTAGATCTCTTTTAAGATTCTCAAGTGAATATTCTCTTCCAAAACCAAAATCTAGAAGACTTCTGAAGACACAAGTTGTGTAAATATGTAGTCTTGATAAGATTCCTAATTTTGCATAAAGTAAGGATATATTTAAGGGCTGCATTTGAAATCCATTGGAGTTGGTAGGTCATTCAGCTAATCTGGACTCTGAAGTCAGTAAATATTTTGCTGGGGTTTTTATACCTTGTCTACCTTTTTGTGAATTCTTTACTGAGTTTTATGGTTCCTGGTGCTTTTGCTCCCCTGAACTGGTTAGAAAGGAAAATAAAACCTGGAATCCCCCTGAAGGTGTTCAGTTTCTCATAATAGTAAATGTTCAGTCGACGAATTGTCTCTCTTTCACAAATGAATCCGGTTCTCTCCAGATGATTTTATGGCAGTGAAATGCCTAATGAAACAGAGTAAGAAACATACTGACCAAGGTTTGGAGGATGAAGAGAATGTGAACCGTATTCTGTTTTTAGAATAAAGAAGCATATGAAGTGTATCAGTAGGGAACACAGGCAAGAGAGAAGAATAGAACTGGATGAAAGTGAATTGCTGGGAGGTTATCTGTACGTGTTAACACTAAACTTGTTCTTGCCTTATTTGTATTCCTATTCTTTTTTACTACTGTGCTTGGAATTGCCTTTACTGCTTGACATTAATTTGTCTCTACTATATTTTTGTTTAGTTTTCTATTAGGAGTACTGCAGAATTAATGGTAGAGAGACCTTTAGTGAAACAGCCTCTTAGAATCCTAAAATGAATGCAACATCTGGGCTGTGGCCCATCACCTAAAATTCCTGTCTTGCCATATTAATGAGTCTCAGACAGCATTAATGCACCTGGAGGGCATGGGTCTCAAAAGCCCAAGTGCAGCATAAAGGAGATGGACATTCATTTGAGTCTCAGAGCCCCATGGGACCCTACAGGTATAAACTTGGCTATAAATTGACAAGCAACCTTGCTTGGCCTCAGGCTATCTGAAATCTATGAGATTTGTAAATCTATGAAGTTTGTAGTGTTTTGAGAAAAAAAAAAAAAAACAACACTCTAATGGATTGCCATTTGTTTAATCTGGCTATAGGACTGTGTTCTGTGGCATACTTTGTCTTGCTATGGGATGTAAGGTGAATTTAAGCCTGCTGGCTATAGATTTTCACAGCAAGTCGACCACGCTTCTACACTGCTCAATACTGACCAACATATATTAAACAGTTACCTTGTGAGGTTTTTAGAGGGAGATTAATAAATAACTATGCAAAACCTTTGCCTGAACATTAGTGAATTAAGATGTTCTGTTTTGTTTTCCTGCAGAATACAATGAGTCTCAAACAGTCTATCACTTTCTCTTTTGGAAAACAGGGAAAAAAAGCATTTAGAAAGCAGACTGAGGGATTTATCTTGAGTGCTCAGATAAGTACTCTAGTATAACCCTCAAGTACCCTGCAAATGTTGACAAGTTTCTTCCTAAAGATTAAACCATTGTTTAGTAATCACATAGCACTGAATTAAGAATGACCATCCAGAAAGAAAAGTCTTTTCAAAGCCAATGCTATAAGATCAAAATGTATTAGCTTCCTTTTTTAAATTTGCTTTCTTCTGATGACTTTCTGTGCTTTTGTCCTCTGCAGAAGCAAATGAGAAGCGATTCCAATTGACAGTTAATCTAATGGCATATCAATAAAGAACAAAAGCACAAGAGGTTTCAGGTAAAACTAGATTGTTTCCATTCAGTTAATGATCACTTGTCCATCAGAACAAAACTTGCCCTACTTTTATGTTTCTTGAGTAGGACATTGGAGTGGGACACTGTTCCATTGACTTTTTCGTGAGTTTTGGGCAAGTCACTGCCTTATTATTATGAAATACAAATGTCATTACACCTAACTTCCTTTTTAGAGATTGGTAAACAGAAAGTGCTATGTTGTTGTTTAGGTTTTTTTTTAGATTCTAACCTTAAACATCTTTTAAAACTGTTTCATGGTGTATGTAACTGATTACAAAGCATAGGTGGTTTTATAGAAACTATCACAGAATTTTACCTAGAATTAATACAGTTGGTATATATGATTGCAGAAATAAGTGAAGATGGTTTGATTTTTCTGTCTTTTCCCTTGGACGATCAGTTGAATTGGTAAACCAGATAAAAAGGAAACCAGGATCAACATCAGTGTAGATCCTGTACATTACAGCTGGAACTCTAACAATGAGACTTCTGAAAGTTCTCTTTTGTATTCTCTTTAAGGTGCTGATTTTTGACTTGACTGTCTTAGGTTTGGCTCTCCTACACACATCTTCTATGAGTTTTGACAAGTTTTTTGGTTAAACTTTGCGTGTTACGTGGTTTACATTCATAAAATCGTGTTATAGATTATTATTTTTCTGTTTGGTGTACAACCCTTGTACTGCAACAGAAATCGCTGGTAAATAAGATGCGTGCTTGTGAAGGACGCTCTTCTGAATTAAAATAGAGCACGTGAATATAATCATGAGATTTCAGGAACCTGGTTTCTACCAGATCATCAGGCAGGAGTGATTATAAAGTACTTCTCCCTGAAAAAAGCATTCATACCAGAACAAAACTACAGAATCTGTTTTCCAGATTTCATAAAGCTTTTCCTTTTTAGAAAGATTTTTGTGGAAAGTTTCACATTTTGTATTTTTTCTATAGAGTTTGTCTGTCACTTATTGAGGTACAGAAATGTAGAATATTAGTCAAGTTTTTCTGTAACTGGTTCCAGGTTTCTCTGTAGTTTGATCAAGAAAAATTTCTCCATAACCATGCATTCTTGAAAGATTTAAATAGAAAACTAAGAATAGCTTGTAGAGCAAACATAAAACATTTCCTGTTGTGAATGTCCCTTAGACTCTACTAAAGAAGTTAAAAAGCAATGGCCTGGCTGTATCTAGGACTGGTGGTCCTCATGTAGTCAGAGGAGATCAGCATAAATGAGCTCTCTGAATATTCTCTAGGCCAGGATGAACAAAATCATTTCAAAATGAGTCTAAACTGCAGTCCTTTCCCTTAAAATGCTCCAATGGCTAGAAAAAATCCACAGCTCTGATAGTCTGGATTCCTGGGAAAGACATGTTCAAAGCTAGCAAAAAAGAAAAAATACAGATGCAGGATAATGTCTATGTTTCCACATTAACACCCAGTATGGTTGACTAAGTAATGACAAGTGGGGCTTCACTTGCAATACCTAACACAGTGTTTATTCAAATGAACCTGTACAATTTGTGAAGTGCACCCCATAATATAAAATGCAGAAGAGATTTTTATATTATTCCTTTTGTATCCATCACCTTCATAATTTCTTTGGCCTTTGGTACTCGTATTCCATTTTAAATGGTTATCATTTGCCTTCTAATATGCACTAAAGCTTTGATTTCCTATTACACTGGAGAGTTTTAAGTAGGCATGACAGTGGTGAAAAGTAGTGGTGATGTTGGTTGTCTCTGAGAATGGAAAAGCTCAGTAGTAACTCATACACTGAGTCTTACCTTTTTTCTCTGAAATTTTGTCCAGCTTGAACTGTGCATGGTGAAAGTTTGACCATCATAATAAAACACAGATGTGGTAGAAGCCATCTCCAATACTTTGCATTCTGATAGTGAGATTTTGGCTTTTTTCCAATTCAAATGAGCACAGTTACAATTATTCTGTATTATTTGGAGAAAAAACAAATGATGAATCATAGCTTCATATCCTAGAGTGTTATGTAATACATATTGAATTTCATTTGTATGCTGTATGCATACGTTTATTATGCTGAAAGCTGGTTACCCAATTTCTTCTAAAGTCTTTGAAGGCACTGTGCCAGCCCTTCCTAAAGTTTGCAAGCATATTGTTTTTGACAGTCAGGAGAGTTTGAGATTTCTGTATTAATTACCCTGTTTATATAAAAAATGAGCTTTATAACATTTGTGTATTCCGATTACACGTATTTTAGAAATTACAGAGTAATTATAGCAATTGCTTAAACTGCATGTGGTGTCTAATTTAATTTAATAAGATGCAGCTACCTCATTTTTCACATCTCATAAAACTAAATATGTGAGACAGTGAAGTCATAATGAAGTGTTGTAACAGTATATAACACGTAGACTTCTAAAACTGTTATTCGGTGATTATTCATATAGTTAAGAAATATTGGTGTACTTGTCTCCATATGTAATGTGTAAAGTATGTGAATGATTATTACTTCTCACTTTGTTACTTTATGCAAAGAAATACATGTTACTTTTTTTCTCCCATGTAGGGCGGAGCCTTTACCAGTATCAGTCTGGTAATATTAACTGTAGCCTGTGGTAATGCATTTTAGTAAGCCAAAAGGGATGGCCATTTATCAGGCTTGACAAGTGGTGTCTGAATAATAACTTTCCTGTAATGCAGACACTTTCCTGAATGTTTAAGTGCTGACGGTTTGAACATTACAGCTCACCAAATTTTAATTGATTTGAGGTTCACTGATTCACTGACCTCTAAGTAAGTGCCAGAACATACTGGGGTTTTATTTTCTTTTAGTTGTCTATGCAGATGAATCTACAGTCAAGTATTTGATACTCTAAAGTCCTATAGGTACCCCAGAAATGTACTTCCTGCTCAAATATGTAAAGCCTTCCCTGCACAAGAGATGTACAGTCCATACATCCAAAAATACTAGTTTTAGCCATGTGTGAAGTACAGGAAATGTAAACATTGCTTAGGGAGGGAAGTGCTTGAGCAATGAGACATAATGTTTCTCAAGTCTTGCTTGCATGACTTAGAAGTGTAGGTTTTACAGCAAGTCAGTTTCAAAGTTAGGGTGGGATTATAGAATCTGGCACAGGTTTGAGCAAATTCTGCATAATTATTGCCAGAGTGTGACTGGCAGCCTGATCAATGTTTTCATTTTCCTCTCATGCTTCATAGCCATAATTCAAGAGTTTGTGAAAGGGTCATGGGAACTTGCAGCTATATCCTTTAGGTCCTGAAGCAAGAAGTTTCATTTGTGGTTCTTTTTTTTTTTTTTTTTTTTTTAACTTTCTGCTTTACATGCACACAAATTCCCTAGATATTCTGGGAGTTTTCAGCTTCTTGGTTTTTTTCCTCATTTTGACTTCAAGACATGTAGACAGTCCTCTTAACTTCAAGAAGAAATGAAAATATAAGCTCTTCTGTGCTCTGTGACCATATAGGAAGCATTGTAGTGATAAACACTTCCTATTGAGCAAAAAAAGACATTTTGTTTTCTGTTTCAGAGTAATCACTCAAAAATTATGTGCGTTCTGCAAAGACATCAGTAAAAGATGAAAAAAATCATAAAAATAAATTAATGAATTTATTTATATTTTCTTGTTTTAAATTATTTTCTTGTATGCCATCATTTGTATTCTTACTTGAGATATGATATAATAGTTTTAGAAATTGTTAGAAGAAACAGATTCAAACAGGAATAGATAAGAAGTACTCATTACATATGGCTTTTCAAAGCTACTTTCTGGAGAACAGTGCAGCCTTGTCTTCTTCTCCAGGTCTTCAAAGGAGAAAATATTCAAGGGGTGACAATATTCATAAAGGCCAGTCAATTACACAGAAAATTCTTACACTGATAAGTAAGAAATGGTTACAATAGCGAGTACCCAAAATAAAACAAAACTGTAATTTAGACATTTAATTATTCCTGCGGAGTATGAAACTTTTCCTAGCTGCATAAAAACTTTACTCAACAAAACTGCTTTAGTTATTTCTGTCTGCTTTGCCAGATACTCATGCTGTTTAACGAGTTAATGTGTATACTCATGACATTTATCATTAATGAAGCGAATCACTACTGAATATATATAGATAGATAGATAGAAATATATATTTTTTATATATATATATATATGCATACATTTAATTGAATAGGCGAGCTGTTATATGCATTCCAGATATGAGAAAAATACTTTCATATTCTTCTTTTCCTGTGTATTATTATACTTTGGATTGAATTTTAGTGGATTTTGGCTTTTTTCCTCTTGACAGCAACTGAGTGCTGTGTGTGCTGACTTAAAGATTGTGTACTAAAATTCACACAGGACTGGAGTAGTTCAACAGTGGACTTCAGGATACAATAAGTCATAATTAAAGTCTATTTGATATTTACCTACCACTGGAGAAGGGTCCAAGGCAGGCAGTTTCATTTGTTGTCATTCAGCAAGGGGCTCAGAGTTATATCTCTGTGAGGTGAGATGAGTTGAACCTCTGTAATGGCTCACAACTGGAAAGTAAATAAGAATGATGTTCATTCTTATTAAAGTCCTGCACACAGTGGTTTTCACATTTTTATACACAAAATATACCAAAGAGAAGAAGAAATAGGTGATGGGAAAAATTGCATATTTTATTGCAGCTAAAGGATTTTCCATACTGTTAGTATGCTGGACAAATAATGTAAAAAACTCTGAGTGTATAACTAAGTATATGTTTAAAGATCTGTTTCCAATTCTCTCTTTTAAAGCTACCTGATCTGGCCCAATCCTAAAGACCATCTATTTTATCTAGGTAAATAAAATATATTCAAAAATAGTGTGAGATCCAGGGATATAAACAAGAGTATTTTATATTTACTCTTTTTAAAAAAAATTTCTTACCCTATAGTCACCAATATAATCTCTATATACTGTATGGCATCTCAACTCCAGTGGGAAAAAGTTTCTTATAAATTCTTCTTTACCTTTATATTCACTTTTTTTTCTAGACTGGGAAATGAAATGCAGGCTAGATGTACTACCGAGTAATTTTACATCCATGGTTTGTGCTATTGCGCATTGTGTTTTAAGCTTTTGTGAGACAGTTGCCAATGTATTACCTGTCTGTGTTGTTAATGGGCTTGAACATGTGTTTTTGTAACTTAAATCTGATTTTATATTGCTTATTTTGATAATATCTTAACTTGTATGTATTCTATTCTGCTTTCAACTTGTATATATATGTGTGGGTATATATGTACTATATATGTGTACATGTGCTTGTAATATACTGATAGTACTGTTTATAATTTTAATTTATACACTATATACTCCTATCAATATAAACCAGTTTCTATTAGGAGCATGGAGATGTACTGGGACAAATCATCAGTTCATTAATCAGGAAAATTTTGACTTCAGACTGTGAAGTCTGACTTACTGAGTCTTTACTCTGAAGATTTCCTATGTATTTGGATAAACACTATTGTTCATTTTAAAGACTTGAAAAGGTGTAAAAGTCACTGACAAATGATCGAATGGAAAACATTTAATGTTGCTGCCTAAGTTTTATTCTTTTTAATATGTGTGAAAAAATTTTATTCTGTTTTTGAGAAAACAGATTGCCTAAGTTTGTTTCATATGCTAGAAGTTCATAAAAGGAATCATTAACACTTTATTCTGAGAAAGGTGATAACACTGAATTCAACTTTTCTGACAGGGATGCTATCCTGCTATATTTTTTGAACTGATTTAATGAACTCCAGCACTATTTTTCAAACTGAGTTCAGATTCTGTTTCATCTGTGAAAGCTGGTAATGTGTGGTAACATAACAAATAAAGTTGTAAATAAAATTCATACCCCAGCTTTTCTTTTTGGTCATAACAATATAGAATACTGCATGAAGAGGAATGTTCCATCAAATCTTAGCAGCCTGGATGTAAACATCCCAACAAGCTCCTTTTTGTCTGACCTTTCTAAAGCTGGTAGATTTCCTATACCTTTTTTATATACCTTTATTCTACAAGTGTTAATAAGTACAGAAAAAAAAACAAGGGAGAGTTTAGTCTGCTCTCTGAAAATGAGGTTGGAAGGCTACGATTCCTTTTTTTTCCAACCTACAACTGGTCCAAAAATAGTTTTTCCTTAATCTTAAGAAATAAAGGGAAAAAAAAAAATCACTAAAATTGAGAGTAAGCACAGTTTCATGCAAGTAACATTTTCTGAAGTTTTATGTGTGATAACTCTTCCTCCATAACTAAATCTCATTCCCTCATATGGGATTGAAAAAGAAGAGCAATGAGGTCTTTTCTCTCACTGGACTGTGACAGAGCCTCAGGAAGTTGATGCACATTCTGATCCACACTTCTTGCTCTTCCCTGATGTGTCTTCACTCTAGAATGAGGGGACTTAGTGCACATTGTTTTGGTTAACCACTTAATTCTGAGCCCCTTTTGAGGATGTCTTTATTCATTTGCAATCTGGTATGAACAGCCTGATCCCCTTTTTCTGTTCTATTCCTCCCTCAGAGTATCTTCTAGGGGTCAGGCTGTTCCTTTCTGCTGGAAAAGCTCTTCACTGCTAGAAGATTTTTCACAGAAAAATTGGCTTTGTTAGCTCTGCAGTGTTGCCAAAGATTAGGACATTGTGAAAATAAGGGTGTGATTTGAGAACTCACTGAATTGTTCAGATGCTGTTCAGCTTGCTGGGATACTCGTTTTTAGCTCCTGTTTGAAGATTAGATAATTCTACAGACCCATGCAATATCTGGTAACAGATATGCTGTTTGTAAACTCCAGATGTTCTATAACACAGGAACAAAATTCTTTGCTAAGAAAAGAACAAATTTGTTGGCTAACACCACTCAAGTAGCTTCTTTGTTCTCTATTTTTAAGTGAAAAGACTGCCTAATCTAAACCTCAACCCCTTCCTAGTCCCTGATTTTATAAATAATGCTTACAGTGTTAGAGTCTAAATCCTATGTAGACCAAGAGAAATTTTTTTAGGCAACAGTCTGGAAAGAATGAAAATTTTATGGGTTTTACCATAAGAATAGAACTAGTCTCCAGGTTTGGGATGAAACAGTTCCACTGATGGTAGTCCTATTAGGCAGGTGTCTCACTCATTCTGTCTTCATCCTAATGTAACACTGAACATCAACATCCTGAGCTGAGATGACAGCTTGACTTTGGGTAGGGAGACAATGTATTTTTCTACTAGAATATTTTTCTCCATTTTCAACTACACCCCCAGAGAGAAATTTTTGAAAAGAAAAGAAGAAAACATAAGGATTCTTGACTGTAGAGGTTAGGTTTGTTTTGATACTCTCAAAATGCTGGGAAGATGCATATGCTTTTAAAAATCATTACCTGTCAGGAGAAAAAAAATGCTCTTTTCATCTCTTTGTGTGAGCTACCTTTTTTGTTTTGGGGTGTAGAATTATGACACTAATGGAGAGCAGGGCAAGGTCTGGCATGGGTATTAAAGGCCATTATTGTCATAGGTTAGCAGATGATAAGAATTATGACTACACAGGGATAATTGTAAAACCTTGGTTTCCTTCTTTCCCCTTTTCCCAAACTAATCACAGAATCTGACTTATTTTGTGTAATCTGCTATGAGAAACAGTGCAAAAGCTGAAGCCAGTAAAGCAGGAAGTCCTAGCTTATCAATTGGACAATTTTCAACTGTAGATGTACATGAAAAATTTAACTATAACTACCATGAAATATCAGTGATAATTGACAGTAGTATCAAGAGACTATATGCTAGGCTGGTTTTCTGGTGAGTACCAGATAGGTAAATTGAATAATTTTGGGTGTTTTTTGGCTTGGATTTTTTACCTTTTATATTTACATTAATATTTCTATTTATATAACTTTTATAAACTATTTTCTTTTTCACATCCTTCTTATTTCCATAGGAGAAGAACTGAGAGAATTTTAAAAGTGTGCCAAAGGAAGCAATAACAAGAAATGTATTTTCTTGTAGATGATTTTTTGTTGTTGTTTTGTTATAGTTTATCTAGAGATACTAGAAGAAATAAAAATATTTTGCCTAAATATAGTGGAGCTGATAAGTATATAGAATTTAATACAGCAGTTAGAGATTTGGGACAAGCAATTAAAAAGGATCCTAGAATAATGTAGCATCATTTCAGAATTAGATCAGGAAATTGGAAGTCATAGTTTCTATATTTGTCTTTCTTGGAGATGTTGGATAAAATGCTTAAACTTGCTTAATTCTGAAAGTTAACGAACTGTTATTGTGTATCAAAATGATGCTTTGCTGACTACTGAGAGCTGCATGTAATAGTTTGAGATCTTAAGATGGAAGTGTTCCCTCTTCCCTCTACCCTTGCCTCCCCACAAGTTTAGGAAGATAATCATTCTCTCTCTCGAAAACTAGTGATATTTTAGTGACTATTGGTTTTTTACATGCCTTAGAGAAGTCTGATTTTCATGAAAACCTGACCATTTTCTTAATCCTAATTTTTATAAATTTAGCCCATGTTCCACAAGAAGTGCCTTGGCTCTAAAGGCTGGTTATTGGGAACACTGCTACTCATAGTGTAATTCCATAATACATAACTAAGGTTGTGCTGGCTGCACTTGCACATGCTGATGGGTGGCTGAACTGACTGGGTGTGAATTAGACATAATTTTGGAGGCTGAACAAGTTAATAAACAGCTTTCAGTTAACAAATAAGCTAATAAAAGCATGATACCTGGCCTGAAAGCAGATGTTGCTATTGGAAGACAGAGGGGAAAACACAAGTGTTTTCCAGCGTGGTTCTTCTGTCTAAAATAAAGTGCTTGATGTACTCTTTGATCTCTTCTTATAGTTCACTTGGGTGTAAGGGCCTTCTCTTTAGTTGTATTAAACAATGTGGTAATCTACCAAAGGCAGCAAGATGAATATTAAACATTCCATTCCTAACACTGGACCGATATTAATGAAGATGGATACAGACTTTACAGCTTCTGAGAAAGAAATCAGTTTTGTCTCTTCCAAAATGTGGACAGAAGGCTAGTCTTACTTCGACTGTCTTTTATTCCTTGGTGATAAATGGTTAAAAAGAATGAAATATTTTGTAGTGATAGCTTACATTCTTCCGGTTTTTTTTTTTTTTTCCTTCACAACTGTAAATTGTGAAAAGTTGTAGCTCTTGTAGGAAGAAGTGCAACTTGAGAAATAGGAGCAGCTCTGAAAAAGTCTATCTGCAAGATGCAACCTATTAAAGATCCAGTTGCATCACAAAAGTCATATTCTTGGTGAATGTATTCAAAAAAGGGAAAGAAACTTCAGAAACTATATCTGGGACATTGGAGAGGGGAAAGGTTCTAAACATTTAAAATTTTATATTTGATAAAATCTTGCATTCTTTATTTAGCAGTTTGGAATTTACTTGACATTTACTTGGAATGTTTCACAAGTGAAAACAAGAAGAAAGAACCTCACCTGATACAAACTGGCATGGCTTCACTGAAGCCAAAAAACACAGTGTTTGAAGCAGCTGAGGAACTGACTGCTGCTTTCAGAATGGAGGCTGGTCTTTATTCTACCACTTTATATAATTATTTATTTATTTATTTATTAAATCTATGCAGCTCTATTACAGTGTTTATTGGAACTAGAATGCCTAACTCATTTATTACCCAAAGTATTTTTTGGTCAATGGGGGAAGAGGGCTGCAATTTTCTCTGCAGATGGCAGAAGTACTGTACAGTGGAATGGATTGGAGTGTGTCTATTAATCTCATCTAAAGAAGCAGACAGCGAAGAGGTTCAGTTCTGTGGCAGCCCAACCATTAACAGCATCCCAAACTTGATTTTATTTCTTTACTTTTTTGGACTGAAAACACTGGGGCGAAGATTTATTATGTCATTGTCGTCTCTGCCTTTCCTCTGTCTCATCTGTATTCTTTACAGAGTCTATAAACATGGGCTGTCAGCAAGCTAAACCTGTCAGATTTCCACTTCCCCCCTCCTCCGCCTGCTACTATGCTGCCCGAGAAACAGCCCCGCACATCGCACCCTCTCTGTGATTCTCATGATCACATCTCATTCATCACCGTGACTCCAAACTCAGCTCAACACATTAGAAAAAAAGGTCAGGGATATGAAAGGAAAAGAGAAATAAACAACTACCCAGCGGAAGCCATTGAGCTACAGGAGACGTGGGAGGTAAGATCGGAGCCAAATTCTCTGCCAGCAGCTGTACTGGGCATAAAGTACTTGCTATACAAGTTGTAAGTGTTTTAAACTGGAGGGTTATGTAAGGGTTTTCTGCAGCTTCTGGTTTATTTCCCAGCACAGAAGCATAGTGTAAGGATAAAAAGCCTTAGTTAAAGGTGGGAAGGTGATAAAACTTTTTATAACTGGAGTAAAGATGACAGATTGGTTGCTGAGTGACTGGAAACCTGATAGCATGCAAGATTTGGGCTCGAGAGTTGAATGAACAGTGATGAAAGGACAACTTATTTTTTGACTTTCTGCGCCAAACTTTAAGGTGCTTTTGTTTCAGGATTGTGAGAATTTTGTATGCATGAAAAAGAAATTATTTTGTATGAAGCTGTAAAATTCCTTTAAATGGGTTCTGTTTCCTCTTCTGTGCTATGCTGTCAATCTAGTTAGGTAGAATTGATTTTAAAAATATTCTGGCTTAGTGATATCTCTTCTCCTCTTCACCATTCTCCTCACTACTACTTTGGTAATTTATATTTAGCAGGTTTGTTTATTGGATTTTTTTTTTTTTTTGCCTTTATGCAATTACCTTTTTTTCAATTTATTGATACTTCTCATCATAAACAGAAATAATTGTTAATTCTTTTCTTATTTGCATTTTGCAAATCTTTATTTAAAATATTGATGTGATATCATGCCAGTAATTTCTTTTAAGTAAATGAAAGGGAAAAAAAAAAACAAACCTGCAGAGCCTAACATAAATAACTTGGAAAACTTTGTTTTTGAAGAGTTTTTTCCTCACAAGTAGTAGTAAACATATCAGGATCTTAGTTTACTCTTTTATTTATGTATGCAATAATATGGCCTCTGATAATAACATATTGCGCAGCAAGTGTGATGACAGTCAAATAGTCAAGAATGTAAATATCTGTATTGAGTAATGATGTGACTGTACTTTATGCGAGCACAGATTGTTTATTTCCTAACCTTTCTTGACATGTTTCTGTCTGGCTCAAGTTACAAGCTTGTTTTTATGCTTTATATGTTATTCAAGATAAAAAAAAAAAAATTGATTATTTGATAATTCTCTTTGAACAAAGAAAAAAAAGGCAAAAGGCCTCTGGTGTAGTTATCGAGCAAATGATAAAACCAAAAGCATCCAGTGATTAAGCAGGGAAGATAAAATTTTATAAAAGATGGTTCCCATGATGTCAATTAAATGCAATTCTTTGGATGCAACCTTCAAATCTGTTAGCCATGTGCCTCTGGCTCATGTAAGGTGAGAAGGAATACTACACTGTATATTTGCTCTGTTTCTCATTCTTTTTGAAGTGTTTGCTATGATGCCAAAGCTAAAGACAAAATGCTGGAGTTTGTGGCTCAAAACACAATAGCACATCTTACAAAGTCACTCATGGCAAGAATCTAGCAGCATTTAGGGGGAAGGTTCTTATAATTTAGAAGAGGAAGTTTTGCATTAAGAATAGAATAGAGGACTGTACCCTTACTTCTGTGCTGGAATTTGTGTTTTCTTAGGTAGATGTAACTGCTCTCAGTGTCCATTAGGAAGCTCTTTTCTCTATATTCATCAGTCTCCATGGAATGATGGAAATTTATCAGTTTTGAACAAGCTGAACACCCTAGCTTTCGGGGTAGGGGAAGTTAAATCCCCAAATCAGGTAACTACATGAACACATTGTATGCATAATAATGTAGGAACTGAAAAAGACAAAAAGCTGAGCACATGGAGTTTGGGTATTCAGAAAAAAGTTAGAAGTTGAGCTGAGAATGGATAAATTCTAGATTAATGTGAACTGTGAAGAGTAAAATAAATTGTGGAGAATAAGAACCAGGAATGAAAACATGTTAGAAAAAAGAAGCACATTTGAATTCTTACAATTTACTGTACATAAATGCAGCATTGTGATAGAGCAGAGCTCTGTACTGACATGATTCATACTCCAAAATAAGGAAAAAAAACTGCTAGAAATTTCAAACTTTTGAAAAAAGAGGTGTGAAAAACACCTAGCAATACACCTATAAAAGAGGCTATAACTGAAGAACAATTAAGAAATCAATGTGAGTGGCTCTTCATGAACTACCTTGAACTGCAATAGTAACAGTGCTGGCAGTATGAAAATTATGAACTTACTAAAGGAAAACAAAATAGAGGATAAGATCAGGATAATAAAGTAAATTGCTGTAAGAAAATAGGAGCACTTCAGAAAATAAAGGTATAAGAAATAGAGATCTTTTCTTAGAGTGTAACTTGTAAGAAAATTGTAATGAATGTTTTTATCTATCACATCACTGCAAATAAAATATAGATTGAGTGGGGGATGAAAGGAGGAAGAAGAACAGTCCAGAATCCAGTACCTCCTTCTTTACTTTTATACTAGGAAGAAGCCACCTCCTAACCAGTTTATCTTCTGGCATCGAATGAGATTGCTTCAGTTATCTTGATCAATACCAGATGAAAATGAGGTGTAAACCAAAGATTACATTTCACTGCGATATCAAATATTCTTTTATGTTTCTGTGCTAAAGTAAACTTACAAATATTGAGCTTGGCAGACTGAATCTGACAAGTACTTAAAATTTGAAGTGATGTCTTAGAAAAATAAATGGGTATCTCTCTTTTTCTTCTCGAATATATAGTAAACTTTGCCTTACATAATGCACTGCTGTCCAGATAGAAGCTGAAGGGCTACATTAAGCTATGAAAAATTGTCTTAAACCGGTATAAGAAAGGCAGTCATTTTAAAATAATAAGACTGAGGACAGAAAGGCAATTTGGAAAGTGAGTACTTTTAAGTGACTAATTCATTTCACCAAGCAAAAATTTGTGTTAGCATTGACCACCTGGTAAATATCAGGAATGTTTTATGACAGAACTAGCCTACTCCGGATTGCTTGCAGTCATCAAAAAAAGACTTGATTTGCCAGACTGTAAATCAGCTTCCTGTAATGCATATATATAGGGGTTGGGTTTTCTACTCTTATATTTCTTAAGGAGGATTGGTTTAGTTGCACAGACCTCATTATCCAAGCTTGCAGCTTAGCTGGCTGCAATCAATAGTGTGCAGTTCAAGAAAGATTTGCAAAATAAACAAAATTAAACCTTCATTAAAGACTTCATTGCAACTGATAGAGTTCAGGTCTGTATATTGGGTATGACAGCTATAATGCTTTCACTGCAGTCAAGCCAATGTTTGCAACATCAGAGGATGTACCACTCTAAGGATTGACATGACAATTGACCCCTTTTTAATTTTCTGGCAATGTTTACTGTCCATTTGACAAGGTCTTAAAAAAAACATTTCTTACTATATGGAATTAGGAAGAAAAACATTGAAACACATTCAGATTTCTCTTCAGAAAGTAGCTAGTACTCTTATTTCTCAGATAGGAGACTCTTTCTGGCAGTTCTAACTACTCTGTTCTACTATTCAGAACTCTGTGGGTTTTAATAAGACTGCTTGAAAATGTTAAGAGAAGTGGGTATATTTGCATGCTTAAGGACTACTTAGTCTTGATTAGTGGTGCACAGGAAATCAAGTAGGGTCTTATTTTTATCACAATTTATTCATTTGATGGTATCTATAATGCTATTTATTTAATAGGAACAGTCAAACCACCAGGTATATTTGAATATTGAATTTTATTTTTGCTTCTATTTTTCCCATCAAAATTTCCATGATTCAGAAAGATTCTCAGTTCTCCTGCATGTCTCTGTAATGAAAATCACTGTCTAATATCATCAGGGAATGCATCCTCTGACTGTGTTGCTTCAGTTCTTTTCCTTGGCCCCTCCATTGAAGGCAAACCAAGCATTTAAATGTGATCAGCCTGTTTCAAGCTTCTTGTATAAATATGAACTAAGTTACTGTTTAGGAAAGAGTGCATTCTTTTTTACAGTTATACTACTTTTTTTTTTTTCCTGTAATATTTGAAATGGTTTAAAATCATTCAAGAGTGACCAGGACACAGTATTGAATGTAGTTTTTTTCTACTTTGTTTCATCTGAGGATGTATAACAGTGCTGGCCATTTTATTTTCTTCAGGATGTAGCCTGTAATATTTTTTCACTCAAATACTATATTTAAAACAAACAAACAAAGAAACTTGCTAAATAGCTCAGGAAATAATTAGGATTGAAATAGAAAAGATAATAAGTAAAGCAATTTTTTAAAAGTAGTCAGATAATTTATGGATAGTCTTACAAGAATTATGTAAAACAGTTGGAAATCAAACTACTCTCTACATTGTGTTTTATTCATTACTGGTACTGTATTTAATATGTTCTTGGCATTCTATTGCCCATTGCAATAATGGGATATAATGAGATCTCTTTTTAAGTGCCCCAGGTGTAAAAGTGCATTATTCAGGGTTTCTCAGGCATCCACTGGAATTAGTCAGCTCTGAGATGTGCTTGCTAGTAACCAGGGATTATCTGCACCCTCCTATGTATAGGCTGTGGTTGAAACCCAGCCAGCAGCCAAGCCCTGCACATCCACTCGCTCACTCTCCCCAGTCAGGCCGGGGAGGAGAATGGGAAGGGTAGAAGTGAGAAAGCTCTTGGACCGGGGTAAAGACAGTTTAATAGGGAAAGCAAAAGTTGTGCACACAAGCATCCCAAAGCTAGGAACTCATTTACCACTTCCCAATTCATTCTCCATTTCCCATATGCAGGCAGGTGTTCCTCCAACTCCAGAAGAGCAGGGGTCCATCACATGTAACAGAGACTTGGGAAGACAAATGGCATCACTCTGAAAATCCTCTGCTTTTTTTTTCTTCCTCGAGCATGAAATTCTGATTGTGATGCCATGTGGTGTGGAACATCCCTTTGGTCAGCTGGGGCCAGCTGTCCTGACTCTGTCTCCTGCCAGTTCCTTGTTCGCCCCCAGCCTCCTCACTGTTGGGGCAGAGTTGGAAGCAGAACAGACCTTGATGCTGAGCAAGCACAGCTCAGCAAGAAATAAACATCCCCATGTTATCAGTGCTGTTTTCAGCACAAATCCGAGACATAATCCCATACTAGCTACTATGAAGATAATTGATTCTACCCCAGCTGAAATCATCAAAGTAACTTACCTTCTTACAAGATCCAACTTACTTACAACAGTCCAACCATGGGAAACCTTTTATCATGTGCTATGGAGAAAACATATGGATAAGGTGAATTTTTTACTCACTCAGAGGGAACATCTCACCTGCTCTACATCTTGGCTTGAAGTTTTTAGCAGCAAATATCCTGAGAAGCAGCATGGACCCAACTTCTGGAGGCAATTAGTATACTTCCCCTTCCCTTCATGAAGACTTTGATGTTTACATTATGACAGTTGTAGGCTCAGAAAAAGAAAATATTTCTTGTTAGCTCTCTCTGCTCAAATAGAGCTGAATGTGAATATTAACTCTCCTTCTCCTTTGCATTTCACAGGCAAGATGAGGAAGAGAGAGATCTAATTCCATTCAATACACTGCTAGCTGTGATTTGCACAAGACAGATTGTCTTTTAATTAAAAAATCACCAAAAAAACCCCTTTTAGATCCAAATTAATGCAGGTTTTGTTTTAATGATATATCATGTTGAGTGATACATCATTTTGATATGGAACCAGCCTTACCACTATAATTTCCAGTGCATGTCTATTCACAAACAACTTGAATTTGTAAAACACAAACCGTTTACAAACCATTTTTGTGCTTAATAACTTTGTCAAGTAACTTCTTTTTCCAAGATTTCCTCAAAGTTCATTAATTATTATTTAGGACATAAGGGCTGTAAAATGCAAAAATTTTTATATATCAGTGTACTTAAAAAACCTTTTTTTTAATCTTTTGGTTTAAGAACCATCCCTAAGCATTTCTAAGCATTATTTTATTTTACTGAACAATGTATTTTTACTTTTTCTTGCTGCAACCATAGATTAGTATGTAAAAAAACAGGCAATAGTGCTAAAAACACTAAAGACCCCCTAGTAGTATCTTGCAGTATTGCTTCTCCAGAGATATTCAGAAAGAATAGACTAAAGTAAAATCCACCATTGTCCAAAGTCTCTTTCTTTCTTTGTATCCAAAGTGTTTCATTGGTGATAATTTTTTTCTGAAATTGCTTTTTCCTACTTTTATTTTTTTGGTCTGGGTATCCAAGGTAAAGGTCACAAAAAAAATTGTATGCTAATATTGCAATATCAGTAGAAGCATTTTCTGATTTAATTTTAATTTCTACTCAGAGGAGTTTGTGACTTAGCACGGAAAATTCCCTTCCAAGAATCTCTCCAATGTCGCTTTTTTGATTATCAGCTGTGGATGAAAGGAAAGTCTAAAACAAGGAACATTAAAGTTAAATCTTAAAATTTAAGATTCTGTAACATATTATAACTACCTAGAAGTTAGCGCTAAGAGAAGCTGGAAAAAAGTAACAAATTTTCTCAACTCATGGTTTATAGCATGTTTTGAAGAAGTTCAAGATAGGGGATATAATTCAATGCATTCCTTTGGAATATTTAGATAGTGTTAATCAGTTGCATTTTTGATAGGGAAAAGAAGACATCCCTTTTATTTTAAACTGTTTCTCTGGATGGAATAGGTGTTAACAGAGCTTTAGACTTCAGGGACTGACAAGACTTGTAGAATCTTATACTAATGAATACATGGATGGATGAAATTCAGCTAGATTTTGGAGTTTAGACTAAGCTTCCATATTTGGAAAAATCACTATTTTGCAGTGTGAAAAAGAAAAGTATTTGAAATATAAAGACAATATCAGGACCAAGTTTTTATAATTCCATTGTAACAAAAATTCTAGAAAAAAAAATTAATTAAATATTTTATTAAAATAATTTTAAATACTATGAAATTGAATAAACTTGCTGCCTATTTACATTTTTAAATGCAATATTTTCACGCATTTGGACTTTAGAAATGTATGTTTCTATTCACTAAATTGATTTTCATTTTGATTGGCGTGCAGAATAGTATTATTTTAAATACACACTTTTTTCCCATGTCCTTTTCCAAATCTTTTCCAAATTTTTCACTTCCTATAAAACCATACTAATGAATGTTTCTTATCTTAGTAGTATGATCTGATTTAAGGATTTCCTTAATTTCTTTTTTTTTTTTCTGGTTAGCATCCTTTAACAGTCTTGACATTTAAGAGTCTGAATTTTCCCCTCATTAGACCAAAAACAAAATACAAAGGAAAGCATTAGACATAGCCATTTTTACTATCAATGTTCAAATTAAAATTCTGTTAGGCTCAACCGTTCTCTTGTTTCTTACTCCTGCTTCCAAACAGATGAATTTTGGGTTTCTCTTCCTGTATTTAATTTCGTTTTTTCTTTTTTCCTTTGTCATCCTATACAAATTTTATATCAAATAGCCCCAGCACTAAATCCAGGGTACACCATTTTTGTCTTTATTGGTATTACAATCAGAAGCCTGTGTTTTATTTAGATTTTTTTCAGGAAAATGATCTATGTTTTTTGTGTTCATAAAAATACTAGTGGGTTACTCTGTTTAGTTTAGAAGAAAACACTTTTATATTTCCCAGCTGTTTTAATAATTGCTTAACCAGAGACAAGACTTAATCTGGGATTAAAAAAATATATGATTTCAACTCTCCAATCCATGAGAAAAATGAAGGTTTTCTATATTCTATGTGGGAAAGGGAAATTTTTTTTTTTACGTCATAAGGATACTGAGATATTTATAAAATATTAATTTCCTCCAGATTACAAGGCATGTAAATTCTATCAGAAATTGAGGAATGGTCAGATAAATATCTATTCATAGACCTAGATAATGTGCCTCTCATTCTCAAAAGCTCTTAGGTAGTGAAATGCCCCATACTCACTGGAAGTCAAATAAAAACATAGACACTTTTATCCAAGAAGGATGTCTTGAACTTTGGTCTCATGCTTTATAGTAATATAATGGAGAAATAGTATAATCGTCCTAGTTAAAAAAAAAAAAAAAAAAAGGCACATGAAATGCAGTAAACGTTGATGTGAAGATGAGAAAATAGAAAAGGCATAGTGGAAGGAAGCAGACCCATCTACCAGACAATGCTCTCATGTTTCTACTGTCCAGCTGCACTTAAACCCCATGGACAGCAACTCAAGTTTCTGCACTGATGGTTTATTTCTGCCCCTAGCTGAAATATCAGAAAATTATTTTCTTCAGGAGACTTCAGTGCCTTAATATAAATGGGCACATGGGACTTGTAGTACCTTGATGTCATACACTGGAAGGCTTTGGGTCCTCTGCTGCTGCCTCACCCCACAGCTCTCCAATTATGTCCTAAACAACATGAAATTATGTATGAGCAACAGAGCAGTGCTAAGAGACATCCTGTATGTGGAGCTGGGTAGGAACTGCTGAGAAAAACCATTCAAAGGCACATCTCAAATTTTCACCAGACTGATAAGCAGAATTCCAGGTAAAGGGGTTGCTGATGTAAATATTTTTCAATGGAAAATACATTTTATTTCTTTCAATGAGCTCAAAACAATAAACAGGAAAAAACCCCTAGGATTTTAGTCTTAATAGTATTTTTAGTCTATAACCAGTTAGTCTCGTAAGCATATAAACATATTTTGAAAAATTATGAAAAACAAAATTGAGTTTGTTAAATGCAAATCAAAATTCTTCAAGTTTTGCATCATGAAAATGGCAGAGTTTTAATAAAGGTAGTTTTTAATATTTAATATCACTGGTCCTTCCATGAGAAGCAGAGTGTAAGGAACTTCCTCTTACAGAAATGGTTTCTATTTGGGAATCTTGTGGTAAAGAAGTACTTGATCACACAGTCTTATTCTACTCTAATAGTTCTTGATAAAGTCAAATATATTTATTTGCATGAAAATATTATATGGACAAGGTGTTGTGAACCCTGGCTTTGATCCATTAAGTCACTGCTTTGATAAGTGGGTAACTTTTCAGCTTATCTCCAAATTTACTAAAAGTTTTGCTTAGTCACACATACCATGCTCTGTCTGTAAATTACTAAGTTAGAATTGACAGTGAAAAAAATAAATTCTTCTTTGTAGTACAGATAAACTCTGCTTTATTATCTGAACTTTACCAGCATAATCATACCAAATGAGTAATTTATAAATACATCAACCTATTGTATCACCATTTTCTAGTAATTGTAAGAGAAATAATGATTCATATTTCAGAATCATCATACTTTTAACTCGGTGGAAAGTACATGTAGCCCTATTCTGACCTAGGGGATAAGTAATCATACACATGCTATTATAAAATGTGTCTGATCTTTTTCTTCTAGTGTCTTTGTTTCTCTTCCCATTTCTTCCCTGCATCTTTTCTTGATCATCATGCACAGTTTATAAGGATAGAGACCTGTCAGAAACTTGAGATCTCTGTAATTTTGAAATTTAATGCTTCTCCATATATTTAGTTTTCTACATATATATGTAGTGTAGTACACATGCCATTAATCCAATAATTCATCAAGCCCTGGCTGATCCATTCTAAATGCTCTCTGCATTGCCACAAACATTGCCTGCTTCACAGAACTGATGACTAACACTTTCTGACTACTTGCACTACAATTTCTGGAGATACTAGAGTAGCAAATATATAATGTTGGTCATATTAATGTTCTTGAAATGATTGATAAGTTTTTAATTATAAATAAAATTTTCATTCGGTTACTCTGTTAAGCCAAGTACATCTTATGAAATTTAATATATGTTATATTAATACATTATATAATTGAGTTTCCAGTGCTGGTAGATTTGGTTGCTTGAGAATGCAGAGTAGGTATTTTCATAATGACTGGTTTTATGACTGGGAACTTAGTCCCATAGAAAGGAATGCAGGAAACTACCCTTTTTATAGTACTTCTTGTATTGGAATGGTGACATGAAGAAAAGTTACTGTCTGAGGACTTGCTAGACAATTTTTTTCCATCTGTGCCCTAGCCTTGTTAGCACTGAAAGATAGCATTTTTCTAGAAGTATTGTGATTCTGTCTCTTCTCTTAGGCACTGTGACTCATACTTAACCATAGATATGGAAGGGTATGAGCAAAGACAATTAATAACACCAAGTCAAGGACACCTCCATATTATTTTGATTTCCCTTCTAAATATATATATTAGATCATGTTTTCCCTGATACACTTTTGAGGTTCAAAACACTTTGCATGCATTCAGTTTGTTTTCTATAGTCAGTCCTCCCTGGGTTCAACAAAATGCATGTGTTTTCATGGTTGGTTGATGGCATTTATTTCTGACTTTCTCTGGAAAAATAGAAATTATTAAGACTCTGCCAAATGTTTTGCTTATATTAAACTTTCTATTCTTTTCATAGATTTCAAAAATTCCCAGAAAGCTCATGAGTCTGCTAGACTTCATGTCTTCAGTAGTTTAGCCTGTGCTACATTTACATTATTAAAGATGTTTTTACCCTGTTGGTCAAAGTAGCTGTAGGCAAGCCATTTTAATAAATACAATGTGCTGAATAGTATATGATAAATGAAAAATTAAGTTTTCTTGGAACAACTCCAATGTGTTACAAAATATTGAAAAATACCTATGATTTTCATAAGATGAATACACTCTTTGGAGGTTTCAATGCTTAATTAGAAATTATGATTAAAGAAAATTATGATTAAAGGTGCTAGACAAATAGCACCATGACTTTCCTTTGTGTTTATTCTTTGACTGTGAATTAAGGATCTCATGTTTTAAAAGAATTTTAACTGTAAAAATGTAGGGCAAAACTTTGTTATTCATAAATAAACATTTGGCATTCCGTACTTTACTACAGGTAATAAATTCAGAATTCAAGATAGAGTAATAGTTTATCATCTTGGTAGTTAAACGGTGCTACCTCAGTAGCAGGACAGGCAGCAGAAGAAAATTTGTACTTCAATTTTGAATATTAAGGGAACTCTGCTGAATAAGATATGTTTTGTTTGACTAAAAACTTTCTTCTGATCTTTTATCTACTAGGGATAATTTACCTTTTTTTGCAGGTTTCTCTTATTGAAGCCTAACAGTATAGGAATGCCAATGGAGATTTGATATTTCGATTTTTAAAGAGATTACTTCAATGAGTGTTTTCCCACAGTGTATTAAGTAACTTTGAGAATAATTACTTTGTTTCTATATACCTGTGGCTTTTTAAAACTAATTTATGCATTTTAGGTGAATATTAATGAACATCTCTTAATTTCATTGATGAACTCTTAGTGATTTCTTGTTTGACTACTGAAGACATAACAACTCTATTTTTGTTTTCTGCTTGCATTTGTTTGCAATCCTTCAAGGTAATGATTACAGGCTCAGACTTTCAGTCACCACTTCCAGTAATACTAGAAAAATTTCCTCATACGTATTATTCATAGGCAGCTGTACAGTCGGATAAAATATATACATGCATTTGGGCTGGAGGAAAATTATGGTTCTTAATTTGCTTATAGGGATGCTGGTTCTCCAAGAACAGGAGATTAATAGTGTGTCTTGAAACAGTGACAATAAAATTAATTTTATATCAAATTAAATTAGCACCATAGAATCCTAATAATCCTAAATACTTCCTTGGACACTATTACTGGACAAAATGTACAACCCATAAGAGTTAATGTACCACTGATGATAAAGATGTAGCAGAAACTGTAAAAATTCTTCAGCTATCCTTTCTCATACTCTCATCTTCTACACTTTTATTCCCTTATGTTTATACTGGTATTTGTAAAAATAAGTGTTATCATCATGACCCTGTAAAGTTGATAAAAATCCTGTTGGAGTAAATGTTCAGAGAATCAAGTCTCAATTTCTAAAATGCTGAATTCTTTTAGTATTCTTGTTTTGGGACTCCTAGTAGGTGTAAATTTTTAGGGAAAATGTTAGAAAATTAAAATTCATATCATAATAATTTTCAAAAAGTAAACAAACATACATGTCCTTAACTCTTTCTACCTCTACTTGTTTTTTATATCCTATTTTTTTACTTAGTCATACTCAATGCTGAACTCTGAAAGGCATTTGGGAAAGTGAGCAATAGAAAATTTGCAGCATGAAATATTGTGGCAAAGTAATTTTTTAAAAGCTGCTTCCAGACAGGTTTAAATCTTTATTCTTTCCAGAAAATTCTTTTCTAGTGTTTATTTTCAATATTGCTTGGGCAGTTTTGTTATTTTACAGTAAAATAGAGAAAATAAGAGAAAGAATGTTTTCTAGCAGGTGGGAAAATTCCACCTGGTAGGAGGCTTGTGTGTGCATGTATTTGTTTTTGGGGCCTGTGTAACAAATTGTTCCTTCTTAAAAACAGAGCCACCTGTTTTTAATTTAATTTTTTCATTAGGAATTACCTATAGATTTCAAAGGAAAAGAAAAAAAAAAAACAAAAAGAAAAAAAAGGCCACAAACCAGTAGTACTCTTTCTTTCAACAAAGCAACTGCCACTGTGTCTCAGACATATATTTTGAAAAATCCTCCTCTTTATGAGGTTCTCGTTGCAGTGCCTATTTCAGCCCTAACTGAGTCTCATGGGGCAGGGCTGTGCACAGGATTCTCAGAGTGCCATTTTTAGTGCCAGTTTGAAAGCAAGAGACTCTGGACCATACTTTGAAATTATCATTCAGTGACTGTTTAATGGGACTGGAGTAATTATTGAATTTATCATTCCCTAAACACTGAATACGTTTGGAATCTCTAATGCTGGTTTTATTAGAAAAGAGACTAGAAGCATGAACTTTTAAAAGTACAGAGCTCAGATAATGACATAAAGCTAAGACAGAATGTAGAAAGAAATTTCTCTTGCTTTTTTTGTCTTTTCAGAATTCTCTTGTCTTCCAGGCTTGGTATTAGGCCAGGTTTTGAGGATGGATTAGTACAAATGAATATTGTTGATCCTTTGAAAGTGGCTAACTCCCATTTGGGAGGTGTGTGTATATTTGAAAATACTCTTCCCCACTGCGTGCTCTCCCAAGGCAACATTTTTACTGAGCCCCTTGCTTGCCTGCACACCAGAAAACATCTCTGGCACCTCAGCACTCTTTCTGCTTGCATGAAAGAATAGTCTCCCCTTCCTCCAAACGCTCCTTCTGATCCAAGACAAGAAGCAACATCAATCTGCCTCCTGCCTGGATCTGGGCTTTTAAAGAAATGGAGCATGGTGGTTCGCAGTGACTATGGCAAGCAGAGTTCATTCTTGGCACCTTTTGAAATCAAAGGTAAGAGGTGCTCAGAAACAGGTTTGTGAGAAACAGGTTAGCTCAGTATGTTTGTATTATAACATGAATGGATAGGAGGCAAAGCAATTATTCAGTTATAATTTGGTAATTTAGTGAAGGGACATAATTTATGTCGCTACCTCTGCCTTTCTAAATGGAAAAGCTGTCTGCTTTGTGCTTTCTAAATAGCATTTCAGGATGTTTGGCCAGAAAATTACACTTGGTTGATGCGTTCCATGCTGCAAATGTATGCAGTGCCTACACTAATGTCTAAAGCAAAGAGCAGTACCATCAAGAAGAGGGCTTGTAGAAGTTTGATAACATTTTGCTTCTGTTTAAGATGTTTTCAGTGACCTCTGGGAGGCAAGTCTGATCAAAGTTTTCTAGGGAAGACTTTCCAGAGTCTAACCAATTGCATGAATAGAAAGCAGCATTCACATAGCCTGTGCTTTTCCATTCTTCCTACTCCTTCTTTTGATCTTCTGGACCCCTGTCATGATGTAGCCTTGGGCATTGATTCCAAATGCAAAATGCTTGGTCTGGCATTCCTGACATGCTCCAGAATGGCTGCTAATTATATTGGATGTGGTACCACTGCTCTGCTGGTACTATGATCCAGTTTCTGTCTCTTGTGCTCTTATTTGCTCCCTGTCTTTGCCTGAAATGAAAGGACTCATTTAGTTGAATGTATTTACCTGAAGAATTATGGTTTGGTCCCTTGGCTGGAAGGCTGGTTGGAGGCATTTGGCACGGAATCAGTTTCAGTGGATTGTGGCTGCCTGTTCTTATTGTATGAGGTTGCCAGCTGTAGTTTATAGTCTGTGTAGAGCAGCTAATCTCTCTCTGGTGTAAAGGACAGAGCTGGGTTGCTGTATACTATATACATTACATCTCCTGCCAGCTGGAAAGATTGCAAGGCACTCTGGAAGATTTTTTTTCCTAAAGTAAGGACTTCTGTGTAGTTTCTATATGTAGCTTTTTTCTTCTCTTGATTATCTCTTAGCAACAGGCTTGAAGAGTGTTAAGAAGATTAAATGAATAAATGAAAAAGGAGACTGGTGGGAATTCTTTTTAACTCGCTCCAGAATAAGACAGAACAAATGGAAACAGATGTTGCATTGATCTACATCTGACTATCATTGCATCCTACAACTAACCAATAAAGGATGGAACAATTGCAGATGTGCTCTATTGACATTTATCACAACTGTGTGGATGTAGAATTGTTTGGGAAGACATGGTGGGGGACGAGGTAAGAAAAGCCCCTCTGAGTCTTTTCCTTAGCTAATTATAAATGAATTCAAAACAAAAATCAGAGCTGTGCAAAGTAAAATTTACAAGGGGACGAGGTTCACTATAGATTTAATATATTTTTTTCAATTTGAAATTGAAAACGAGGCAGCTAATGCAATGCTTTCTGAGTAGATTGAAATTAATCCATAATGTAAAAATAAGAAGAGCTAATGATATAGGGAAATTTAGTCCTTTTCATGTTTCATCTTCCCATGCAATGTTTGAAATAGATGAAAAGTAGTGAATTGCTAGTTTAGGTTCATGAACACTTGCAATAAAGTATAAGAATGGCTGTACTGAGTCACATATCCCCATAATCTGATATTCTGTCTCGACAGTGATCAAATATGAAGGCCTAGAAAAGGGTATAGAGAGTGATTGTGTTCTCTACTTTGGCACAGCACAAATCCTTTGTCCATTTCTGGGCCTCTCACTACAAGAAGGACGTTGAAGAGCTGGATCACATCCAGAGAAGGGCAGCAGATATGGTGGAGGGTTTGGAGCACAACTTTTAGGAGAAGTAGCTGAGGGACCTGGGAGTGTTTAGCCTGGAGAAAAGGAGGCTCAGGGGGAGCCTCATCACACTACAACTTCCTGAAAGGAGGCTGTAGCCAGGTGAGGGTCAGTCTCTTCTTCCCAGTAACAAGGAATAGGACAAGAGGAAATTGCCTCAAATTGTCAGGGAGGTTTAGATTGGATATTAGGAAAAATATCCTCACCATAAGAGTTCTCAAGCATTGGAGAAAATTTGCCAGGGAAATGCTTGAGTCACCTTAGTGGTGTTCAAAAGGCATGTAGAAGTGACACTTAGAAACATGTTTTAGTGGTGGACTTGGTGTTGTTAGCTTTATAGTTAGGCTTGATGTTCTTAAAGGTCTTTTTTTAACCTCCATGATTCTATGATTCTGTTGTATTTTTACAATATGTCTTTCCAACCTTCCTCTATTTTCAGGTCATGGACTCTTGATATGAATGAACATTTATCTGGGTATATAGCAACCTGCTGTGGGTCAGTCTTCCATGACTTTTTCAAGTTTCCCCCGAGCCTCTTTTGAAATAAGCAATCAAATACAGTTTGGCAAGAAGTTTCACAAATCAGCCGTTGGTTTTGAGCCTGACTCCTCTTGGCTTATCTTACTATCCTCTATCTTGTTTTGAAATACACTATTTAACCCTGTCCACCTCTTTTTACTTTCTACTTAATTTTATAAAACTTAACCACATCTCCCAGTTTTGGTTTTTTTTTTCCCCAGGATGCAGAGATCAAATTCACTCAGGCATTCAGTATAGGTAGGACACTCCATCCCTTTGTTTATCTCCAAGTTCCTGAGATGTAGAAGGAGGGAAGGGCCAGAATTGCGTATGATATCGAAGAAGCAGATGAACCATGGATTTGGACACTGGAATGGTTATATCAAAGCCAGGCGTATTACCAGGACTACCTATATATTTCAGAGATCTCACTACAGTTTTGTGAGTTGATGCAGGCCCAATTTCTCCTGTAGAGATATATTCAGAGCAGGATCCTGCTTCATCCATGTGAATTGAAAACTAGAATGTTATGCTAAATATCCTGTTTTGTGGGGAGGTCCAAAGAAGCTTGCCTTGGTTCCCAAAGAATAAACCCAAAAGCAAACAAGTGATTTTAAATATGCATGTCTTTATGTCCTCTTTAGACTTAAAACAGGTCTATATATAAATGAAATAATATAACATCAGTTATGTGTAGACCATCTGTGAGTCCAATTATTGTTCCCTCCGTTTGGCCATCTGGCCCATGATAGAGAAATTATTTGATAGCAAAAATATTACAGGTAATACACAAAACAAATTTTTCATTTTGTTTAGTATTGCCATCACTTGAAAAATTTTACTGGGATCTACGGTGTTTTGCTTGTTTGAAGACCTGGGTCAATAAAGACAAGCTAAGTTGAATTCGTAGCAGTAAAATTAGCATTAAAGTAGTATTAATGCTTCTGCAGATACATTTTCTGACTGTAAAGAACAGGAAGACTTTGAGCCTACAGTGTATTTATTAGTTGCATGTGTAATTGCAACCAAAAGTAGAGCAATTTTAAATTGTTGGGACAAATTCAATTAACTAGGAATTGCTTTGTCCGAACGTGAGCTACTTGAACAGTTGACAATGTTATGGCTTGAGAAGACTACAATAAATCGTTGTTTCTAAGGAGGCCTTTCCAGTGCAGCAAGTAAAGGGCTCAGTGTTCTTAACACTAGAAGACAATCTTGCTCCTAGGTTGACAGGTAGGTAAAACAAAACCTGAACAAAATCCTCTGGTTTCAGAACAAGCTTTTGAATAGACTTTTTCCATTCCACTCTTGTACATCCAGTGCTATATGTTTTTTTGTGTTTTCTTTGCTTTCTTATTTCACTTTCAAAACAAAACGCTTCTTTAAAGCTGGTGGCAGCTACTTAGTATATTTAAGAGAGCTTCTTTATTTCTATTTATTACCTTTGATGTTAACTGACAAACATGTGCATGAACATGTTCACGAGTCCACTGTAGCATTGGTCATGTTCCTGATCTTTCTGATGTCATATCTTGATTTAGTTTTTAAATTATACCACACTTTGGATGAATATTGTTGTTCGTGAATATCTTATACACAAAAACCAACTCAGGCCAACAAGTTACCTTTCAAACAAGTAAAAGTATCTAGATGAGGAGCAGTAAAAAGAACAGTTGATCAGAAGAAGCCAAAGCGATTTCCATGTAATTTTTAACATGACTTTCATGACTATTTTTTAAGAGGCAAAGTCCATAACTGAGAAATATAATGAAGTTCATGGAAATTTCTGTTTATTTATTAACAGTGAAAACATTGCTTGATTTTAAGTTTGGATACAAGAGGATTCTAAATTCAGTAGTATACTTCAGGTGATCTCAAGGACTCAGCACAGGCTTTAAGGTTTTTCTTAGCTGCTTGCAATAAAGAATAAAATAAAAAGAGTATAAAGTAAGAATTTTTATAATAGTAATTAAACAAAAGGCCTGTCTTCACAAGTTAAATGTTATGCTGCTAATTTATGAACTCTGCTAAGTTAGTGGCAGAGATTACTAAAACAGTACACTCAATGTATGATAAATATTAAGCAAATTCATAAGCAGCAAATTCAACATGCTTCAATGAAGTACATCTTTAAAAATATAGTCTGTTGAAATCCCTAAAATCCTTAAAAGCAATTCACTTCCTAGCCAGAGATTAATAACACCATGATGTTATTTGTTTTGTTACACTTAATTAAGCAGCACACAATGAGTTTACACAGGCACTAAAAAAATCCCTTCTTAAAAAGGTTTTATGAAACCATTTGTAAACATCCATAGCAAAGTAAAGCTCAGCACAGGATCTATCAGCACAATATTAGCTCTATTTGCATGTCATAAAAATACAGGTACTCATTTAGTGGCACCTTATAACTTTCATAAAAGAACAGGGGCAGTATAATTAGAAAAGAAAGGACAGTCAGACTGTTGGGGATTTTTCAGCCCTGCAAAGTTACTGTGACTCGTTGCTATGAGAAGCTTTAATTAACCATCAATCACACAGAACATTTAAATGATCACATACATATTGTGATGTACAACATGCAGAACTGCTTGAGGCATCACAAAAAAACCTATATAGAAACCAGTGTCAAATGTCCCATTTGTTATAATAACTGTTCTTTGACTACATTTATTATTTCAGGTAGAGATATGGAATTTATGAAGCCAACTGAGATTTAAATGTGAAGTACTTTGCAGGTTATGGAAATGCTGGAATGACTTTAAACCTTCAGTCTAAAATGATAAGTTTTCTACTGGAAAACAAATTAGAAAGCCAATGAGAAATAAACCAGTAATAACTCTTTTTCTATTATCAGTTTTTGTATTATTACTCAAAATAATTTTAGCATTACTTCTTCTCCTTTCCTAAGAGAAGGTGGGATGTTTGCAAACAGAGCCTATCCAGGGAGGCAATAATCTGAAATAAGGGATTGATTTATTAACCCTTAGTATATTAGTTAGCTCACTGGCTTGGAGTGTCTTGAAATGAAGATGATTTCATTGCTCTGTTAGCTTAGCATACCAGATGATCTATTATTATAATTAATCTCTAGCACTACTTCAATATTTTAACTGTTAAAGGAGCTGAGATTCTAATACAGATCAAAGGTTTAATATTTATGTATAGTATCTGGCTTTAAACATCTGGGTAAGAATCCTGTTGGGTCTAGTTTAGTAGATTACTGAAACTGATGGCTAAAGAAAAGGAAGTACTCTGAATTAATCTCTCCAATAAATACTGAAGGTTTTACACCTCTCTAACTTCATTAGGAGATTAGCCTGGTAAATTAGACAGCTAATTCAGGTGTTGGAAATGCAGTTATATTAATAGTCCCTTAGCCTCCTATTTGTGTTGCTGTGTTACAAAGCCTGGCTGTGACAAAATTGGTTTTCCACACTTTCAGGTTTCTCAGAATGTTTCAAGCCTCTACCTAAGATAGAACAATTGCACGAGAATAATGTACTCCTCATTCACAAGGAAGTAAATGTGCCCAAGTTCTTAATTGCAGTTATGTAAAAAGCCCATAAAATGTCTTAAATGTTTATAAGACATCAGATATCCTACCAGTCATTCTCGATGTTTCCACAGTAGTTTTAGTAAGCTATTTCATTATTCTTTATTCTTCATTCTTACTGTTGCACAAAGGTATTCTAAGAGAGTAGAACCCTACATGTTTCAGTCATCTTCTGCATTCTGTTTTGAAAACAGATTAGGTCACTACTCATCTACTATCAAACATATTGTAAGATAATGTTATGTCTATTGTGAGATGACAATCTCAGAAATAATACTACTGCTAAGTGACCTGTGTATAAAATAAAATAAAATAAAATAATGGACATCATGGTGCACTGTTTTTGTTATTGTGACATGTAAAACAAACCATTATTAGGCCTTCTAAATTCCTATGTCTGTCTGTTAAAATATAACTGTACACAAGAAAACTCTGAAATTTTCTTGCCATCCAGAATAAAAAATCCCACAGAGAGAAACATCCTCTTGAGTGATGTACAGTGTTTACCTTCTCTGTAACTTGATGTTATTTTCCAGACTTGTGTGTCTTGCCTTAGTTCAGAGAAACAGTTGACAGTATTCAAAGCTGTATTTATTTCAGGTGTTGCTGAAGGTGAAGAAGGATGACAAAATACAACTTTCAGCTCTATGCTCCAAAGGACTTGGTATGATCATCCTTATGATCCTTCAACTTTGGAACTTACAAATTCCCCCAGCAAACACCTTTAATATAACAAAATTTATGCTGAATCTTCAGGATTTTGCTGACTGCATCTAAGACTCTTGCTTATTTTGACATTTACCCTTCATCTTTTTTAGCTTTGCAAGATTTCTCTGTTTATTGTTTTTCTCTTTTATAGGAAAAGTTTAAAAAATAGCATTTTTATTGAGTATAGCTTGCATGCCAGCACACTGTGAATTTGATACTCAGTAGCAAAAGATTATGATATTTACAGATATTTTCTAAATTTGATAAGACTGGAACACTGATATTTTGAAGTGTGGTGAAGGTGTACAGGGAGAATGGGGAATGGTTTCCAAGGAAAAACAGGAAAGAGAGTCAGTATTTAATATGGACAGTGAGGCTGATGAACTGGTGAACAGTTTAAAAACTTCATGGCCAGGTATGATAAAACAGTATTTGTTCTGCCTAGAAGAAAGCAAGGAAATCACAATTTCAGCTTTTTTTCATCTTCTGAATTGATTTGATTCAGAAGCCAAATGGTAATTGACTGAATTTAGTATTATCCAAGACAACAATAGCCTTTCATTTTTGCTATTCTGCCAAGTGCTCTTGGCTGCAGGTACAGAAGGGGTCAGAGGAACCAGAGATGATTGCTCTGTGTTAAGGTTACTTTCCTTCAGGAAATTCTCAGTAGGTATCATAAGTCATAAGTCATCCATAAATTTCCTACATATGTTATATATTTCTTTCTGAACCTTTTCAGATGGTTAGGACTGTTAGAGTCCCATATGAAACAGACTGCAGTAGACATGACATTCAGAATATATACCATTATGTGCTGATTTTGGCTAGGGTAGAGTTAATTTTCTTCACTATTTCTGGCAAGGGTCTGTATTTTGGATTTGTGCTGAAAGCACAAATCCAAAATACAGACCCTTTTTTTTTTTTTTTTTTTTTTTTAATACTGAGTAGTCCTAATTAAAGTCAAGGCCTTTTCTGCTTTTTTTACTGCCCTGCCAGTGAGTAAGAATTTCTGAAGGGGACACAACCAGGGCAGCTGATCCCAACTGACCAAAGGGAGATTCTAGACTTTATAGCATCATGCTCTGTATGTAAAGCTAGGGGAAGAAGAAGGGAAGTGGGCGATGTTGAGGGTGATGGCATATGTCTTCACAGGTCTCCCTGCTATGCATCAGGGAGCCTTACTTTTCCTGGAAGTAGCCTGGCCAGGAGAAGGGGTGAAATAATTCCTTGTTTTTCTTTGCTTGTGGGTGTGGTTCCTTCCTATGAATGTATCTTTATCTCAACCAATGAGTTCTCTGACTTTCCTATTCTCTTACCCATCTCACCAGAGAGAGGTGATCAGGGAACTTTGTGGGAACTTCCTTGCCAACTGGAGTTAAACCACAACACATTAAGGCCCAGTTTAATGCATTAAAAAAAAATTAAAATTTCACACAACAACTACAAAACTTCCTTTTCTTTATTAGGATTTTAACTAGTTTAGTTGCAAAGCAAGAAACTCATCTTTTCTCCTCACAGGGAAGACAAGGCTACTAAGATAGAATGTTTCATATCTTTCCTCCTCTATGCTGGCTCCTTGTGGTAATTTCAGAAAGACCTTGTCTGACCCACAGAACACAGAGGTGTTACATGTGACACTCTGACTATAATTCTGTTTCTCCATGGATAATAGGTGTGAGTCTGCATGGCAGTTGCCTTCTCGGTGTCTGGTTATTTTTAGATTTGAGGATCTCTTAAATTCTTTAAGGAAGTAGCAGATTTCCTGTAACTGTTCAATCCATATGGTAAAATACATTATACCTGATTATCAGGTGTTAAGGCTTTTGAGTTTTTTATTCACTCCCAGTTTTATGGACTAGAATATGCCTTTTCTACTTTACTTTTTTTTTCCTGCACAATTTTCCAAGTGAGTGGACTGGGTAAATAGAACTGCCTTAGAAGAGATGGCCATATTGCTGACCCTGGCCCTCTGTTCCCTAAAAGAATGTGCTCTTCAACCAATGTGAGCAGTTTGGAGTGTTGCTCCTTCTGGAGGATGGGTTTGGAATAGAAAGGATAGAGGACAGTTATTGCTGAGAGAAAGAAGAGTGAAGCTTTTGGCTATAACTAATCAGTTGTAATGAGAGTTTACTTCTCTCATCATTTAGAAGCAGAGCACTGCCCTCCTGCCCAAATTGTCTAACACAGACTTGTGTTCCTCTCCTGAGAAGTGTGGTTTCAGACCTCCCTTGCCTGTGTGCTGTTGTAGACTTGCACAGGAGATTGTGTGGGAGAATAGGAGTGTTAACTTCAGAACACATCCAGTACATGCTCAACAGATGTGAGCTAACATTTGGAGAGGAAGGAGACTTGTACCTTCATTTTGGTCTCCAGAAAACATGACTGGAACATTTTCATGGACAGACTGTATCTTCTTATTCTTGATAATTAAAGTCTACAGTTGAGCAATCAAGCTTTCTGTGCCTGGTGTGATGAATCTCCAGAACCAATAGAAAAACACTTAAACCCCATCATAACACATCTATATCACCACTGTCTTCCTAATTCTTAATCCAAGAACCATATAACTGTCAGATTCATTCATTGTGTTAGTTTTGAATGGGAGGGAGGCCAGAGGACACAGACTGTGAACATCTCTGTATTTTTCAGAGGATTACTTCCCAACTAATGCATCTTGAAATTAAAATTCTCATTTGAAAGTCTTATTAAGTAGTTGTACATAACTTGCAACTGTTTTATATAAGACAAACATTTGTAGGACAAAGAATTACTTACATAGTATTTGCTAATTAAATATTCCTATAAATAACAGCAAGAAAATTTTTACAGTACACAGGACAGGATAAATTGAAACTTGCAATGGAACATTGATCCATAGCCAAATGAAAATCTTTTAAATGTAAAGCCTTCATTTAATTTAGGCAAAATCAAAAATAACATCAATGGAACTGTTACAATTCTCCCAAGACCTTGTCCGGAAACATAATACAATTTTCATGCTGACCAGTGATGGATCCAGTTAATGGAATAACCTTATAAACTTTAGTGTTCTAATTCATATTCAGGGGTAATATAAATATCATCTGTCCTTCCCTTGGGCTGTAGAACATTAGGCTAACCTATTTCTTCAAGGCTCAATGTGCTGTGGTTGCTCTATCTGTCTGATGTATTGATTATTTTAAAATAAATGGTGTTATTTTAGGCATAGAAGATTTTTTTGGTAGATCTGCAATGTGTTAGAGAGGGAAAACTGCACTGAAACTCAAAAAATTGAGTCTGTTCCAGAGATGTACCAGACCTAAAGAAAAAAAAAATTATTTATTATTTATCCAAGGAATTGTCCCTAGCAGATTTGTCACCTCCAGTGTTTCTTCATGTGAGGATGTCTAAATTAGAGTTTAAGTAACCATACTCTTTATTTTCATTTAATGAGAACTCTCACTTTTCCATAAAGCTTCCTTGCACTGTAATCCTTTATGAGTCAGTATAATTTCTAAAACCTATGAAGAGTGAACATAAAATATGAATCTGCAAAACTTTTGATTTACTGGTTTCAGCTTTCACAAGAGTCACATTTTACACATTCATTAACACGGTAAACAGCAAATTAGATTATCCTCTGGGTAGAGGTCTGAAGTGTACTTGGCCTCATGGGCTGCCTAAAAGGGTCAGCACTCATGTGGTCAGCTCCAAACTGTGGGCAGAAGGGCTGCTGAACACCTGCGCCCTATCAAGTAAGGTGGGGTTCAGCTGGGGGTTCTCAGTAAAGGCTGTGGCAAACTTCTAGGGAAATGAACCCCAGAAATAATGGTATTTTTATTAAATAGTCCTCCATCACTACACTGTCCTCCCAGAAATGCCAAGGCAAGTATAGCCAGCTCAGGTTTAATAGAGGTAAGCAGATCTGTCATCCCTTACACACAGATGTCAGTCTGGCTTATGTGTACTCCGTCAGCTATGATGAAGCAGGAAGAGACAAGCATGGGAACTGGGCAGAATGATAAGCTTGAGTCAAGCCAAAACTCCTAGCTATCATACCTTGTTTTGGAAGAAAAACCGTTAATTTTAAATTCAGAAATGACATTAATTTCAAGGAAGAATTTTGAAATAAGAGGGCTGAACTCAAGAAAGAAATGCAGGGAGCAATGAAATGCAGGGTATAGACAATGGAGGGCTGCAATATGAGACAAGATACATAGTGCACTTGTATGGCAGTTAAGATAAAGCAAGTTTCAGTCTTATAGTTAAGGTAAGTCCTCTGTGGAATGTTCTATTTTATATGTGCATAAAGGAAAGTGCTGATGGCAGAAGAAAAGCTCTCTCTTTTTTCCTTCACCCAGCCTTCTCATACCACCTGGTGCATAGCTTAAACTAGAGGATTCTAAAGATCCAAAGAAAACTGTTGCTATTGAAGAGAGAGAAATGAGAGAAAAGAAATGAAAGTGGAAGAGGATTATATGGGGCTTGTCAATGAAGGAAGGATTTTTTTGCATACAAGGATTGCTATGCAGTCACTTCTTTCCTAAGATCTGTGAAATTTTTGGGGAACCTCCAGCTACTTGCAGATAAAATGTTTACTTATCCATAGCTGAGGGTCAATGTATACTAGTTTAGAAAAAATTCCCATCCTTTTCAATGAAGCTTTCTAAGAGACATTCTAAGAAAAGATTCACTTGTGTACTGATTCACTGGGATGATGCTTTGTTTCAGTTCATCTGTAAGCCCAGCAGATTTGAAGCAGGACTCCTCTATGTTTCTTTTTGAACCAGTGAGTTTATAGCAGCCAGACACTCAGACAGCACTGCAGTAATGAGTGCATTACTAGAAATGAAATGGTCACAGCCTTTCAGGGCCATCAGGTTTTAATAGCTGCTGGTGCGTGTAGTGTATAAGATAAAGTATATGGTTATGGTTCCGTGCACGTCTCAAATATATGCCTGCTACCTTCATGCACAGTAAAACAGAGAGGAGAAAGGGAAGGTAATGACCTGGCAAGCTTCATTTTGGGTGGCTAGCAGAGAGGGCACTATCTAAAATCACAGGTTTAGAATTATGTGCCAGAACAATTCGAGCCTCCATCCTTAGCTGACAGTCATCCTCACACTGAAAATACTTGTTTTTGCATTCCCAAACCTGCGAAATATCTTTGGTTGTGCTTAAGCTTCTAAACTGAAATCAGTAGGATCACTCACATTGGCTTGAAAGGTTAGATTACTTAAGAGATTTACTGGATTGAAAAATCAGGGTTCATTACTTTGCAATGGGATAAATTTATAAATAAACCTCATAAACCTTATAATGCAAGGACTTAATTGTTCCTTGTTTTTCAGATGTGCCATATAAAATCAACTTGCCGTTGTTGCCAACAAAAATAATTTTTCTGGCGCTGGCCAGTAATGTGTTAACTAGCCTTCTCGAGCTCTAATGGCAAAGCTGAGATGGTTGGGCTTATTTACAGTCAGGATTGAATTCATCTCTCCATAACCTTCTAAAGAGAATTAAAGGGCTATGAGAAATAATTACCTGATGCCTGTCATATTCTTTGAAGATGAAAAATACTAAGTGCTACTGTGGTTACAGTAAAAATCCTCTCCTTTGAAAATGACTGCATGTAATCAAAATGTTAGAACCACAAACAGCACCATGGAAACTGAATTGTATTGGCAGAGAAAATACAAGTTTGTATGATGATAAGGGTTGCTGACATGGTCTTTGCCATCTCTTCTCAATTCTGTATCAGCAGCAAAATGTATGAAGCACAAGAGTGGTTATCTTTCCTTCTGCATTCCTAATGAAAATATTAGGTGACTGAGATGGAAAGAGAAGTCTAGTACTCAGTGTGCTCTGACATTTTCTTAGATGGAGTAGTTTGGGAGTGAGCTCTGGGGCCCTGAGAAAATGATAGTCTAGAAAGATTAATTGTCCTGTTGCCAATTATCCTTCTTATTTTAAATTTTCCGGAAACAAACTGCATTTACCATGACATATCAACAGGATTAGCATCTCAGGGACAGTGGATTGATTAATGAGGTTTTGTCCTGGCTCTGTTATTCTCTCTTTATGCATCTTCAGCTGTTGCTGAACCCCAAACACTTCAGGGAAATATTTATCGAAAACAAACTGAGGAAAAATGTGAGAGACCTTTACAGCATCAGGATTTTGGAGAATTTACCTTCACACCTGTCCTGGATTGATCCCAGCCAGCAAAAAGCCCGGTGCAATCGCTTACCCTCTCCTCCACCTGTGGGATTGGGGAAAGAACTGGAAAAGTAAGCAGTGAAAAAATCATGGGTTGACATAAAGACAGTTTAATAGGAAAAGCAAAAGCTGTGCATGCAAGCAAAGCCATACAAGGATTTAATTCAGTGCTTCCCAAGGGTAGGCAGGTGTTCAGCCATCTCTCAAGAGCAGGGCCCCATGACACGTAATGGTGACTTGGGATGAGAAATAACATCACTTCAAATGTATGATTTTTAGAATTTTCCTCTCTGATCTGTAAAGAAGTTCATCGTTTTGGTAGGATGGGAGAAAGATTTAGAAAGATTTGTGGGTTTGTTGTTTTTTTTTTTTTTTAATTTAATATTTAAATTTATATAGGTTATCCCCAGCCTAGCAAGAAAGATGACCCCACAAGTCTTTATACATTTTGCAATTCTTAAAAGAAATTAAAGATGAAAGGGCTACACATTAATTTACAGATGACTAATTGTAAGCAAGAGCTATGTTATGTGTTGTCTTATATGCAGGTAAATCTATTTCTAAGCATGAATGAACCTTGCATCCAGAATCCAAATCTGTGATCAAATTTCACCTTTGCATATCTCAAGTTAAGACGTATCTAGATGAGACAATACATAGCTAATATTATTAGGAGCTTGCTGAATTATGATCTATTTATATATATATATTTGTTCATTTTATCTTTTGAATAAAGCTTTTGAGATAAGCAAATTAAAGATGTAAAATCTGGAAAACCCTGACAAGGTTGTTTTTTTGGTTGAATGGAGTTGGTATGTCAGAGGTACACACTGATAAACGACATGAACCAAAGATACTCTATCTGGTATCTGGGAACTTACTTAAATCCGACCAGTGAAAGCTGTACAAATAACTGGTCTTTTGATTCTTATTGTTTTCCCAACACTGGAAAATTATGATGAAATTTGAGTAGTATAAAGAAGTCAAAATTTTTCATCAACTGAAATGTCGAACACCTATATGTCAAACAAAATATTTGTGTGAGATTTTTTCCTTTTTTTTTTTTTTTAATGTCACAGCCAAATATTTTTAGAGATTTTATCTGCTATTTTTAAAACAGATTCTTGTTTTGGTTTTTTTTTTTTTTTGTTTTGTTTTATTTAATTAAAAAAACCCCAAACAATTTGTAATGCAGATCTGTGTCACCTCTTGGAAATACTGCAGTGCTGCTCTTAACTTTGAGCTGATCAAATTAGCTGGCAAGCTATCTCCATTTTAATTTCCTTTCCCTGTTTTTTGAAGTCCAGAAAGCTACAGAACATGTCCTGAATACTGTCAGTATTTGGACTTGCAAGGGAGCTGCATGGAGATCAGTGGCTGCTTCACTGGACTTTGTACAAAGTCTCACTGTTAGAGACTTTGCAGTCAGGGTGATTATTTCGGAGAATGCACTAAACATGCTATTTAAATGCAGTTTTTTTCCAACAGTTCAACAAAATGCTTCTATATCAGTATACTCTGCTACCTATCTTGATATAAGTTTTGATAATCCTGAGAAAATTTCTGAGTTGTTGGGTCACAGGGCAGAACTGGCCTGGAAATAGGAATCCTTATTAGGTAATATGGAATATTGTATTAGTGCAGGATTTATAAGTTCAGGACCTGTTATTTCCCATCAGATGCTTCAGGCATGAAGGAGAGAGCCTGTGTATGCTTTGTGTAGGCATAGTCGGTGTCACTTCACTATCTTTTTTAGATGATTAGTGTGCTATTGTTTCAACTAGGTTTTATTAAATTTCATTGTAGCCAAAATAAGTTTAGAGAGACAATATTTTGTGTTTTTACTTCTGGGCAGCGTTAGATCTGCTTCTTGGATTTGTGTCCTCTGTGCTCATAACAACAAAGCTGTCTGAAAAATATAATAGTATTTTTTCCTTGCAAAATTTTTACCTCCTTGCAGTTCTGCCTCAAGAAATATTTCTGGCCATATTACTACATTAGTGTGCAATTTTCTTGCATTAAAAAAATCTATGAAAAGTGTTGGCCATGTAGCCACAGCTGAGAAGAGTCTTCACTCTCAGGATTAAGGGACAAAGACATGTAAATTCCTCCATTTCCCCAAATTGTTAGCTTCATTTTACTGCAACTTGAATGAGGGTTTATGAACCATTCTACTACCAGGTTTTCTCTAGGTCTTCGCTGGTTTTACTAAAGCTTACAGACTTCCCACCATGAAACATATGACAAGACTGGGGATCAAAACTCTAATTTTCAGTTTCACTGGGGTTTTGTTTTGTTTTGTTTTTTGTTTTGTTTTGTGTTGAAACAGTTGCTTGTCAGTGGTAGACAGAGTTTTTCAAAAATTGTGTTCTTTTAAAATTCTTCAAAGGAAAGTGATTTTCATTTTCAAAGATTTTAAATACTAGTTATTCCCAGGAAGTTCCAGTGTTCCAGAGCACTTCTAAGTGTAGCATGACTAAGTCAAACCTGGACATGAAACAGCAATATGATTCACTGTAACAGTGCATAACAGCAGTTTAAAATCTTGGGTAGTCACTCAAACAAACAAGGAATGAAATCTGGTAAAAATCTTCTCAACATTTTTTTTAATCTTAAATTTCATGTATAACTACACAGGTAATCATTTCTGTTTGCCTAATCAAACATTACTTCCCATGTTAGAATCTCATCAGTGCATCACTTTTTATTTCCAAGTGCCTCTTCTGTTCCTTTCAATGTCAATCCTTAGTCTAGATCTGAAGTGACATGAGATTTTTATATTTGCAACTTCTCTTAATTGCACACTTCTCTGGACAGTCTGTCCCGATACCTGACAACACTTTTGATGAAGAAATTTTTTCTAATATCCAGTCTAGACCTCATCCAGTGTAACTTGAAGCCATTTCCTCTGGTCTTGTCACTCATTGCTAGGGAGAAGAGGCTAATCCCCACCTTGCTACACTCTCTTTCAGCCAGCTATAGAAAGTGATAAGGTCTCCCCCGACCCTCCTTTTTTCCAGGTTAAGCACTCCCATCTCCCTCAGCTGCACCATAAGATTTCTCAGACCCTTCAGCAGCCCTCTTGCCCTTCTCTGGACATGTGCCAGTTTTTCCATGGCTGTCTTTTAGTGAGGGGCTGAGCACTGAACACAGAACTCGAGATGTGCCCCCATGAGTGCTGAGTACAGGGGGACAATCACTGCCCTGGTGCTATTGCTGATACAGGCCAGGATACCTTTGGCCTTCTTGGCTATCTGAGCACATGGGGCAGTTTATTGATCAGCATCCCCAGATTATTGGTCAGCATCCCCAGGTTATTGATCAGCATCCCCAGGTCCTTCTCTGTGGGCTGCTTTCCAGTCACTCTGCCCCCAGCAGGGAGTTGCTGTGACCCAAGAGCAGGACCCAGCACTTGGCCTCATTGAGCCTCTTAGAGTTGGCCTTGGCCCTCTGATCCAGCCTTTCCAGATCTCTCTGAAGAGCCTTCCTACCCTCCAGCTGATAAACACAACTGCCCAGCTTGGTTTCACCTGCAAACTTACTGAGGATGCACTTGATACCCTCATCTAGGTCATCAGTGAAGATATTTAACAGGACTGACCCCAATACTGAGCCCTCAAGAAGGTCACTTGTGAATGGCCACCAGCTGGATGCAGCCCCATTCACCAGCACTCTTCAGGCTCAGCCATCAAGCCAATTTTCCACTCACCAAATAGTGGACTTGTCCTGAGCAGCCAGTTTCTCCAGGAGAGTGCTGCGGGAGACAGTGTCAAGGATTTGCTAAAGTCCAGGTAATAAACATCCAGAGCCTTTTTCTCATGAACTGAGTGTGTTACCTTTTCATGAAAGTAGATCAGGTTGGTCAAGCAGGACCTGCCTTTTCTAAACCCATGCTGAATGGGCTGAACATGGCTGGTTGTCCTGCACATTCTGGCTCTTGTGGATGGGTGTCACATATGGTAACCTCAAGTCAACTGGGACCTCCCCAGTTAGCCAGAACTGCTGGTAAATGATGGAAAGTCGTTTGGCAACCTCTTCTGCCAACTCCATCGGGACATTTGAATGGATCCCATCTTTCCCCATAGACTTGTTCCTGTCTAAATAGGTTGCTGACCATTCCCCCTTAGGTTAAGAGGATTTCCTTTTCTTTCCCATCTCCGTCTTCCAGCTCAGGGAGCTGAGAACAACTGTTCTTGCTGTTAAAGGCTTAGGCAAACAAAGCATTGGTACCTCAGCTTTTTCCTTAATCTTTGTTACTGTTTCCTCCTGTATTCAGTAAATGATGGAAATTCTTCTTAACCCTCCTTTTGTTGCTAATGTATTTGTGAAAACATTTTTTACTATCCTTTACAACAATAATCAGATTAAGTTCTAGTTGGGCTATGGCCCTTCTGATTTCCCCCCTGCAAAACCTCATGACATTCTTGTAGTCCTCCTGACTAGAAAAAATCTTTAATAATGCATGCATTTGCATAATGCTGTGGGATATGTATTGACCTCTGCTGGTTGCTGACATACATTTGAACATGGGAGGATTAATAATACAACTCCCACTGCTCCAGTGACATGTCTGTTCTGAACCTCAGAGGAGGCTGCTTTTTCTGCAATAAGGATTATTCATAACCCAGTTATATTGAACAGTCATATATTCTCAACCTGAAGTGCAGCTTATTAATCAACCATACAGTCCAGGAATTTCAACTAAAATATTAATGATGTATGTTATTCACTCAGGACAATTCATGTCACCACAACTGAACAGGTTCAATTGCTGCATCATAAATTCTGATTTTTAATAAAGTTGAACACCACATCAAGCTCACTGTTGTCATGCAGGATGCTGTCACCTTGTCAGTTTTTTTTTTTTCCTTTGATTAATAGGTTCCAAGTTTCAAAGCATGATATTTTAGATTGCCTTTCTTTTAAACCTTTATGTCCTGTAGTGTGAAATCTGACATTTCAAAGGAACTTAAGTCTCCTGAAGTCATTACCACCTATTCCTAAGTGAAAATATTATAAGACTGAGCAGAATATGATATGTAGTTTTTATGTTTTATTTATTTATTTATTTTTTATATAAAAATATAAAATGGAATGTAATATTTGTATTTAATCATACACATATTCAAATAATACTAATTTAATGGGTAGTACTACTGAGCAACAGTCTATGGAGTGTGAAAAGACAAGTTTTTTTAGTGACTCTTGTCACATTGCAGTGCGTTGCAGAAATCTAGAGCAGAATTACAGAACATAAAGAAAGTTTAGGATGTCAGAGATGAAGTAAACAGATAGTTCCTGTGAGTCTATGCACAATTTCTACTACAGAGAAGCCCAAGAAAAATATTGAAATAGTTTTATCTCTTGGGCTCTAAATTTGTTTTATTGATGTTTCCCCAATCACAAAAAGAGCACCTACAGTGTGTGACCCAGGTATTCTTGCTTATGTGATATTATAAATATAGATAATTCTTTCCGAATTTGAAACCTAAAGGTGAATGACTAAAGAAGGGAAAGTGTCAGTATAGATATCCCAGTACACCAGATGATTTTGTTTTGACATACTGCTTATTCTGCAGAATGATTACCTTGTGTTCTCCAGAGCTGATTTCTCCTTAGTTATTATACTGCCTGTGATCTGCAAAGCAATATCCCACAGCCCTACTGAGATTTTTAGATCTAATCCAAGATGAAAAATTAGGCCTTGCACACTTGTAGTCATTAAAGACTTTTTTGGCACTTAAAGAAAGGAAAGGCATCACCAGCAGAAAATTGCCTTGTTCTGCTAGCCTAGTCTGGGAAATTCACAGCATTGCTTTTTGAAAGAAAACAGAATGACCAGACTGTCTGTACTGTTAATGCCATAAAATTAGTAGTCAACTCTGTAACAAACACAATGTTTTCCTCAAATATGACTAATCACCAAATAGGACAGGCAGGCTACTGGCCTAGTAGTGTATAGGCTGCCCCTACACACTTTTGTACCTATTGATTAAAATCTCTTATGCTGTAGTGGCAGTGCAACTTAAGTTATAAAATTATACCTTTTTTTTGACCAATAGAAACAGATTAAGGGGAACGGTTTTGGAACATCTTGTAAGTCTGATTTGGGAATCTGGACTAAAAATTATCATATTATTTGGAATTTAAGTGTTGCTATAGAAATTTATATATTGGAGTGGGGGTAGAGAGGAGGGTTGATATTCAATTAGTTGCATTAAAACATACTGAAAGTATTTCTGAGTTGGAGCTTATTCAAAGATTAATGATAAATTGCAAAAAATACATGGGGTTTTTTGTTTGTTTTTTTTTTTTTGTTAAAGCATTTATTTATGAATATAGTGCAAAGAGTAAGTGAGCCTCCACCTTACCCACATAAGAGGCAACTGTGAGGAGATATGGATTTCTTCAGCATATTTTAGTTTTAATAGATTGAAGCATTTTTAATTATGTGTTGGGAAGAGAAGTGTCTTTATCACATCAGCCTGCTGACTTTTACAAGTATTGTGTTTTTCATGGTACCTAAATTTGGCTTCAAGTTAAGAGCAAATCAGCAGGGGCATTGGCGCGATTTGAACTGTGTTAAAACAATCAAGACATTTCGTCCCAAAGAGGAATTGTGTTATGAACTCCTGCATTTATGACTGCTTTTATAGGATTGATTGGTTTTTTTGTACATCCCTTGGGGTCTTCCAGTTCATGGGAAGAGCAAGTTCCTCTCTAGAAACCTTTCCTCTGATGTTCTTTTCTGTTGTTTGTGTACTCTTAGAGTCTTTTTATGTGGGTGAGGATCTCTAAATCTAGAAACATGCCTTGAGCTCCCTTAGGGTAGATGTTCTTTGTATGTTGTTCTTTTCCTGCTATTTTCCTTGCTAAGGGACTTAAAAAGCCTTAGAAGAGAGAAGAAGCTAGGAAATGGGATAGTTAGAGCATCAATTTACCAATATTTTTATATCAATTTATTTCTGTAATTCCAGAGGGATGTGATAAAACATTGGTTACTATCCTGGAAGCTGCAAAATCTTTTGTTTGGAGGCACATGGTACTTTAAATGTTTGCATAAAAGGTAATAATTTGAAAAGTAGTAGTCTCTTCATGTCATTAATCCTAGCCTGTGCAGACTGACTAGTCCTGGAGAATATAATGCCAGCCGACAATTCTACTCCTTAGGCATAATTCCCAGCAGTAAACCTGGCATTTTGCCTGCAGGAGTAGATTACTATGGATTGTTTCTATGAATTATGTCCTTTGGCATCTGAACCATATCTCTGGGAATACCCTCTTCATGACTTTTAAAATTCAGTCTGTACCTTCACTATGCAGTTGACTTTCAGCAGAGTGCTTGTAGTTCACCCCAAATCATTCCGTGTCAGACCCACTTGCTGTAGTTGCAAACTTTTGCAAAACTGTCAGTCCATGAAGGAACAGTTGGGACCTGGTGATTGAGTGTTGTGGCCTTGGAGTGGAGGAAGAAAGCCTGGTATTTAACACTTTAAGGATTCTTACTTATTGTCCCCATCATTCATCTGAAATGAGTCTCTGCCTGCACTGTATTATAATACTAATTACACATCTATGTTTGGCATTCTGATTTAAGTTTGGGGGTTTTTTTTAATTTTTTTTTTTTATTTCCGTTTTAAGACCTGTGTTACAAGTTTGTTAAATGTTTGTAGGGAAATGCGTTGTATTTTGTTCAGGTGTTTGAGCACTCTGTCAGACTTTTTGCTGCAATTGAACTGTCCTATCATTCAGCCAAACCTTTAAGCACATGCATGAATTTCATTATTTAAGAGTGCATTAATTTTAAAGATTTTTTTTGAGTGCTTTGCTGAATTAATATTTTCAAGTACAAGCTTGGCTTCTGGTAGGGATCTTTGGTTATTTATAGTGATAGTAATAATGGTATACACTTTGAGAAACTTAATCAATCGTGGTTTGATTGGGCTAATTGCTTCTAGACAAAAGAAAAGAGATTCTGCACTCTGGAATCTCTAATAGGAAAAATAAAAGCAGGAGGGAAAAGAGTGTCATCTGTACTATATTTTTGTGAAACTGCCATTCAAAGAATATTAACAATTTGTACAAATGACCAAGGAATCATATAGATCAATAGAAATGATGCCTTACCTTCACAGTCTTCAGACCTTAGGATTTTTCTGTTCATTTTCCCTCACTGCTATCACATTGCTAAAAACAGTATATTCCTTTTTCCTTAATTAATTGATAGCTGAAAGAAACAAGTCCCTTTTGCAAATAATAGAATTTGTCTTTGACTAACTTTGTCAGATTTTCTGCTACTGTAAAATGTGGAATAACTGCTTATGCCTGCTAAATGTTAAAATCCAACCTCAGTCTTTAGCCTAATGGAAACCATCTCATCTTCATCAATCTTATATAGCATTGTCAAAATTCTCTCCCCAAGTGTCTGGATGGACGGAAGTTACAGCTGGTGTCCGTCCTGCTCTTTACATTGACGCTTGTACTTTTCCATCTGACTGAATGCCACCTGCTGCAAGGGCAGGAGGGTGGGATCACCCATTTCTGAACAATGTCTCTCTGCCAACAGAAGGTTATTCAATTAGGCAATCACTTCTGCTTAGTGCTGGGTGGGATGATGTCAGCCACCTGCACTCTCTCTCCCTCACTTCCCACTTCCTGAGGACAACAGTCTTTTCTGTCCCTGGGGAGGGGGCAAAGGTTTTCAATCTGTTCCCTTTTTGCATTAGCTCCTGAATTCAATTATTAGCATCTGACATTTGTTTTGCTTCCTGACTGGGGCTATATTCAGTGCAGACACTTTGTGGAAAAAGGAATAAGCATTTAATAATATATTTATATTTTAACACCCCTCCCTGCTCTTATGTGCTTAATTTTTCTCTTGCTTGCTATGACCTGGTGCTAGCAAATTTCATGTTTTAAGGCATTACACTAGGATCACAAAGAAAAGAGTCAGAATTCTAAAGTGTAATGGTGCTATAAGACTTTCCCTGCACTTTTGTGTTTATGTCTTTTTTTGTTTTCCCTACAGTCTGCTTGTATTGTTGATTTTACTGTGCTTATTCTGGTTTGTAGAAATAGAACCAGTGTTTATTGCTGAGATTACTCTTGCTTCACAAGCAGATAATTTTGTTCTCTCTTTGTTTATTAATTAAATGGATGTGTGGCTTTGTGATTTTTCTTGGTGTCCCCTGCTCTTTACATAATTTATCTCATTTTGTGGGGGACCTAAATACATATAAAAAGAATAAAAAACAGAGGCCTGCTGAACATTGTCTGTGTCAGAAGCAGACCTGCTCCCTTATACCCTTTCTAAAAACTTTATAAAATCATCAATAGTATGTCAAACAACCATCCACTAAGAAGTTTAATAAATGGCATCTCTTAAATCCATATCATATTACATAATAATTTCCTGAAATGTGTAATATTTATGGAATCCTTAAATATTTACATGAATCTGGAAAGTTGTCCTCTAAGCATGATTATTAGAAAAAAATTGAGTTTCATTCAACTCTCGTATGTTTTTGAGAGCCAACTGAAACCAAGTGGCATGCTGCTGAATTTGAAGTAATTCCATTTGGTTTTAAGTGCACTGAAGATAAGATTGAGTCTGTCAGATCTTATTATAGGTGAAGAGCATAACTCAAATTATTTTTCTGCTGTGGTAGTCCTTAACTTTTTTATTTTATTTTTTTCTATTGATGTACTCTTCTATTCTCTCAGATATTTTATTTATGTAGCCCCTGTGTGTCATTTTGTTAAGTAAACTTTATTATTTTTTTGCTAATTGAAAACCTATTTTTTTCAAAAGAAATTATTTTACCCCACTAATTACTGTTTAAACAGTTTCGATAACAATGTACTCTTTAATTTTTTTACTTCCACTTTCAATGGAGGGACATTCTACAAGACTTCAGCTTCTTAATTATCTTTACAATTTCTAACGATTAGGCCCTTCTATATTTAATTAACGATTAATTTTCAAATTCTTTAATTTCTCAGACCTCTCAATAGTCAGTAAATATTCCACACTCAGTCTGCACCTTCCACCTAGAACATAATAGAAAGGGAGATGGCAAGGGGGTTGTTTTTTGGGAATACACAATAACAAACTCCCAGGGGTATACCCCCATTTGTAGAGATTTTTTCCCTTTGACTTCCCTTTGATTGAGAACAGTATTACAGCTCAGTGCTTTGGGATAAAACAGCCTGTTGGACAATTCCTGCAGCATTTGGAATTCTTATATTTTAAAGGATGTACCACCTTGGAAGATTGGGCAAAGCTGAATTCCTGTTGATTTACCAATTTTGATGCTCTTAGAAAGGTATCTAAACTGTAGTTTCACAATGGTAATTAGATGTATATTGTCTGTCTACTTGTTTACCATGAAAGTAATAATGCTGCTTTCTGCATTATTACATCCAGTGTACTTAATTAACATGGTCAACAGATTTTTCATGTAAATAAATTGAGGCAGAAGAGACTCAGAAAGGATATTTAATTAGCCAGTTACATACTGTTGGAAGAAAATTAGTATCTCTACACTAGAGAAAGACCAGGATGTTAGAAAGTGTTCTCAACTTTATTTAAATCTTCCTTTGTCTGTCTGAGCAATAGCTAAGTTAAATATTTTTATTATTCCTAAGCACAATCCTTATAAATGCCAAGTAAATTAGACAGAAAGCGAAGCAAAACCATTTCTTCAAGTGAAGAATAGTGATCTAAACACTCTTGGACAAACGTAAAGAGAGAAGATGAGTAGCTGACTGAGATTAATATAAAGACTCAAAAGCTGAAAATCAGTGAATATCCATGAGTACAAATACATTCACATATCTCATCATTCAAAACCATGATACACACAACTTTCCAAATTGACAGAGGCCAAGAGAGGTGATAATTCAGCCACCTAATCAGCCAGTATCACTTAGTTTTTTGAGTTGCAATAAGGCAAAATGTGTTATTTCTACTAGATTGGGTCCACTGATCTTTCTTAAACCCAGTGAGATTAGTTTTCAAGCAAGTTTTAAAAAAGGAAAGGAAATAAAGCTTTTAAAATATGACAAAAGTGAAAAGCAAGGAGGAACTTAGCTTCAGTTTATTCCTACAGAATTAACTTGGAAATGAGAAAACCTTATGCAAGTATTGAGCTGAAACAGGTCTGGGAGAAATACTATAGTAAAACAGAGGAATTCAGTCACTGCAGAATTAGCTACTATAATACTCATTTTCATTTCAAGACAGAGCACGACTTGAAAAATGTGTTTCCAGACCACACTACATGCTTCATTTTCAGCTAGACTGGTGCATTTTATGTCTGATGACTTTATTCCATAATTACATCTGTGAGGTAAAACAGAGGTGATTTTTACTTCTTAAATGGTATTGTACAAGAAGGTTGCACTGTTTTCAAAGGCTTAAGATGCCATTTAATTCTCAGTATGATGCACAGAATTTGTCCAGAGGCATGAAGTCACAGCCAAACCATCCTATGCAAATTTTTCCTAGAAAGAAAGTTGACCCTTTGAAGGACTCTTCACAAATTTTCTGTCAATACTAAAAATTAGTAATATAGGTGGACTCTGTTTTCAAAATAGATATTTTCTCAGTTGAAATAAAGATAAGAAGCCTTGCTATCTGTCAGTGACAATTGCTAAATTAGGTCAAGGATATGAATAAAACCATTGCAGTAGTGCAAGGGCTCATCTTCCTAGCCCTTCTGGAACATTGCTATGCATCAGTTTAGAAAATGAGAAAATTACATTTGGAACAAGAATCTATTTGACATCTACATTAGCACAACAGTGCTGTGCACTAACAAAGACTGATTAAAAATATCTTGTTATAATTTTCCAAATGTGTTCAAGATAAGCAGGAGTTCTCATGGAGAGAGACAATGAGAAGGACAATGGAGAGGGACAAAAGAGGGACAATGGCCCTAATGGGCCTATTGGACACACAAAGTCTTCAAGTACAGCCTGAAGGATGAACCCATTTATACTTTTCTGAGTGTACAAAACCCAGCAAGCCCAGAGCTTTTCAGCCAGGTAGCATGCTGACAGTCAAGGGCTGCCTGGCCACAGCTGCCTGATTGGAACAAAAGCATTGGAGCATTTTGTGCTAAAGCTTCCTCAGGAAAATTGCACCTTCACAGCAGGACAGACATAAAATATGGGTCAAGTCTTTAATTCATACAAGCCACTGTTCTATGATGGAATTAGCCTTTAAAGAAGATGTCAGCTGTAGGGATCACAAGGTCCTCAATTACGCATGTAAATACATGGATTTATGTATATGTAGATATACTTATTTATTGCAGGTATATATGTATATATTTATATGTAAAGTTGGCAATGTGCAGTTTAGATTGCAGGTTAAGTTTGTTCCAAATGAAAAGCCATAAAAATCCTGTTGCTGGCACAGATTATTACATGGCCAACAGAGTTTAGCTTTAAAACAGGTAAATCTCTGTTATGATTTATACCTGCAGCACTCAAAATGGCAGAAGCAATTTGCTTGAAAATTGGTAAAACAAATTTGTTGTGGGCTATGACCTTGTATGTTGAACATCATCCCAGAAGGATTTTTTTCTTTATGTCTGATTTATAAATCTTGGAAATGCAGTGTTTTTATTGCAGAAATATTGACAGAGCTTTAACTATAATGGCGTGGCTATATTTCTTAAAGAGTAGGTGCATGTTTTACCAGTAGTTAACTAATACTTTTCAAAGAGTAGTGGATGTTGAACTGGGAAAACAAGTTAAAAATGTAGTGGCAAAAACCAATAAGTCATTTATGTGAAGAATTATTAAAAGGGAAAAAACTACTATAGGAATGACCAAAGATGAAAATTGACAGCTGAAAATGCTAAAAGTATTTTTGGAGATAATCAGACATGGACCCTTATGGGGTGCTATTTGCCATGCATTTCAAGACTCAGTTTTGGTAAGAGAATACAAACATAAGATATATAAAATTATCAAAGGTAATAAATACAATTATTGTGATCAACTGCCACATGACTTAAAATAACATCTGTGTGTAATATTATAACATGCTACATTGCATTTGTGCTTGAAAAAAAGCCTTTTAAACTTTTTTTGTAGGAAACATGGACATTGCTATTTATCTCATGAAGCAAACAGATAGAAAGGTGTCTGATCCTGAATTATTTGCTTAGGGAAAATACTTGTTTTCATCTGTGGTGTACTCTTTTAAGATTCAGAGATTTTACTGGATGTCATTTAGTTCAGATTTAAACACACTTGGACTAGTTGAGATTTGTTTTTCATTCACATCTTCATTCAATAACTCTTGTTCCTTTTAAACTTAGGCTAAATTTACTAGCAAGGGCACATAATTACTTAATGAGGTACCTTTGTGATGATCAGATAAATTCTCCATAAACTTTTCTACCAGCTGATGCCATAAAGAGCTGGTGTTGCCATAAAAAATGCAGTTAAATTATACCTTATTTCAATGGCCCTACATATTAAATGAAATATGAAAACATGAGATTAGCATCTGCATTGAGGTGGTTACCTTTAGTAATGTCAAATCTGTAAGTTGGTAGGCATTCCAAGGCCATGATTTCATTGAGTCATATTTGCTATCCTAAAAGGGAAAGGGGACAAGTCAGAGACAAGCTTTCTTTCACAGGAAATCTAAGACCAAATAAATTAAAATATTTTGTGGTTTTTCATCTCTTCAGAAGTGCTAGAAGATTATGAAGAATAAGGACCAAGCCACAGATGTGACTATGGTGACAGCTTTCTGTGTTAGCCCCATCCTTAGTTAATGTGCAATCACAGGGTTGTCCTTAGTATAAGCTCCGTATATTTTCAAGAAATAGAGTAGTTAAGATGAAAATTTGATAAAACTGGTTTGTGTTTCAAGCTGGGCCCACTTTTGTTTTCTTTTGTTTTTTCTAAACTATCTTTATCCAAAGTGGGTTAATTTTAAAATCTAAATCTAAAATCTGACATCTTGGTTTATTTGAAGTATATGGACTTCTGAGGGAATATGTAATCAGGAAGCACACGGGATTAACTGTTCTGTGAATAGCCACAACTAGCTAACATTTGAAAAACACCCTCTCAATTGCTGGTTTTTCTGCTCTTTCCCCAGATTTGCACTTTCTTGATTCTAGTCAGGAGTGAAACTGGATAGTCTGCCACAGTGGGATTCTCTCTGTATCTATATTTCTGTACATGTTTCAGCAAATTCTGACCTGTTTACCCTTTGGACCATATAAAATTCTACTCTAACATCTCACCCTTGTTTTTATGGTGTCTCATAGAAACTCAGCAAAACTGGGGTTTTTTTTAGCCTTCCTGACACGTTCTCATCCACTTGACTTCTTTCTCTTAAATAATTTCCTTGATTTTTAGTTTCCATGGACTTCTGGCCTTGCTGTTGACCTTGTACAGCAGAATAGAAAGAGAATTCTTGAGCTTTTCCTGCTCTTAGTGACCATTAAATGTTGAAAAGAGAACTCTTACATCCTGTGTTGATAACATAGAAAACTAACAAATCTTTTAAATCACAGAGCTAAGGTTTCATTGGCCTGGGAAGTGAGCATCCTGCAACATTTAGGTATAATCTTACAGCATCATCAGCTCCACTGAATCCTCTGCTTGAGGCAGTTTGATATGTTCTGTCAGCTCAGCAGCAAATTGTGTGATTTGTTCTTTGCTGCAAATCTAATGGGTATTAATGGCAGAAAACTTGAGGGTACTCAGGGCCTTGTTCACCCTAGTTTGACACCAAGAAGCTCCCTGGAATCCTGAGGAAAGTGCTCCAGTTAAGGTTTGTCATAATGTCTTAGCTGATTCAACAAGAAGTACCTGTTTTAGGGAATCAATATTACAGGACAAAAAAAAGGCCTTGTTAAGTGTGAAGGCACTCTGTATATCTTTCTAGTGCCTAGTGAAATTCTGTCAGGATTTTGACCCTGTAATCCAAAAGTGTAATAATTTACTCTCTTTAGGAGACTGTCCTTCTCTGCAGGTCCATAAGTTCCATATGGATAATCAGTTAGAAATCTTGGGTGTTTTATTTCTTGTCATTTTCACAGTAGTATAACACCAAGAAACAGATCTTCATGAAAATTGGTTTGAGGGAATGCCTCATTGTGAAAAAATTATTAATTTTTTTTCCCTTCCCTTTTAGAGAAATAGGAAGCTTACTCTTCCAATCCAGAATGCAACAAGATACTTTCTTTAACTTCAGTAGGAACTCTTACTAGGAATGCAATTCCAGAATCTTAATTTTTAGGTCCATGTCCAAAGTGGACAGTAAGCACTGCATCCCAAAATACAATGTGCTTTTCCTCCTTCCCTCTCTTCCAGTGTAGATGATACAACTTTAATTTACACAGCTGGAATTCAGTTTTAACTCATGAGTTCAGTTGTCGGTGCTTTTTCAGATGTTCTGCACTAATTGTGTTAGTGCAGAAGAATATCCCCAAATAATTCAAATCACACATGACAGAGTAAGAAAAACACCTCCTTGTGTATCCAAGTCTTATATCTGAATGCAGGGAGGTGCAACTGCTTTAGTGAAACAGAACCAACTTTCTCTGAAAGTCAATTCTGATCTCCTACAAACTGTCCTCTGATACAGTGAAATTGATTGCAATCACTTCTTTCATTGCCAAACTATACTCCTAATTATAAATATGGTGCTACTTCTCTGAAGATTTTAGTTCGTGCATGTTCTTTACCACTGTGATGTTTCAGAAATCATCCCAAAAGGTTTACCACATATTATCCTATGTTAAATTATATCAGCAACTTGTAGAAAGGGAAAGTTTTTTCACTGTAGATGGCAAGTCTATGCTTTTTATCTACTATAATGCTTGCTCAAGTGAACTTTATTTTATGACATTTGTAGTATTTGTTTGGTTTTTTTCTTTGGTAAATAATTTTAGAGGTGTCTAGTCTGGAAATTATGAGGAAGGAAATAGATAGGCATACATTAGTTCAGAGTGAATACTTTTTAGATATGTTACATTAAAGTACCACCCCTATGTTTATCCATCACATTCAATTGTACAATCTTGATGTGTCATCAACATTTAAGAGTACCAAACAGTGTCACTCTGTTTCTGAAGCATGAGTTCCTGCTTTTTCTTTACTAAAACATCTAATGTGAATGAGTTATTGGATCAGTTTAACAGCTGGTCTCTCCTTGTCTCTCTTTTATTTTTGTTTGTTTGTTTGTTTGTTTTGTGTTGTTTTGTTAATAAATACACATTTGTGATTTTTTCAAGCTTTTTCTTCTTGGAAAACATGTTTTTCATCAAAGCAAAATCCTTTTCATGCCAGCATATCTATTCTGAGATTTTTTCTGAAATCCAGGTAGTAGTGTTTTGATCAAAAAGAAAAAATCTTGACTCTTCTACTCTGTGGGAAGTGCTAAATCAGGTTCTCTTTTCAAGTGTTTTTAGACATAATGATTCAATATTAAATTATCTTATCAATTGGTATTAAATATAATGATATGCTTTTAAAAAGAGACATTTTTATAATGGTTCATCAAATTTTAAGTGACTCAAAAAAGTGTTTGCTGTATGAATAGAATGATCTAAACAGCATCAGTGGGGGCAAGTGGGAGATTCTGACACCAAAATATTCCAAAGTAGCTGCAAGGGGCCTCTCATTTAACATGTGGAAGACCAATAGATTGAGGGATCTGCAGCTGATGTTTGTCACATACAAGTACCTCATCTTGCCTAAAATGAAAACCCCTCTGACTCACTGTTTCATTCATTTATATCTCTTTTTGTTTTTTCAGAAAGTCATTTAAAAGTTGGGTTTTTTTCATTTCAGCAAATATTTCATATTCTTGATACTTCAGGAAGAGTTTTGTTACGAAGAAAGATTTCAGGCACTTTAAAATGAAACACCTATTTTAAATGTAATTTAAAACATTAATGTTAGAAGATATTAAATACATTTTACAGAATGTGGTTGGAAATTAGATACATCTTTCATTTCTCATCTGTTCAATCTCCAAAGGTATATGTAAATACAGTAATTAAATTCTGGTAAAACTTCATCTTGCATGAGAAGCTTCCTCTAAGTCAAATAAGGAATAAGATTAAAATTTATTTTGTCATGAGAAAAGAAATTGAAAAAATGGCTAAACCATGTTTTAGTTCTTCAGTTAGTGGGTGGCAATCCTTTCCAATCCAGGTCATACTTGTATAAGAGACAAGGATTGTCTCCATTTTGTTTCTATGCTACATGACACAGGTTGGCTAGGCCATCATCTAATGACCAACTAATCACCAGCTTGGTTGCTCACAGAATAAATTATGTTCAGAGATATGCTGGAAAAAACTTAAAGCATGTGAAGGATACAAATCTACTTCCTAATCTCACCCTATGTGATCTTAGAGAAGACTGTAGATGATGAGAACTATTCTGAGTGCTTTCACATCTCACTATTGATGCTTTTCCTTGCCAAGTTCCAATTTATTGAACTGCATGCCATGATTTAATGATTTTGTTTAAGCTTAAGAAAACAAGGAGATGGGTCTACATACAAGCAATGAAAAGGAGACAAAAAAATAATGTTTTCTACAGCATCTGCTTAGACTATCTGGTCAGGTTTTCTAGCATGGGGGAGCTACTCAGTTGCCAAGAGAGGATGAGACTTGAAGGACTTTTCATAGTAAAGTTTTATGATGGTGGGTTGATCAGCAGAAAAAGATAGGAAGCAGTTCAGCCTTTTTACTGATTCTTGAAATTTTTAGGAGCAGCTTAAGAAAGACTCTGACAGTTTGGTGATTTGTGCATGCAGACCTTTTTATTATCTGGTAAATGGATTTTGTTTGGATTGCTGTAGTGTGGATGCCTGTGTTAAATATCTTGGGAGTAATCACCAGTGAAAATCATGAGGAAGAGATATCAGGCTTCTGTGGAAACCAGGAGGATTGGAGGTTCTGCTAAGAACATATTTGTGTGTGCGAATGCATGGAATATTCCTTACGGTTTGGCTCTGCAGCTCAGAAATTCAGAACTTGCTAGTAGGATACAATTAACAGATAATGGAAAAGCAGAAGTCACACCTACATGCAAGAAGTATGAAATTAGCATCAATATAGATTTTCAGTTTTTAATGGAATAGAAAAGAATTTAAATTGCATCAGTTGGAAACAAATCTGTATATCAAATACAATATTGTGTTTTGAAAAAAAAAAAAGTATCAAAAAATAAAAGTAAGCTGATTTATGAACATGTTGCAAAGCCTATTTGTTACCCAATTTCTAAGAAAGTTCATTTTAGCATAATTTTTATGTTTCAATTTAAGTGAAGCATTTTCTTTCAGTTTCCAGAGTAGATGATAGGATGCTTACATATTATGACAAAAGAATTCATGGTTCATAAGTACTTCAAATGTTATATTTCTAGTTGAAGAAGCCTGACTGACTGTAGAATGAATTATATTGTATGTTCCTCTGGTTGGTATATGAAGCTGGAATGCAACATGAAGAATTAAAATGTGAACAATTAAACTAGGCTTTTAAAATGTAGTAGTAAAGAGATAAATCTTGTTTGAAGTGTACAAATAGTGTAATTTATCTTGCAAGACTGGCATGTGAATAATTGCAACTCCCCATGTCCCTGTTGAAATTAATTCCACATACATATCACACTGCTGTGCTCTGCAACTCAGCTTTTTTCCACGCTTTCACCATCTAACACTAACCAGCACACATCAATGTGCAGAAAAAAATTTGCCTTCAAAGCAAGTCATCCACACAAACAGCCTCATTGGAAAGACTTAGAGGACGATTAGTTCCTTAGGCTATATTCTTATTTAAAAAGGCACAGAGAAGAATGTATGATAGCAGCATGCATGAAAATTAAAAATAGTGAATTTGATTTATCTCAGCAAACAGATTAAGCACTCTGTAAAAAGTATATTAAGTATATTCATTTATAAACACTAATTTGAACTTTGAATTGATATCATTAAAATAGTATTTTTCCATTTAAGCCAGAAGCCATGTGTAAATCTCCCAAAGATGCATTTTCTTCTTAGCATTATATCTTTATTGATTAATGAAAAGCAAAAAAGGAAAAGCAAAAAAAACCCTTAAAACTCTCTTTGAACCCTAAGGAGCAGTTATGGTCAGAAAATTGATTGACTGTAAAATAGTTGTTTTTATGATAGCTTGGAATAGAGTCTAATTACCTTGTTAGCTGGAGCAGGCTCGTATTGTTTGCACATAGTCATATGGTACTCAGCACAAAGGATGGTTTGCATCTTGCTTTGGTTTTTATTGTTATCTTAGATCATTTAATGAAGATTGAGAGAGGCCAGGTAAGTAATGAAGTCATCAGAACTGAAATAGTAGTACCAGGCCGTGGGATAGCAACCACTTACCCAGGATCAGCAGTGTCTGAGGTGGCCAGCCTGGTCAACCTATGTGCCAAGGACTCAGGTCACATAAAGCACTACAAGAGAGTCCAGTAATCAATGGCTTTTTATTTCATTTACCATTTAAAAGAATTTTTTTAGGGATTATTTCCTCATATGGTTTGTTTGCGATCACACTATGCTTTATTCTACCTGCAGTACTGCATGGTAATATTTTCTACCAAAAAATGAAGTAATGGCATTGCATGTCCTAATGTTCACTGACTCCTATGACGGATACTGGAATTTCTAATTTGAAATGAGATTCATATTTTTTAAGAAGTCTGTATGCTAAGTTGCAGCATTTGCACATGCCCTCTTGCCCAAGTCTAGAAACAAAAAAGCTACCTCAGTTAAAAAATTATTTTGAAATAGAAAACATTCAATACCATAAAATAATTTGCTATACAAATTATAGCCTTCGTAATTTAAACTGGCTTATTTGCTCAAAAAAAGTGGGCACTTTTTCAAAGTGCTTTGATGACCATTAAATTCCATTTGAAAACCAATGTTTCCATTCAAATGTAGATTTTCAGCTTAGTTTCTTCCATTAATCTCTAAAACGGGTTTAGTGTAAAATGATAGTTCTGTGATATGTCTGAATAGTTCTTACTGCATTAACTGAGAAAATTTGAACTGTTATTATAGCATATTAAAAAATTCACAGTTCATTAATCAAACCTGAGTTATCTAAGAGCAATACATTTTCAGGATGTGAATACATGTGGACTGGCCTGCAGTTGAACTAAAACTGGATTCTGATATCCATGTTGCAGTTCTGCAATAGCTCAATTCTTGATCTTTTTTCTAGATTTTTCTAGCTTTCCTTGAAGTGACCAAAAGAGTTAGAAATTCACAACAAAACCCCACCAATAATTTTACTATTTCATTCACAATTAAAGTTCCTTCTCAGATGTTTATTGTTTGATACGCCTTAATATGGAAAGAGAGGAACAAAATTATTTATTGTTATTTGCATGTTATCAAAAGAAATTGAAATATATTCTTTTAAATTTCATATATACTGCTAGTTCTCCGATTAAGGACTTCTTAAAGAGGTTTGTTTAAAAAAAAAGTGAACTTTTAAGAAGTTTATTAACAGAAATTAACAAGGATCAGAAGAAGCAAATGATTAAAAACTGATCCAGAGGTGGATTTAGTCAACAGTCTACAAGTTTTCTGAGTCAGAGGAAAATTTTTTAGCCTCAAAAAGCAAATGTCTGGGTCCAGAAGGTTCCATGTAATACACAGAGATCTATTTGTTCAATTATCCTAGGCTTTTTATGTGGAGCCCTTTTCTTATTTCAGTTCCTTTGTCCTCTTCCTTGAACTGCATAAAAAAAATAAAGTACACATGAATGGTAGAACCTGAAGAGTCATCTTTCTCTGTGTTGATCTGGTAGTTGATCAGTCTCTGTGGGTCTTTGTGTCAATGTACACTGATGATCAGGAAGACTTTATAAGAAAGCATCCCCATATTTTCTGCAGTGGTAAGTTTCTAGACATGATGTACTGTCTTTCCCCAAGGCTGAGAAGGACATGAAAGCTTTAGATTTTTGTTGTCCCAGGAAAAAAATAAAAATCATCCATCTCTCCTCATTGTCTTTAAAATTAAAAGTTAGGAAAATAAGAGCTATAGAACATGAGACACTTTTCACAAGATGGGACTGTGTCTCTACAGGATTTCAATACCCAAAATTCTGCAACGGTTTGTTTTCATTAAAAAATATTCTGAATTGGAGTATGCTGGAACTCAACACAGTATAGCAATTGTCAATTCCAGTGCATTTCATGACCCATTGGCAAATTTTCAGTGTCCTAATATCCTCCATGAAAGACAACGGTGTTGCAATAAGAAAAATACCGTTGATTACATTAAGGGAAGATTTTTATTTTATTTATTTATTTAATTATTTCTTTCTTTATTTCTTCTTTGTACACTAAGACTACAGCTACTGTCATTGTTCTCCATTGTTCCCTTCTCTGCACCTCCCTGCTAGCTTGCCAAGACAGTGGTGTTAGATCCTGACAGCAAATAAATGAGATTCAGCCATCGGCAGCAGCAGCTTCATGGGCTGCTGGCATGAGTGACCCTGAGTGACCTGCTGTGTGTGGCTGACCCCGAGGGACCTGCTGTGTGTGGCTGAGTGAGCCTCACTCCCTGGGCAGAGCCTGTGCAGGGCCAGCAGTGGTGTGGGACTTGCCAAGGGAACGTGTGGGAATCACCTGAAGCAGACTGAAGTCTGGGGAGGGAGAAACCCCTTTCCTGAGCATGGCAATTGCTATGAGGCCCCTGCAGTCCACCCTCCCTTCTGTGCATGCCCATGCCAAGAACCTGAGGTGCCCGGGAGCCATGGATAGGCAGAGAACAGGAGGGGGTAGGAAGTTTTACTGCAGCTTCTACTGGATCATTATTGAAGGGGTTTTGCATTTGAGAGTGTGAACTGTAAAAACCACGAGCACATCATCTGCACCAGCAGTTCTTTATTAGTACTGCGGGCACAACAACAGTTTTGCCCATGACAGGCTTTTGAGGGTAACCAGTGGTGAAAAAGTGGGCAAACCCCTCAGTGATCCCAGGCCCAGTGACCTGCCTTCTACAAACATGTCTCTGCAGATGACCAGACTGATCAGAGAAGACTAGAAAGGCAAAGCTTGTGTCAAGAGTGTTAGCTCTTGTGACTTTTTTCTTTATTTTATTTTCTATATAATTTTTTTTATTTTATTTCATAAGTGGTTCAGGAGGTGAAGGCTCCCCAAAAACATGAGAAGAAGGGAAGACTATTTTTTATTTTTCTTGGTTTTGTTGTCAGGCTACAAACTTCAGCTGGAAAATCATTGGTTTGGAGAGGAAGTAGCAGAGGAGCTGGTGTCTCATGTTGTTAGCCCAAAACCTGAGAAGGAAAAAGAAAAGAGAAGAAGTCTGAGAAGATGTGAGATCCAGGTCAAAATCTCAGGATTGCTGCAATGTGGCTTCTGTCTCTGGTCAGAGTCTGAGAAGATCAGAGGTTTCTGTTTTCTGTTATTTTTTGTGAACTGGTTGAATCCAGGTATTTGGTCTTGGCAGATTTTATCTATGAACTGATGGAAAGGGCAGAAGGCCAGACACACCTATTAGGAAAGCAAGGAGGAGGAAAAGAGCCAATTCCCCCCCTCCCTTGACCCCACACTCAATCCCTGCTCTGTTTCTGCATGAGTTGTCAAGGCTGAGCTCAGCTGAGTTAAGAGGTACCAAAGCCCTGGGGCTGGGCTTCCAGCATAGGGATTCTTGCAGAGCAACTCTCCAGAGCTTTCACTGGGAAAACTGGCATCCAAAGAGGAGAGAGAAATAAAAAGACCACCATTAAAAAAAAAAATACCATAGTAAAAAGGAGAGGGAAAAATGTACTTTAAACCACAGAATAAGTGTCTAAGTGCTCTCTATACTTAAGTAGTTGTCAGTGAAGTGAGGCAGAGCTAACTGCATAAACCAGAAAATAAACCTGTAAAGGATGATTGCAATTGATGCATTCAAAAAGACATTTATTTTGAAAGGAAAGAAGGAAAATAAAAGAGTAAAAGTTTGAATACAAGTGCTTGGTTTTTAGTTTCGGGGGTTTTTTTAAGTTAAAATATCTAGTTTTATGTGTTTGCTCTAAAAAATAGATGAAACCCAGGGGTAAAAAGTAAGACTGTTTGATCACTGAACAGTTCCTTCAGCACACAAAGTAAAATGCTCTTACCTAGTAATAAAATCATTCATAAAAGATACTGCAAAATGTATTGTCAAAGCAGCAATGGTGCTAATTAGCTGGAATATCACCAGAAAGTCCTCTGGAAGGAGATGCTTTGGTTGGGACTGACAAAGATAGCTATTTGTAGCAGTCTTGGCTGTAAGATTTTTGTGGGGTTTGTTTGTTTATATGGTTTCTTATCCCTATAGGTAGAAAAGAAAGATGAATAACCAGTTTCAGTCCTATGGGTATTGTTAGCTGTGTAATGCACAGCTATTATCTGTTTGAATTTTGTTTTGATTTGGGTTTTTATTACCATAGCCCAATATGGGGAAAACAAAACTTAGCATAGTTTTCTCTTGAAGTCAGTTGTCATGGCTGAAGTTAAAAACATAAGAAAATAGGCACCTGGATAAAAAGAGAATATAGGCACAGTTTAAAGTGTTTTTTTTTTTTTTCTGTATTAATTTGAATTAGAAGTGTTAATATGATTAGATAAATATGTGTTTTTTAGAACCCCTACTCATAAGAAAATTCTTATTCCAATATGACTAGTTTGAATGTATCAACCCTGAGATAAGAGTGTAGAATTCTATCTGCTCTTCCTGTGAGACAATTTTATTTAGATTATAATAAGACTGCTAATGCTGGACATCCCAAATCAGTCTTAAAGGAAGGCTGTGCCTGGATTCAGCTGAAAATCAGATCTATGTCTAAGTTAGCTATAAGCAGAAACGTGGGGGGGTACTTTGTGAGCTACCTCGTTCTCATGAATGAATTTGCTAGAGAGCTACAGTAGCTTTACTTGCTCTGGTTTTACTGCCAGGGTTTGCATATATCCTGTTTTTATGATCAGTGTGAGCTTTGGCTTCAGAGTCTTCTCTTAGCTGAGGCTCTATTAAATGTTGCTCTGATACATTCCATGAGTTGGGGGAAAGCAAAGAGTGCAACTTATCTGAAATTTAAATCTGTTTGAATTTCTACAAATCTCTGAACTTTTCTGTATTCTTATGGATGGATCCATCTCTTCACTCTCCTGAACTGAATGAAGTTGTATCCTTTTTCTATACAGACACACAATCTAACATACTGTATTCTGTAAATTTTGTGTACACTTCTGTAAATTTTATTCACTTTTTTTTAGATAGCCCAAATTCATGTTCCATATCTATACTTTTGGTCCTCTTCTATGAGTAAGCTCTCACATGGGCAGGTGGAAAGTTTATATAAAAGATAAAAAGAGAAAACTATGCTTGTGACCATGTTGAAAAACCAGGAAGGGAAACAGACACTTGTACAGGTTATATAGACTTCTGTTATCAGAGGTGAATCTCAAAAAAAAAAAAGAAATTCACATTGCACTATTTGCATGTCATGTTTTGTCCTTCTGCCACTTTGTTATTCAAACTTGGTCTGTTTGTAAAGATAATATTTTTTGGGGGCATGGTCTTCATTTGATTTTTGTTCACAGCAAATATCCAGGGCTGCATAGCTTTAACTTAGTATTTAAAGGTGAGATTACTCAAGGGCTGGTCGAGTAATCCTTACTTCTCATTCTTCAGACTTGCACTTTTTCTTCGAATTCATCAGTACTTGAATATAGTGACCATGTACTTCATCCTCTAGGCTTTGCAAATGCTTTTAGCATAAAAGCCTATAAGAGCAAAAGGAACTACTGCATTTATTTAGGGGTTTGCTTTTATCCTTTGCTTTTCCATAGCTCTGTTCCCCTAATATGTCTTCTTATTGAATCTTTTTAAGAAGCTCTGAAATATCAAAGGTAATCCTACATCTTGTATTTTGTCAAATCCAATTGATCACAGTGCTAATACTTTCATCTCTCCATATGAAAATCCTTGTAATGCTTTCCTTATACTGTTGTAGTTTTATTTCAGAGGCATGATGGGTAAGATTTTAAATAGTTACTTTGAAACTTTTATCAGTTTGCAATCAGAGTAAAAATAAAACTGTATTTCATTGAGGAGGTTAACATGATCCCATAATTCTCATATTATGAATAGTAAGGCTGACTGACATTGCAGGTAAAATGAAATAATACACTTATTTTTATTGGATAAGTTTTGTTTTCAGTGTAACACTCAGATTTTTAGTTGCATTCCAAAGGGGAAGTTTTATGTGCATGAAAAATTTTAAGTCTTCACTGTTTATGGTTTAGGGGGTTGTTTTACATTTTCTCATTTTGGATGATTTTAGGGGCACTAAATTCCAGAATACAATTCTGCCCTTTGAGGGAAATTTTGATCACCAGGGGCACTCTGGTTAGTGGCCTAAAAATCATTACTTACTACTGGTTTATGATGCTTTTAGGTCTTCTTTTATTTGTGAGATTACTTTCAGGCTATTAAAATATCTGGAGATTTATTAGAAGTTTTGGAGACAAATATTTTATTTTGATTGAAAAAACATAACATTCACAAATGCTTTTGGCTTGTTGCATCTAGAACAAAAAAACGATGTAAGCATGTAGTTCAGTCGCCTTGTAAGTCTCTGAGATAGAATAGAAATGTCTTCTATCTATAGTACTGCATATGCAAATTGTGAGTAAAATTCAGTCCTCACATTTGTTTCAATAGAGAGTTTTGCCAGGAGCAGAAGGATGAGATATATCCATGACAAGAAATCTATGTTCTATGTTCCTTGATGACTTTCTAAATTTGATTTTTACCTTTCCTTCAGAGGGAAAGAGCCTGAGCAGGTTCCTGTAGCAGGAAGCATCAGCATTACCAGACTCTACATCAGCTCTAGACTCTCCATGTCTGGCTTTTAGGCAGGCACAGTATAAATTAATTTTAAATGCATCAGGGACAACTTTGGTTTGGAATATTTCTCTGAATAGGGCATGTGTCTCTGCAGATTGGAAAGATTCATCTTTCATTCAACCTTTTTCCATATCTGCTCCATTTAAGATATTGTAATTCAAGAAATATATATCTATATCTATCAATCGATCAATCTATCTATCTATATATCAGTTACATATGTATATAATGTATATATATGTATTTGTTGTATTATTTTGTGTTTTGTATAGCAGTTGATTCTGTGGAGCTATGCAGTTAAAAATGGTGTTTCAGGAAAAAATCGTGACATTGACCATTGAGATTAAACTAGAATCGATTAGAATGAAGCTGTAATTATGCAATGGAGGGCAGCATATTCTTAAAGTTTACATTTTGCATAATATTATTTCTTTTACACTAAAAATGTTTTTGTTTGGTTGATTTTTGTTTTTTCTTTTATGGTTTTTTTTCTCCTCTGTTTTGATAAATATTTTAAACTAAGTTATCAGTAGGGAGGGGAATATCATCAAAGAAAAAGATCTCAGAGAGCTTAGTGAACTAATTTGCCTGACATTATGTGGATGTTGTGGTTTGGAATAGAGCTGTTGCTGTGAAACTACTACTCTATACACATATCCCCAGGGGCATGCAAAGGAAAGGTTTTTTTCTATAAACTCTTAGAGGGATGCTCTCATGAATTTCCTGAAAATAATCAACAGGCTGTTGATGGTGTTTCCCATAGAAGATTGGCTATTTTGGTAGTCGGTGAACCTGAACAGGGTATCAGCTGTTCAAAGTGCAGCCTGACTCCAAAGCAGCAGTTAGAGATGTTACTTTTAGACTGGCAGGGAGGAAAATGCTTTGACTATGGAATCCAGAGGATGATAGCAGTCACTCCTACTAGTATTTCTTTCTTTCTTTTTCAGGACTCTTTTCTGTTAGTTGGAAGATTCCTGTCAAGAGATAAATAAAGCTTCTTGAAATATCTGAATTTTTTAATATTCTCATGAAAAGCAGTTTAATATTCTACAGAAAAACTGTATTTTTAATAGTCTCTGTTAATAAAATAACAAAATCAATGAAGACCACAATCCAAAAGTATTTTTATATATCACATAGACTCAATCATATGAATTTTAAAATTTTATTTTACTTTTAATATTATATGTAATTCTTTTGTGAAAGATTCATTAAGGTAAAAAAATCCTTAGCCAGATACAGAAAAAAAGCTCACTCAAATTATCAAGGAAGCCAATAAGAGGTCCAGGAATAGGATCTGACTTTTTAGCATCTCATTCTAGAAATCTAGTTTTAAAAAAATAAATAATTCAATGTCACAGTGAGGAATTCTTAAAAAAAAAAATCACTTTCTTTAGAAAAAATAAAATAATTCTATTGGAATGAATTTTTCACTGAAGACTTTGAACATGCATATTTTCATTTAGAAAAATCTAAATGAAATGTTGCATTCTGAGCCGTTAATTTAAAAGAGCTTATTTAATTCTGTTCTCTCTCTTTATGTGAGATGTATGTATGTATGCTCCTGATTGCTTGATCTTGCTTATATTTAAAAGAGGAAGGACATTAAAATTTTGGTAAATTTAAGGTTGAAAAAAAAAATAGTACCAAGGTACACTTGAATCAGAGAGAAGTTTTCATATTAAAAAACTTTGGGTAACTGTAGTTTGTTTCATACTGAAATATTGTTTTATGTTCCAGAAAATAGAACTTTCTTTTTCTTTCTTGGTAGGAAAGATAAATGTTGAAAGGTAGTATTTACCCTGCCACAGAAATTACGAGGTTTGCATAACTCTAATTCTGGTATGTCTGTTATTTTAGAAAGTAAAAGGCTTTTGTAAAAGGAATCAATATACCCCCAGGAAGTTCCAAGGAATTTGTAGAGTGAGGTGAAAGTGTGTACTAAAAAATTTGGCCTTCATGAAATATGAATTCTTTTGCACTGAAATGTTTTCTACATAGATTATACAAAATATTAGTTTTCTCTGTAATTTTCCAGCTTTAATGTAGTACTTAGTCAAGTACTTACTGATGTCAAGGACAGGGCTGCAATCAAGATACTCTTAAGCAATGCTCTTTTACAGGAAGTGATGCTCCCAAATACCTACCATGAGCAAACAGTGTTGGAACATTTGCTGGTGCAAACGCAGCAGTTGATCAGAAGTTCTGTGACAGCTACTATTTCAATGATGCATCTGGTTATTTCCTGTCTTGGAGTAGTTAGCAAATAGTGAATACATCTTGGCTGCTGACATTTCATTGTATTCTTAACTTGCTTTGGATCACATCCAAAATCAATTGCTATCAATGGCAGTTTTCTGACCTATGCTAAGGAGAGTTGGATCTGGCTCTTAATGATCTAAAAAAAGTTTTATTATTATCCATAACACTGTCTGCCACACTGACACACTAAACAGCTTCAGTGTTTGCTGCTTTTCTGTTTCATTGTGACATGTGGCATCTCTATTGACTAATGGGATGGAAATCACTAATAATAAATAGCAGCTCATAAGTGACATTCTTTGAAGATGTCAAAACAAACAGCAACAACAAAAACACAGAGGGAATTGATCTTTTTAATAATGCCCCCTTTAATTACTAACAGACACATGACTTGCCATCTATAAAATAGATTTTTGGTGTATCAGGAGGGAAAAAAAATCAACAAAAAAAAAAAAAAAAAAAAAAAAGAAAAAAACCCCTTTTCATTCTACTGTGGAAATGAACTATTCTGGGAACTGAAGTCTTAATGGTGCCTCTAACTTGTCTGCATGGAAGACAAATGCAGGACTTGGCAGTCCTGGGCCATTGTATTTTGAGGATGTCTACTTCCAGAAAGACCAGTCATAACTGGAGATCATTAATGTAAAAAGTGCCTGAAAAATGTAAAGGGCTTTTCAGTAGTTCAAGAATACATGCATGACATATGATTTGAATGATAAAAACCACTTGTTTTTCCTTTGTAATTTAAATGTCAGTCTTCTATTGTCTGGGAGATTTCTTATATTAAACACTCTGCAAGTTGCTACTTACTACAAGGATTAGATTTTCAATCATGAAGGCTTGCATCTTTGTCTAGTGGTGGTGGCTTATATGTTCTGGATTGCTTATATGTCCAGAATTAAAATACTCTGAATTTTTCTCTGAGTCTTCATGAGTAACACCAAGGCTTTAGATATGTGCCTGGCTGACAGCCCTAAAAAGCAGAGGGTTTTTTACATGTTGTTCTAAGTTTATGTAACATGCATGCTCCATGATAGCTTCCTTTTTCTTAACTTGAAATCCTGATAGGACATCAATAGGAGAAGTCTTCCTTCCCGATCTTGGTCACTTTGCCTGTGTCTGTAGCAAGAAGTGAAACGCACCAGGGTCATTATGACATTGGTGGTCAAACACTGGCACAGGATTTCCAGGAAGGTGGTGGATGCTCCATCCCTGGAAACACTCATGGTCAGTAGCACAGGGCTGTGGACATCCTGACTGAGTTGAAGATGTCCCTGCCCATTGCAGGGGAGTCAGACTAGATGACCTTTAAAGGTCCATCCAACTCAAACCATTCCATCATTCTGTGATTCTCTGGTACTGAGGCCAAAAAGCAGAGAGCAGCAATGTAAGTAAACTCTCTTAACTTCCAAAATAAGATGGTTTTATTTAAATTCCCTGTTCTTTTCTATCTATAACACATTCCCACGGGAATAACTTGCAAGAAAACACTGAGGCTGCAAATATATTGGACACTGTTCTAGTTTGAGATATGAGTGACTGAGCCCAGTGCCCAGGAAAAGTCACAGGCACTGGGTAATTTAATAGCATAGGCATTTCTTTTGTGGCAGTGGAAAGGTTAGTTTCAGGTGCTAAATATATTTTTTAAGTTATAGGATTTCATTTAACATGCAGGTTGGAAAACAGCGTCAGGACACTTCCCTGTCTGGATCATCAGTGGACTCCAGCTACAGGTGTAACATGACTGAGTTATGTAACAGAGTTACTCTGTCTCCTCATCTAGAAGTAAAGATGCCAGATTGAAACTGAGATCAATGTTAATACCAGGAGGAGCATCAAGGCAGTTGATTACACTAAAGATAAAGCCTAACACAATTAAAGATATACCTAGTAAAGTTAATTCTTGCTCCTAAGGCCACTTAGATGGGATATAAAAAATTACGCATGCCTTCCTATGGAAAGTGGAGCCACGGTACCTTTCCAGCTCAGAGATGCCAATGCATCTCTTGACAAGTGAATGAAAGCTAGCTCTGAACTCATTGTGTGAGATGCTGTAAGTGATGTAACTGGAGAACTAAAGGCTAGTTTAGCGAGCTCTCCTCTTTGGCTGCCCTGTGAATTTCTCTTAAGAATGTCAAAAAAACAAAAGAAAACCTTGATGCTATTTGATAGATTATTGTGATGTAGCAAATACCAACTATATAGAGTCAAATATTTTTGTATTATATATGTATAGACTTTGTAGGATACACACATTTTTTGGGTTTTGATTTCTGCAGAATTCTTTGAAAGGTAAAATAACAAAACAGCACGGTAAAATTGCAAAACACTTGGCACAGACATCCTATTTTCTGTAAGAAATAATGCTTTTGGAGTACACTGAATTACTAAATATGTGTTCAAGCATCTTGTCCTTGTTTTTAGTTATGCTGCTGCTTCATACCTAAACCAGTCCTGTGTTTGAATGCTTTATGCTTGCCACAGGGCTATTAAAAAAATGTTATGTTATCTCTTGCTTCTGCAGAAAGTAACAAATCTGCATGATGTAATTCAGGTATTGTCACTGGACCACAATTGGGAGAATCTTCATATTTACTCTTCTGCATCTAGCTCCTTGTGTTCTAACCCTGCTGTATTTTAGCCCTGCAAGAAATGCCTGCTTTAAAATATCTTTGCTCTGTGGGTATCTAAGCGATGAACTCTTTGCTTATATAGTATTAAAGATAGTAGTATTTTTACATGTAGATTTCTGTGTGCCTTTTTGCAATCGACCTTGCAGTAATATTTTCAGTAATTGCTCTCCCCCTTTGTTGGAACTTGCTATATTGGTATAAAATGCTCTTGTCAAATCTCAGTCTTTATAGAACCAAAATCTGAGATCCTTCACTCTGTCAAAATCAACAATAAACATGGTCTTCCCAATGCCAAGTAAAGGGGAAGGATCAAGTTCTTCTACCTGCTAGCAATACTTAATGTAAAACATCCCATGATCTTATCATTCATCCTGGTTGAAAAGGGCATATTCCTAGCTCATATTTCCTTTGGTGTCCACCAGGATCCCCAGGTTCCTTCTGGCAAAGCTGGTTGCTACAAGCATACCTGGGGTTGTTTCTCCCCAGGCACAGAACTTGCACTTCTCTTGACTGAACTTTGCAGCATTCCTGCCTGCCCATTTCTCCAGCTGGCCCAGGTCCCTCTGGATGGCAGCATGACCCTCTGATGTATCAACCACTCCTTCCAATTTTGTGTCATTTGTAAACTTGCTGACAGTAACAGTTCAGTACAGAACATGAACATTGGCGTTGATCAGGACTGGAGCCCAAACTGATCCCTGGGTGCACTGGCCTCCAGCAAGGCTTTGTGCCACTGTTCACCATCCTTTGGCCTGGCTATTTGTCAAGTTTCTGATCCTCCTCACCATCTGCTCATCCAGCCCTCAGTTCAACAGCTTCTCTGTGATGGTCCTGTGGGGTGTTTTCTGAAGTCAAGGTAGACAATATCCATTGTTCTTCTCCTATTTGTTTCACCATAGATGTCTATCAAGTTGATCAAGCATGATTTCCCCTTTTAAAATCTTTGCTGGCTGTACCTGATGACCTGCTTGTCCTTTGTGTGCCTTGGAATGGAACGCTGGGAATGGGAAACCAAGTTATCAGTATTAAGGGGTTTAAATGCAGAGGTGATATTATATATCTATTGCTTCACACATTACACAGTGACAGATGGGGAGATTAGAGGTAGTTTTTAGTGGGAAGTGTTTTCTCTATTTTTAATTTACACCTAGTATGTGAATTAATTTATTTATTACAGTAAGAAGAAAAGTAAATTGAAACTGGAAATGGACATATGATTGAATTCCTTAAATTGAACTGGGGTGGGTTGTGTTAGCACAATGTGCCATTAACATTACAATCACTGTTGGGAGAATGAATTCATGTTGTTCCATACTCTGCTCTCGTTATAACCTTTTTATTCCCACATAACCATACTGAATTGTTGGGGTGAACAATAATAAAGTGTATTAATGCCAATTCCATCTCTCTTTAATTCCACTGACTTCATTTGTCCTATGCCTCATGCTTACAATGAAGGGCATAGAAATATAAAATAGCATAGGTATGAGGTGAAAGTCTGACCTTATTTAAGTGAAGGGGAATTTAGCCATGGCTGTCTTTGTAGTTTAAATTGTTTCTGTTATTTAAGAGTAGTTCTGATATGAAGGGAAAAATCCTAAATTAAATCAAGTTGAAAACCATTTTGACATTGTTCCTTCTTAGGAATTAATAAAGCAGACAAACTTTGCAATTGTTTTCAAAATAAATTCTAAAAGAACCCCAAACTTAGTTTATTTTGATTTCTGTTTCTTAAATTGTTTAGAATTGAAATTAAAATACAGTAAGGAGCAAAGCATCAATATATGTAACTAATGAATAATGTTAAGTTGGGACTATTTAAGAGTCAGGTACACTTTTAATTTGTAAACTAAAAATCTCTAGGATGACAACATTTACTTTATAAAAAACCTTTAAAAAAACCCCATTAAGTTGATTTTAGAAAAAGGTAAGAGCTGACATAATAACAAACCAGGCATTTATATTCTAAGGCTGCTTTTTCACATAGCTGGCATGGATAATTTGCTCGGAAAATAAGATATTGACAAGATATTTTTAAAACAGCTTTTCCCCTGTCATTGCTAGCTGGCCTTGTCCATCTTTCTCCACTCTTGAGTAACGAAGAAATATGCCATGTTCCTCAGATTTTCCACACAGAGGCTCTGCATTATGTCTTTGCTGAATGTTTTTTAAAATATTCAGCAAGAGTTACTTGCCTTTAAATAAAAACCAAAAAAGCCTATCAAAATTGTGATATTTCTTCCCCATTTATATATCATCTATTGGCAACAGTAAATGATGAAGTTAAAGACCAGAATTCTTTCTTCTAACTATATGAAATAAAGGTCCATTGTATACCTAAAAGTGTCTGCAGTTCAAATTACCATTCTATGTTTTAAATCAATTTGTAGGCACTCATAAACTCTGTGTAACAAATAATTTTCATTTAGGTGGCTGTTCAATAGTTATCTGACAACCTAAAGATTTAATGTATTAAATGATAATTTATAGAAGTTTCACGGCATGCTGAGTTGAGGAAAAGGTGTTTACAGTATTCACTGGTTCTTACCTCAGCCCATCCCGTGACGTTTCCCTTTTGAGTCTGCTGCAGTCATCCTGTGTGGCCACCCAGGGGTGGAAGAGGGGAGAGGGGAAGCAAGTGGGTGGGGTGTGGAGTCTTGGGGAGAGGGCAGCGCTAAACAGGAAGTGAGATTCCTAAACAGTAAGGTTACATGTCTCAGTGAGAGGAAAATCATGCAGTTTAATTCCTCATCTTCTACTCTTTGTCCCAGCCTGAATCGCAGATGAGAAATATTTACATAATATTTACAAAATTATAAACATCTGGATAAGTCTAGTCTGATAAAAAACAAAGAAAAATTGTAAAAGCTTGACAGGGAAAGACAAAGCACTTAACAAAACTGTCACTATAGGACACAAAACAACATGAGCCCACACACTGCTGCTCTCAAGGTGAAAAAAAGGGAAGCTTATTTTCTGACTCTAACATTTATAGTTTTCTAAAAGTGACAGTAGATTGGAAGGTGAAAATGCTACTTTTACAATGACACTGGACATACCAACAGTCTATCAAATTTCTCTTCTTCTATAAAAGAATGCAAAACAATAGGTTATTTACAGAAAGTGTGTTGCAAGAATGTAAACATCAGAAGGCTTAGAAAATCTTAAAAATAAAGGGTGACACCAAAACATGACTTTTCAGAAAAATAAGTTTTTTTCTCTTTCCATGTCTTCTAAAGTAAGCCTGTGTCAAGGAATGGTGGGATTCTACTCAGCTAATATTAATTTGCTATAATTTTGGCATCTGATCTTATTGAATTATCTATGATGTTTTCATAATTGAAAGAGTAAGACTTAGATGCCAAACAAGAATGATAAATCTCATTTTGAAAAAGATGTCTATCGTTGCAGGGAGTCCCCGATGCTGGGAATAACGTGCTCTGACTCCACAATTCAGAAGGCTGAACAATTGCTTTATTAAGCCATACTATATTACACTAATACTATATTAAAACTATACTAAAGAGATACTAAACTATGCTAAAGAAAAACCCGTGACTGTCTGAGACAGCCAGGACACAGCTTTGAGTGATTGGCGAATCACTCAAAACAACTCTCATCCATGTCTGATTAACAAATCACTTCAGGTAAACAATTTCCATAGCACATTCCACATGTGCAAAACAACAGGCGGAGCAAGTAGAGAGCTGCTGCCACAGATGTCTATGTTCAGATGGAAGAAAACTCACTGACATTCTATTCTAATAATGGACTATCAATTAACCTAAATTAGAGTGCAAACTGAAATAAACAATGCATGAGAGCCTAGAATTGCTATGATATTGCAAGGCATACAGGTATGTTGCGTTATTCTTTAAAATGTGACTTCTGCTTGTGAAAATGTTGAAATTCTGAAAACTTTAGTTTTAGTTGGGGTGTTGTATACCACTTTCTTCTTGTGACTAATTCCATCTAGGTGTACATGTGTGCCATGGTTTAACCCCAGCCAGCTCACTTCCCTACCACATGGATTGAGGAGGAAATCAGAAGGATAAAAGGCAGAGAACTCATGGGTTGAGATAAAAACAGTTTAACAGGGAAAGCAAAAGCCATGCACACAAGCAAAGCAAAACAAGGAATTAATTCACTGCTTCCCATGGGCAGGAAGGTGTTCAGTCATCTCCAGGAGAGCTGGGCCCCATCAAGCAGAACGGTTGCTTGGGAAGGCCAATGCCATCACTCTAAATGTCCACTCCTTCCTCCTTCTTCCCCTCACTTTACACACAGAGCATGTTGTCATATGGTCTGGAATATCCTTTCAGTCATTTTGGTTCACCTGTCCTGGCTGTGTCTCCTCCCAGCCTCCCAAGCAGCCCCAGCTTCCTCACCAGCATTGCAATATGAAAAGCAGAAAAGGCTTTGGCTCTGTGTGAGCCCTGCCCAGCAATAACAAAAACAACTCCAATCCAGCTGAAACTGGAACAATGTGTATATCACATATTTTAGCAATGCATTATTAAGATGTTTCTCAAATTAATGATGTGAGTGTGTGTATATATTAGCAATGCCTCTTTAGCTTGTCTCTTATTTGCACAAATAAGAACAGTCTCTTGCAGAAATGTATACAAGGTCTGGCCTGCAATCAGTTGGGTCACAAATTTCATGTAAATAATCTCATTAAGTTCACTAAAACCACTTTCTGTGAGAATGCAGTGAAAAAAGAAGTTGACGCATGGGGTAGATTTCTTTAATGAAATATAAGGGATACATCTTCTGTTATTCCTTTGGTTTCTCAAACTTACTGTTTGCTGGACATGATATTGTAAAGAACATATTTGGGAAGCTCACCTGCAGTTATTCACTGTGCCCTGCTATGCTGCTACTGGTATTTCAGCTAATTAGGACTAACTCAGATACGTCTGTGTGAGTTTCAACCATTCCCAGTCTGCTTGCTGTTGAGAATAAAATCATTCATATTTTCTGGAACATGAATATTTGTGTCTGATGTTTTACAAAATGTTATACTCCTGAGCTTTGTGCTTTGGGACCTGCATGAAAAGATTCTTAATGTATATAATACCAAGTGGAAGTGAAGTGACTGGAAATATGCCTATTAGTATTGAGAATGAGGCATGGAAAGAGACAGCATTGTGCTACAAATTAAAGGGTGCAGACGTCATCACCGTTTCCATAGCTTTCCCGTGTGCTTCAAAAAACAGTTGTGAAAAAAGATGCATACAAAAAAGGAGATGATTTTCTATGTGAGCAAGTGTAAAGGACAAAGAATTGAGATGAAGGTAGACATAAATTATGGGAAAGCCCCAATCACTTAAAAAGCAGCTACTTCGGCCACTTTCACAAGTATTTTAATTACTGGGAAAGTGATCAAAATATTGAAAAAAAAGAAAGTTGGAAGAACTATGTAAACTTACTTTTAGAAATTCTCAGTTGCAGTCAACATTGCCCATGAATTTGTGTTGTGGTAAATCCATGTACACAAGATGTTTTCCTGGCCCATCCTACTCATTATTTCATTATTCTTTTTTTCCATGATTTGGAAATAAGATTCAGGGTTTTGGACAAGTGTTATGAGTGGATTTATCATTAATCTCACATACATATTTTCCTAAATTAGATAATAAATGATCCAAAGTACAGACACTTTTTTTCGGGCATTGGTTGTGAATTCTAGGCTTTTCATATCTTTTACTTATGCAGAACTTTCTTTCTGAAAAAGTAGTGTTTTCAGAATTAATGGTCAATGATACAGTACAGTAAATTCCACCATCATTATAATACACTTCTTGTGCAAGTTCTTACTTAGAGGTTGTTCCAAGGAACATGTATCTTACCGCAGTTTACAAGACAGTAGAGTTCATTTTTATGAGTGTATGCTTGTATTTAATTATATTCTAAACCAAATTAAAGAATTCTCATCCTGGTATCATGTTCATGGAGATCAGGATTATTTATTATTAATACAGTGTTTTCTTCAACAAATTAATATTTTATTCTTAATATCATCATAAATAAGTAATTTGTGCCTTTTTATCATTAATGACATAGGACAAATATGCTTTTGGTTGATTGTAAATGTGCTGCTGTGCAAATGTCAATGAGATAGAGAGAGTTTATTTTATGCCATTTTCTATAGTTTTAATTAAGCAATAAAAGACGACAACCAAAATAATTACATACAGTTTCCTGCTTGAAGAATATAAAACTAAAGCCTATGCAAACAAAAAAGACTGCTAAAGAAAGAAAACTGACACTTTCCTGCTTAGCCTAGAATAACCTTAGGTAATTTTAAATATTAGAATCAGCAACACTCAGAATGTATTAACAAATTTTAATTAAAGATGAGCTGATATGTAAAGCTTGTCCACTTGTAGTTCCCAACATCTAAGAAGCATTTGCCTTTCCTTGAAAACCACCCATTTAACTTACAGCATTGAACTACACAGCACTGCCTAGTTTCTGAAAAAAATTTAGGCTAACTAAATAAATAAAAATAATTTTTTAAAAAACTTGGTTCCTAAAACAGTAATTAGGTTTCTATCAACAGCACACTTGAGCTCCATCTTTGCTCAACAGCATCCAAATATACTTATGGGGACGTCTAAATAAAATCTGCCTCTTCTTTTTAATGCTGAAATATACTGAGGAAAGGGCAGAAAATGAAGCTGCAGTAGCCTCTGTGTAACCCAGAAGCATCTGGGAAGAAACTCAGGACATCTGCTCTGAATCCTTGACATTTTTAAGTCCATTGCATAAACAAAACTTGTCTTCTCCATGTTGGGTGACATCACAGCTTACCCAGGCACTTTGTTTTCTTTGCCACTTTTCCTCTTTGCTAAAAGTCCTTCCTGCTCTGAATTTTGGAGAGAGTGATCTGTGGCCTTACTCCAATAGGCTGACCTAAGCAAAGCAAACCTAACTAAACCTCACAGACAAAATGCAACATTTGTTTGTCATGATATGCTCATGTCATCACTAAGCATCCTTCTCAAGAGTCCTGTACCTACGTACGTGATCTGCTATGAAAGTTTTGTCATCCTTACTTTTTTGTAATAACATAAACCCCCTTCTATCACAGGAGCAAACCGAAAATTTAATCACTGGATGAAATCACAAATTTAATAGCTTCATCCTGATTACAATGTACTGTAGGAGTTCTTCCCAGTCAATTTGTTTCTTACTGCTACAGAATTTTGAGGTCAAAAGTGGTAAGTTGCTTGCTGTTGTCAGTGATTGGATTGGTAATCATCTGTATTGTCTGCAAAGCTTGCAAATGATGAAACCATAAAATTGTGTTATTAATATCAAAATAGTGCCAATAGAGGATTTTTTTCCACCTTGTCATTTCCAGGAAATGTTTTCCTGAATATGCATCTTAAATAAAGTTTTAAGGGAGAATTAATTTTAAGAAGATATAGAAGTCAGAGAGAGGGTAAGCAATTAAGTTTACTTTCAAATTCTTGGAGAAGAAAAATATATTTTTTATTATTGTTTTTTGAAATAACAGTTTTGGCTCAAGTTTTTAGAGCTTGGGAAGCAGATAATTCTCCAACACACAGAATAGGTGTATCTCTTCTATATCTTGGAAATTATTTGCTTTTCAATCTTTAAGAACCTGAAAAGGTGTAGCTATTCTGTAGGTAATTAAATTTCATTTTAAGGGCTTCTCCAGACAAGAGGATAGCTAGGGAGAGAAATGCACATATTTCAGGAGTGAGAGTTCCCTTCTTAGTGCTGAATATCACAGTGCATAAGCCGTTTTGAAATTGTCGGGGGCCTTTTTACATCCCCTCTTGCCCCTCTTCATTCTCACTGGGGCTCTCTGTATTCTTGGATTGTTCATCCACTATTCAGTGAGCTACAGTATTATACAAAATGTCAATATCAGAATAAAGAGCAACTGAAACAAACATTTAACATATCAATGAAGCAGAAAGCAAAACTTCTCAGAGACAGGTAAAAGTCATCTCAGTTTGACCTGATTGTATATCTTATGAATTTTGCACCAATTTCTGTGTCTGGGGTTTTTTTTTGAGTTTTTAAGGTTTTGTTTTGGTGTTTTTGTTGTGTTTTTTTTTTTTTTAACTTTGTTCCCAGTTCCCAGTCTGTATGGAACATAAAGTTCATTGAATATTTGTGTAATCATTTTGATTTGGATAGGTATGTGTAGTGTAATTGCTAGATTCTAACGCAATTAAAAACAGTCCCCAGGTTTTTATCAGTTGTGGCACAGAGAAAAATTTTTGCTCTTAGATAATTCACTTCCTGCATTTACCTTGGATACTTCACATTGCCAGTCCCTGTTCTAAATTCCAGACAATGATGTATCTCTTACAGCCTTAAGGAAAATGTCTCCCTGACAGCAGGATCATACAATAGTATTATCCCATGTTCTCCTGGTGTCCTAATGTAGAAATGTCTGTTTTCCTGGAATCATTTGGGACTGCAAACAAAACCAAACTAAAACAAAGTGGAAAAAATGCAATTAAACAGAGGTTATTTGAAAAGCAGAAAGCCAAGATTCAAGAGGGAAGTTTTTGTTTGTTTAGTTTTTTAACTTACAGTTGGAATTCAATATGTGAGCTAAATCTAGTCTTATAGAGAGCATATTTCCTATTAGACTCCCTAGATGCAAAATGAACCAGGCATAGAAATCCTAATGTCACTAGCATTGAGCAGTCTTTGCATTTAGTTGATTCAATTTTGAGTACAGATAGCCTCACATCAAATGAGATACCAAGTAAATTAGAATTTTCTAGTTTCTTGACCCTAGTTTTTTGCTCATGATTATTTTTAAGATTTTTGCCAGTATCTAAGAACAGACTGTTCTTGTTTTAAAAAAATGATAAAAGAGCAATAAGTTTTATTTTCACTTCTTTTTTCTTAATTAAAAAAAAAAATTGTGGATCCTTTGGCAAACTGAGTGAGTGGCTGTATAATATCCAGTAGAACTAGCGCTGCCCGCCCTCCGGTGGTATGTTGAATTCTTCACTGGAATCTCATGATTATTTGCTGAACAATCACCATAATTGTTCCATCTGCCTCCATTTCATTCTAGTTATAAGCATCTTTTCTCTTAGTCCTCTCCCCTTTTTCTGCTCTCCATGGCCTCAGGCAGGTCACTCACCCTCTCTGCTAATGCTTCTCCATCTGTAAAATGGGAGTAATGTGAGTTGTTGGAAAGATTAATTAGTGAATTAATATTTGTAAAGCGCTTGAAAGATGAGAAGCACTAGATAGAGGCTAAGTAGTGTAATTATTATTCTCAGAAGTGCCTTCATGAATAGGGGGAAAAAAAAGACTCAGTGTTTCAGCAAACTGATTAATATCAGTATAGGTGGTTCTAGAGATAGATGAACACAAGCTGGTTGGCTTTGCTAGTAAAGAGACAAATTAACATGAATGAATAAGTAGTGCTTGTGGTTTTTACCCATTGTTTTTCACAGACAGTGTTAATATTACACATTTTCACATCAATCACAAATTACAGCTTGAAAGCGTGAGAGAAAATGCGACTGTGTGTTTAGGTAGTGAGGCCCTGCATCTTTCAGCTTCCACATTCTCTACTCCCATTCCATAGAAGCAAGTGTCTTTTAAACATGCTACTTACTACAGATGCAAATGGAACTGAGAGGGTAAATGAGAATAAATATTTTAAGGTTATATTTTACAGTCTCAACTTTGTATTGTGATTATGAGACCATCTTCTCTACCCCACACCAAAAGGCAAGTAATTTCCTAGTGCTATAATTAGGCCATCTTTCATTCCTCCATATTCATAAAAAGGGAAAAGAGAGGCTAATGGCTCAAAATGAGTATGATCACATAATGACACTTTCTGTCCAGAAAAGATATGATTATTAACCTGAACATTTTTTTTTAAATGTTTCATATGATTAATCTGTCATGTGTGGCTAGAGAATTCTGTTCTGTTTAATGAGCAGAGGCCAAATTTTATTGCTTAGTCACGGTCTCAAACCGTGCCATCTCCAAAAGAGGAAACAGGTGTCTGTGCTTTGGGGGAGCACGTTCTCTTCCAAAAGGTTTCCAGAGAGAGATTGTGTAAAAGAAACTGTTCCAGAATGCTCTGTACTGGATTTTGGCAGCAAATTGCAGTGACGATGCCACTGCTGTATTCTCTCTGCAGGTTACAATGCCCAAGTTTATGATAGACCATGGCTTCTGCTTCCCTGAGTGAAGAGGCAGCAGCTGAAACATGACTTTTGCTTGGGCTGCCTGAGCTAAGGAATCTGCGTTTTTAGCTCCGATCTCCTCCTGCCACCTTCAGTTTCCTGCTGGCTAGAGCCGAGTGTCACATTTCATTGTGTGATCTGAATCTCTGCCTTCTGAGCTTTTAAAATAAAGGCATTAACAGATCCAACTGGAAATAATGACTACAGGATGGAAAAATTAAAAACACATCTTTCTATATTATTGACTTTTCATTCTCTTTTCAGTTGATGATTTAAGGTGAACCTTAGGAAAGCTGATAATCACAAAGGCTTGTGAGACTTTTGAAGTGCAGGATATAGTCAAAAACAGGCAAATGAGAAATACCATGCAGAAAAAGGAAGCAATAGTTTTTTCTGATTTTTTGCTACAGACAAGCAAACTCATGGTGGAGTAATATGTAGCACATAATATGTATTGTATGCCTGTAATAGGAGGTGTTAGAGGGACTTATGGTGTGAGTGGTAAAACAACAGGGTTAGACCCTGCTAATCAGTGTTAGTGCCTTTGTACTAGATTGAAATCTTCATGTTCCTTGGTATCTAAAACTAAGATTTATATACAGTACACACTTTAGCTTCTCTGTATCATGGAAGGCACTTAACTTATCACACAATTGGATGCAGTTGCAATGCTTCTGGGAGTAATAATCTTGCCATTAGGCACATGGAAGGCACTAAATAACTTCTATTCCTGATAACCTCTGAAGAAGCTGGAAGGAGGGACTGCCTTACCCTCCTGTTCACTGTCACCTTTATGTGCTAGCTTGAGTTTTCCCACAGCAAATCTAACCAAGTGCTAACCAGCATGGTCCCACATGAAGGGAGAGTGCTGACCCCAAAAAAGGGCTTGTCTTACTGGCTGCTATTCCCACCAGCCTACTCCTTCAGGGTTTGGCACAATCCTGCTGCAGCTACTCTTTATTTTATAGTCCAGCCTTCTTCCCTGTTACAAGGAAGTTCTCCTTCACTGTCAAGGGGCTGGTGTCTGTCATTTGAGGGAAAACTTGTTTCAGACTATGAAGAATGAGACTGTATGAGGAATTAAAATGTTTCCAGTCATGCTCCTTTACAGAATTTCCAACTCCTCCTGAACAGTAGTTGAGGGAATGAAAAATAAAAGCAATTTTGATAGCCTTTGATTCCTTTTCCTACATAGGATATTTTTTTATGTGTATGTGGAAAAATGCAGCCATTATTCTCCCTGTTATTTTCCTCTATACTTATCCATTCTTACACTGCCAAGAAAAGGCAGTATACTTCTCCTTATAAGACTAACAAAATAGAGAGCAAGAAAACAAGGAAAGAGGCATATTAAAAGAGATTGGAAATGTAAAAATTAAAAAAAAAAAACAGATTAAAGATGACTATGGAATGGAAAAATTGCAAAAGAGAAGAGCAATAACATATAACAAAACAGTCAAGGGTGAAATAAAAATAAAAAACAGATCAGAACAATCAAAAAAAGAAACAAATCCGAGTTCCCACTAGTTAGAAGACTAAAATCTAGTCAGACAGATGCAAGTGAGGATTGCTGGAAAGTTAATTAGTGTTTATGCTTGTTACTATATTTTTATAAACTTTTCCAGAAACCAGTAGCATCTGAAAAATCTAAGGCAAAGATGTTGTCACATCCTAAGTTCAGATTTTCTCTATTATTATAAAAGCCCTGTGGTTACTCTGAAAAATGGACAGATATGATGCTTTATGACACTGAAAATGTGGCCCTCAAAGTGTGCTAGATTTATAGTATTAGTCTGAGTAAGTAGCAGACAGGCTTCAGCTATAAAAATGCCAGGGAGAATCCCAAGACTAAATTGCAGTTCAGTTTTGTCCCCTTCAAGGGGACAAGCAACCCCTCCTTATTCAGAGAGACAGGAACAGGGAGGCTAATGGATGAGTGTAAGATATTTATGTGGTTACAAGCAGTACATTGCATCCCTGCACATGACTTTCTGCACTATCCTCTCCCCCCTGTCCCTGCATGCTAAAGCAAGTTGATGGCAGAAGGGAGTGAGCAGAGAGATTTTACTGGGAAGTTGTAAATTGCTGCTGAGACAGATCATACCACAAATCACACTGTTCCCTTCACCTGAACAAGAAGGATGTGAGGGAGGAATTGTACTTAAGAAAGGATGTCCCTGAGTCATTCTGTTTCCCACACTGCTCCTGTGGTGTAAATTGCAGGGTGCTCCTATTTTTGCTGTTATGTCTAAAGTAGCTTTACAGCCCCCAGCAAAAAGAAGACCCAGACCAGGAACTGCAAATTTTGCTGCAAAACCATGCTCTTGGTTACAGCTGTTTAATTTCTTTTCCAGCTGAGCTGTATAGGTGTATTGCTGACAGAAATTTTCAGCAGAGATTACCTAACTTTATATTCAAAGTTTCCTTGGTCCTGTAGGGAACATTCTAGTAGTCCCAAGGTTCTCAATATAGACAGAAAGACACACCAAACAGACTGAAGAGAATTTTGATTCCATTATTTCACAAAAGTGCCTTTCTAGTATGCATCTGTAAATGAAATAGTATTGCAAACACATATCACATTTGAATAACTGTTCATTCTGTTTCCTTCTTTTATAATAAATTATGTAATTATATTATATATAATATTATATTATCTATAAGTTATATTTATAATATAAATTATATTCCTTATAATTATGGACAACAATAACTTTCCTTGGTGCTTGAACATGAATGGTGCTCCTCTGTGATACAAATTTATTTCAGATGGTTGTTAAACTCCAAAAGAGTGGTGGCCTGTTTCCGTTTTACATCTTCTTTTATACTTTCATTTTGATTTGCTCTTTATTAGACCTGAATATATCCTTAAAAATACTATCCCTCTATATTTCCTTTCACTCACAGGGCTATGTATCCTCTCTATCCATAAGTTCCCTACTCTTTCAAAGCATAATGTTCATAAAGTCTTTTCAGAACTGAATTTTAGAGTATTTAACCACCACCTGATTTTCCCCTATCATTATGATTTTGGGACCATTCCACTGTGGTATTAGGATGCTCCAAAACTTTCTTTTGTTTATAGATTTTGTGGGCCTTTATTTAAGTCTAGGGTTACCCATGCCTCCTAAATGTCTCAAACATTGTGAGAATGCCTTAAAGGAAACAGAGATCATCAGCATTAAATTGTCTCAGCCTACAAGGCTGGCTTAGTAAAAGCAAAGGATGAAATTCAAACTGCACTTTATATAACATTATCAGAAGTGTCTTAAAGCAATATGCTGTGCTATATTCCTTATATTTGGAAGTATGGCCAAGTAAAAAGAGTGATGCTGATAATTATTGCTAAACTGGGAGTGAGAACAGTGATCAGATGACACAAAGCAGTTTGGATTTGTCTGAGCCCCTTGAGGTACCACAAGTCAGCAGTTTTCCACTGAGTATGACAAGGATTCAGCTGTCTCCTTCCATCCAGATCACATCTTTACCTTAACATCAAGAACGTGTTGAATCACATGCTGAATTATAGCACGGAATGTTCAAGACTAAACTCTTTGGTGTAAAGCAATTTCCTGCATTGTCTGAACTCACTGTGGCCAAAAAGTTTGGAAATAAATGATCCATATCAAAAACTAAAATATTAGATGATGCTACAGGAAGGCTGATCTTTGAAACGTGCTGTAGTTTTCATTGGTGACCAATTGTATCGCTTTTCCATGAGATCTCACTAATTTATAAATCTGCTGTACAATTCCACTTAAATCAATGTAGCTGTGCTGATACAGGCCAGATGAGAGTTTGGAGTTTCTTTTGATCTGCTGGTAATTTTGAAATTAATGAGGATGAGAGTAAAATTTCAGAGCTACAGAGCATGGCAGTAAAGTATTACTAAGAGTTAACTAGTCTCATTGTCGATGGAGGCCATTGGGAAAAACTGGTTGACAAAATATGGAAAATATGGTTGTGAAAGTTTGAATGGCTCAAATACTTTTCTGCAGAGCATTTTTAATGTTTTAAAGTGGCTTATTATTTATGTTTTTCTCTGAAGAGATGAAGGATAAATATAATTTTACTTAATGTTTTCTATGTACTCTGCTGGGTTTGCTGCTTTCCTAGAGTACTTGCACACCTTTTTTCTAGTTTCTGTGTTTCCAGCCAAAATGAAGCAGAAAATATCTCTTTTTTGTTATTTACTTATTAGAAAAGAAGAAATTACTCAGAAAATTAACACTTTAAGTGCATCCTGTACAGCATTTTTCTTTATTCATACCAAAGGATCTTTTTAAATGTAGGAGAAGAATATTTTTGTGTGTTGACATGGACATAGACACTATTTGCTTCTACTCCCTTCTGTTCCTGAGAATCAACAGAGCTGACACGATGGGCTCTGTGGGATTTGGGCCAGCAGGAAAGTTGTGACTGTATTAGCACTTTTCTTACTGTTCCTCTATGGCCTTTTATTCTGTATTGACTTTACATTGATGCATGATAATGTATTGAGCTGAAGTAGTTTGTGTCTGTGAACCAAAGGTCTTTACGAGAATATTAAGAAACTTACAACAGTACAGCTTTCTGTATTTATTTTGGCATTCAGTCCACTCAAATGACCAAGTCTGGAAATACAGCTTTTTTAAATTTGATATTCATCTTTAAAAAAAAAAAAAATTTAGTGAAGCACAAATATCTAATGGCCTTTGACAGTAAAAATACTGTGGTTTATTCAATGATACTGTGAAGGTCTTTTAAATTTTGCAGCTAAGTCATTAGTTGGACAGCGATTCTTTTCCCCATGACTAGTACCCTGTCTTTCCCATGAGAAAATGTTTTTGCTTTGCATTGAGGAACAATACTGAACAAAGAAATTATTATTGTGTAACCATATTAGATTCTATTATGATTTCAAAATACTCTTACGCATGCATATTATTTCTTTCCTATAATCATGTCTTGGGGCAGTGAATTCCAAAGATTAATTAGAGATTACATAGAATTTTATTTTATTTTTTTACAGCTTTAATAAACTGCTCCCTTTCTGTAAGAATGATGTGCTGAGAAGGGTGCCTAATTTGTTTTATTTCTATATGTTACTGTATGATTTCCTATTGAAAACATATTGCTTTTCTGATCTCCTTGTTCATAAAAACCTCTGTCCCTTTATTGAGATGACTCATAGGAACTGAATTCAAAATTTTAAGTTATTTTTAGGATTGGGAATAGGACCCAAGGCACCAGACTTTGCTTCTGTTACTTAGACTGTAGCAAGATTCATCAGTGAGTCAAATTATTGTTTTCTTTTGTTAACACGAAATTTAAAAAGCCAGTGTCTTACCTAATAGTCCAAGACTACAGTAAGTCCCAGTTGTTTCTGCACAAACTGAAATCATGTTGTCACTTCAGGTTTTTTTCCTTTATGCTTCAGTCCCTTCTCTGGATCTGCTGTTATTTTTTCCCCAGACCTTTACTTGTAGTGAGAAACAATTACAATATTTCAGTTTTGTACAATGAATTTCTGATGAATATTGACCTTTAAACCTTAGAAAGACAGTCAGAACATTGAATGTGAATGATTACCATTTAAAATATCAGAACATTTTTTTTTAGTATAAAACTATTGAAAGATATTTGAAAAGTAATAAATGGAAAAGATCCATTTATGGAGATCTCATAGGTTGGAACTGCAGTTTAAGTGTTGAAATTTCCAGGGCTGGTGAGAGCTAAGATTCAATTAAACAAAGCAGCATGAAACCTGAAATTAGAAGCTTACAGCAGTGGCAAATAAATTGTCTTAAATAGGTCTTTTTCATATTTAATCTCTTTAATTGTATTTAAAATCATCAATAATACAACATGTGTCTGTGGATTACATGTTTCATGAGGGATGCCATGTCAGAACAGATAAGACTGTAAGCATTGGGATGACTTCCACCCTTTCACTGGTACAAATGTATAAGTAAGGAGAAAAGCCTCTTTTTCTGGGGGGGTTGTAACAGGAAATCATCTTAGTCCTGACACATAAAACCCTTTACTCAAGAATATATTTGTGTTTCATATTAATGTGTATAAAAGCCTTTTTATTTGATTAATAAGGAGATTAATTATTACTTTTTACCATTAGTCCCAAGGCAAGCATGAATCCCTGGATGATAGGCATTCAATAAATTGCAAAAAGAAAAGTAACCTACATTCTAAAAACTTTGCTGTCTGAATATAAAATATCACCAATCTTATCATCCAGATTTTGCACATTGAGGCACTTTTCAGTGGAAAGAGAGTGGCACTTCCATAGGAGGAGCCTGAAAATTATAATGCTAACACTGCTAGGGTAGAAAAGTTGGTATGTTCCTACTGATTGTCTGGTGGAAATATGGGGCACTTACATTTATTTCCTGTTTCTCAGGCATTAAACCCAGGGGGAAAATTCTTTGTTTTCTGTCTTGCTAAATAAATGGGAGATTCAAACTTCCATGGTTATTTCTGAGTGATCTAAATCACATGATACTCTTTTCTCTGTAATAATGAGCTTTCTGATGTGCATGCCTTCAGAAAGTAAACATATAATCCATTTTTCATATAATCCATTTTTTCTACCACTTAAGAACTTTAAAATTGCTTTCATTACTGCTTTTCCTGCTAAAACACAATTACACAAATTTACCTGAAAAATGTATGCGTAGACCCAGAGTAAATAAACTTGATTAAGAATTTCAATTTATGTTTATGATTAACCTTGTTTCAGCATTCATAGAGTAACTTATGGTAACTACATATGAACTAGCATTGCTATTATAGGTTATAAATCTTCTTCATTAGTTGTTAAAAAAAATATCAATTTTCCATTTTTTATTGGTGCTTCGGATCACCAATAACAAATATATTATTCTGTAAACAAAGTTTTTCTTAGTCACAAGGTGGTATTTTCATAGATAAATCTGAATGGAAAATTAAGTCAACTGACTAGTGCCCTAACTATCATCCAAGAACAGGAAAATAGCAGATGAGGGCAGTCATAAAAGTTGACACACTTTGACTTGACTCATTTGGCCATGCAAGCCTGAATACTTGGTACACTGAAGTCTAGATTCCATAATACCCTTGAACCGAAAACAAGCAATGAATACACCTCATTCTTCTTTCACTCTGCTTTTTTTTATCCTGATCTAAATTTAAACTGTCATTTTTAATAGATTTATTTGTATTGGTGCAAGCTAAAGGCAAATTAGATCCTTTAAATGCATTCCTTGTTGGGTTTTCCCCTCTGCTGTAAGAAAGGGAAAAACTTGCATTGCTGTATTGTTGTGCTTTTCGACTTATTTATCTCCATGTAGAAAAGTCCTTTCTGTAGTAATTTGAAATTCTTTCTCCACATTTTATTTAAATTGCCACATACACTTGTTAAATAATTCCAGTCTGTTTGGGTTTTGTTGTTCTTTTTCTTTCCATGCTGACTGATTGCCATCTGGGGGCTAACATCAGCCCACCATACTAATTTCACTTATTCTACCCATTAGCTGCTATTGTCTCCAGGGTCAGAGACAAATGTATGGATCCACTTTATCTCTCAGCTTACAGAACATCTCATACAGTGAGCCTTGTATTACGAAATGGCTACATCAGTCTCTAATTACTCAGCTCTACCCTGCCTTGAATGCTGGTGTACCTCGAGAAACAGCACGCAAAAGCACAATTGTTTAAGTCCTCAGATGGTTAACATTGTGCATAACCTCCTCACAAATTACAGCCTCAGCTGCAGCACATCCATTAGTCTGGAAGAATGAAGATTCCCAAGCGGCCCTGGTGCCTTTCCCAATTCCCTTGCGACCCACCAATCCTCTCAGCGCTTTCTCTGCGTGTAGGGAGTGTTCAGAGCTAATCAGGTCAATGATCATCTCACGGCTCAGGGGACATGACAGGAGCCTATCACAGCACTTACAGGATCTTCCAGACCTGAGCACGCCGGCTGAGAATCTCCTGCTAAGAAACATTGCTTTGGTGCCTCTTCTCTCACTCCCTACGAGCCTCTGAGGATTCCAGCTGATCTCTCTCTCTCTCTCCTCCAGACTGTGAGGAGTTCACTGAAAAAAAGGCAGAGCAGCATGCGGCTACCCGGAGGGTGTTGATTGAAACTTATATTCCCCCCGAACGCTGTTGATTGGACTGATGCTCCAGCATTACCAGAGAAAAGATTTCAATTAAGGTAAGTGCTGCTTTATCTGGCTGCCTGCATCGTGCCGAATTTCTGCATGGAAAGTTGGAACTGAGTGGAGTGCCAGCCTGCACTGCAGCAAGGGAGCCCGCGCCGCGCCGGGGAGCGGGCTGGGGGCAGGACCGAGTGTCCCAGCCCGCAACACCTCTCGGGAAGGAGGCCAGTTTTAAGCAGCATCTAAGGAATGGGTGCAGGGTTTTTTCCGCTCCTGTGATTCTATGAAGCTTGCAAAAAACCCCCCCCCAAACCAACAAACAAAGAAGAACAAAAAAATTGTTAGAAGCATGCAGGAGTGCGAAAAGGCAGGAGGAGGAAAGGCAAGTGCACTTTCCCTCCTTGTGTATGTATTTGAGGAAGCACAGCAGCTGGAAAGCAAAAGTACATTGTGGTAAAACATAATCCTGAATAAGGAGCATCATTCCCTCAGCAGCAGGAACTCGTAGATGCAGGGCTTTAAAGTCCCATGGCATTTAAATGAGACAGTAAGGGAGTCTTGAAATGTGAGTCAAGAATATGCATGCAGCTTTCCAGGCTGCCGTCAGACTGAAGACTGTGACTGGCATGTGGAAGGAATGTTATGTTTGGAGGTTGGTAGGATTTGGATAGTTGCTTTTGTAGGGTTAACATTTCTCCTCTGTGTGGGGGGGCAAGAGTGAGTAGGGGTGCTGCTTCAATACAAGTGGCCAGAAAATTAAATTGGTTGCTATGGGATGAGAGCAGTGTTTGACGGAGGAGAGAGAGGATGCATTTTTTCATGGGCTGATAGAAAGTGAGACATATCAAAAGAAATAGACTGATGCTTGAAGATCTTTATCTGTAAGGAAATAAGACAGTAGATGAGGGAGGCTGTCTTGAAAGATTAAATGAGTAATAGGAAAATATCAGAGATTTTTACACAGCCTGGAGTTAGCTAGCCTTGTACCTATGGTTTATCCACCCTGGAATTTCTAAAGTGAACTGACTTGGATAGCCTCAGTCTTGTCCATGCTTTATAGCTGTGCTACCAGGGATGTAATTAAGGAGTGTGTAAAGAGGCCAAACTTTTTAATAATACTGTAAGGGATGAAATTAAGATCTGTTGTATTGAAAATGTCAGTTCTCTCTGTTGCCCTTAAAAGTTAACACATTTTGTTTAAAACTCGATCATAAGAGAAAGAAAGCATTAAGGGAAAGTTAAGTGATTTCAAATTTTCATAGTTTTGACAGATGTATAACTTCTAGGCAGTTTACAAAAGTGTGAATTTATTGCACTGGCTGTTTTCAGCCAGTGCTGTTTATTGTTGTTAAATATCTTTATTGTTGACTATTGTTTATTATTAGAAATACAATTCATAGCCCTATATCTTGCATTAAAAACTCAGCTAATCTACATGGACATATACTTCTCAAACCTCTGCCCTGCTCCGCTCCTCCTCTCCACATCACCACCTCACTACCTGCCCGCCCCCTCCCCCCCTTTCCCCCCCCACCTTGCTCACAAAAGAAAAGGGAAAAAAAAATAGAAAAGGAACAATTCCGGCAAATATTGGTTACCTTCAGGTTACTTACTCCATTAGCCTTTTCAGTGAGAAGTTGTCTTTCTTGCAAGAACATTAGCATAGGGGGAAATGACCTGAGCTTTTGGGAGAATGCTTGAAGAATACTGACAGTTTTAACTGTCAATCTCTGTATTCTCATTCTTGAAAATTATTTTGGAAAGTAATTTTTTTTATAATGCTGACTCAATATGTCCACTGCTTTCAAGGAAAGGAAGCTTGTTTTGGAAGTAGTTACATGCACTATCCTCATTTTGGTGTAGCATATGGCTCACTTCATTTTTCATGTTATGTTTATATGACATTTACTAAATGCCTGACATTTACTAAAAATTCAAAATACAATAACTTAATGCACTGCAAGGAAAAAATATCAAGCATAAACCAGTTGCAGTTGGAGACATCCAGATTACATACAAATAGCAGGAAGTTCAGTTCCAGTCTTTCACAAGGTCTGACTACAAACATTGTTTGACATGATGGCTTTGTTCTCCTTTTGTTTCACGAAGCTGTTGCTGTAAGTAAAAAATAAATAAATCACACTTTCATGGCAATGTGTCTGTGCCTTTCTAAACAAGTCTTACAAATACATCTCTATTATTATTTTACAAGATCACATGTTCTCTCTGCTTGTAAGTGAAGTGCTTACTTTCCAGTGTGCCAGCCTCAGAGGTTTTATGACATGACAGCTTACCTAACACAGGGAAATGCTTGCTTTTCTCATGTTTTGATAAAAACAGAAAATAATTTTATAATTATTTCCTGATCTTTCCTACTGGTGGGTTGTGAGCCTCTTCATATATAGTAATGATCCTAAAGTGACCTCAGCAATATGGGGAAATAATATTCCTCTCATTAAGCAAATAAATTAGGGCATCTGACTTACTGAAGCTTTTCAGACTTGTTAAACACAGGCCGACAGATTACTCAGAAAGGCAGTATAGCCTAGTTCCCTCTCTAGAAGTTGTTTTTTTTTTTTTACTCTAAGGCAGTATCAAATACTATTAAATATATTTCTATAAGCAGAGTTCAACTTTATTTCAGCTATTTCAAGTTCTTTGAATGAGGTCGGTGTTAATTTTTTTGCCTCAAGCTACGTCTCCTTATTACTGACAGCAGAGCACGATTACTATCTGGCCCAACTCCATTGAAAATTAGTGTTTGATACTAATGCTTTAATGTTTTATGAGCTTTTTAGGGAGATTCATTAAAATGAGGCTTGGAAATGGGTAAAGGGAAGGGATTTCTATGAAAACTGACATGAAACCAACCACAGACCAGTGAGGAGCAGTGCTGCTAAAACAGGGATAGTGACATGTGAAAGAAGAAACAACTATTAGTGACTGTAGTTCATAATGCAGATAATATAAAAGAAAGAGATACATTATCCTAAATTACATGTAATTTCAAGAGTATAGAGGGTCAGTGAGTTAGAACAAACTTCAGGGGTTAATGAGTTTCCACAGTTTCCCGTCTTGAAGATGTATGGGGAAATTGCTGTACCTGTAAAGGAGACCTTTTAACCCTGTGTTATTTACATGGGTTATGAAACTAACATCAGCTTTCCTAGCAAGACCATTGTGTCCCACCAGACTCTTTTTATCTCTTTTTCATTTGTTGTTTTCACAATCTGTTTCCTGGGCACTTGTTCTTGCTCCTCAGGGTAGCACCTTCCTCTTTGTAAAGTCTCATTTTCTTCCTAATGATATGTTTGCCTTCATTCTTTTCCTCTTAGCATTCCCTTGTTCTTTCCTTTTCTTTACTTACCATGATTCTCTTCCTTCCTTTGATGCTGCAGGGACATCACTTTTCACACTTGGCCATCTGTGTAAATTTTTCATTTTTAATTGAAACAAAAACCCCCCTGAAGACACTCCAGTGCTCACAAGAATGGAACGTGTGTGCTCCAAAAACTCTACCATCTCTTGATCCCCTTTTTCTCTAGTTTTTAATTGGTTTTGATTGTGCAATCATTGTGTCAGGGGCAGTACCTCACTGTACAGTAAGTACCTAGAGCAGTGAGATGTGGTTCTGCTTCCAGCTCTGGAGCCTATGTGTGTGTCTAGACTTCAGAAATCTCCTGCTCTTCACTGGTTCATAGAAACAATGCAAGATTTAGGTCATCTGCCTCAGGATGACATTGCTTTTGCAAAAGCGTACATTACAGTTAAAAATAAACAGAGATTACAATGTATATATTATGCTTTTAAATGACTAAGCTTTGAGCATATTTTCAGTGGTTGCTATTTTCAAGCCACTGTGAAAACTGCACCACCTGAATGACTTCTCAGACTAATAAGTCAATATAGAGGCCAATCCAGTCTTTGCTACTACTTTTTCCTGGCTTCTCTTTTTATTGTGGCTTGTCATAGATAACATAGCATGTTAAAGAATTAATTTTAAGCATTGTCTTCTTTTGTATTAACAGAACCTTTCTCAAAGGCCCAGTTGTTCTGTAGAGGTGTAACTTACTGGCATGTGTCACCAAATATTTGTTCAGGTAATTATTTTGTAGCAAAGCTTTGAGGATACAGTGCTCTTTTGGGAGGGACAAAGCTTCAGTTTGTTTTCTTGTTGAACCTCCAAGCCTGGTGGTTTGAGTGGGGAAAAAAATTTCCATGCAGAAAAATTCTACATCAAAATGAAATACAAACCTACCTCACCATTTTGATTACTGGAATTTCTGTTTAACAGAGGTCAGGTTTTACAATGCTAATATTGCAATGGATTGCTTAAAGATTCTCTTCTTCTCACCACCAGATAGGAACTAAGAGAGTTCACAATTTGAGTCTTGGTCGGATTACTTTAGGAACAGCTGTGGTTCACTTTCTGTCAGCTGTATCACTTCAGGTTTGAGGTTCAAGAGTCTTCCTGTAAAGATCAGATTCTCTGATGTACACCAGACAGTCCTGGGCTGGAGTACCATCTTTCTGCTGCAGACGTCTCAGCTGTCAATATTTTTTAAGGCAATGACTGCATTGGTTGGGATATGGATGATGTAAGCTTTGTTTACTGCCCTGTGTTGCAGCAGAGTGGGATTTGGCGTCTGTGGGTGCTGAAGTCCATCTCTGTACTGAATGGCCCAGACCTGGCACCACAGCTGAGATGCAAACCTTTATGGAGATATTAATAAGAAAAGTAGATGTCTGAGATTAAAAATAAGAAACTGTTTAAGCAAAATTTTGTATATCATGTAAGTTTAGAAGTTGTTTATTTAGGTACCAGAATTATGTGCTCTGTCAACTTTCAGAGTACAGTATATTTGGAACAGTCTCCAAAACTGATGATAAATACTCACTTAAATGACTTGGATAAATAGTTTCTGTTTCCACATTTAGGCCAGATTTATTATTCTTTTCATGCTTGCATTTACTCACTGACTGCATTAATACTTTGTCCAGCACACCAAATACACTTACAAAATACCATAGTGACTGTCTTTCTTAGTAAAAGCCTGAAACAATTTTTTTTTCCACTAAAGGTAAATAGGCAAGCAAACCCATTCCTTTTTCAGAAAACAGACATGACTTTTGACATTTCTTAATCAACAATGTACTCTTGCATTGATCCCATCATCCAGTTTTTTGAGCTGGGTCATTTGACATAGAGTTTATAAGCATTAGGTAGGCTCCTGGCTGCTGTTCTCTGAAGGCTGCCAGCAGGTGCTAAGTGTAATTGTAAATGCAGACACACATTTGCCAAACACTTGTCTGTGGTCATTTATTAATTTCACAAAAATTTTGGTTTGTTTATCCAGGTCTAACACTACCCACAGGACTTGGCTTGAACTGGAGACCTAGTTTCTGACTTCCTTTCCTTTTTCCTTGTTTGTTGTAGTCCCCTTGGACCATTTATCTTTAGTTAGTTAGTTAGTTAGTTAGTTAGTTAGTTAGTTAGTTAGTTAGTTAGTTAGTTATACTGCAGTTTTTCCGTATATGGAGGTTATAGTTTGAGCAGCTCTCTTAAAAGCCAAGTATGAAGAACACAAAGTATATTTATTAAGAACCTCCTTGGCATTCTATCCTCAGGCATACTGGCTCTGTGTGTGTGTTGCACACTTTCATATATCTGCTTTATACTAAGTTTAATGCATAATCTAAGGAAAAAAAAAAAAAAGACAAAAAAAAAAAGACACCATTCCATAGTTTTTCCTGTTTAAGAAAATGCTGAAAATAAAATAATATCGTTAAATGGAAAATTTAATTACAGAATACTTATAGCATGAAGAAAAGTTAGAAACTAGTTTGTCTTTACTAGATTTTTGTTGTCTCAAGCAGTCTGAGCAGAATTTTACACAATACTTCTGCTAGGAATTTGATGATGAAGCCATTCTGCCAAGTCTGAGTTCATTCAAATTTATTGCAACAAGCTTTCTATAAAAAACTCTTCTAGTTCAAGTTATATTTCATTCATTAAACTGGAGTAATAATTATATAACAAAATGAAAAGCCATTGCCTTTCCATTTAGGAGCCTTGTGTGTTTGCTTCTTAAGTGTCTTTTCAGTTTTCCCTAAAATATTAATAGCATTCATGGTAGTTGTTTGCCATAATTATAAATATATAACTATATTTCCTAAAGAGTTTTACTGTCACAAGGAGCACTTTTTATTTCTTTTGCTACATAAATAGTAATAATTTTGGGCATAAGTTAACATACCCAGTGTTGATCTATGTCACTGTAACTCCAAACAGAGGTTACAGAAGTCCTGATTTACACTGTTCTAAGAAAAGAAGGAAAAAAATGCCTTTCAATAAAGGTCATGACTGATGAGCAGACCTCTCAGTAGAGCTGTGTTTCATATTTTCATAATGAAATAGCCTGCTGGTTTTGTGGTTGTTGTTTTTAAAATCTAACCTCCTAGATAGTGACACTCAGATTTTCTATAAACCAGAGCTTTTTGCTATTTGGCCCTTCATCCTCTGATCTGCTACTTGAAGGAGAATGTGTCAAAAATGAAGCGAGAAAATGTGATATACATGGCTTCTACTTGAATGAGTGCATGTCAGAATAAATACAGAGTGTGAGAGGTAGTGTTTAAAAGGTAAGTGCTGATAAGGAAAACACTCAAATCAATTTGCTAATTAAAATGCTTTTTAAAGAGCATCACTTGCCTCTGATGTTTTTGTGGTTCAGTGTAAAAATTGCTTTCCCATTTTTTGGTCCACACTGCATATAAATCTAATAAAATTTTTCAGACACTATCACTTTTTCTGCATTTGTCCTCCTGTCTCCTCATCTCATCCCTATCCTCCTCTTTTTATTATTATTTGTAAACCTCCTTTGTTAATGCGCAGAATGTGTAAGCAACTATTTCAGGTGCATAAATGGACTTCAATCCCACTCTGCATTACCCATCAGATGCAGCACATAGCAATTACCTGTCATTCTTTCTCACCCTGAGAGCCAAAATTTATCTGTCAAGGACGTATTTGAGTTCCAGCAGCCAAGGATATGAGCAATCCTAGGCTAGGTAGACAAGATACTATGTATGGCAGGATGGAGCAGAGTCAACAGGGCGAGCAATTGGATGATTTTAATAGTTCAATAGAAATAGAATAGTTTAATAGAAAAAAGCAAAACAAAACAACAACAACAAACAAAAAAAAAACCCTCAAAGAAAAGAACACCCAAAAAAAAACCCCAAAAGAACTAACAGAAAAACCCAACACGACAAAACAAGCAAACAAAAAAAACCCAACCACAAAAATACCACCCCAGAAAACCCCAAAGGAAATATTACAGAGTAGCCAAATTTTTTTGTTTGTTTAGTTTGGTTTGGGGTATTTTTGGTCTGGTAGAAGTATTTTTCTTCAAGCCTGTTTTTTAAACTGGGTGGGTTTGTTTGTTTATTTGGTTTGACTTTTTTTTTTATTTTTCCTGGAACTGCCTGGATCATTATCTTTCAACAAACAGTGGGAATTTTTTGCAAATGTTTTCTAAAGGTCACTCTTTTTTAATCAACTCACTTTTTCTCTAATAATTGTATGACATTTTTTGCCCTATTTGTGATCAAAGAGCATGAATACTTCAAATAGAAAACTCACACACTTGCTGTCTTTCTAAATGTTGATGTTACAGTTCTGTGGAAGGCTGGAAGGGGGTTGCTGAACAACCAGAATTATCATTCCCTTCTCATTACCTAGTGGCTATGCAATCCATTTTGTGGTACACGCCTAGGGATGCTAATTCAGGTAAAAATAGCAAGGTGCTATGTTTAAATTTTGTCTTGAGTGGAAAGTCTCACAACTATTTCTAAATATGTCTTCTGTCCAGTCAAGGCATGAACACAGTTCCTGTTCACATAGCTAGTGACAGATGTTGATTTTACTAACAGCTGAGATTTAATAAATCTAGCTTGATATAATCTCACTTATTTGATAAAGAGCAGCTGGAGCTGGTTACCATGCACCCTACCTCAGTTGTTTCTAATAGCGCAGGTTCTACCAGCCAAAACACAAGTGGATCTACCTAAAATGATTTAAATGCAGTTTAGGTGTATCAGACATGTCTTTTTCTACCAGCTGATCTTTAGGTTCTGTTTAGACAAATATCATGGTAGAGACATCATTTATTATCATTTCAAAGCATACTTTGAAATTTTTGGGATAGTTTTTTGACTCTCTGCCTCTTTGTGTCTGTATTTTTTGTGCAAAAATGATTAAGGAAGTAGAGGTCTTGTGCCATCTAAAATTTTAAAAGATACAGGTGCTGGAGGTTATATCTATGTGTGTTGTGTGGCTTACCTGCTCATCTTGTTTTCAGATTTTAATTTTGAAGAAAAATGGTCTGATATTACTGATTTCCACAGTTAAGCTGGCCATTGTAGGAGTCATTCTTCTGGAGCCTGTGATATCTCCCCTTTCCCAGTAAAAATAAACAACAGTATTTGTTTTGGAAAGTGTTACCTTCATACCTCTTTAGTGCTAATCTCCTCAGATTGAAATTGTCTTTCTTGCAAAAAAACAAAACTTGGGTCAAATGGGTTTAGTTTTCATGGGATATGTGGATATATTTTTTTTAAAGTGCACTTCATAAGGCATAAATGTGATGTTTTAAATAGCTTGTCAGGAAAAATAAGTGATTTTTAATGCAGATCTATGAAATAGATGCTCTTTAGTAGCATCACTACCCCTGAAGGCAAACATTTGAAAAGGCAAAGAGCACCATAACACCAAGATAAATGTTGTGAGTAGGATGGAAGGCAAAATGTAATACAAGTAAATAGAGAAACATTTCCTGTCAAAACTAAGAAAGTATTAGTAGTCAAAATGATTGTTCTATTTTTTAGTTTATTTCAAATCTCTCATTAGACATTGATGATTTTTTTAATATTAAAAGGATTTTTCTCTTTAATTACTTTCAAAATGTTTTTAAATTTTTTTTTTATTCTGTAAATTATTAGGAATACAAATGAGATACAAAATATGTATTTTCTTTATTATGCAAAATTCTATTGCTCTATTGCTGAAGCAAAACACAGTCACAGAATTGAAAACTAATTCTAAGTAATCATTTGAAATACCACTTTTTAATTCTTTATGAGTGTATAATCCCATGTATGTTGGAATTTGATATTCTAAAATTGTAAAAATTCTGAAGCTCTCTTTGAAACCAACTGTTATTTGGTAATCATTTGCAAGGGATTTGTAATTGAATAATATTATTCATCCCTCTTTGAGGCATTAAACTGTGCTTTGTGGAAGGTATTGTGAAAGGAGCACTGCTCTGCTACTATAACCTAGCTTTAATTTCATTAAAAAGGTTATCTATCATGTTTACCAACCCCACAAGTGAAAGAAATTTTAGAGTCTGCTCAGTACATTGCCAGATAGATTAAAAGCTACAGAAGTATCTGACAAACTCTGGTTTACAGAGAAGGCAAAATTGAGAAGAGTCAACATGGATGGAAAATGAATTTGACCTTCTACTATTTCATCTGGAGCTGGATCAAGCTATTTCTGTGAAATACACTGGATATGATTGACAGAATTAGAAAATCTAACTGAGTGGGTAGGTTTGATAAGCACTCATGAGAGCTTTGAAGTTTCATGGAATGTCTAAACAGAGTCTTAGAACAATTAAGTCTTGATTTCTACTGTATCCTTATGTCTGGGATTGAAGAGTCATTCCCTGGCTAGGATGTTGAGTAAGACAAGAGCCTGCTTCAGTCATTAAACCAAAGTGCCAAGTGTGGGACAGTGCAGCACCTCTGACTGAGATTAGGTGAGAATGTGATTACTTATGTGTTGCCATCAAGAGCTGCTGAGCTTTTTGTCTTGGACAAATTGTAGTTTATAAGTACTTGTGGCAGGTTGACCTTGGCTGGATTCCGAGTGCCCCCCAAATCACACTATTACTCCCCAGCTGGACAGTGAAGAGAAAATAAGATTAAAAAAAAATTGTGGGTTGAGATGAGGCAGTTTGCTAAAGCAAAAGTGAAAGTCTGCTTGCTCACAACAAAAGGAAAAGTTTATTCTCCACTTCCCATCAGCAAGTGATGCTTAGGCCATTTCCAATGTAGCAGTTGCTCTGGAAAGCAAACATTGTAAGTAACAAATGCCCCTCCTTCCTGCTTCTTTCCTTAGCTTTTATATCTGAGCAGATGTCATATGGTATGAAACATCCCTTTGGTTTTTTTTTGTGTCAGCTGGCCTGGTTGTGTTCTATCCCAGGATCTCTTCCTCCCCCAGCCCCTTGATGTGGGGAATGCTGAGAGACAGCAGTACCCAAAACTCTGGTGTGCTTTCAACACCTTTCCAGCTACCAATGCAGAGCACAGCACTGTGATGGCTGCTGGGGGAAAATGAGCTCTGGCTCAGCTAGACTCAGTACAGTGCTGAAATTTTTGTTTTTCTCTGCCAAAAATCCTTTGCCTTTCAAAAAAAACAAAAAAAAAAAAAAAGAAAAAAGACAGACTTGGTTTGCCTCATTTTCCCCATGCATGTTGCTCACAAAGAGGTCTGTTCCCAGCTTTTGGAGAGCTGTCCATCTGCCCAACATAAAAGTCAAGAGACTGTTTCCTTTTTTCATTTATCCGAACCCAGCAAACCACGGGTAGTGGGTAATGTACTAACCACTGCTTTCTGGGAGTCATGTTTCCCTCCACAGGTTCTTTAGCATCATTTGCCCTTTGCTGTTCCTAAGGAAGTAATGAGTCACTGTCTCAGAACCTACCTCATATTTTTACAAGGGATTGGCTTGTGATCACAAATTGCCATAATGTCAGATACTAATCCCAGGGATTATCATAGGCATAAATAGGAGCATTCTTAGTTTGGATTAAGGATTTGGTGGGGGAAGAGGGATTGAGGCTGTATATCTTCTTGAATATGGAAGCAGTATATTTATTTTCAATAACAGTGGTAGACAGTAATTACAGCCTTTGCTTATTCTCCTGCCTCAGGGGAACAGAACTGCTGCTGGCTTAGGGGAGGCTGAGCTGCTACTGGCTGCTGCCATGTAACACTTAGGGCACTTAGGGTCCTTTGAAATGGTTTGTGAACTACTTCTCCTTCCTTTTTCTTGTTTCTTTGATTTTCCTGATGAAAATGTTCCTGAAATGCCCTGTAAAGCAAGTTCAGATATCTGTGCAAATAGTATCTCCTAAACACCTGAAGGAGACCAGCAGACATAAATCATTAGTTCAAGAGAGTCTGTCCTCAGCAAATTCCCCCTCCTCCCCATAACTGGATGTACTTGATTAAACAGTTAATATTTACTTATAAATTGTGATTCTTGTTAATATTCTCATGCAGCTCTAATGTTTATTCTCTATTGTTCTCAGTCTTCCAAATACCAAAGAATAAAAATTTAACTAGGGTTGGATTTTACTATCAAGAACAAGAGAGTTGCTACTGTGTGTGTATGTCAGTAAATGTGTCTGAGAAAAGGAAGTGGCATTTCTGTGAGCATGCTCATACATGAACACCTTGGTTTTCTATATCACTGTCAGAGCATTGCTTAAAGTTAGTGCAATGCCCACTGCATGAGATGTTGGCATATTCATCCAGTCTTTACACACTTTGTATGCCCCTCAGGCTCTGATTAGACATTACATAGTGATTTTCAATTTTTAATTGTTCATTTCCTGTTATTTCTACGCTCTAAAGTCAGATGATTCACTATTCTTTCCAAGCACTACTGTTGCCATCTTCCCAGGACAGGCAGGCTTCCTCCTTTCCTTTCCTATTCCTCTGCTTAACAGTTACCTCTCAGCACCCACTGACACCAAGTCAAAGGAATAAAAGAGGATATGTCAGATCAGCTCATCATAACGATCTTGTACATTACATTCTGTTCAAGTGTGTTCACATGCTGTTCTTAAAAATCTTTGTTTGTTCTTGTATGTGGTTTCTCTTCCTGTGTGGGTAAATAGAATGAAAGAAAAAAAGAACAGTCTAATTGCATGCTACAATTCTTTTAAATCAGGGTGAAACCAGCCCTTTAAAATGTCTTTAGTATTATTGGCAAAATGTGATTTTATTCCACTGTTTAGAAGGCTGATGGATTTACAGGACCCAAAGAAATAATAGCTTTGTAGAATAGTCCAAAAGAGAATGTAGTGGTACAATAGAAGGATTAATTGTGAAAGTAATCATGTTAGTTTTCTAATTATTCAAATCTTAATTACAACTGTGTTGGCCCAATTAGTTCAAAACACAAGGCTAATGTTAGGGTTGGGTGGATACTCAGCATCTGTGCATAAGTAAGAGGCATCTGTTGCCAAGTGGTGGAGCGGCAGAAAGCATCAACTCACCAGCTGTGAAGTCAACAAAGCTCTTAGAAAGTAAATTTGAGCCAACACAATGATTTAGCACCCTTGGGAGCATGTAAATCTTATCACACATGTATACTTTAGCTAGCTGTTGTCACCTAGTGGGACTGAAATCTGGAACAACTATGCCTATTTAAGTCTTTATCTGCTTTTTAAATAATGCTCTGCCTGACAGGGATCTGCAGTCTGACAGTGACATTTTTGCCTGACAGTGCTGCAGTGGTGTTTTATTGTTTTGGTTTTTTTTTCCCTCGAACAATCTAGAGAACAAAATATTGTTAAGCTGTTCAGAATATGCATTGCCTTAAGATTTCCCAGCATTTTAAAAGTATTAGATACAGATAAAGAATAGAAAAAAGTGAAATATTAAGAGGAATTTATTTTTTAAAAAGTGTTGTCTTTTCTTTCCTGGCACCAGTTTTGCAGGAAGATGTTAAATATCCATTGTACCTTGTACTTCGTTTATTGCTATCAATTCCAGAAAGACAGGATTTTTATGATTCTGACTATTGATACTGATTTTAGTAATTTCTAGTATTGCCTACAGAGACTAGGGATATTAATAATGTTGCTAACTTTACAATGGTATGTTTAATATTTATGCATTATTAACATTTAATGGTAATGTGTAAACTTTACTGAAAGATAATCAATTGGCAGCAAGAACAAGAGAAGAAGGTGAACATTAAAAACTAAGATGGAATTATATTGAACACTAATGCATTCACTTATGACCTAGTTCTGAACATTATAGATCCTTTGTCAGTGACTTCATTTGCATTACTTTCAAGTTTTTATTTATTCACATATCGCAAAATACAGATGGAGGAGTCCTTAGATTCATTGTAGTCTGATAATGTTGTTAATTTACATGAAATGCATAGAGTTTGTTATTCGACTACAGTGCAATAGAAAATGATCTCAACTTTCAAGATTGCCTTCACAAGAATTTTCAATTACATTAAAATAAAATTAAAATGAGTTATAGGGCATTTCAACCATTCTGGGTCCAGGTTTCTTTATATGCAAATTGTGAGGAGAGAAAGGTTTTTATTTTCTTCCAGTTTGAGCCAATATCTCTTTTAAGGCATGGTTTGTGCTTTAATACAGAGGCTTTTGCTTTAAAAAAAGAAAAGAAAAAAAAGCCTATGCCTGTATGTCAATGCTTGATCTATTCTATTAAAGCAGCAATCTGGCTGGACCACAAAAGCCAAGCAACTCAACCTGCTTGTATAAAAATATCTATAAATAAACACAACTACTTCTGAAGAGATGTAATGAAGTGAAAACTTTATTGGTTGTAAACTGAGCACTTAGGTGTCTTGGAAAGCATTTTTTTAAACTCACAATTTATTTAGGCATTTCAACATCTGCATAGTCACAAAACAAATTCAGCAGTTCTTCACATTATACTGAAATTTGTGTATAATTGTGTGTGCAGTGATGTAATAAAACAGAAAGTAGTGCTGCATTACACTTAGCTCAGGTCAGCTGACCAATTTTGCTATTGGTTGTGAGGCTTCATCAGAAGCTCTGGGAAGTTCTAATGCTGCCATATCCACCAAGGAGTCACAAGTGCAATTACAGCAATACAATAGTCTAACTATAGTATTGCTGTTAATGGGAAGAAGGAACATAGTGAAACACACAACCATTAACTGCATGTGCTCTAGTGCTTTGGATTTCAGCTTCCTGTTGCATGTGTGTCTATATTTCACCTGCAAAATGTTCTTTCCTTTTAAATCATATTGACAATGTGTGTAGCATGTGTATACTTTAACTAAACAACTTACCAATTCAAGTGGGCTGCCTCAGCTGTAAGGCATGAACTCAGAAGTGATAAAGCATGGCACTGCTTCGGTAAAATGGAATAAGAAATCATTTTGACAGAGCTTAGATCTTGGTCTGGGCTGTTGAATTGGTTTGGTTGTGGGATTTATTATTTCCCCCCCCCGCCGGCCCCTTTCCTTTCAAGGTCAATGTTCCTTATTTTTTGTGGAGCACATCTTACATGACAGTACTGAAAGAAATGCAGCCTGGCTGGGTTAGTGCTTTTGGGGTCAATGTGGATTCCTGAATGCAAGGAAACAGCACCTAAGAAGTAGTGTTCACAGCCACCCCATGAAGACAAACAGTGACTTACATCAGAGGGTCAGACTACGTATTTTTACTAGGGGCATGTTATGAAGGATTTTGAAAGTAAATATTTTAATCTATAAGTGAAGGAAATATTCTCTCTTTTGTTTAACTGCATGGAAGTAAAAGAGATTGGAAGTGCTGTGATCATAGAATATTCTCTTTTTTCAGAAAAAAATTCTTGTTTATTGGGTCTACAGGCATCTTTACAATAGCAAATTTAGGCAATAAAAATTAGGAATAATACCTTTTTGTTCATTTCCTATCCTATCATTTACTATTGCAGGAGACATTGTAAAAGTGAGCAGCAATGATTCTTTTGAAAATTACTTTTGCCAATGATAAGAACGTAATTTTAAAGTGATCTATGATATTGCAGATGACTGACTGTAGAGTGTGTGTGAGACTAGTTCATCTTTTTTGAAGCTCTCTTGGGTCCTGAAAGAAGCAAACCTATGCTCCTCTAATCACAGAGGGAGATGATGCTTCCTTTGCCTCTTCCATTCTACATGCTGAAGCAATGGTAAAGCGTCAGTCTCATGTCAATGAGACTAGAATAACTTTATCTAACCCTCAACCCAGTACAACTTTTTGTGATGTATACATTTACATAAATACCACATTTGTGGGTAAAAATTGTGGCAAGTTAGAGCTTGTCTCAAAATCAAACTCTTATATTCAATGGATGTCAACTCTTAGATTTTCCTTTGTGAAAAATACTGAATTTTACCTAAAACTAATGAGGTACAATAGACTAGACAGAGCATTTATTCTGACAGAATCATTTCAATAAGATGGTATTTCTTTAAATAATTTCTGCCGTAGCCAAAGGATCCCTCTCTCATAATTTTATTCTATTATATTCCATTTGTCATTTTTTGTAAGGCTTTCTTTCTAAGACCATTTGGGTTACATTAGCAGTTGAAACTTTGTGCAGCATATAAACTCTTATCACTATATCAGGTGTCAAACATACCAACTAAATCAAGTGACTTCAGTGAGGTAATTCCATAATATAAGTTTCCATAAGAACAGCTAATGTCAATATCTGTCTGGTAGAATCACATCAGCATTTTCTGCTGCTTCAGATTGAATTGTTATGGTAAGGTAAGTGAAAGAAATTATAAAATATCATATGCTTGAGTGTCTAGACATGCTGTTTAAAAGAATCACTAAAAGCCACACTGAGGTCAATGACATGTGCTGGGATGATTCCTTAAATAAGTTTCATTAGGTCTACTAACTTTAGAGCAGCTATTTAGTTTTAAATTATACCATAAAAAAGATTATCAGATTTTGATTCAGTGAAACTTTTGAAACATTGATTTCAGTGATACTGGATGAAGATCTGATACTCTCACTTTCAAAAAAGAAAGTAAAACCAAGGAGAAGTTGTCTTTGTAGTATATCATGACCTCTCACTCCTTACTATCAGTGTCACAATCACTTCTGTGAAACAAAAAGTCATAAAACCCAGCTATGAATACTTGAACATTTAAAGGTATTAGGAGGCTTTGTACTTTATGACAATTGTCTTGGATTGTTTTGCAGCTGAGTTTTTCCACTGAAAATCTTGAGACGTGAGCATACTAGTACAGAAAGTGTAGAGTGATAAAGACAGCTTGAAGCTTTTAATGTAAAAGATCATTTTCCTGGGGAGAAAAATTATATTCTGACCATGGCAGAGACATATACTTCTATTTTAATTGGTGTAGACTGTTTAATGTCAATTAACTTGAACTTCTACACTGTGCAATCACTAAGAAGAAACTGGTTTTATAATGTCCTGCATGAAAGTTCAGTATCAGTTTAATTCTCATGTAATCTGCATTAAAATAGAGAAAGTGGTCAGAAAACAGAGTAGAAGGGAGGTGATGATGTACCTGTTAGGCAAGGATGAAGACAATATATGTCATCCTGTATGCCATGTCCCAGCAAAGATTCTCTTTGTACTATTGCTTTACTGAGCTGGGTTTTTTTTCTTCAGACTCCTTCAGGACAGGAATAAGTCAGACATGAGATAGCATTAATCCAGTTTTACAGACAAAGAAAATTACCGTGCTTATTCTCTCTGAGACTCATTATATTCCAGAAGACATGTGGAAGCAGGCCCTATTTTTTCCTGTACAAAAATCAAGATTTGAATATGGTATGAAGGACATTGATTTTTTTTTTTAATATTCCTATAACTTTTAATACATTAAGTCAAGACTCACCATCCTCTCTGTATGACTATTGCCACACTAAGTTTTATAACTTGATTTGAATTCATTATACGTGGAACTGTTACAGCATGAGACTTTTCTAAACCTTTTAAGGACATGTATAAAAATAACATACTGGACATCAATCTATTTATTCCACAGTTCCTATAGACATTATTTTTTGCAATTTATTGTGACTAAATAGTTTATTGATACAGCAAATCAAATGGTTTGTATAATTCTTGTGGTGATCATTGGCCGTAACTTTCTCTGTGTTGTTGTTAAGTCCTTATCATGTATAGTATCTCTTCAATTTCTAGCTTCTCCACCTACTTGCTTAGAGTAACTTCAGAATAAATTCCAGAGAATTCCTGCTGCTAGTTCTAACTTCCCCATGCTCATAAGGATTCTGTTTGAATTGTAAACTGAACATAAGAACTGTATCATCAGCTGGATTTTTTTTCTGTGTATTTAGGACTAATTCAAGTCCCAGTGTTGTGAACCTGAGTTTTGCTATTGACTTCCCAATAAAGTGGATTAAGCCCTTAGGCAGTACTGCTAACTCTGATTCTCTAATGCCTGGTGCAGTAACTGGGAAAAACTAAAGCATATCTCAGTTATTAACCATACCCACCCAATTCAATGAGTATTAACCATACTCAACATCAGAGTTGGAGTAACTGCAAATGTATCACTCAAGAGAGAAGAGACAGTAGTTGCAGTTCATGGTTCCCTATTTTGTAATGAAAAAGAAACAAATTAATAAATTATTAAAATTGGCAAATAAGCTAGAGGTATTCATCCCCTATTTTAATATGAAATTCATGAAAGAAAATTAGTGGTCACCATATTAGAGACACCGTAGTAATCAAAGTACAAACCTATACTCCTTTATAGTACTTCAAGTCCTTTTCATAATTTTAGACCCTCTAAAATTGAATTTCCATAATGTTCCCCTATTTTGATGTGACAGCAACTTGCTGTCATCCTGACAATTCCTGTCAGTAATGATGTTCTTTCTTCTCGATGAGAATGAGAGGGAAATAGATGAGAAGGTTTTTCCTGAAATTACTCAGTATGTCACTTTCATGCTCACAGCATAAACTTTTTCTTGCAGGTAGCCAAGAAATGATTCCCACTTAATCACAAGAGCAGAGTTGAAAAGAAAAAAAAAAAAAAAAAAAAAAAAAAAGAAAATGAGAAGTGTTTGGTAATCTTTTAGTTGTCAGTTTTAGTACTAAGCAAATTTGAATTTCCTTAGTGCATTTAAGTTGAAAAATTCAAATTTAAAGTTGACACCATGGTTCCCCATTCCTTAAGGAATATGAAATAAGAGACTCTTTGAAGTGACAGGCACTAGCTGCCTGTCAGTCAATAGGAGTGAAGTTTCAATGATCTTTGTGTACTTTAAAGAGGTACATTTGAAGAGCAGTCTGATAGCAGAATTCACTCCTTATGTCACACTTTAATTTGCAAGGCCATTACCAAAAGTGAGAACGCAGAAATCTGAAGCCTAAACTATGAAAGTGATGATGATCCAATTCACATTTGGAAGGGCAAGCAAGGCAGTTATATAAGCTGGTCCCCTAATACCTATAACTTTACTAAAGGCATCTGCTGAAGTCCCATGTCTTCTTCAAGAAGCATACAAAGGAAATCAAAAATCATTATTATTCTTTTATTCACCAGTTAAGTGTTATGCTAAGGTGAATGCATTAATTGTTTTCCTACATAATCTCAAGGGAGGAGACAGAAGATCAGATCTACATCCCAAACTTTGATTGGAGAATTCTAGGCTGTCATAAGCAAAATGTTAAGAGACAGAATTAGGTCTCACTCTTTCTGAAACATGTAGTACCAGTTGCCTGTATAGTTTTGGAATACTTCCTCTAGAAGAGACTAGAAAGAAAAAGTTTATTCCTGTGGGAAAAATTCTATATAATTTCTTCCAACTGCCTTTTGGAATTGAAAATTCAGGAACTTAAAGCTTTCCAGAGCTTAATGGGGAGTTTCTGGCAAAGGTATCTCAGAGTGGAAGAGACAGGACAACAGAGATTTGCAGAGATGATGTGCTGCTGTGAAAAGTATGGACTACACTCCTCACCTTGCCTAAAGATAGAGTTGAGCATTTGGAGTCTAAGACGGGTCTCAGAGACAAACTTCAAATACAACCCAAATTTTAGGTTGGCCAAGTGTTCCACAATCTTCTCTTTGACTTTTCCAATTCCTGAATTTGGAAGATTTTTTTGGGATAGAATTGGAGCTGCATAGAAGAGCTAGCCAAGAACATATCCATGCCTTTCCAAAGCAAGACAAAATACATGAGCTTATAAGAAAAGGAGCATTTGCATATGTACCTCAAATGAGAGTTCCTTTTTTTTTATTTGATGTGTGTAAAAAAATTCACAAAATACAGGGCTTTTTGAAATGAGTCGACACATTTAACCAACAAAAAGATTTTTGCTGTCAAATTTGGTTTCATGAATATTTGAGTATTTATGGGTTGCTGGTAATTCATCAACTCTGCAGCACAACTTTAAAATTATGATTGTCAAAGGTATTTTGTCCAAACACAGATATATGTCAAGGGATCAAACATATTCAAGTAGACAAGATATTAAGTGAAAATGTTCTTTAAAAGACTAACAATCAATTTCACTTTGCCTGAAATATATTGTCTGAGTTTCTTTTTGTATTTCATTTGCATTTTGGGCTTTAAAAAACATTAAACTGTCACGGTGAGAGCTGTAGATTTGAGACTACTAAAGAGACTTTTTTCCAAAAATGTGAAAAATAAGTAGCATAATATCCATCATCTGGTAGACATCAAGAAATTATGCAAGTAGAAATGATAGAATAATTTAGGTTGGAAAATACTATTAAGAACATCAAGCCCAACCACAAACCTTAGACTGCCACTAAATCACGGACCAAAGTGCTACACCTACATGTCTTTTAAACACCTCCAGTGATGGTGACTCCCATCATTTTCCTGGGTAGCCTGTTCCAGTGCTCAAGAGCACTTTCCTTGAAGAATTTGTTTCCTAATATCTAAACAAACTTTCTTCTGACACAACTTGAAGCCATTTCCTCTTTCCTTACCACTTGTTACTTGGAAGAAGAGATAAACCCTCATCTCACAACACCTTCCTTCAGCCACTCCTCACAGTTTTATGCTCCAGGCCCTTCCCCAGCTCCATTGCCCTTCTCTGGACATGTTGTGAGGGTCCCAGAACTGAGCACAGGGTCTGAGGTGTGTCCTTATGTTGCAAGTACAGGGGGACAATCACTGCCCTGGTCCTGCTGGCCACACCATGGCTGGTACCGCCCAGGATGACATTGGCCTTTTGGCCACCAGGGCACACTCTGGCTCGTGTTCACCTGGTGGTCAACGAGCACTCCCAGGTACATTCCTGCTGGGCTGCTTTCCAGCTGCTCTGCACCCAGCCTGTAGTGCTGCAGGAAGTTGTTGTGACCCAAATTCAGGACCCTGCACTTGGCCTTGTTGAAGCTCATACAAGTGGCCTTGTCCCATTGATCTAGCCTGTCCAGATCCCTCTGCAGAGCCTTCCAGCAGATCAATACTGCTTCCCAAATTGGTGTCACCTGCAAGTGATTGACTGACTCAGTCCCCTTGTCCATGTTCTTGATGAAGACATTAAACAGGACTAACCCCAAAAGTGAGCCCTCAGGAACCCTACTAGTGATCTGACCTCTAGCTGGATGTAAACCCTGTAAGACTTGAGGCAAAGAAGTACTATTAAGTACCTCAGACATTTACTAATGTTTTGTCATTATATTTCTTCTTCCGTTCAATAAACAATGGAGATTCTCCTTAGCTCTCCTTTTGTTGCTGATGTATCAAAAGAAACATTTTTAATTTTATTAGCAGTGGCCACATTTATGTTCTAGGTGGGTTTTGATTTTTCTAATTTTCTCCCTGAAACAACCTCACAGTAACATTTTAGTCTTCCAGAATTGCCTGCCTCTTTTTCCAGAGGTTATAAACCTAGAATATTACACATTCTTGTGTGGGTAATCATGGTAAGCAGTTGCCTGGACCAGCAGTTTCCTGGATCAGCAGTTTCTAGCAGAGGTATGATAGGTGTTGGTAGCAATTAAACTGCAGTTTACTCTGAAGCTTTATTATGTTGCAATGGAAGATTCTGATTTTACATTTAGTATGAACAAATCTTTGTGTTGGTATGATTGTATGTGTGTAACTGCTTGAATAGCAAATGCAGTTAAGAACACCTACTGGTGTACAGATTATAAGGTAGTAATGCATTAGAATTGAGAAATCATAGATCACTAAGACTTGAAACCATTCTAAGGTAAATTTTGATTTTCTCTTTCATCAGGAGTTATTATTTATTTCATCCATTACCTTTGACTGAAATGCCTACAGGTTTTTTTGTGTCTGAAATTCCCAGGGTTATTTTCATAGTTGTTCCTAAACTGCTACTTCTGCTTGTTTTTGTAAGATATTAAGGTTCTTTAACCAAAAAGACTTCCAAGCCCATTTGAGCATGTGACTAGTACTGATGAGCACAGTAAGTCTACTGACATGCTTAATTTAAAGCCACACATAAGTGATTTGCTAGTAAAAAGTATGTGAGCATATGGAGCTGTGTAGTCTTCCAGTTAACAATTTCAATATAAAACTGCTCTGAAAAAAGTGTGTTCCCTGTTAACAGAGAAAGAAAAGGTATAAAAATATTTCCTTTTCTGCCTTGTGCCATCACAGCATGACTCCAACAGGTGGTGAGTAGCTGCGCCTTTCTCTAAAGTCTGTTTCGTAACTCTAAGCACACATACCTCTTTGTATCAATACTTTTTATTCGCTGGTTTTGTCTTTTTCATCTCAAAAGTCATTGTAAAGTTAGCCTGTGTAAAATAGCTGCAAAATTCAAGACAAAATTGGCCAGTCATAAATCAAAGATTGCCATGATTTTATGATATTTTAAATTATTTTCTATAGAAAGCAGCTGTTGGAAAAAGGACAATGAATATGCAGAATTTAATGCAAAATTTGGAGTAAGGATTCAGAGAGCTGGGTTTTTTACCAGTCTGACTGAATTTAACCTGATTTACTCAAGACTATATTAAATCTCTGTACACAAATGCATTGCTAGGCTGAGTGAGAAATTGTGATTTTTTTTTTGTACGCAGACAAATTACTATGTCTGAGATTTTTGAGGGGCATATTAGTTACTCAGTAATAAGTTTCTAGAAATGGTTGAAAAGGATCCAGGACACAGAAGGGTTTAAAGTATTTTTTTCACATTAGCATTGGGGAGTGTTTTTTTGGCTCTGTGCCCTGTGATATCTGTGACCCTCAAGTCTGTCCCAGGCCCTCATGCCCATCCAGTAGATATGGATTTCTGCAGAGGTGCTTCCAGCTACCTAAAGACAAAGTCCTAAATTTCGACTTGGTTTATGAGTGTATGGGAAGGGAAGGTTCGGGAAGGGAAGGTTCGGGAAGGGAAGGGAAGGTTCGGGAAGGTTCGGGAAGGTTCGGGAAGGGAAGGGAAAAAGGAAGGAAAGGGTCATTTGCATCAGGTGCAAGAACTGCTGTCACTTCTTTCATATGAATCTAATTGATCTACCTAAGCTATGGTGATTAAGGCATCTATATAAATTGATGGAAAATGAAAATTAGTTTCTTCACAGAATTTATGAAAACATAATCTTTAGTTTTGCCCTGATGTGAATTCTCTTTGGAGAGGCTGCAAATATTTATGAACTTTTTTAGTGCCATGTTTTACACTCAGTGAGTATTTTTTTCTCTGTAAGTTTTTACAAGTGAATTTGTTGGTAATTTTAAGATATGTTGTTGAATTTCAACTAATTATTTTTTCCTTTTGAAATTTTTTAAAATTTTTGTTTTCATCAAGCAGCTGCACTATCTTTATTGTCTAAGTAATTTGATGCAATTATGGCTTTATTTAATTACAGAGGAATGGTCACAACCATAAGGTTTTTAGTGTAATGTAAATAAAACAGATGAAGAGGAAAGTACAGGTAAAATTTCATGGATTATTACCCATGTGTATTTTGCAAAAACTTTTTTTAAGTCTTTGTTACAACAGGAGTGAGCAACCTTTGAGGGTTGTTCATAAAGGTTTAGAATAAATAATTTACTGATAAGATGACCATCTTCACAAGAGCTTTCAAAAAGTATAAAAAGTATATTTGAAGTCTTTATATGAAGTGAGAGAGCACAATCCAAACCAAGTTCTTTAGAGAGGGACAATTTTTTTTCAGCAGTGGCTACTGGATTTCATTCAAACTGTCCCCTCTAAAGCAGAGTACCATATTTTAGATTTATTCTGTAGCAAATATACAATACTGGGGGAGAGAATTTTTCTGATAGCTTTCTCTCTTAACAGTTCTATGTAATGCAGGAGCAAGCTGGAAAGTAAATACTCATTTCTCTGTGTAGAATTTTCTGCTTAATAGGTCTGGGATTACACACCTGATCAGCAACATTGAAAGTTCCCTTGGATGTTTTTGTCTACATTTACTTATGCTGAACAGAATAGTAACTTCATTTTTACCTTTCAGTAATGCTAAATCCTCCAATAATTCAACAGAAAGATGTGGTAAGGTAATTCACCATGTGAATTACTGAGGTAGCAGAGAGGTTAGGTTATTTAATCTAGGAGGTGATGTTGGCAGTGAAGTTTTCACTCCAGTGAAGCTTCATTTTAATGAGTTTTATTGGAGGTCTGTTTTAACTGTCCAGAGAACTAAACGTGATGAGATTCCTTTCACTGACTACACAGGTAAATAAATAAAATTTGAATATTCAGCTCAAATACCTTAGTATGTATCTTGAATATTACACTTCTAAGTTGGGAAGCTTGCTGGAATGTTTGCAGATGTGCTGAATTTGATGAAAAACACAGAGTGGCCTGGGGAAGAGAACAAAATAATATCAGAAATTACTTTGAGACCATGAAGGTAATTTATTTGTGCACATATTTTATTTGGGTATTATCAGAGATAGAATTAATAAACCTTTCAAATATGTAACATGATATCCAGCTGGGATCAGTTTAAGATTGGACAGTTTGAGTTTATTCCCAGTTAAGATAAACTATTACTATTATCATTTATTATTATAAATTATTAAGTAACTAACTATGTAGTTACTTTTTAGTAACACTGCAGCTTGCTTTCCTCAGATGCTAAGACTCATGAAAATAAGTCCTTATCTTATAAATATTGCATGAATTTAGGTAGCAGCAAAATATTATTCATTTAAAAAATGCCTACAACAATCTTTTATTTTCATACTTTCGTACATCTGTAATAAAAATAATGTGGTAATAATTTACCAAGCATCGTCTCTGATAAAAATACTTTACTCCACTCTCCATTTTTTTCTTCTCTATCCATACTCTGCAATATGTTTTGAAATTAGTTAAGCCAAACAGATATCTCAGAGGCATTTCTCTTATTTCTTGCATTTAAGTTTCAATGTCAATATCAGTATTGACTTCCAAAACCTGTTTTCACTTGAAGAAATCAGTGGTTCAATGTGTTGCCTGCCTTAAAAACATTTATTCTTTACCAAGATGAAAAAGGTACTCCAGTAGTGTATTTCTCATTCTCATCTCACTTATTATGGTGAAATGCATGTTTGGATGAATAAATAAGTAAGTAAAATTTATATACAAGAGGAAAAGGCAGTCTCTTTTGTGATAGTTGCCTTTATAAAGCATTTTTTGTCACATGCTCATAATTGCTTTCATAAATTCGCCTAAGTCTGCATCTTAAGTTGTAGCTCTCTGAGTGTTTGGCAATTTACATGTGCACAGAATAGAGTGAATGCCTACAGGTGCGTTCACATCAATTCTCTCTCTCCTCTTCCCCACTGAGATATTGAGAGTGATGCAACATATTGGAATTAAATAATCCAGTTTTCTGGGTGGTCACCTTACTTTTCCATCAGTCTTTCTAAAAATAGCATCTCTTGAAATTGGAAGCATTGTGTATTTGTGTCAGCTACTGGTTATATTCTTCTGGCCTCATGCTGAATTTAGTAGGAAAAGCTACGTGTTCTTTGTGGAAATAAGGCAGGAAAAACAGAACATGTGGATATTTTAAGAACTTTTTTTATATTTTCAGTTGATTCTCTATGTTTCAGGCTGACTACTTAAGGGATGTAGTACAAGGTTACACTAGACCTTTTTTTAGGATGATCTTTACAGGCTACTCATGGTTTCACACAGAACTCATAAAGCACAGCTGAAACCTCATAGAAACTAAAAGTTACATTTGTCAAATAGAAGGTTTGAGCACTGATAATTTGAAACCTTGAAGGAAAGATTAACAAAATTAACTAAAGACAATTATGGATCATCATCTTCCAAATGGATCTGCACTAGTGATCTCTTTTATAGGTACATTTATAGATGTGAAGTTTCTTGTCCTTTACCCTCACGTATATGTCTTCAGTTAGGGGACATATCTTGTATTTTCTGTTGGGAAAAAACAAAAAAAATGGTACCATATTTATCTGTCTGTGCATTTTTTTCATGAAACAGACAATGCAGTCACAATTCTGTGTCTCTAAAACCAATCTAATCTTCACAAAGTGGGATTGATGAGAGCTAGGAAAATGAATATTGGTAAAAGATGGAGCAGTAGAAAGATAGTGTATTTAACATAAAAGATGTTTTTTGTTTTTGAGACTGAAAGTCATTTTCAAATGAGGGGCAGAGTATCATAAGTTTTTCCCTGAGCAGGTCTTTGGTCTCACCTTGTATTTTGTGTTTTAAGTTTTTTTTTGTCATGCAATTTAACATTTTTTCTTGATGCTTGTTTTGTTTGAGTAAACATGTTTACTGAGCTTATTATGAGTTTGCTGTGAGGTTAGGAGGTAATACAGATTTTGAATATTCACTAGGAACATAAGTTTACTGACCTGTGTTTAATGATCAAGAGCAATGATTTATTACAGCAGACCTTAATGATGGCTGTTAAGGGTTTTTTAATGGTAGGGATTGAATGCAGAATCATGCTTCTGGCATTCAGCAGTCTCTCTGTGTGTCCTGGTTTGCTTTTGTGAGGTCACTCAATGTCGCTGTGGCTCCTCACTGGGACAAAGTACCCTGAGAATGATATTCCTGACTAGTCTTCTGATGTTCTTAGTTTTCAAATATTCTCAGCATACACAGGCACTCCTGGAATATGAAGTGAAACCCTCAAAACATGTTGACTCACTAACCACACAAGCATGCTGCAAAATTGTGCATTAGCTTACACTGATTAAAATTGGTCTCATCTAAACAAATTGAGGGGTCTGCTCTCTCATCCATATGCATGGCTAGTTCTCATTAATGCTAATAGAGACTATGTGCATACATGGACGGGAGAACACACCTCTGAGGCTAACTGTACAGTTTCAGTTTGGTTTATTTCTGCAACGGCCATAAACTTTCAGTATTTCAATAATGTAGAGAAAGATCAAAGGGGAGAAAGCTCAGTACTGTACCTTTTCTTGTACCTTACTGTAGCAACTAAATAAAACAATGCACCTTATCTGTAAATATGGGGACAAGAAGTTATTTTTAGCTGCTACTGGCTTTTTATAGTGCCTACTAGAAAATTCAGATTTACATGCCGGTGTTTTCAGGCAGAAATAAGGAAAAAAAACAAAATCATTTATGCAAAAAAGTTTCATCCTCCCAAAACACTGAAACATTGACGTATATTTGTTACAATGGGGTTATTAAACTTTTTAGAGAGATGCCTCTACCCAAATTAAGGTGCAAACGAGACCATATGCTGAAGTCAAAAGTATGGATGTTATTTAACAGTATATATAAGGGAGAGAGAGAGTGAGATATAAAGAAATAGAAAAAAGAGGTGGGGGCGGGGGGTGAGAAGGACAGTGACAGAGACAGATTAAGTAGAGAATATCACCACTCCCATGGATTCTCTTCTCCCGGGCTTCTGGATGGTGAGGGTCCTGCAAAACATACATGTCAGTGGATTAATATCGGTTCAGGCCAGGTGAGAATGTCCAGCTACCTTCCCTGGCAGGGGGGTGGGGGGCAAGTTTGACACTGTCTCTTGCAACAGATTGTGGATCTGCAGCATCACTTTGCATTGTGTGCAATGCTCTGTTTCAAGGCCTCAGAACTGAGTCTGGGGAGAAGTTCAGGGGGTCTTGGATGGATGGTGACACCTCCTCAGCTGCCTCTCGCATGAATGTCCCATGGACTGGGGGAGGGGCTTTACAAATGAGACAATTTTTGTAAGGGGGGGTGGGTGTTCACTGCCTCTCACATGAGGTCATGCCACATATCCAAAAACTCTCTCCCCATTCTCCTTGCCCCCAAAGCCAGACAGAGCTGGTATCTTTCTTGATACATTCAGCTCTCTCAGCCTTATGTATTCCTCCCTAAATCTGAGCTAAATGCACTATAATGTCACCTTTATCTTATCTCAAGCTCAATTGAGCAGTTTAACTCACAGTCTAAAGTTCCAGTCCAGAGACATATTCAGGGAGGAGAGGGCTTTGGTGGTCACACCTTCTTTGCAAAGTTTTACCATAATGGGCAAACAGGTAATTCATAACAGTGTTTAAGCCATTAACAGTAATTAAAATCTCTGACAGTATTAAATCTCTTAATGCCATCTTCAAAATTTTACAAACTGTAAATACCATTTACTGTATTTGGTCATGTTCTTGTGCTTCATGCAGCATATCAGCTGTAATGAAGAATTCCCATGATTTAGTCCTTTCATATTCTGTTAAGTGTTCTCAGAACATATTTTGTCAAGGCATTTTAAATATTTGAGTAATACTGTAAAAATAGCATTGTGCATATGCTACCAGACAGTAGGAGATTAATTAGCATTCTTTACAGTTTGAGCTGCACTGGGATAGAAGAAATGCACATTACAAGGTCTGGGTCCCTCAAGGGAGTTTGTTCTCTGCATACAAGGGCTTTAAAATAAGCCCCACTGTGAGGGTCTGGTTTGGATCTTTAATTGTAAGAATTGCCAAGTAAAAATTAATTGATTCATGATTAATAAAATACACCAGTCACAGAGTTTTGGCAGTACTTATGCCTTTAGCTGCATTCATAAAGCTCAGGATCTATTCTGGGCTGTAAATTCCTTGATGCAATATTGCAAAAAATTGCCAAATTCATCTCTTTTTTCTTCCCAATTTGGAGGGAATTTGTGTGCAATACTGACTATCTAAGCCTAGGATTGTAGTGGAAAAATAAGCCACTAGATATGGTGGAGGATTGTGAAACTGACTATTTTAGATAATTGTCATGGGTGAGGTGGACACATGAACAGAACCACACTGCTTAGTGACATATAATGTAAAAGGTATTTGTAAATAGAATGGGACCACTCTGCAAGGATGTCCTCCATAAAAGACTGTTGTTATTGCTGTTTGTTCCTTTCTAGCCCAGCTGACTGATGTAAGTAACCAATAGTGCCATCACTATTTCCTTTTACTTTCTCCATAGCTGTAGCCATCTGGACATTGATACCTCAGTTATTCTCACCTCCTGGCTTCCTGGAGGTGACAGTAACTTAGGTATCAATTTCCTTCCAAAATGTCTTACCTGGGCAGAAATTTGTTATGAGTCCATCTTCTTTATTTCTTTTCTGTGCATGCCTAAACATCAGAGCAGGCCAGATGTAGCCCAGAGCTTTGAGAGATGCCTCTCCATAGAAGCTGGTTGTCCTTGGTTTGATTTCAAAGCACATACCAGAGTCATGTAGCAGTTCAAGCTGGGCACTGGGCAAATTCAGTCAAGGTCTCAGTCATTTCAGGGGTATTGTGGTGGTTTGACACCAGGTAGAAATTAAATTACAAATAAGCCACTCACCTTCCCCTTGCCCCTTCCAGTAGGAGAGGGACAAATGCAGAGACTGAGATAAAAATTTACTGAAAACAGCGAGCAATGGAATAAGGAACACCATAACAGCAGCAATAACATTAACAAAAGTATACAAAAAGAGAAGGTGCTTTTCCCACAAAACAACCACATGAACTTAGCTCTGTTTGCCTGCCAGGACAAATACAAGATGGTGGCTGTTCCCGTGCTGGCAGCTGGCCCTGTCCCGAAGCCCAAGGCAATGGAAACAAGGATGGCCAAACCCCTGCAAGCTGTACTGTCTGTGTCATGCCTTGCCCCTGCTCTGCTGCACCGGGGCTCGGCCTCCACTGGGGCTGTGCCTCCACACCACTGGCCTCAGCTGCACTGGGCACTTTCCAGCACCACATGCCACAGCCATGTCTTGGAGGAATGGGAGAGGATGCGTGGTGGCAGCAGAGGATGGGGTCTGCAGGGCTGATGTTGACAACCTTCCCACTGGAGAGAGGGAAGCAAAATGGATGAATTTCCAGGGTGTGCTCACCTTTTCTTCCCCCCTCTCTTCAACCAGGGCAGGTGCTTTCAGATAGGTTTTACCCCTTAGCAAAAGGTTTTACTCTTTGAAAATTACCATTCTTTGTGAACTTGATTGGGACTTGCTGACGAGGGAGGGAAGCTTTCATGTGATTCTGATCATAAAGATGCACAATGAAGAGTTCTTCACTTGCCTTAGTCCAGCTTGTAACATGAAACAATATAATTTGTTACACAGCAGAGTCATACAGACAATTTTGAAAGACATGGGATTTTGAGTTCTTAATGTGAAGGCAGAGTTTGGGGTTTTTTGTCATACAGTAATCTACAAAGGCATCAACTCCCATGAATTAACAGAAGCAATAATGTGTTTGAGAAGAAGTGGAGGCTTTGAAGCAGAGTTCTGTTCTGTAGAGTGATTCATGGTAACTGATGGAGGTCACTCTTGATCTTATTAATTTTAAAAACTGAAATTAAAACCCTTATGCAGTAAGAGGTGAATAATGCAGATTTCAAATACAGTAAATAATTACTTCTATAGTACATGATCCAGAAATAAAGCAGTTACTTTTCTGTAGAAGTTTAGAATGTGTTCTGCCAGAGGAAAGACAGAGAAAAATCTATTACTCCGATGGAATATGAATACTATGTTGGAGAATATTTAAGTTAGGGAAAAAAAAGAGTAAAATTGCAGGTTTTGTAATGAATGTTTCCTGCAAATATGTCAGACCTAGTTGCAGCTTAGACCAGAGATCTCTGAAGCAATTCAGGTTTATCAAGAACTAGAATGACACAGAGAAAGTGACAGAGTTTGTTTTACAAGGTCAGCCAGTCCCTGGCTTTTGCGGCAGCGGAAGGAGGTTACCAAAGTGATAATAGCATGGAAATTAAAACCAAGATTAATCACTTAAGATGAAGAAGAGACACTAAGTACTTCCATTTGCTTTGTGGATGTGTTCTGTGGTGCTGAACTCCCATGTGTGGGACACACCATCTTCTGTCTCAGGGACATATCAGGAGTGTTTCCTCTGATTTAACTCTCCTGATGGGCTGTCAACATATTCCCTCACTTTATGTATCTGGGCTGGTTTTAGGTGTATCCACCTCTTTGCTGTCGTATTCCTGAAGGTTGTTTCTAGCTAGCCTCTGCAGATTTCCGCTTATGATTACAAAAAGAGTATGCTAGAAGTAGTTTGGTCTGGGAAATATGGGATAGAAGAGAATTAAAGCTGAGTTAGGGTGTAAATACACATTAAGTTCCTTCCTGATGCCAAAAAAAAAAAAAAAAACAAACCCAAACCAAGGAAAAATCCTAAACAAAACCAAACCAAAATGAGCATAATGTTTTTTTTTTTTTCCTTCTCATTATACAGTCTTTTCCTCATATCTTAATTCTCTTCCCAAACATTTGTCTGTATATTGTGGAAACCTGTCTTCAAGGAATTTAAATCAGGCAAAACTGTGAACGTGCTGTAGATTCTAGAGAAATGAATTCCTATCCAACCATTCATATAATTTGGTAAAACTACTGCACTTAATCTTATCTCTTACAACAAATATGCATGCTTCATTAATTGACCAAAATGAATTAGTGGCAGAAATGTAGCTTTTGCAATTTTTCTTTAATAAGGAGAAAACAAGGACAAACAAAACCAGAATGAGAGTAGCTCGTGTGGGAGATTGTAAATTGATTTTCTTTTGAGATAGAACATAAGGATTCTATTTCTGTTCAGTACTTGCTTATTTGAGTATTTGTGCTGGTTCAAGAACCTGCTGCTAACAGGATGAGTTACAGAATGTTTTGTAGTCATTCTTGTGCATCCATAGTAATGTGAGATATCATTGAAGAATATGATAAATATGAAGAATATTCAAGAATACAGCATTTGTGGTTGGTTTTGTTAAAATGAAAATGGATATATAGATCAAAGTAAAGACTTGTGACTGACTGAATAATTTGCTTATATTTTTAAATGAGAGAAAGGCCTTAGAAAGTCAGGAGAGAGGGTTTTCAGTTTGAGGTTTTTTAAAATTTTTTTCTCTGGATTATATTGCATGTAATGGTTTAAGTTAAATGGAAATTTTATCATGTCCTAATCCTACACTAATGCGATAATTAACATTTCTTAATTCAATCCATAAATTCCTTCTGGTCACATAGAAGAAGATGAGCATCTGTCTTCTTACAAGAAGCACAAAAAATACATTCATACAAACTTCTTTTGTGGAATTAGATCATTTTGTTATAATACTTCTGAACATCATTTTTCGTACACATTTTTCCTCTCAGTTATGCTTAGGCAAAGCAAGTTTTTTCATAGATGTGGTTAAGGTTAGAGGTTTTCATTAGCAGCTGAATTTCCTGCTGCTTCACTGATGGTAATAGGACAAGCTTTTTAAATGGTAAGGTTATTTTTTCATTCAGTATTATGCCCTTAGTTCCTTGTATAAAAAAAAAAAAAAATCCCACAAAAATACCACTGAACAGAATTATTCAGCTTGTGATTGGCACACAGTCTAGAAGCCAATATATCTTTCTTCTCCTTAGTCTAAAAGGTCCTTTAGTGTAAGGATGTCATTTGTCATACACAATTCTTTTTAACTAATACAATTTGGACTGCCTACATTTTGGTACTTAAGTATTTATAAATGAGGTAGTCAATAAATTTGTTCTTTAATGTTCCATTTGAAAAAGGCAGACAAGACAACTTTTGTGTACTGGAACGTTTTATGAAGTTTTAAAAGGAATTTGAAATCTTCACTGGAAGTTCAAAGCTATATTAAGTTATAATGAGCACAAATTTTTGAAAGAGATAATGTAGAATCCTCACAATAACATTATGGATGATTTCATAGATTCATAAGTGACTCATTGGTTCAAATAACTAAATTCTAGCTTTAACTTACATTGATGGGTGATTAGAAAAATTAAGTAAACAGTGCCTGAAAAATTCTACTTACATGGGAATTTTCTTTTCCCTGGTTCCAGAAAGAGTGAAAAGGAGATGAATTTTTCAGTTTTCATCAGCTAGCTATTGTCTTGAATTGTGTTGGTTTCTTGGAAAATGCAAAAAAACTTGCATTTTTTTTTTAATTTCTTGTTATTGTTTGATTTTATAGATTTAGTGGCTTTTTTGAAATGATGTTCCTCAAGTGAGTGTTTTAGGTCACTCAAGGATAGTGGCAAAAGCAGGTTTTGGACTATAGAGAAAGCGTGGCACAGTTTGTTGGCAAGGTTCACTCCAATACTTATTAGATTGTTAAAGCACACAGAGAAAAATCTGAGTAAAATCTAAAATCAACAAAAAATAATCTATGTGGGGGTATGAGATGGAAAAAGGTTAAGAATATGAAACTATAAGAATAAAAAAGAATAAGAGAAATTCTCCTGTTCAGTCACTATGCTGAGAGTGGATCCCCTTGTCAAATTTAGCCCCAGACTTGACAAATGGTTCAGGCCCGGAGGTTTTAAGAACACGTAAGATTTACAGCACTTAATTGATAGCCTAATTTAAACAATTTCACCAAAGATTATATCATATTTGCTGTAGCATAAAAATAACTCACTTCTAGGCCTTACTTGTGATTCTAATATATTTAAGAATCTATTCACAGTACATTTGCTATGTCACAGTCACACTTATAGGCAGAACTAAAGGAGTATGTACAAGGCATACACCTGAAAAAACTCCCATTGAATTCAGTAAAGTACTTGTGTTGGATGCCTTTGCGTATTCTCCGTGGTCAAAGGGTTGAGTCTTGGGGGGATGGGGGCATCAGCCAAGGCTCTGCCATCATTGCTGGGTGATCCTCCAGGTACAGCAAACTTGAGACTTGGCTGGTGCTGAGCAGCATCCTGCTCAGAGGGAGACTGCTGGTCACAGCCCGCTGTGGTCCAGGAGAGCTCAGAGGGTCTCACTTAGGACTGCTGTTTGTAGGGCCACAAGCAACAACAGCAACAATATCTATCAAACCAATAAACAAAACCCAGAGAGATTTGAGTAGGAGGGTGGCCATACAGCTCCCCAGGATGTTTCTCTGTTGATTTGAAAATGTCTGAAAGCCCCCACTTTCCAGGCCTGCTGTGCCTTTGTCATCAGCTGCTGCTCCTGCCATCACAGGAGTCTGACTTGTTCCTGATGGGAGCAGAGCTGTGGCAGATTTGTGCTTTTGGAGCCTCATTCTGCTCCTCGAGTGCACCTCTCTGTGCTGGGTCTGGGGCTGGCTCAAATCAGTGGGACTGCTCCTGGCTTGAAATAGGGGCTGACATAGAAGCACGTTGCTGAACCAGAGGCTTGGCATGCTGATGGATGTCTGTTCATCAAAACTGCATTCTACAAAACTTTCTCTGTCATTTCCAGTTTGTTAATTCATTACTATAGTCCTCTACCAGTGCTCCAAATATCTGTTATACCTTATATTTCAGTGATGGAAGTATGTTTCTGAAGAGTGATAACATTAAGGATGGCCAGTTTCTTGGGACATAGATGCCATAGATCACAGCTGAGCTTTCACTGTAAATCTAGAGGAAATTAAATTTTCAATGACTTATGTCTCCGTTTTCAACTCCAAATACTCAGGCAGGATTTCAAATTAATCTGTTCCAGCATTCATGCAGTCAAATGATTGCAAAACACAAGAGCACAAATTTAATCTCTAGAAAAGATTTTTGTTGTTATGTGATTTTATTTTTTAATTCATTTAGATGTCAGAAGTTTAAGACAGAAGGCTTTTATTTTGTTTTGTAATGAAGCAACTGAAAAAGCAATACAATCTTTTGGTTGAAGGCTAAGTTTGTTTCACCAACAAAGCTTAATAACAAGGGAAGGTAGGGAATTTAAATGGTACATTATCTAACAATAAAAAAAAAAAAAAAGAAAAATACGAGTTTCCTGAGCCTTGGTAACTAATAAGCCTTAGATAATGGTGTTGGGCTACTTCAATGTACACAATAAAATTAAACTTGTAAGGTAAAATATAATGCAAATATCACATAAGCAATAGTTATGAAACATAATTACAGGAGGGTCTGAAATTCATTTGATACAAAAATGTACAAAGAAAATCAGCTGTAAAAAATCAACACCATAGGGCAGAAAAAAACCCAGAAATTATCAAAATGCTTTTGTGCTTTACTTTTTCAGGAAGAGACAGTTGTAATATGTATAATTTGAAGGGGAATAGTCAGTCTGATGAGTTTAAATACTTTTTAGTGATGTTAAGAGGATTAATTTGAATTCTTAATACTAATTTCTATTTTGCTCCATTGGTTAGTGCTTCATGAACTATTCTGTGTGTTTTCTGTCTCTGATAAAGGTTTTTTGCTCTTTCTCAGAAGTTTCATTTATATGTTGAAGAGTGGGTGTTCCACCAGAGCAGCATTTTCCTATGAAAGAAATAGTTATCAGCACTATTCACATCAATAATGACAACCTCAATACAGGAATATGTGTCAGATGCAACCCAGAGATCCACAGCTCTGGGAAGAATGAATGACAGTTGACTTTCAGTTTTAGGACTGGCTAGACAGTTCTCTATAGCTCTTCTGAGAGAGCTGTGTGCAGCCAGAAAGAGCAGTAGTGATGACAAAGTGAAGCCTAATTAAAGCCACTGCTGTCAACAATTCAACTCTACCAGGACATTTTCTCTATTTCTTTTGAAGTTAGAGGTCTCACCTGAGTGAAGCTAACCATCAGGCTGTATATGTTAGGTGCATTTGATTCTTATTATTCTCAAACTATTTCTATAATACAGAGATATATCATATATGAATACACTATTAAATATATGCACAGTCTTCAAAATGATGTTAAATTGTGGTTTTTGGTGAACTATAAAGTGTTACAAAATAAGGTTTCCTATATATGTGAATCAGAACAGTTAGAGTGCAGGGAACCAGGATTTTTGAAGTCCTCTTAATGTGCCCCCTATCTTCTGTCCCTCCAAAATGCAGTGAGGTTGATGGAAACATACTGTATTTCAAGGGCTGTAAGTAAATTTTTGGAGCTTCTTGTAGAAGAGGTGAAACAAATTGTGTGTAAATTCTGAGTCCCTTTTAATAACTGAAAGTTTCAGTCTCATTATTTTTTTTTTTTCCTATAGTCTATGAGAATATCAGAAGCCACTAGTATTCCTTCTGATAAGAGTGAAATATGACATGATTCTGGCAATTACAGCTGAGTAAGCAAAACATTCTGGAGCGTGATGATTTTCATTACAATGCTGTTTTTATGAAATCTTGTAATATAAAGGTAGATTCACAAACTTTTTTTTTTTTTTTTTAAATCTAAGCTCAGTTTCACACAGCCAGAGTCCAAAGTATAGAAGACTAGCATAGCACTTTGAAGGCTGATTAAGAGCACTGGAAATGTAATGGGGACTAAATGAAGTGCTGCTCACTTTTAGATTTAATTTAATAAGCTCTGTTTCTGTCCTTCTCATCCCTTTTCAATGTCTCTTTTTTGTTGCATTCACTTTGGAAGAGAATTTGGGTCTTAAGGAGTTCAAAGAGGGTAAGAGTTTTACATACCACATTAGCTAGTTGCTGCATATCTAATTAACTAGAAATTAGCTACCTACTGAGTTGATATCAGCTAGAGCTTTACCATTAGTGTCCTAATAGGACAACTGTGCTGCACATGCATAGATGCTTTTGTTTAACATTGCTGTCAAAAGAGATTATCTGTTAGAACAAAACTTACATTAGTTTTTGAGCATGAGAGGTAATAGGGAAAACTGATGTTTGTTCCTGGTTGTTTGCAAAGCTATCTCTTTTGTATGGGCACAGCTTAGAATTTATAGCTAGAGCACCAATTGTTTTGCTTAAACATTATTTTACCTTCAAAATTTAATTAAATATCTCATAAATATAAAAACGTATACTCAACTTCCTAATAACTTCTGACATTAGCATTCACTTCCACACATATATTTTAATGTCCTTAAGCATGTTAATGTAAGAGCCATTAACATGCTCTACAAAATTTAAGTCATAACATAACATTTATTTTTTTTCAACCAATGGATTCTGAGGTGTTTGTGCTTTATGCTCACGTCATCTCCTCAATAGCATTTCTCTACATTATTGTATACAATGGGAAATCCCATATCTTGTTAAGGCTGTAAAGCAGAGCAGTAATGCCCCCTGTATGGATAGACAGGTTGTCTAGGTGTTGTCTATGGCCCTCTTTACTCAGTGGCCCCTTAGCCATTAGGAGTGTTGACTGCTTTGTTGTGGTGTTTTGCTCCTTATGGCCTTTTCTTCCATATCTTCCTTTGTTTCTTGCCTCTCCTATTGCTGCATCACATCTGTCACGTGGCAGGTTCAGTTTTGGTTGCTAAGTGGCATTGCCTAGATTTAATTACACTGTCACTTTGTTCAATTTTTGGGCATCCAGTCACATAAGCAGATACATCATCTGTATATCCATCATGTGAAGGACACGTCAACTTGATTTTTTTGTCTTAGAAAGTTGTTTTTTTTCATCAAGTAAAAGATCAGGAATTATTTCTCTGAATATTAGCATAAGAGGCTATGTGGCTTCCCGAACCATATAAGGGTTTGTATATGAGAAATTTTGGAGCTGAACCTAACACGGATGAAAAAGAACACATTAGAAAATGTTTAAAATAAAAGTTCAAAAAAAAAGAAAAGCTGAAAGAATAATTCAGCTCATGATTGTATAATTCAGTAGTGTATATCAAAGAAATCGCATATCTCAATTTGAAATTTGAAACTTATTAAATTCATGTGTAATTAAATCCAGAGTTGCAGCTTTTTTGTTTAAAAGAAAACAAAAACACCTTCCTATCAATGTGTTCTCACAAACATTTTCAGGCATAGTCTAGCTAGTCATAAATCATCTGATTTATGATCTGTAATTTATGGACTGTTACAAAACCAGGTCACTTTTCAAGATGTATAATATTATGAAGGAATAGTGTTTGAGAGAGATGCCATGCTATGATATTGACTGCTTAAATCCCAGAGATTCCAACCACAGAGAAATCAGATAAAACATGAACGTGTGGAAATATGTGTTCTGCTCCATTTGCATCTGACTTTGGACTGGTAACTTTAACTAGAAATGTGAAAAATAATGAAAAGTAGAAACTACTTATGATAAATTATTTGAATGTGTGTTACTGTTGCATCTCAATACACTAAAGGTATTATTGTAAAAACAAAAATAGCCTGACCTTTTCTGAGGTAGAAGACAATTCTTACATGAAGTTGCTTTTGTATGTCCTTGAGTCAGTCTGATGTGACCAGATCTACTGCAGAACTTGAACATTTATGCATTTGGTTCTGTTCTTAAATATATGTCTTCAAGGCCCAAGGGGCTGAGATGGATTAATGACAATTTAAATGAATCCTTAACTATATGGAATGGATACAAAAAATAAGCTGAGGTCTTTGAGATGCTATCTAAACTTATTAAACACATGTGCCAGAATGCTCTGCTTGGATTTGAAAGTATTCCTATCACTTGTTCCTTGATCATTCTTGTTTTTCATATGGTCTGGCTATATGCCCCTCGCCGTAAGATTTATTAGATTTTTTTAAAAAGGTGAAAATTCTGGGACAGAAACCAGCAAACAGAATTCAGGACACTGCCAACAAGCCAAGACAAGATACATGAGACATAAGTTCAGAATTGAAAACAATAAATCTCTTAACATTTTGTCTACAGATATGAGGAAATGCAAGCCTGTTTGGAAAACAAAGTAAGCAGTGTATTGCCTTGCTGCTTTGTAAAGGTTAATGGTATTTCGGGTCTGGAAAGAGGGAAATACTTTGACAAGATACAAGTTCTGTTGAGCTGTAACTCATGATGAATATTGCAGCTAAAAAGGAATAGATTATCTACATAGGGAAAGCACTTACTATTTTTTGACTGGGAAGTTCTACATCAGAAACAATGAAATAGTTACCGAGCAGGTTACAAGGGAGCAATAAGGTAAAATTAATCATATGTAGCGGCAATTTCACCCCATAATATATAAGTATTTGAACTACTTGTGTAGGTTAATAAAGTGGAGAAAGAGTGACAGCTTGTAATATTGTCTTGGTAAAAGACCTGGGATTGTCAAGAGACTATTCTTATTACATTTTAGGAGATATCGGGTACTCCATAGTTCAGAGTCAGAGAAAGACTCCAACCTTACCTAACACTTATGTAACTAACTCAGGAAAATTGGTATTCTATACTTTATTTTTATTTAATATGAGCAGATGACATAAATTAAGGATAAACCACAACAAACAAAATCAGCCACTAAATTAAAAAAATCAGCCACTGTACTCCCAAAACCAAATTATGATTGAATTCTTTCTATATATAGAGAGAAAAGTAACTAAAGGAATGGGAATAAGGAGGATTTTTTTTTTTTTTTTTTTTTTTTTTTTGGCTAAGAATGAAATTCTAGGAGAAACGCTTTTACAATGCTTTTATTAAAGCAAAAAAAAATCTCGGATTCTGTCTTGTCTTTGGCATCTGGTATATCTTCTGGGAAAGATTATTTTGATATCATACAATCATAGAATGGCTTGGATTAGAAGGGATCTGGAAGATCATCTTGTTCCAAACCCCTTGCCATGCACAGGGACACTTTCTACTAGACCAGGTTGTTCAGAGCCTCATCAACCTGACCTTGAACACTTCCATGGATGTGGGATATAATAAAGAACATATTGGACATTTACTCTGAGGGAAAGAGACAAATGAAGGAGAATGACTAGAAATTCTGAGCAGCACTGGGAAGAGCTAAAAATTTAGACCATAAGAAACCAAAAAAGGAAAATAATAAATAAGAAAATAATAACTAGGGAGAATAAACGAGAAAGTAATGAGGAAAATAGTAAATAAAACAAATGTAAAAATGTATGTAAAGATATATAAGTCCATCTTGTCCATATGTGCTTTAGCAGTGTATGGGTACAACACATTCCTGGTTTGGCAAATGCAAGGAAAATCCCTCCCCCCACCCCCCCCCCCCCCAGCCAGGTTCTTTTTGGGTTTTTGTTTTTTACTCTGGAAGATACAAAAAATGTAACTTCCAGTATTTCGAGAAAATGAAGTAGTTTCTATTAGGGCAGTGAGGCTCTAAAATACTTATATAGGAAGCACACCTCTAGATTTGTCTACTTTTTCTTCCAACTAGGATATTGGTATACATATTTTGCCTGTTATTTTGCAGTTACAGCATTGAAGAAAAACTCTGCTTTGGTAATTAAAATGTGAGAAAAAGCTGAAAAGAAACATTTTCAAAACAAGAAAGGTAAAAAAGAAAGGTGGTTCAGCAATGATCATGAGAATGTATAGAAATATTATTTTATAAAAGGATATTAAGGATTGCTGAAACTGACTGTTATTGATCTTTCCACTAGTAGCTTGGTGAAAAGATCTTTCAGAGTGTGAGATTTTGCAGAAATCATAGAGACCACTCTTTCCAACACTTTAGGTGTTCATGAAGGAAAGACAGGAGATTCCTTATTGACCTGTTACTCTGTAGAGTGCAATCCAGCATCCACTGGACATGAGACACTGCAGGGTGGAGTTAAGTCATTTGAGCCTGGTAATTTATTTACATTTCCTTTCAAGTTGTCCTATGTGTCGCTGTTACTGCAAACTAAGATTTTAGACAAAGGCAGCAGACTTGTGACTGTCATAAAAACATACTTTCTAAGGTTGCATGAAGGTTACTTGATTATGGGAAAAAAAAAGTTTGACCTATTTATATGGACCTCAGCTGCACAAGGAAATAGAACAAGCTGTGAAAGCCCATTACATAGGCCAACAGTGCAAGCTATAGATTACAGAGCCTGAAGTGCTAGTTAGTAAATCAAACAATGCCTCTCACAGAGCAAGTAACACTCCTTCCTTCCAAAAGAATAGTGACTATCTTAAATTTGTAAAAGATATTCCTGCCAGTTGGCTGGAAACCTTCTCACTTCCATTCATGGTACAGAAGAATCACTCTGTAATGTAACTCATAAAAGACAAGGTACAGGCTTTTCTTTATCTTACTTACAAGGAGAGAATCAAAGAAGTGTAAAAAGAAATCTGGCAACCTTCAGAGGAGAGCCTTGCAGAGTTTTTAGCTGCTGTCCTGTCATATACTGAATTAGCAAAATAACAGATTGCCAATAAAACTGAAATAATCACATTCTAGGACAGCATGAGCAATATGAGGAAAGATGTACGGCATTTGCTGGACTCTGTCTTCTGCTTGTAATAGAAAGTGTGTTGCTGGCTGACTCCTAATTTAAAAAAGAAAAAAAAACATTAACTGGCTATATTTTATCATAATATTTAATATAATATGACCTTAATTTAACATCTGTTCTGGGCATGCCCAGTTAGATAACAATGTGTTATAAAGATCTGAGTGCTTTGAAAGGCTGCTGAAAAGAAGACAGGAAATGAATGCTCAAAATTAATCACCACTTTCTTCATCTGAAAAAATTAAATTACTCTCATTCTCTGTGTTGGTTGAACTCCAGGCAGAAGCCAAGCACCACACAGCTGCTCACTCGCACTCCCCACAGCAGGAGAGCAAGAGGGGAATGGGAAGGGGTAAATGCAGGAAACTCCTGGGTTTTGATTAGAACAAGCTGATAAATGCAACAATAATAATAAAAAAACCAAAAACTTTAATTTCAGTTTAAAAAGTAATAAGAAGAGGAAAATAAAACCCAAGAAAGACAAGCAATGAAAATGAAAACAGTTGCTCACCACCAACTGACAGATGCTCACCCAGTCCCTGAGCAGCAGCCCAGTGGAAAACCTTCCCCTTTATATATTTCTTATCACAATACCATATAGTCTAGAATATCCCTTTGGTATGATTCCAGGACAGTTGGATTCAGCTGTCCTGGCTGTTTCAAATTCTTGCACAACCCCACATATTTGCTGTTGGGGTGGTGTGAGAACCAGAAAAAGCCTTGACTCTGAGCACTGATCAGCAGCAACCAGGACATCTCTGAGTTATCAGTACTGTTTCCAGCACAAATCCAAGCCATAGTCCCCTACTAGCTATTATGGAGAAAAATTACTTCAGCCCAACCAAAACCAGCACATGCTCCACTGTTACTATGATATTTTCCTTTTAGTAATTTAGGGATAAAAAACTACTTTGACACTTCAGTTTAAGATTTGATTCAGTGAAGTATTGAAGGTCTTGTATAAAAGATTAAAAATTGTCAGCAAGCTTCTGTGGGAATGAGTAATCAGCATAATTCATGCAAAAAATAAAGTGACAGTGATCTGCAGCGTGCACAAATGGAAGCAAAAGATCTTGGTATGCTTATCATTGTACAGGTTTTGTAAAGTTTTAGTCATCAGAAGATGTTGACAGCGGCTTAGAAAAAGACACTGAAGATCAGTCACCATGGAATGACTAATTACCACTATGCTTTGTCTTAATAGTAGCAATGAGCTACATATCTGTACAACATCAGATTTTTTTTTTAATTATGAGGTTTTTATATGGAGGAAAAGTACAAAATTAGTAGTGTTTATTGATTGTATATCACAATAAAATGTATCAGTGGTTCACCAAGGGAAGAGAGGAGATGGCTGTTCTCTCTGACTGAGTAAAATAATGTTAATTGGTCAGTCAAGCACAGGATGTAACAAAAAAACATATCTAAGGAAGCAGAAAAGTACTTATTTTACACAAAAAGCAGAGTCAGCAGATTTTATCTGTAGGTACTTGATATAGTAATTTTCTAAGAGAAGCAATGATGCTCCCTGGGTGCTTTGGGAGATTTGGTGGGAGAAAATGGCTACAGTAATGTAGCATTTTGCAAAAACATCATGATTTTTGGTGGAGGCACAGTAAAGCAGAGGTTCTCTCTGACAGTACTGTGAGGGGTACAAAGTAAGGAAAAGATTATAAATGCTTCTGCCATCTTACCTGCAAGAGCATACCAGCTATATCTCGTTCTGGGAGGAGAAGAAAAAACATTCTTGTTTAACCTTACCTAAATAGACCAAGTCCCTATTGTGAGCACATTAGAAGTATTAGAGTTGAAGAGAGAAAAAAAAAAGATAGAGGGGGGAAATATGCATTTTACTTTAACTTGGATTCAGATAATGTTCTTTTTAAATGTGTTGATTACCACTTAGATATTATGAACATAAGAATAGGAGGAACCTAAACATTATATCTCCAGAAGGGTTTGGAGCAACCAAAAAAGTGAGTTTTCATTACATCTCCATAGATTATGCACCATAAAGAGCAGAAAAACAGGTGTGAAAACAAGAAGCCTCCTATGGTACCTAAAATCATTTTGATTTTCCTTTCAGCTGTACGTAGGTCCTAGTGATTATCATGTTATTGGTAGTTAGAACATGCAGAGTAAAAGGTCAGCTTAAGTGTAGACAGTTTGTAAACTGAATAAGAAAACCAAATTTTGATCAGTGTGTAGAAGCCAAATTCAAATTGATGATCACTGTAATGGGCAAGTAACACCTAAAAATATGAACAATTAATCTTGAAAATAATTGTACATTTCAGCAAGGTACTGTAGAGCAAAAAGAGCAGCATACATTAAGCAGAAAATGGCATGCAGTGCCATTAAGATGAAATTGTTATAAACAAAGGTTTTACAGAGAATATTCACCATTCTCTGTTGGAGAGAGATCAATAGTATTCATGAGACAATGCACTTGAGTAATCAAATTTCTTATTCTTTTCTACACAGAATAACTTCCCTTTGAGCACTACACAATTTACATCAGCCAAATTATAAGTCAGCAAATAAATTGATGTATGTTTTCCAAAGGTTGAAATCAACCTGAAAAATTGTAATGGAGTATAGCTTTTCTTTTTTTTATTCCTTTCCATTTTCTTTTTTTTTTTTCTTTTTTCTTTTTTCTTTTTTCCCTGGATGGCTTTCCTTCATTAAAGCCTCATTGTTTCATGCTCTCATGGAGAACACTGAAACTGATTGTGTTTTGGATGCTCTCTTTTGATTTACTGTGGGCATTTCAAGTTTACATGTTAGTTAGATCATGCAGCCAAATGCACATTGCATGTTCTGTGCTTGTGACTTGCTGCAACATGAAGGCATCAACAAGTCAGTCTTCAAAGAGTAATCTTGGAAGCTGAGGAAAGCACTTGCTGTGCTAGGTCATGTAGCTTTTAAGTAGCACGGAAATCTAGTAAATGAATTTTGTATTCTCAGAATGTAGTTTTTAAAAGTGGCATAACCTTTAAGATAAGAACCATTTGGCATTTCAGTCTATCACTTATAGCCAAGAAGGACTAAGCCAATGTTGAAGACACATGGTTGGATTTTGTTCAAATCCTAGCTTTGTTAGCTTCAGTGGATTTTTTCAGATACCTTTGCTCTGTATTCAGTTCCCACTTTGTGAAATACAGTTGCTGGTATTCATATTCTGAGAGGATCTATCAAGATGTTTTATTCAATAGTGCCTAGAAAGTCATGTGCTACACTCTGAAGAGTTTATTTATATGATAAATATGGATGTATAAATGAACAGTCCCAGTATATACACTACTCATTATTACTTGGATCACTATTTAGATTTTTTTTTTTGGTCTTTAAAAGATTATGAGATCAATGTTTTATCTAGTAAATATACTTTAATGTTTAAAAGGTTTTATGTGCTTTTTGTTCACCACCATCAAATTGTGCTATAAATAACCATATTGATACATTATAAACGCTTTATTCTTTCTTAGTTTCACAAAAGTTGGGGTTTTTTGGTGAGGTCTTTTTTTTTTTCCCAAACAGGATGGAAAAAAATTGAAAAACAATTTTTATTGCATTGTAATGCATATTTCTCTTTATTTTCTTGCAATAAGGTTGCAAGAACTGTGTCAGGTTTTGGTGGTTTTTTTTTTTTTTGGTTTTTGGGTTTTTGTTTTTTTAACATTCAGGATGAAAGTTAAGGAAAATGGTAGGAAAATATATATTAACATTGTCGCTGTAAATCTTAAAGTAGAATTTCACTTGTGCCAGTATTTTCTGAAGGTGTATGCTAAGTGTGTTAGATGCTGGGGGTCCATAAAGGAAATTAGGATTATAAAGGAAAGTGTTTCCTTTAAAATGGAAGCTCTGCCAAAAGAAAAATATATGACAAATGTTGTTGACCTGTTTTTAAAGAGCAGCATTTTGAGGAGATGCATGGAAGGACATTATACCACACAGAAAAGAAATGTTAGCAAACTCAACCTGAGAAACATTTAAAAGTGCTACATACATCTCCTTCCAAGGCAAAACTGAATGGAGTGTTATCAAGTTTTGTTTTCTCAACTGTAAAAAGATAGCAGAAAAATTCTCCTTTATTGTACTTGTAGTGGATGCAGAAGGCCATAGTATTAAGGTCAAAGAATGAAGTTGTAGTTGCCTTCTTATTGACAAGGGGTTTTAGAAGAAGAACATTTTTACCTTTCTGACTTCCTTCTTCCCTTCCTTTCTTCATTTTTGTTTTCTTGTCTTTTCCCTGGTTGACTCTAAAGCTCAGAAAAGATGGTTTCCAGTGTTTCAGCTTCCCAAATGAAAAATAATTTTGTGGAGTGAGTGAATACATACTTTTGAACAGACAAATGAACAGAACGAAAAACACCACCAGTAGAAATGGTCCATAATGACCATTGAATGTCATGCTGTTCACCCAGGGCAATGTGTGCTCACATCCCACTGTGCTTTGCAGCTGCTCTCAATAGAAGAAACACTGACTGTCCTAAAATGTGTTATCTACAGGGACCATATGCAGCAAAAGGAGTCACAGGAAATTTAGGCTTTGTAAGAAGCACTCCCAGAACTGCAACTGCAATATATCCTAAAAGTACATTTTCCCCAATTTCTTGATTAAATTATTGAAATTTGCACCATTGGGTGTGTATAATGCTTTTTGAATCTTTGTAGTATAAGAATGAGGAAAGTCAAGTATCAGTTTTTCAGGACATTAGGGACTTGAGTTTATTTCAGGTGGAACTGATGTATACTGATTCTTTTAGGTTTTTTTTAAGCTTCCCTGCAAGCCACATTTTCTTCTTCTGAAATGCCATTTTAAAATGCCTGCAGGTCCTGTGAGCACAAAGGTTTGTTTTGCCATCCATATCATTGCTTTAAAACACATTCCAGAAAAGTGGAAAGAAAAGTAGGAAACTATTTGTTGAACTTTTCAAACATTATTTTCACAAATCTTTAGCCTCTCTTCTGTTTTTTTTTCCTGATCAGCTTTGGCAAAATAAAAGGGAGCCAGAAGACTCAGAGAAATTACTTATAAACTGAAATGTTGTTGATTTCATGACTTATAAGGATGCAAAAAAATTTAGATTTTTCATTAAAACCCAATCCTCTATATTCCTTTTTTTTTTTTTTTTTGATATTTGACTTTCCTATTTACTTTTTTCTCCTGTTTTTTTTTTGTTTTGTTTTGTTTTTTTTTGTTGTTGTTGTTTTGGGGTTTTTTTGTTTGTTTGTTTGTTTTTTCGTTGGGGGGAGGGGTGCTTCTGCAGGCTGTGTGAAGTCTATACTTTTCAGCTGAGTGTTTCTAGGCTCTTTAATAAGCCTAGATCTGCTTTAATAAGCAGATTTTTTTGTCAGTTACATTGATAAAAATCTGCAACAATGCCTTGCTTGTCTTTGGTGCTTGTCTAGATGTCTATCTGTGTATTTGAAATACAGAATCTTTTATTCTTTTTTTTTAATTTTAAGATCTGATCACTGATTAGGAGAAAATAGCTTGTTAAGCCCTGCAGGAAGTTTTGCTGCATCCCAAATTGTTTGTTTTGTGCTTGCCTAACAATGAACTGTCAAGTCTGTTGCTGTTTATAGAGTTAAATGCTGTTACCAAAAAAACCCAAAAATATATCCAGAAAAAAACCAGCAAAATAAACATTTTCTGTCGGTCTAATTCCCCCCATTAATTTTATTTTCTTTCATGTTCCAAATTGTCTGTGCAAAAAGCACATCTGCCTCCTTGAGAGGATTCTGTTTCAAGCAATGTCATAACCCACCCAGGCTGTTAAAGTGACACACAAGACTTTCCTCACCCTTTTTCTTCCTCTATGAAATATTTTAGGGTGGAAGAGAAAGTGTTTAGATCCTCCGGGTGATTTCTGCTCAGCCAAGCTAATCCCATTATCCGTTAGTCATGTTTACATCAGGCTAACAGCTAAGAACTCATGTGGAACTCTGTAACCATCTTTAATCTTGTTCTTCATCCAGGCAGGAGCCTGGCTTTCTCAGATTATTAATGGTGATGGGTGTGTGTCCTGTCAGGCTTCTGCTCCTGGAATGGCAAAGCGACACAAGGTCAGCCCTTTCACACCAGCTCTCTGGGGTGACATATGGTAGTCACGTGTGCTCCTCCTCCTGAGGAAAAGAGCTATCTCATACAGGGTCTCAAAATAGTCATTATTCTCACACAACCCATTAAAGAGTTGATTTTTCCCTTCTGAAGAAGTTGGAGATAGATGTAGAGAGAATTGTGACTAGGTCTGCTTGGTGGCAGGCTGTTTGTATCCAAGTGTGTCTTTTTTGTAGTGCGATGATCTTACAGAAGATTTCAGAATCTCAGTAGGCATACAAGTGCCAAAGGATGCCCTCAGAATTTAATAAACCATGGATGGCACGCTGTGAAGAAATTACTTTTTAATTCTTTTCTGACTGACTTAAATGATTCAGTGAACCAGTGGTATTATAGAGCAAAATTAATTTTGCATTAATTTGTCAAAACCTTTAGGTATGAGTACTTGAAGGTGTGAAGTTACTATAATTTTCATGCATGTTTTTGTAGACAGCAAAAATCCCCTTAGTGTCAATATAATAATGTCAAATCATAGCTTTAACCTTAAGCTCTATAGGATAAGTGAAGCTGAAATAGGGTGAAGAACTTGTTTAAACTGTTTCTATTCAGAGGGCAAATCTGCTCTATTGTTGCAATCAGAATGAGCAAGCGTAAGCACGCCAGGCTAAGTCATCATGCTTTTCATCCTAGGCCGTGCTCAAGAAGCCTTTGTCTATTGAACGAAGATGATGTGCAAGCATCCTGCCAAGCTTCAGTTTGTGAAAACCAAATGAGGCCAAGAGCAGACCTTGATAAGGAACCTGTAATTTATGCAGCTCTGAAATGCTAAACATTCTTAGAGGGGTATTACTACTTCTGTGATTAAAACAAAACAAAACAAAAAACCAACAAAACCAAAACCAACCAAACTAAAACCCCAACATTCAACCAAAATTATTTCGTTATGTACATCTGTCAGGAATGAAAAGTATCTTAGGATGTACTCTGTTCTGCAAGAGTCTCCTTTATTCTTCCCAGTGTAAAATCTTTCAGGTTGAAATAGGCAACCAAATCCTTATATTAACAGACATCATATCTGCAAGAAGATAAAGTTTAATTGAATAAAAGAGAAAATACAGGGAGGTCATGGGATGTGTGAAATTGTGGATTGTCTCTTGATGGAAATGGAAAGCAATCTGCTAACTTGGATAAAAGCTGACCACATCAACTTGCTCTAAAAAATTTTTTTATATATATATATGTTTTTATATATATATATATATATATATATATATACTTATGAATAGTTATAATGAACTTTAAATATTTTCAGACATTTGATTTGATTTTTTAAACATAAAATCTCTTTTGTTTTATAAATAAATGCGAACTCTCTTTCTTCCCCTTTATATTTCAGAACTATCCATGGACTCATAGCTTCAGAGAGTCACAGAATGTTGTGGGTTGCAAGGGAGACTAAAATTCATCTAATTCACACTGCTTGCCTTGTGCCACTAGACCAACCCGTCCAACCTGGCCTTGAACAATTCCAGGAATGGGACATCCACAATGTCTCTGGGACACTTCTGCTAGTGCCTCACCACCCTTTGAGTAAAGAAATTCCTCCTAACATCTAAACTAATTCTAACCGCTTTTACTTTAAAATCTTTCCCCCTTATCCTGTGTGCCAATATAAAAAGTTGCTTTGGATCATTTCTGTAAGGACCCTTTAAATACTGGAGGGCTACTAATAAGGTGTCTCTGGAGCCTTCTCTTCTCCAGTCTGAACTACTCCAGCCTTCCGACCATCTCCATGGCTTCCTCTGGATTCTCTCCAACAGGTCTGTTTGCCCTCCCTGTGCTGGGGACCCCAGATCTGGGTGCAGCACCCCAGGTGTGGTCTCAACAGAGCAGAGCAGAGGGGCAGAATGACCTCCCTTGCCTTGCTGGCCACACTGCAGGATAAGATTGGCTTTCTGGGCTGCAAGCACACACTGTTGGCTCATGTCCACCTTTTCTCCACAAGAACCTCTAAGTCCTTATCTGAAGGCCTGCTTTCAATTAGTTTTTTTTCAGTCATTTCTAGGACTGCCCTGGCCTAGGTGCTGGACCTTGCACTTGGCCGTGTTGAACCTCGTGAGTTTCTCGTCATCACAGTTCTCTAATTTGGTCAAGTCCCTGTGGATGGCATTCCATCCTTCAGCTGTGTCAACTGCATCACTCAGCTTGGTTTCATCTGCCACCTTGCTGAGGATGTGTTTGATCTCACTGTCTGTGTCACTGATGAAGATGTGAAAGAATATCGGTCTTAAAACAGAGCCCTTTGGGACAAAGTAGTATAAAGTACTAAAAAAATAACAAGCCCCAAACCCCAAAGTTTGTGCAAGGAAGATTAAAATTTGTTAAGCATTTTTCAGGTTGTTTTTTTTTTTTTTTTTACAGAATGTAATCAGTTTAACCTAATTATCTTCATTACTTCCCTTTCCTAAATCAGAAGCACTAGAGTATGGGGGGCAGTGGTTTGGTAAGAGAGAAATCTAAACTGATTTTGTGGCCTTGACTCAAAGCAAGGACTTTCTGTTACTGTGTATAGTGGGGAGAGGTGGGAGGAGAACACAAGTGACAAAAGTGGCTGAAGAAAGGGAAGCCACTCTTACAGGCCCCATGGAGGTTGGTTTGCAAGCCTTGAGAGCTTGAGCAGGTGCAGGAGCACGGGCCTGCCAGGAAACTTCGTGTTGACAGAAGGATGGAAATTCATGCTAATAAGTCTTTCTTGTCACAGCTTAGCGTTTGATAGATGAAAATTATGCTGATTTTATAGAATTAAACTGTCATATAATAGAGAGAATTATTTCTAACTGCTGGGTTATAAAATTTGATCATGTGCACATAAGTAAAGGCTGACTTCAAAATCTTTACCTCTGAGTGCTTGCTCTTCCTGCTGGCTTCCAGGAACGCTGTGGCCTCCTTTGCATAACTCTTTCTGTGGCTCAATTTCCTCTGCTTGTAACTGCTGGATTTCTGTAGTCTCCAGCTTATAAGGTCATTGCCCATCGTGGGGACATAGATTTTACCTTGCTGCTAATATGAAAGCTTGAACCATCTAGGCAGACTTCTGGCTTCTGCTTTATGTTGAAAATTACTTTTATAGTTTCCTGTGTCTGCTTTACAGGATGGCACATTTTAATCTTCTCTTTTTTGCTTCTGTTTGTACCTCCAACAACTGATATCTCCAATTGGAATGTATTCCATTTAATTTCTGACAGCAGTGGTTTCACAATGCAGGGCTATTGCTGTACTTGGGTTTATTTCCTTTTTTTTTTTTATAGTTGGTGTTTTTGTTCAAAAAGATTTGCAGAGCTTCTTTTATTAAAGGGCAATGGAAAACAATTGCTATACAACACTACAACATACTGTTTTTATGAGAGGCCTTACCTTAGAATGCTTTATTGAATGGAAAACAGGCTTTTTTTTTTTCTTATCTTTTCTGTTTAGGAAACTCGTTTTGAACAAAGTTTGCTTTACAATTGTTCTTGATTTTAAATTAGGATTTATCTAAAAAATTGATAATTCTAAATGGGAAGAAATCAGTGTTTCAATTTGTTTCTTTCTTTAATTATGAATAAATTACAATTTACAAAGACATGAAATTTCAAAATACCATATAAAATGAAATTAAATTGTATTTTTTAAATTTTGAAGTCAATAGACTTTTTTCATTATTGAATATTAAATTTTTTTTTTAATTCTAAATGGTATTTTATGTCTGAAAATACTAAAGGCGTTTTCAAAAATATTTCCTCATTTCTAAAATAGTTTTTCTTTGGTTTAACCTAATTTGACTTGGTTTAGCCAATTACAGGATTTCTGATAGAAGTTTTTCATATAAGTTATAAGTCATATTTACCTTTCATTAAACAATGGAAAGAAAATTCAATTTTAAAAGTTTAAAAAAGAAAGAGCTTCCGATCTTGCAAAGTTTCCTACTTCATATAATGTAATTCCATTATGTTTTGAGTCTGTGCATACCTCTTTTATTTTGCCTCTGTTTACTATAATCTAAAAAGAAAAACTAAAGCAGTATCAGATGGGAAAATGTCACAGAAGGGTGTATGAAAAGATTAGACATTTTAAATGGTTCCTTGTCTTTTCAGCTTCTGTCATGTTTTCTTTTGCAATTTCTCATCTTCTTAAAGTCTCAGTAAGTGTCCAATTCTATTTTTCACAGTTTGAAAGTTTTCTGGCCTTCTCAGTTGTGCTGTACTTTTTGAGTGCTGCAGTAAGAATTTGGTAAACAAGGACTATTTCTCTTATTAATTCCTTTCTTTGAAAGAAAATAAAATGTATTCTAGCACCTCCTGTGTTTGCAATTTATCCATTTAGTTTTACATTTTCGTCATGTTATTCCTCCCACATTGCCCTCTCTAACCTCAAGAAGATTCTGGGACACAACCAGAAATCATTTTATTTATTTTTTCAAATTTATAGTTCCAGTTTTGACAGGAGAAAATTTTAAAATAAAGCATGAAATCTAAAAGTGCTGCAGTAAGTGCTTTCAGTTTGAAAAATAAATGTCACTGGTACACAGTCAAAATTAGAAAATGCATTGGAGTTTTGTGCAGGGAGATTATACTCTTTGGGAGAAAGCATTATATTTGGGATTGGGGTTTTTCTTCAGCAGAAGAATATATTTAATTTTCTTTTGCTTTCACTTTTAAGCACTGGACATCTGCCCTTTGTAAAAATGGAAAATATACCAAGTGTCAACTTTGTTTCTTTTCTTACTGGCAAACAGCAACTGTCTTGGAGCTCATACGGTATGGGAAAGGAAACTGCACATTAAAAACATTTCAGGAAGTCATATTATTGGCAGTGTCCTTCAGGAATGCTTTTTCTTTAGAAAAACTAGGTGTGGAAAGGATTTTTTTGCATTGTATTGGGAAGATTAATTCATATTATTCGGCAGAAAATATATTTGGTGTTTTTCTGGGAATTTACCACTCTTAGGCATGCTTGTAAGGAATTCACTTTCATTTTTCTTGGGTATAAATAAGCACGTCTCTCTGTGTGTCTTAGTTTTTGTGCATACATATACACACAGAATACAAAATAAAGGGATATTTGCTGTCCTGAATTTATTGGCTTGCAGACCAAAGCAAATGTAGTTGTCATAAAAACTTTGTTTTGATATCATAAGAATGGCTGAAAATTATATTATTTTTGAAATAAGTTGAAGAAACTTAGAGACCTGAGAGTTTTACCTTGATTTTGTAAGAGAAGAAAAAAACCCAAAAGCAATAAGAGTCATTGTAAGAGTTAGTTTTGGCTTTGCTCAGAGAAAAAACTACTTCTTTTTTTTTTTTTCTTTTAGGTGGTTAAATGCTCTTCAAAATCAGATTGGTTACAGTTTGGTCTCTCTGTTTCAGAGGTTGCATCAAACAGGAACATGTGAACTAAATCGCCGGGGATGCTGTAATTTTTTTTCCATTGCTCACACAAAAAAACAAATTCTGAGTTTTAACATGGCATATAATCCAACTTCTCATACAAGCTGATCATGAAAAGATGTACAGTGCCCTATGCTAATATGTACCCAAAGCTTGCCCTGATGTTCAAAGTACTCGACACACATGGCCTCTGAAGCAGATCCCTTTAATTCATGTGTCTAACTACAAACTTAAAGTCTTGTTTTAAATTTAAATGCTGTTGCATTTTAATGACAAAGTCTCATCTCTTCTCTCTTCACTTTGCTCTCTTCTAAATGTTGCTTCTAAAATTGGTAGAGATGAAAACCAACAGCAAAGAGAGTGAGATAGGGAAGGTGATTAATTAGTGAGCAACAAAGGGTTGACTTGATTGATGTGCTGACATGCTGGAATGCTGCTGCAGTATTTTGTTCTTAATTTTTGTAACTTGAGCCAGTATGACAACTGGGAGGTTGCATAGTTGCTGACGCTGATCTGCGGATTTAGGGGGCAATTAGAAATTCCCTGCACCTCATCTGCAGGTTTTCTAACGTAACTGTAGTGTGATTATTTCTCAGTAATAGTAAAATGTTAAAGTCTCTGTAACCTGTCTGAAAGTTCTCATTTGCATAACTATTATTCAGCTTGTTTCTAAACAAGGGCTGAGTAAGTCAGTCTTTTTCATTGATTAGCTGAGAGCCATTTTAGCTACCCTATCAAGAAATAATCACAACAATTCTTTCTCTTCTGATTGTGTGCTGCTGCCCAGCCAGGCTGCCAACTATTGCTGCAGATGCTAACTACTTAAATATTTCATTATAATTAGTGATGCTTGAATACCATAATGATGGCTTACACAGGTAACAGAGAACTACAGCCTTTTTTACTGAGCTAGGAAGAGCCTTCAGAAGGCATAGTACTTTATGGTTTTGGGGGTTATGTATCCTAGAAAATTAGTAGCTCATTCTGTGCTAATGACAAACCTGAATCTTGAACCTTGTTTTTCCTTCTCATTTCCTTTGGGGACATTAGGTTTGTTTCTGCACCTTCCATTTTTATGCAAATAAACTCTGTAGAAAACTCATGATATTTACTCAAACAAAAGTAGAAGGATAGCCCCCTTCTTCAGCAATATAAAAACAGAGTTAGGGGTCTCAAGTTTGTGATCTTAGTGCCAGTCCAGGTTTTGAACTGCTCCACAGAGATTCTATTTCACACACATCAGATGAGAGGTGTGTCTGATGGGCTCCTGTCTGGTCTCTCTCTTCCTTTGATCCTCACCTGAAATTCTGTCTCTGGGTCTGAACAAAGCTGGCAGGTAAATAGGTGGAAATACATCTGGAGGTTTAGCAGATGATGAGAAACAGAAGAGTTGCAAGTGGTGAATCAATGGAAAATTCTCAGTCACAGGAGTTTGCTACATTATGCTTTGTCTGAAAAAACAAAGGAGTAGTAAAGCCAATAGTGGTTGATATTATCTAAAAAGTACAACTTTATTCCATTTCCAAGTTGCAGAGTTTGGGTTTAAATGCTCTTTAATGCCACAAACGTATATAAAAATACTACGTATGTGTATCAAAAGGTTTAAAACCAAAGAATTGGTTTTGTTCTTTTTGAAATGGAAAAGAGGGCTCTAAAAAAAACTCTCCCAGGAATTTCAAAAGCTCTAACATCAGAGAAAGTTTTACCTAAAGTGAGGTAAAGTTATAAAACCATTTCAGTTAGAATTTTCATAAGCAATAAGATTTTACTGTCTTTTATATCATCAATTGCTTTTAATATCTTAAAAAACTCTGCAAAGCAAATACTTGATTTTATGGTGAGTTAATTATTCTCTTCATATATCTGAATTATCTGTCGTAATATGATGTGAATTTTTTTTACTATTTCTGTTAGAGAAATATAGGAAACAGAGTAAATTTGTAAACTGTTAGAAGGAAATTATTTACAGATGCATTATTTAAAGTTCTCTGTGCAAACTGAGTTTTCTCTACTTGTATATGAAAATTTTCAAGATAAAAGTTCTGAGAATTTTCCAGGTAAAAGTTCTGTCATTGAACAAGATTTTTTCATTCAAAAGCCAAAAATTTTGTTCATTATGTTAAAGTGTGACCACTTACCATTAAAATTTTGATCTTCATGCAAAAAAATAAAATTCGTATAAATATTTTAGATGTTATAGGTGAGATCCTCTTTTTTTCCATTACATTAAAATGTTGTCTTTCAAATAGCTTTCATTTAGCATATTTAATATGTGTTGAGTATCTGTGTGTGTATTGCTATTTGCTTGCCATTCTTTAGAGTACAGAGTGTAACTTGTTTCTTGAAAGCATTTTAAGGGTTTCACCAGGAATTTGAAGTCAACAGTGTTTCTGAAAAATCAAAGTACTTTATTTAGGAACGTGGAATATAGACATATTTTTTGGGCTTCCATGTTAACAAATGTAATAACAAATAATAAGAGGAAGAGACTCATTCATTTATAAGGAAGAAATTAGAGTTTAATTGAAAAATAACAATAATCTTCTCTTAAAGTCCTTGGGATCTTCAAAGGCTCCTTTCATAGAGGGACGTGAAGAGGGTTTGAGAAATAATAGGGCTTATTTTGGCTCACTTACTGTCTTAGTGTAAATAACAAATGCTATGTTCCAGAAGAGACTTGATCATAGTGCTTGTGGTTGAGGCTTTGAAATTCCAGGAAAACAGGAAGTACCTGCAGTTAATGTATAGACCAAAGAAGTTTTGCACTCAGTGATGGAGGACCAGGTTGGGAGCACTTCAGCAATCAGTAGATACACAAATCCATGGGGCCTAAGGCATCAACTTCACCTAAGTCCTCAGGAAAATAATAAAGCCTGGAAACTATTTCCAAATATATGAAGGACAAGAAGGCAGCTGAGAGAAGTCAGTTTGGATTTACGAAGGAGAAACCATGCTTAAGCAACCTGCTACCTTTCTATAATGAGGCAGTTGGCTCGGTGGGTGAGTGGGGTGTAGTGAATCTAGCCTTTAAAACAGCCTTTCACATCAGCTGCAAAACAATCTCATAGAGAAACTTGTGAAGTTAAGTGGACAGTGAGGTGGATCTGAACTTGCAGATCAAAAACTGGGTGACCTGTTTCAATGGCCAGGCCATTCAAACAGGTCACCCAGTGGCGTTGTGTAGTCTCCATCTGTAGAAAAACTTGTTTTGCCTATGCAGCTATAGCTGCTTCTTGCAGCTGACCCTGATTGAGCTGGGGATCTGGAGTCCCATTCAATCTTAACCATTCTGTGTTTCTGTGATTCTGCAATTAGAGGAGCCACACAGTAGGTCACACTTGACCACAGATCAGAGGTTGCATGGAGGGAAACACATTTTTATTTCCACTAAAGTAGTAGCTTTCCTTGCAGCTTAGTCTTTGGCCCACTGCTCCATTTATACCAGGACAAAATGTGCATCTCTGGGCTGTGTCCTCTTGTAAGGTTAATTCACTAGCCTTAGGGAAATATTTGATTTAGGTTGCTCCAGACTAAATGTGTCAATCTTTCTACCTTGAGACCTGAAGGTATTTTTTTAGTTCAGCAGGACAGTGCCCTTAGCGATTACAATATGTCTGATTGATTGGCTGCAATCTATAATACTGCAGGTATGACATTATCCTCTTGCCATAATGCTGTTCTTTCTGAGTTCAGCTGAGGTGCAATTTCAGCAGGACTATTTCAGCACTTCATTTCATGGAGCTTAACCTTAAAAAGACATTATTGATTTCCTATCTAAACCGCAGTTTTGCAGACTGAAATAACTAGACAAATTTATGTTTATTATAAAAAAATAAAATATGCAATATATGCAATAAACAAGCTGCTCATTACATGTCTTGAGGTAAGTCACATAAATCATAAACCACCTAGCCACTATACAGTTGCATTTTTAAAGTAGCATAGAAGGAGCTCAGACCAAAACAAAGGACAAACCTTGCTTAAGTTGCAAACAAAATAGAAAAAGTAACCACTGCCTTTTCTAAAGAATGAGCATGTTGACTGTAATAGTTAATGAAAATATGTGCTTTGTTTTAATTAATTCCCCATTAATTATTGAAGTCATTCAAAGCAGGGTGTTAAGGGTGAAACATAGTAAGATGAAATGGTTTTTATTCTAAGTTAAATCAGTGTTAACTGAAAATGGTTTATGACCCTTTATGGGCATTTTATTTTTTTTTTTTTAAAGTGCTTTTGAAATTGTAAGCTTACAAGAATTGATGAGATTTTGCATTTAATATTTAAATTTCTCTAATTCCTGTATTTTCTCTGAATCCGTGAGATTTGGCATGTATGTATGTATCAACAATGAAACAGACACAAAATAATATTTGCCTTTTGTTTATTAAATTATAGCAGATACATTTTTGTGAATGACACTATGAAAATGCATTCACACCAGTTAATAAGTATCCACATGTATACAAAATGGGAAAAAGTGAAGTACCAATAATTTATGTTGATTAGTGTGAGTGTTACACAGATGACAAGACACGTTTCTTTTCTAATACATTATTTTCTTGTCCTTTTAATTTGAAATTTAGAAAGGTAGGAAAGAATCTAAAAGGAAAATTATTTTCATCAATAGGATTTGCATTTATTTCTCTAGACAAGACAGACAGTGCTGCAGTAGTGAGTGTCACTTTATTTTCATTATGCACCACCTCATCTATTGTCTTTGCTTGGCCGTATTTGCTGAAATTCACAGCAGACATCTGTTACAAAATTACTCAATTAATTACTCTTGAATTTGGGAAATGAGCAATTGTACACAAGAGACATGAGGATTTATACAGATGAAAGTGAGGCACAAATATTATTTAATCTTTTAGAAATTGTACACAAAATGTCTCCTGGCCGCTTTTAGTTAGCATCTCTGAGTTTAATCACTGACTTAGTTTGGGAGCACTTCCACATTGACTGGCAAGTAGGGGGTTTTACTTGAGTGAAAGGTTCTTGACAGGAGACACAAAGCTATTCACACACAGCTTTGATACTTGGTGAGACTTCATGAAGCAAATCCAGTTTTGAAAAACAAAATACATATGAGGATTACTTTGGCTGACGTTATTTGTAGGTGGCTGTACTCTCTAGTTAGAGTAGCTGTTGCCTGTCTAACTACAGCCTGCCTTTGTTGCTCTAATGACCTTACATTTCTATGCCGTAATGCTGGGCAAAACAAAGAGAACTTCTTTAGAAGTTCTAAAATAGAAGCCCTAGAATTACTATTTCTGATATTTTAAAATCCATGTGGTTTTGCGTTGTTGTTTTTTTTTTTAGTTCATCAATGATCAGAAAAGAGACATAGTTTTACCAGTAAATATAGCTAGGGTGAAAACAAGCCAAAATGAGTAGTGAAAAGAGATAAATTACCAAGCATGAGAGTTATTTTTTACTTAGCATTGGAGAAAATCCAGAATAAAGTAGATGACTCCAGAATATGGAGAGGTCTGAGCTGATATTCTCAGAGTTTAGAAAACTGATGGGTTATCTCTCACTCCTGTTTTCTCTGGGACTATCTGTTAAAATTCACAAGATTAATGGCTAGAAACCTGTTGAACACAGCTGCTGTCTGTCATGTTTTCCTGAGGATGATATCATCCTCTGAAATTTTATAATTCAGTGCTGTTAGAACAAATCTATTAACCTTTCAGAAGACTGAAAGTCTAAAAGTTGGACTATGGATTTCCATAATCTACTACAGAAAGGAATATTGGGGATTCAACACCTTGTATACTATGTTGATGGAGACAAGGACTTTTAAATCTACTTTATAGAAGTTGCAATAATGGGCAAGAGGAGTGCTATATTTTCATTTAAAATGTCTAAGGCTATACACCAAGCTGATATTAAGAAATAATTGCACCATTATATACACAACTCACAAACAAATGCCTGGAAGAACTCACTTCAAAATTTCTATCTTTGAGTTAGTTTTTTAATTTAGTATATTTTTTTAGTCCTTCTGATACCAGAAACTATAATAAATCGTTTCAAATTTCATATAATCAGATTCTGACCAATAGCAGAAAATCTTTTAAAAATGAGATCTTAACTAAAGGATGTTTGAAATCTGATAGAATTCTTGACAGGCTCAGAAAAACAGAAATATGCCAAGGATTAAGAAAGTAATGTTAAAGAATACATTAAAGTATCCTCATATGCATTTCAATATCTTGTGTTACATACAAAATTATAAATATATTTGAGCTGCAGTCTCAGATTTGTTAATTATTGCTTTACATGCATTGCTAATGTGTTGAAATATTTTGATTTATTTCCTTTTCCCTCCTTTCCCCTGTCTCATATATTTATTCAAAAAGCATAGAAGGACAGTAGAATGAAGGATTGTTTCCTGATTGTCTGTGCTTTAGCATTGACATTGACAGATTCCTAGCAGAAATGAAAATATTTGTAATTTATCAAAAAAAAAGATTCTAGATCATTGACAAAGTAGGTATAAATTGACCACCAGGCTTTTCTGAGTCAAACATGACACAAGACAGAATAAAAATGAAATTGATGACTTTTCTTCATCAACTGACCATATTTGTTAAAAAAACTTTGTTCTTTTTGGAAACAGTTTGTTTCTTTCTTCTAACTGATGATTAAACGGTAGAGTTGCGTTATGTACTTACAGAGTAGTACTGGCCTGAATTTGAATCTCAGCAAAATATACATTAATTATTAAACTGGAGTGAAAGAGAAATTTCATTTTAGCTGAGTTAACTTTCAAGAATTCAATGAGCCACAGAGACTTCTGCATTTACTGATGTATTTACATTTTATAGTGAAAGTTCCAGTCAATTTTTTTTTTTAACAATTATTCCCTCATATTCTTTTGCGTGTTTGTGAATTACAAGTGGTAATTTCCCTGGTAGAGGATGATAGCTCAGTTGTAAATGATCTCCTGTATGTATTACTAATGATGACAAAACTGACACAATATGTATAAATAGTTGCATGCAGAACCTGTTAATTATTTTGCACTCAGAATGTTTTTACATTGCACTTCTTCATTTTTTTTTCTATAAGTCTCAGCATTGTAAAGCTACACTGGTTTTGGAACTATGTAGCATTTTATTTTGTAATGTTACCAAACTCCCTAAAGTCATCCCTTTTCTATATACTAGAAAGCCAATTATTAAAGCATATCTGTGAAGCTATAATAGTTTTATTACTGTAAGGCTTAGAAACGCCAGACATAATTAGACTCCTCTCCAATGTGTTTACTGGGTAATGATAGAATGTATCACACATTTTTTTTGTGTTGTAATATATCTTTGTGGCAACCTTCCCATGAATGTGCTTACAAGGACAATCACACTCAAAGGTGGAGGACATCATTCTCATCTCACTTTGGTTTTATGCCAGTTAAAACGCAATAGAGTAGTCCAGGTCCATAGATGGTGTGACTCTGTAGCACAACTAACATCAGAATTGATCTTTTAACTAGTATACAAAATACATCTCTGCACAGAACAATCAAATAGGGAGAGGAAGAGGCTTTGGCAGTCAAATCCAAAAATTATAGCCTTAACCAAACTGATATTATTCTTGCCAAGCTGAATTATTAGTAAGTTTATAATAAGCAAGATATTTTACATTGAATAGTAGGATTTGGGGGCTTTTGTAATAGAATTTAACAAAAGCGAGCTAAAATCACTTTATTGCAGGGGTAATGCTTCCATCTATTTGTTGTTTGGTAGTCTACAGAGTATAGTTCTTGTCTGTATGATGACATACATCTTCCAGAAATACCAAGATTTAGCTTCCATATGTGTATTTCCTGCATCTATTTCTCACATTAAATCAGAATGCTCTTATCACTTATCTACAGAATATTTGGGAATAGCTTAGGGGATTTTGGTTTCTGTTCCCTCTCTTAATCAGCAACTTCATATAAACAACCTCTGAAGTAATGGGACTGAAATTCAGATTTTCAGCCTGGTGAGGATTCAATCTAAACAGCCAGAGAGCCAGCCTAGGCTTCTGTCCTGTTTTTGGCTAGGACAGAGTTAATGCTCTTCACAGTTGCTGGTATGGGGCAGAGGTTTTGGATTTGTGCTGGAAACAGCATTGATACCACAGGGATATTTTATTGATTGCTGATCTGTGCTCACACAGATCAGCCTTTTCTGTTTCTCCCACCAACCCACCAGCACACATGGGGATGCACAAGAATCTGGGAGGGGACACAGCCAGGACAGCTGATCCCAAATGACCAAAGAAATGTTCCATGACATATGGAGTCATGCACAGCAATAAATTAAGGGAAGGTTGGAAGCTGCTGCTTGGGGACTGGCTGGGCATCATTTCGCTGGTGGTGCCTGATTATTTTCATTTGCATTTATTGGGGTTTATTTCTCTCACTCAGTTATTTTAATGTTCATAGCAATAATATAATTATTGTTATTAATATTATTAATATTTTAATGATATTTCAGTTATTAAACTGTTCTTATCTGAACCCACAAGTTTTCCCACTTTTATTCTTCCAGTTTTCTTGCCCCTGTCCTCCTGGCTGAGGGAGTGAGCGAGCAGCTGTGTGGTGTTTGGTTGCTGACAGATGTTAAACTAGGACAGTTTATACAGTTTATTAAATCTCACACAAAGGGAGATAAAGGAATAACTGGTTTGGATGATGCTAAGACTCCAGCAGGTCGAAACACTGATATTATTTTTTCCCCATGACAGTTACCTGGCATGGATTCCAGATGTTATTCTTGCCAAGTTGTTACAGTAGCTGCAGAGGTGGGACCTGCTTAATCTTTTGAAAGTTTTCTGACTTGTAGGATGGACAGATTGAAAATTAAATCTGTTTACTTGTAATCTCACTCCTAACCCCTCTTTTGATATTACCAAGTAGTTTCCACGCTAACTAAAAAGACCAGGTGGAAAAAGGAAGAATTACTTTCATTTACAAAGTATCTAGCGAGGTTGTGAAGCTCAAGAAAGTCAAACTCACAAAGAAATATGGTAATTTAGAGTCTAATCTAATGGGATTTTTTTAATTAAATACCTTTGAGGATATCCACTTAACTGATTTGTCTAAACTCAGAGAAAGTTTTAACATATCCTTTTACCTATTCTTTAACAAGATATATCATCACAAATAGTTAAGCAGTTATTTTTAATAGATAAAAAAAACCCATGGACTTGTTTCTCCTGCTGTTTTATTTTCTTATTGCAAGATATTACAGAGAAACAAGATTACATGGTCAGCTATTACGGCATATCTATAGTTATAGATGTTATCTGGCTTTCCTGCTGGCATGATCAACCATTTTACACTACCACCAAGCTTTTTCAAACCTCTTTATGCGTAGGAAGATGGTTGCTCTACATTAGCACTTATTTCACATGAGCTAAAGCATTCTCTATGCTGATAGATTTATGGTAAAGGAGGCTGCAGAAATGTTCCCACCATCAGTTCATAATGGACACTTTGTCAGTAAGCAATTTGCCTCCATTCATGGAGGTTCAATTACCAGCCTTGCTGGACTGATGACAGTTTTGAGTGCATGGTGGAGCTTCAGTGTGACAGTAGTGCATCTGTGGTCTGATCCAAGTAGATACATCGTACAGGTCTGCCCTGGCTTTGGCTGGGATAGAATTGATTTTCTTCATAATAGCCACTATGGGGCTGTGCTCTGGATTTTCCTGAAAACAGTGTGGATAACATGAGGATGTTTTAGCTATTGTTGAGCAGTGCTTTCATAGTCATGGCCTTTTCTGCACCTCACCTCAGCTCACTAGTGAGGAGGCTGCGGGTGCACAAGAAGTTGGGAGGGGAAACAGCCAGGACAGCTGATCCAAGCTGACTAAAGGAATTTTCCAGACCATATGGCATCATGGACAGCATATAGAGCTGGGGGGTGGGGGAGAAGAAGAAGAAGAAAAGTTGGAATGTTTGAAGTGATGGCATTTGTCTTTCCAGTACACCACTACGTATTATGGAGCTCTGCTTTCCTGAGGATAACTGAAAATCTGCCTGCCAGTAGAAAAGGAGTAAATGAACTTATTTCCTTTCCTTGCATTTGCAGCTTTTGCTTTATCTATCAAACTGTCTTTAGTTCAACCCATGAGTTTCCTCACTTTTATATTTTTGATTCTCTTCTTCATTGGGCATGAGTGAGTGAGCGCCTGTGTGGGGCTGAGTTGCTGGCTGGGATTAAACCATGACAAGATCAAAGATCATTTAAAGTTTCTTTTCAAATATTTCCCTACATGAGGCCTTATGTGCATACTACTGATTGCAGAGGATCTATGGCTGTTCTCTCTAAAAGGGATAACCTTTGCCAAGCTTGGTGAGGTGATTTGTGTCTGCAGTACCAATGATAAAGGGTTCTTGCAGCAGCAATGGCATGCATTAGTTTTGTATTCCAAAAGCATTTCTTTACTCAAGCTCTTTAGATTAATGGCTGTATAGTCCAGGTCAGAATCAAAATTCTTGCAGGAGCACCATTTATACTGTATTTTGTTATTCCCGATAAATAATTTTAGTAGTGATATTTTATTCATCATTTGCATTTCATGGGTTTCTAAGCCTGCAGTTTGGGGGACACAGTAAATATGATCAAGATTTCTTAATGATTATGTATTAACAGACTGTCCATGCTTGCTGTTGGGTCATTTACTTCCATTTATCAAACTGGGGAAATGAATAAATGTAATCACAGGTTATAGAAGCATATATGGGGCTAAATTCATGCAGGGTATACCTTTGTATCTCTCTTTATGGGCTAATTGTATCATGCATAATGGTACTTAAATCCTTACAAGATAGTTTGAAGAAATGAGTAGCAACAGCTAATATTGAAAAGAACCCAAGATCTAAGAAAAATCTGACCATCTGTACTTCTCTAATATAAAGGAAACAGATGCAACGAGGGTGCATGTCTGTTCACCACTAGCTCACTGGAAAAGTATTTCTTTATGAGCATCGCTGGAAATAATACCCTAAAAATTTAGGAATTTTAGTGCCTTCCTTATGGTTAATTGTTCTGAGCGGATTTCTAAATCCTTGTCTCCTAGTTGTTTTAGTAGTTTTTTGATTAAAGATACATAAGGGACCAATGAGTATTTGACAATATAAAAGCACTAAGACAGGTTTTGACATAGCTTAAAAAGGAAATGGAAAACAATAAGTGCAAGAAAAAGACATATATATTTGCCTTTGAATTCCTGTACAAGTTCCAATGGTGCTATAAAATATATTCCATCAGACAAGGCCTCCTACAAAGCCAGAAATGAAATTATGGGGAAGAAGAAGCTACTGGGGGAGAGCCTTCGGCCTCAGCTTCCTATGGCACAAATGTTACAGAACAGCAAGCTGGAGTGATTTTTTTCAAGTGCCAAACTATGAGAGTCTCAATTATTTGCCTTGCTGAGGTTTAAATTAAAAATAAAAGAAAAAAAAGAAAAAGAAAAAAAAAAAAGAAAAATTGAAAGAAATTCTTTACGCTGAGCACTTTTGCAACTGATGAGGGCATCTGTGCTACAATCCTGTACTGCAACACCCATTAGCCTCCCATTTTTTCCTCTGACCCTCCCATTCATCATCTTTTTGAAGCTGTAGGAAATGAAGCAAGCACTGGCATTGCTCTTTCCTGACTCTGCAGTAGGCATTCTGGGAGGCTGTCTGGGATACCAATGGAGAAGAGGTTAAAGTGCTCTGTCTCTTGCTGCACTTGGTTACTAACCTTCCAGCCGAGGGGGAATTGCTCTCCTTTCATTGAAGTCTTTCAATCTCTTTGCATTACTTTTGGTGCTGGATAACATTTTAAAAGCTCCCTGACTGACAGACATGGCCAGAGGCAGAGCTCTGCTGGGAGAACTGCAATGTACAGAGTCTTCTGAGCAAAGAGAAGTGGTGTGGCAATTAAATTGACTGCAACATGATTTTGGCATTTCTGAAGCAGTGCGGACTATCCCACCACTTTTTAAAATATTTTTTTTCCACCTCTCATCTGCGCCAGGACAATTCAAAAGGATATGTTGCGTTGATTTGTTTTATTTTTTGCTATGGACTATGATTTTGCCATAAAAACGAGGCATGCACTTTGCAACCATGGATCAGGAGAGGTAAAAAAGTTTGGAAATCTTGGACCAGAATTATGGATGAACACAGTCTAAATGTGATGTTATATACCATTGAATACATGAAAAAGAAGCAGAAAACCACATGTGAAACCCAACTGCTGTGGTTGGGTCATGTCTTAAGGTTCTTTTGCTGGAATAAAATCCATAGACTGCAAATGATTGTGCAAGTAAGAAGTTTTTACTCATTGCACAAAAGATTGTTTTGCTGTAGATGAAAAACATTGAAATGTTTTGAACATAACTTAGAAAAACTTTTATTTAAAGGATTCTGAGCAGATGGGAGTTCTTCCCTCATCTTTTATCCTTTCAGAAGGTAGAATTAAAACACTCAGTAGATACCTTTCACCAGGTTTTTTACTTTCTTTTTTATTAAGACCTAAAACATAGCCTTTCAAATCAGAACAGAAAATCTCACCCTAAATTTAGCATAGGAAGTGCAGTTATTTTCTAGGGTGGTTTTTTTTTCTTTTTAACGACTTAAGTTTTTCAGGTTCCTGATTATAAATCCTTTTTATCTAAATACTTCAATTTGTACCCAACAAATAAGAATTTCTATGCTATTTATTGTTATAGATTGTAATAATATTATTCATAAGGAAAATATAACCATTGGCAGTATGTGAAAAGGGAAAATATAGATGGTTAAGTAATTTATTATTCTTCTTTTTTGAGGTCCATATCATGTCATTGCTTTTTAAGTAGAACTCTATTGATTTCCTAGAAACCTATGCTAAAAAATCAATGACATGATATGACCCTAACAAAGTGGTGAATTCCATAGTGCTATAAATTGTATTTTGTTTTTAAAATGTAAAATGCATCTATCTTAAATGCTACAGGCAGTTAGTTTTTTTTTTTGTGTGTGTGTTTTTTTTTTTTTTTTTTTTTTTTTTTTTTAATACCAGCACATTGTAGAGAAGACCTCAAGAGGCTTTTGTGACAGAGAAAGTGAGCAAAGGTTCTTGCTCTGGACAGTAGGGTGAAAGAGTGGATCTCCTGCTCTCCATTATTTTGTTTGCATATGTTTTTTGAGTAAAATTTGAGTAAAACTTAAAAGAAAATGAGTAAACATTTTGGATATCAATGATGGGAAACAGTTTTGTTTGATAACTGATCCTAAAAGAAATACTACAGCCCTCTCTCAGACAGACCCAAAGGTAATGCTAAGCAGAGCAAGAATGAGGTAATAACTACACAATGTTCTAGAGCAGCTCAGTGCTACAATGAAAATTGCAATTTCTTTTAAACTGTGATTCTTAATATTTTTCTCTGTCTCTAGAAACTAACTAGGCGTGAGAATTTTGATGAATGCTTCAGTGTAATCCTAAGTAATTTGATGTTGCATGTAAATCTCTTTTATAGGTCCCTATAGATGGAATTTATTGCGGCAAATACCTTGTCATCAGAAGGATTAATGCCTGCATTAGCATTTCTGCAATAAAATCTGAAGCTAAGTGGTGAAGGCCACAGACACCTCAAACCTGGATTCCTCTGCTCGGCATTAAGTGCTGGAGTTTTTATCGCTTGTGGTAGGGAAGCCATTGCCAATGCTCACAAGGAACTGCTTATCCCTGCTTCTCTGGGTCCTGTTCGATGGAGGTCTCCTAACACCACTGCATCCACAAGCACAAGAGATTTTAGAAGCGCAGCCAAGAGAAAATGTTGTCCCAGTGCCAGGGAGGAGATCATCTGCCCAGCGAGTCAAACGAGGCTGGGTGTGGAATCAGTTTTTTGTGCTGGAGGAGTACATGGGCTCTGAACCTCAGTATGTGGGAAAGGTAATATTTTACTATTTCTTTGAAAGTTCAAATGATACAGAGAAGTAGTATAATGTATTTTAAATGTGTACCTGTTTCTGATGGGACAAATCTACTGGCAGTAGTTTCCTCTGCTCATTGCTTTTAGTATCCAGCCTTTCCTGTAGTCACTATATACTTTCTGTCTTTGTATTTTTATTTCCCTGTTCTTGCTTTTTAAATTAAACAAAACCAACAGCAACAACAATAATGAATGCAAACAAACAAAATAAGAGAGTTCTGATATAAGTCTGTGTTTCACAACTAATTTTAATTGAAACTACTGTGATAACGTGTTTGATTTTTAGCAACAAACATTGTTCTGATATCAAGAGATAAGATATAAACTTTAAATCTCAAGCCCATAATGAGCAATCATTCCTGTGATTGATATGGTTATTCCAAGTCCTTCTTCAGCTAATGAAGGCGCATCCTTTTTGGTCTGTTGTCTTATGTCTCAGAACCATTTATTTTTATTTATGATTGTTCAGATTGTTTTCAAGTATTTCTAATATGTTTTATTACTTCATAATTCAAAGTCCTGCACTACAGCTTTTATACTGTGTGTAGACATGCACAATCATACCTGCAGAGAATTTTTGCAATTCCCTCTCTCATTATATGTCCACTGTTTCTGTAGGAGGGAATAAGTAATTGAGAGAAAACTGTTTGAGGGGTGTGGGGGTGGTGAATTTAAACAATAGAGTTTTCAGATAGGAAAGCTGAAAAGGACACCTGAAGAAAATCTTAGCAGAGTGTAAAATTGGATGCTGTGTATAATTTTCAGTTTAAGTAAAGGACTTTACTCAGTGAAAATAACAAGTCAGGAATTTCTTTCCTTGGGTCCCCAAATGCCGCTTCCCTAGACAGCAAGGTTTCAAATTGACCTACTGCAAAAATGAGTTATCATTCTTCAGTTTTTACTTTAATGCCATTGTGAAACTTTTTTTTTTAGTGTACAAATCGGAAATCTTTTTTTTTCCTAAATATAAATGAATCAACAGAAAATTAATTTTTCCTCCTACTCTTCCAGAAAACTATTCTGAGGATGTATGAGCAAAACAGTAGTTTATTTAGCACAGCAGCCAAAAACGTACTTGGATTTTGCACGTGGAGACTTTTGTGTTAAGCCCTAAAATGTATTGGTCAAAGTGATTTGCAAAACAGTATATTTGTATCAGAAAGTTAATACAATAGGCTTGCTTTAGGTCTGAAGAGAGGGGGACCACATAATGGAAAAAATCAAATTTGTGATATCCAATTGGCACAAGGTACACTTTCTCTAAGACATACCTTTGTTCTGGCACCTTGCTGAAGATGCCAACAAGGACTCTCATCACATTTGGTGCTGTAGCACAGGCAATGTGATAGCTGTGCCTTTAATGTCAAAAGACAGAGATATTACTGAAGGATCACTATATTTTCATTAGTCTTTATTCCTTTGTGTCAGTTTTTCTTGGTAGTCATTTAGGGTCAGTTCTAAACTGCCAAAAAAAAGTAAATTTTTCACAAAATTTACTATTATCAATGTACTGATGAATCAGCTTCTTCTTTGTTCTGTTTTTGCTCCATTGACATTAAGTTTATAAGCAACTTTAGAACTGATGGAATATTTTTATTAAGACTAACACTTATTACAAATTTACCTGGAATATTTTTACCTCCTAAGTCTTTTTTTAACTGTTACAAATTGTGCAACACATTTTAAGTATGAGGAATGTCAAAAATCAAACCCCCTTTTTTACATCAAAACACCTGCCTATAGAATAGAGCAATTAATTCTAGGTAATAACTTTCTTCAACAATGTTTATTTTGATGTTTATCACAACTTGCTTTATCTACGTTTACTGTTTGCTTTACTATATCTGAAAAAACCCAACAAACACTGCCAGTCTGCTAGTCTTTGCATGTCATCTTTGCTGAATCTCTTACAAAAAAACAGAACACAAACAATTAAACAAAACCAAGATGGAGATGTTGGCGTTCTCCCCTTATTTTCCACTTGTATAACACTGAAAAAGAGAAGGTATAACACTTCTCCTTAGAGAAGATTTCTTTTAGATCCAGATAGCAAAAGACAAGCTTCATATAAATTCAAACCATTGTCAGCATACTAAAATATATCCAACAGTTGTGAATCAGTATCTTTAGATCATATGCAATTTTTAAAAATCTCATTTAATTTTTAAGATGTAAATGCAGTTGAGTTCTGGGTTGATTGCAGAACTAATTTGGCAGAATCAAATGATTCACCAAAATTACATGTTTATTCTAAAAGTATATTTTCAATTTAGTTATTTTTATAATGTTACTCCTAAATATTTCAAAGTAGTAATAAATATATTATAAAGTGTAGGATATTTCATGTGACCTGAAATCACAAGGCTTTTATCTTCTTCTAGCCATGATATCACGACACCTGTGCATAGACATTTATATTACTTATTATAGAACTACTGCACTAATAATGTCACAGTAATTTATAAATAGGAATTTAATTGTATCGATTAAATTAGCTGACAGTTTCACAAAACAGTTGAGGGTTACTAGCTAATATTGCAAACCTTTTGTAAGAGAATACAGATTTACAGAAATAATGTCTTCTGTTATCAGCCAGGCCTTGTAATTCCTTTCATGTCTGTTTTTACATGACTATCTCAAGGAATGTCAGGTGGCAAATCAAAATATAGTTTACAAACTGATGTGGATTAGCCTAGTTTATAGGTGGTGATTTTGAAATAGTACTTGAAGCTTACACATCAAAAACATTTCACCTGTTTATTAAAGTTTGGGAATCTGCTCATGTAATCTGGAAGAAGAATAAAAACCCATCAGATTGATAACAGAAGATAACCCTCTTTGCTCAATGTTCATTTAGCAGATCCAGTCTAAAAAAGTAAAATGAATGTATGATGTTACCATGTGACCCATGAAAACAGATAGTGTGCTGGGAGTAAAGTAAAAGTCTTGCTCATTTACTTTGCAGTGCTTTACTTGTTTTCCTGGTACTGTGAAGCTCCAGAAAGCCAGGCAAAACCAGCAGGTGCGGATGAAAACAAAAAGTTCACGCCTTTTTTTTTGTGCAAAAACACAGGTCCCAGTGAATGGTGACAGAAATCACCAGAGGATCAAGTCCTCAAGCATAAACAAGTTCCAGCACAGTTTACACCCACAAACAAGGCAGCAGTTTTCATTGCCCTTATTCAAGGATAGCTGAAGGGGGTGCAGCCCCACCAGAACACTACAAAGATGTCCCTAATCTTTCTTTACTGCTGTGTTTCAGCAGTGACATGCAGTGGCATCAAAAAAAACTGAATGTTCAAGAGAACAACATGGTCAAGATAATACTAGCAAAGGTTTTGGTTGTGCTGCATGTGGCATTTTCCCTTTACATGTCTTTGCATTCTTAGTGTGTAAATGTATCACATCTTTCTTTACAGGTGTATTGCACACCTGTACAATTGCTTCCAGTGAGAATTTTTTTGCTGTCTGTCCTCAAGCTTTCAGAGATAGACATAGGGTAGCTTGTACTGGATGCAGGCTGGGTATATAGGAAAAGATTATAGGAAAGTCATCTTCAGTGTAGTGGACATTTCTCTTCTATATTCCAGTATAGGAAACATGAAGAAACAAACAAAAAACCCACAAAAAACCCCAAAAGCCACCAACCAACCAAACAACAAAAAAACCCAACAAAATTCCCAGAACCTCAGCTTACCAGATATTTTTCTGCCAATGAATAACCTATGTTTTACAAGTTTGTTGTTTAAACCTCTGTCACGTTAATGCATGCTCACACACAAACTACTGCTATTTTTTGTCAAGAAAAGGATGCTGAAAAATTTAATACTCATGACTGTTCTATGGTAGTACAGGGTAATGTAACAATATGGTATTTTTTCATCTGACTCTGTCCTGAGAAACTCTCATCATCTTCAAAGGTTTGCCCATATATCAAGGCAGAAAGAATGCTGATTTGGAGGAAGCAGAGCTCTATATCTATGATTAGAACAGCATGCTTTTTCAAAACCTTATCATTTATCTTCTGCATTTGAAATATGAGCATAGAATTTATTTATGCACTTTATAGTGGATAATTTTTGATATGATGGAATTAATGTTGACCACCTTCCATTAGGCCTAAATCAACATGTACTTTTGAATACATGCTCTCTTTTTTCAGTTTTTTTCCCTCTTGGGTGAGTGTTTATCTGACAGGGCAGTCTGTGAAGGAAATTATGCACTGCTTTTTTTGAATCTGTTCAGACAAACAATTTTACAGAGCAGTGGTTATCATTTTGGCATTATTCATAAGCACTGAGTTCACTTGAAAGAAAATACAAAATTTAAGGAAAAGAAATATGTGCAGTGAATTTGAAAGCTACTGCCCTTTGAAGGAAAAAAAACCACTTAAATCTATTCATAAATGTACCCTGATTAAACTCATCTTTTTTTAAAATTGTATTTCCGCTAGATTTCTAGTAATGGGATCACAATAATATTTCATTTAAAGTTGTCAAAACGGTTTTTTGTAATTTATCAGATTCCATTTCCACAACTGAAGAAACAATATTAGAGATAGCTGTGTATTATTTCCATTAGACATTTGCACAGTGCCATCATCAAGGAGATGAAAATTGTTTCAGGGACTGCTGCTAGTAATGTATTAATTGAATCCCATGATGCAGGACATCACAGTTACTCATTCTGTATGATTTCAATATGAAAGATATGCCATGTATAAGAATGAGCTTGTTCAGTACATCGAACATATACTCACCTCTGTCTGCTGACATCAAAGTGAAACCTTGTTGGGCCTTAATGGTCTTTAGATAGTAATTTAAAGAGCAATCAGGCATGATCACATTAACCTGGCTTACTAAATTGGTTTATAGAGTTTATGCTGTGCACATATTCAAGCAAAAGCACTGTCACAATTTATTACAGACAAGGAAATTGATAAGGAGAAACGAAATGGTAAAAAAGGTGTAAGCAGAATCAGAACTGGTATCAGAATTCTGGATTTCTTTTCTTGCTCTGTTGAGCTGAGACCTTTGTCTCTCCCACTTATGTCTGTCTGGTGAAAAAAAGTGATGACTTTAAAAGCTTTGCATCCTGTATATTGCATGGAGTATGTGAGACACAAAGTAATTTTGACAGTTGCACATGAAAGTGTGAGAAGGAAATGGAACCATGGAAACGCAAAACCCTCCTGAGCGAGTCAGACTTGCATTTAATGTTTACTCCTGAAAGCTAACCTTTTTACAAGGTGTACAAAGACATGCAGCAGAGATGAGCAACTTGCAACAGAAGGTTTAGTATTGATCTAGTGGCTTCACTTTGTTTCTTGATTTGCTTAGGTAGCTCAGAGCAGGTAAATTAGGAGTGCAGTAGTAGTAAGACCTCTTGCCTGTGGTCCTTACATTGATGAAAATTATATGAGGTATTTGGAACTAGAAAAAAAAAAAAAAGGAGGACTATGTTTTCACTGATTGCGTGAGAAAGGAGAAAGAATGAGCTCAGGACAAGACGAGATCAAAATAAAAAGGAAGGATCAACTTCTTGAGCTGTCACCCGCATTTTAGAGGATGTAAAAGGTTGAGGTTATTGTTCTGAACAGCTCAGGAGGTCACAGACTGAAATATTTCAAACTCTACAATTTAGCAGGCTGTATTATGCAAGGATTCAGTGCTCACTGTAGAAGTTTCAGTGCCTGTGAAAATGGTCCTGTTGGAATGAATGACTGGGTCTCACAAGACCTCCAAACACAGCTGAGTGTAGGGTGCTAATGGTGCTTCCATGTCTGAAATTTCTGTTGCCAACACAGATGGAGAAATACAAATGAGCTTGTACAAATTAAACAGCTAAAGAAAAATCTTACACATATTGTAGTTTTATTTGGAATGCTTCTGTATAAATGGCTTCATCTGGGCAGGAATTTATTTAAACAGGGAAATATGGGGAAAGATACTTTAAAAAATATTTAGAAATTCTTCAAAAGACTCGAGGATAACAGACAAATCAAAACATTGTCTCCTCCTTTAATCCAAGAAAATTTGAAGATTTTATTTTTTTTTTTCCAAATCTAAAAATGGAGTTTGGCTGAGAATTTCTGATTCACCTGGTAGACATATTGTTGTTGATAGGCAGATCAGACATGGGCATGTATTCTATATGTCAGCAACGCAAGCTGAATTTATAATTACTGAAACATTAGACCATCAATAAAAATTCAGCTGGGATCATGAGACCGTCTTTCTGGAAAATCATCAGAATGCCAAGTAATAAATTAAATAGCATTTGCCAGACAGCAAAATGTGGGAAAGTATTAAATACCTGGAGCCATTCCTGTATCTGACTAATTATGTGTAAACCAAAATAACAAGAAGGATCAGAAATTGAATAAAATTTATGATTACTGCAACATACGAGGTGTTTAAAAAAAAGGAGATACTATAATGCCTCAAATGTGCTACAAAAGTATAAATTTTCAGCAGGAAAACAAAAAATTATAGAAATGTTAAGGAACTGATAAGTGACAGGAGCCTAGATGAAAGCTCAGGATTTCATAGCTATGAGATGGAGAACTTTTTTCACAATGTGGACGTCTTTATTTCTTTTGCGCATTGTAGTGGGTTGCAGATTTGGTATTAAAACAGTGATTGAAAAAAATTAAACTGTAAATTTCAGAAATATTAATAATTTATAATTATACTTAAATAATTGTCAAAATATGCATATTTATATAATTTGGATAATTACACAGTTTTCACTGTGGAGAGGGACCTGGGGCTCCTGGTCCATGGCAAGTTGAACAGGAGTCAGCAGTGCCCTGGCAGCCAGGAGGGCCAACACTGCCCTGGGGGCATCAGGCACAGCATCACCAGCCGGGCAAGGGAGGGGATTGTCCTGCTCTGCTCTGAGCTGGGGCAGCCTCACCTCGAGTGCTGGGGGAAGTTTTGGGTGCCACAATATAAGAAAGACATTAAACTATTAGGGAGCATCCCAAGAAAGGCCACGAAGATGGTAAAAGGCCTTAAGCTGGAGCCATCTGAGGAGCAGCTGAGGACACTTGTTTTTTTCAGCCTGGACAAGAGGAGAGTGAGGGGAGATGCTATTGCAGTTACAACTTCCTCCTGATAGGAAGAGAAGGGGCAGGCACTGATCTCTTCTCTGGTGACCAGTGACAGGACCCAAGACAATGGCCTGAGGTGGTATCAGGAGAGTTTTAGGCTGTATATTAGGAAAGAGTTCTTCATCCAGAGGGTGTTTGGGCACTGAAACAGGCTGCCCAGGGAAGTGGTCACAGCTTCAGCCTGTCAGAGTTCAAGGAGCATTTGGACAGTGCTGTCAGGCACATGGTGCGACCCTCGGAGCTGTTCTGTACAGACAAGGACTCAAAGTTCCTTGTGGGTCCCTTCCAACTCAGTATATGCTGTGATTCTGTGATTAATTTTTTTTTCAATAAAATGCAAATCTTTGAAAATATAGCATGAAAAATCACCACTGAAATTGAAAATCAAAGTATGAGCATGAAACAGAATGCAACACAATTAAAACTTAAATTCGTTTTTTCAAACGAAATTATAAATATCCTGAAATAACAAAACCCCCCAAAAACTAACAAATAAAACCCAAAAACCCCAAAAACATGCAAGCAAACAAAAAACAAAAAAAAAATCCCTCCATAAAACAAACTCAAAACCCCACAGCTAGAATCATTAATAAAACATGCTTCATAAGAAAAAGAAAGAATCATTTCCTATCAGCTTTCCAGCACCAACACATAGGAGAAGCTAACAAGTTAGAAGGTTATCTCATTTTCAGTCACTGCAGTTAACATCCCTGCATGCAAGTTATAAACAGAAATTATTGGGATTGGCAGCCTTGTCAAGTGCTGCCATTATATGACATAATTTGTGATTTAGGGCCCTGAAAGTGTTTTAACAGCAGATGTCCTAAAGTGAAAACCCCTCTGCTCTTCTGAAGGTGATATTCAAACCACAATTTCTGTTATATAACATAGAAAGCTGTGGACTTGGAGCAAGTATTGGTTTTATGGCAATGACCATTTCCCTCTCTCTCATCAACACTTCATGTCCCACAGGCTCTACATGACCTGTCTTCCCTCTCATTCTAGAGACAACCAATCCCTTATCCTTCTTTCTGTCTCCCTGTATCTGATATCCCCTGTGATGCAAAAGTTACAATCACCCTACTTCCTGCATAGGATCTGTTATGTATCCTATTAAATTCTGAGGAATTAACCCAGTTAACAGCACAGCTGTTAACTGAGCTCCACAGCATCTCTTCCAGTTTCAAAAAGACCTTGTGTACTCAAAATCTTGCTTATATTTTCTATACAAGTTGGTGAAATGAATTGTCTTTCACAAATGAGCCCAGCCTTTATGACATAATAATTATTTGATAAAATAGAGTAGATTGCATATTTTTCTAGCCAGGAAAAAAATGCAAAAAACTCAACATGAAAAGTCAAAACAGGTCTTAACAAAGGAAAATGGAATGGGGCAAGATTAAAACTGAGGACCTAATAATAATCCATAAAAAACCCCAAATATTATTTAGATGCCCCAGTAGTGGAAAATAATTTTGTAACAGGAACACTATGGTATAGTTTTCTCCCTGTTGTCACTTGCTTATCATTTAGTCAATCTAAATGAAGATTATAAAATCCCAAATAATCCAATAAGCCTTGTAGAGGCATTTGCAGACTCTTAGAAACAGATGATGCTGTTTCTCAGGGTGGAAGATGATATAAAGCATCAAAACATTCTGGTGTAAAATTAGCCTTTTCCTTCCAGTATTTTTTTTAAGCTCTAAAATATCTCCAAGATAATTTCCTTGATGTAGTTCAGTGTGCAGCACTGGATGAGTGTGTTCTATGACTGCTGCATGGCAGTGATACACGTGCCCTAGAGGCAGGAGAGGGTGACTAAGGTGAAAGGTGATTATATCCACACTGCTGGCTTACATGTTCCTCCCCCTCCCAGCCCAGGGGCTGATCTCATAAAAGGTTAAAAGGGAGGAGAAAAGCAGGAAGACAATAATAAGAGAACACAATGTCCACTAGCACTAAAATTAAAACTAATGGAGTTTTAATTTTCAATAACTAGCTGAAATTTAATTTTCCTCTGGAGAAGATTTGGTCTCATAAACACATAAATACAATGGGTTTTGTCTAAATAGCTGTGTGCAGAAGTTATTCTTGTATTTACAGTAAGAGAAAAAAGTGTGTGCAAATAATAAAGCAAACTTGGAAAAAATTTTTGTCTTCTAGCACCAGTTGTAATTATAAAAATTATTACCTTGTGTGCATTGTATTTATTTTAGCTGTCAGTCACTGAACATATAAGTTAGAGTTGTTATTGATTCTGTTATCAATGATTGATACTGTTATGCCATTTAAACCTTGCTACGCCTTGCTAAAAAAATAGATTTCCAGTAACAGATGGATTATTCACTCCTATTGTTGTGAAAATGCTTAACTGACCACTGAAAAAAACATTACTATGTTTCATCTTGGACACTATAATTCAGTATCAGTAAGGATTTAGACTGGGGCCTATGTTGTTTAATGTCATCATAAATTATCTTGGAAAGTGTGAGTATCCAGGGAAGTGTTTGCTTTCCAAATTGAGCTACTAGAGTTGCTAAAGACAAAGGCTAAATGAAAAAAAAAGGAAAAACATTATGAAACAGGACTAAAATAAGATATGAAATCTGATGTAAGGCAGTACATACCGTGGGAGGAGGGGAATAATTACAATTTCATTAATAAATTGTTGTTCTCTGTGGCAATGATAATCTTTCTCAAATGGGATCTTGTTTCATAATAGCTGTATGCACATTTGCTTAGTGTGTTGTGAGAGCCAAAAAAAGCAAATGGGATGTTAGAAGTTCTTAGCAGCAGCTGAAGGAAATAGATGTCATTAATATAGCTTTGTATCTAAATTTCTGGTGAGCCTGTATCCTGCACACTGGGAATGATTTCTCTCTAGTCTCAGAGAGCATGTGTCCCTAAGAAGTTGGAAAAGAACAGACAAGGACAAAAAGTTAATCAGGACCTTTGGACTGACTCATCAGTGAGGAAAAATTGAGTAAGATAAGTTTTCTTAGCTGGAAAAGAAACAAAGAGAAGGAGATATGATAGATCTCAAAAATGTCTAGACCATAGGGGTGAGACTAAAGGGAGGAGATTCCTGCCTTCACCAATGCAAGACATGTGGGGCACAAATGAAGCCAACAGGTTGCCCATTCAGAGCAAAGGAAAGGAAGTGATTCTTCACAAAATGAATCAATGCAAAATAGCTCCATGCCACAGGCTGCTGTGGAGATAACAGAATTTTTCACGTTGATGATAAGAGAATGAAGAAATTAATAAAAAAACAATTTGCCAAAGGCTAATACCTGTAGTCTCCATCAATATCCACGAACTACTGGACACTTGGCAATTATGTGGTGAGCTGTGACCCTCACCTTTGCCAGAGGCAGATTTCTGGGTTGGAGGCCATGTGCACCCATGCAGCATACCCAGTGCAGTGATTTGGGGTCCAAGGATAGTAACAGACATGCTCCTCCACCTAGAATATAATTATGATAAGTGCTTTTATTAGTCATGTTTCCAGAAGCTACTCATTTAACTTTGTTGCATATGGTTTGGATAGTTTAATGGGCAAGGAATTTCAACAAGTAAGAAATCAGAAAAAATACATTTTAATTAATAGCATTTGTCCTAGTGAAAAATAGAAACATTTGTCTTTATATGTAAAATGCAAACATCTGCAGTACTTCACGTAGCAATTTACTGATTTTTTTGTTGATTTGGAAATATTAGCAATATTTTAGATTCAAAAAACATAAGACAGTAGTGCAGGTCATTATTACAAATGTAATGCCAAGAAAAATGTCCGGTTAGCAAGAGGCTTGGGATGTTGTTGCAAATCTTCATGTCTTTCAGTATCTCATACTGCCAGCCATTCTACCAAAACTGCTTCTTTAGTTTTCTAGTCCATTTCACTGACTTTGTCCTTAAAACATCCTTAAAAAAGAGCTGAGCCTCTTCCTGCTCTTTACAAGTCTCTGAGAGGATCTCTTCTATCTGAAGCTGAGCTAAGCACAAAACACATTTGTGATGCTGAGGATGCAGCCCGCACACTCAGTTGGTGATTTGGTTTCCTTTCTGACTCTAAGTGAGAGGGAACTAGCTCAGGCCAACTTGGGAATGTGAGGGGACCTGATCAGGTGCAGTGAAACCACCCAGGCAAGTTCATCATCCACATGCAGCATGAGTATGACAACCCTTGAACCACAGTGGAACTCAAACTCAAACATGCTTGCAAAAGACAGACAGCTACAAAGCACAAATATTCCTGTATGTCTTCTTGCTGGGATATTTTTACCCTCTTATGTGAATCTTATTGCATTCTTATAAAAGGCAGTAGGTGATTTAAATTATACTTCACAATCTGCTTCATGAAAATAAAATGACCTCTTTAAGGGGATGAGAGTTGTGATCATGTCTTGTTATTCTGACTGCTTGATAAGCTAAAAATCAAGAAGCAAATGAAAGGATTTTTTTATTACACCTTCTGTTTTACTTCTGTGGAAGAATTCCTTGCTCGTCTTGCAAGCTTAAAAACCTTCAGAGTTCTGTATATCTTTGCATAAAGTCTTCATATACAAAATCCCACATACATTGAGGGAGAGTGTTTTATGTGCTGGTTGAATGAGAACTTAGGTCTGTCAAGAATCTGTACACCAGCCTTTTGGTTTTATTTAATTGTTGGGTCTTCAAAAACCCTTTTTTGGTATTCAGTTCAAGTTGTCCTTTAAAGAAGCTTAAGGAGAGACAAGATGAGAGAATTTTCTGTTCCAATATCCTAGAGGATAATGTCAATAAATGAGTTTTAATTAGTAAATCCTTTTCTATGTCACTGTGGCAGTGGGTAAACCGTAGTCCCTGATGATTATTCTGTGCCATTCAGCAGAGGTTGTTCTGTTTAATTTTTTTCTCATAGCACTGGTTTTCAGGAGTGATGTCTGAGTAAGATGTTGATCACAGCTGATTCTGAATTTTTTATGTTTTCTTGTACCTTGGTGTCAGTGTAAAATTACTGCTTTGAAGAGAGTACAGTTTTTTAGTGTTTGATAATGCAGGATGCAAAGATATTTTCTTGAGTGTGTCTAGTTGTAGGTTTGGATAGTCAACAAAAGGTATTGTGCCAAAAACCATCACCCTATAAATATGTATGTATTATTGCTGATGTGGATTAAGGATATAATAAAACAGTGAGATAGGACAATTTAATTGGTGTGACAATGCTGTTTTTTTCCTTGCTATGAGAATTGAAGCATAAACTGTGGAGGAGAAAGCTAAGGAAAAAAGCCTCATTGACATTATTAGTGTAGTATATATTTTCTAGAAACCAAGAGTACTTTTCAGCACTGTCATATAAGCCAGTTAATAGCTCTGGCTTGTCAAATCCAGCTGTATCAGCCCAACAGCAGGTAACTGCTTCTAGTTTAATTGATGCCAGTATTAGAGTCCAAGAAAATAATCAATGAGTGTTTTCAGAATCAGGAGATTCCTGTGCAAGCCAAATGAATTCTGGCAGACAGCATTTGTACAGATTAAAAACCTTTATAAAGATGCTGAAAACTTGAAAATCTGACCAGTACAACTGAAAATTTCTTTTCAGTAAAGGTATGTGTTGCTGTGCTATTTTTTAAAAGTAAAATATTTACTCATTTTGAGTAATTTATATGCTAGTAGACTAATTTGATATTATCAGGAAGTTAAAAGGGAGTAACAAGTGTATGACTCATATTAGAAACAAGAACTTGAGCTGCTTCTTTTTGTATAGCAAAATACAGAGCCAAAACTAAGTCATTCTTTCATTTGGATGCAAACAAGATTGGGTTTGGTTCTTTTGTTATGTTCTATTTTATTTACTCTATTCACCATTTTGACATGTTTATTGCACTATCATATCTGAAAGCTATTGTAAGGTCTGGTTCTGAAGTGCACATAATCATTTCTTCTTCGGCAAGCTGAGTCTTCTGCCAGGTGAGTCTGGTAGCAAATATAGCATAATTTTATTACCCAGGTAAGTAAAATTATATATACTAAAAATGAAAAAAAAAATAATGTCAAACCTATTATTTTGTTTTGAAGTAACACTTTTAAAAATACATTTTTATTTATCCTACAAAAAAAAAAAAAAATTGCTCTGTCCTCTTTTCTTATTAACCTGTCTGTAAAGGAGGGTGATTGAAAGACATGCTTTTATGGGCCTCATCACTTAGGCATCTGAACATTTCAGTCACTATCCTTGCAGTAGCTCTGTGAGGCAAGAAAGTAGCAGCTCTCTTCCCACAGTGGGGAGTGGAAGCATGGGAAGACTGAAATGTTTGTTTGAATCATTTACAAATGATATTGAAACCTTAAAAACTAGAAAGTCCATCCTTCTGTTTTTTCTAATTCTTCTTTAAATGTGGGGCTTTTTATATAAATAATAGTTTACAGTTTGATAGTGTCTAGATTGATAAGTAGGCAGTTGTGTCTCTGTTGAAGGACACAGTAACAGGGAGCTGGGCATATTATGCCTACCTGGAAATTAAATAAAGGATTACTGATTAAATTTTCTTACATCCAGCACTGCAGTGCTCTTTAGATTAAATAGTTAGCTTCCAAATCCATTCCTAGTCTTGACATTAATAATGTCAAATTTGTAACTGCAAGGTAGAAAGTAAGGTAAAGTAAGCTCAAGGGGAAGAAGGAAGGGGATTAAAGGTCAGTGCTGCCAAGTCCTCACGAGCCCACAGTATTAATGGATTATCAAAAGAGATGACAAAATTATGAAAATAACTGGCAAAACAGGCAACTGAGAGTCTTGTGTTCATAACAGTCTGTCTGCCTTGTGCTTTATTGGTGGGTATTCACTTGTGCTCCTTGTAACAGATTGTTGTTTCTTTGGGGAGCCCAGCCCTAGAGACTAATTCTGAAGTAATGGCTTCCTCAGTGTATTAAATAATTCTGACAGGCTGCTCATTTTCTTTAATTATCTCCAAGTATTAGGTGTTAAAAACTTGTAAAAAGTAATGGTATAAGTAATTAGCCCATTGACATTACTTTTCCTACAGGCTGTACAAGATAATATGTCCTGAATTTGATCACATTTTATGCATTGTACAGATAATTTGTGTATTGTTGGGGAAAATGCAAAACTGGGGGGGAAAAACCCCTATTTTTTGGGAGAAAAAAGGCATGTGAAATTCCTTTTTCTAATATACAGGACAGGAACCAAAGGTTCTTTTATTCTTTGTGTTTGTGGGGAGTCCATTGTCATGTTTGTTAGTGGTGGACAGTCCATATCCTGAATTAAACAAGTAGGCAGAAATTATTTACTCCAGCAATTTATCTCCAGTGTTACTTTCCAGTAATGTAATGCAGACTGTAGGAAACAAGTAAATTAAAAAGATGAATATGGGTAAATTTACTCAAGGACTTTTCAAAGCCATTGATATTCTTTCATGACAATGTCTTTAAAAACCCTCAAAGTCGTTCTTAATTTTAATGCTCATTTTATACAGTAAAGGACAAGATGAGCCTAAAACAGTGTTTACAAAGTAAATAAAGACATTTTTCTAAATGTTGTCAACACCTCACACATTTTGATAAAATTTATTAATAAAAAAACATTTTAAGAAATTGCTTTTCAGATTCAGGGATTTTAAAGTAAAGTTTCATTTTATCCTGCTGAATTCTAGTTCATTTTACTTTATGCCTCCACAAATTTTATAATCTGCTCATGAGAGCTCTACATCTTTACTTAAATGTACAATGCAGACATAAAGTTCACTTACATTTTGGGCTGTGTCCAAAAAGTAAATGGGACCTTTCTTTAAAAATTCTTTTTGATTCTTTCAAAATGAAGATACTATACTTCCTAAATTCTGAAGTCATAGCCATATTTCAGAATCGTTACCAGATAGCTGGCAGATCGCCATAAGTATTTTAATTCTGAATTAAAAGGCATTTTTGAGGCAAATCTTTTGATCATTCAGACTTACTGTAGTTTTGTTCACATCAGGAGAGGTCTTGGAGAGTACAAAAAAGATCACTTCTGGATAAAAAAAGCGGAGAGGATGCACTACATGAATTGGCACTTAGTCCACTGAACCAGATGAGATTTTGTTCTCAGCAGAAAACCCTGAGGTGCGTTTATTGCCTGCATCATTCCTCTCCATCAGCTGCTTCATTCTACAGAACACTCTCACTGGTTCACATTACCTGCTAACACAGGTACAGCTTGTGTCTAATAAAAAATAGATACAGAGACGCTGCCCAAGACTATGTGAGTCCTGGCTTATTTAGTCAGCCATCTTTCCCTAAATTTTGGTAACTTTTCCAGCATTTTTAAGATTACCTGCTGAGCAGAAGGGTTTTATACTGCTAATGTACTAGGGTGAGGGTGAAAGTATGCAAAATAGTAGCATAAAGCATGAGCGTATAATCTCAATTTTGGAGTAACTTTTAGTGATATTTATATCTATGGTCCTTACATGCTGGAATATGTAAAAAAATTCAAGTTTCTAGTGTATATCTTTCATGACTTACAATCCTTGAAAAATCTAGCTATGAAAAATAAGTCTTTACATTGTTTGTGTAAAATGATGTTGATTTAGAAGAAATTAACTTCCAAGTTTGGTGCTGCACGTCTGTCTGTCTATGTGTCCGTGTGTGATCTGTAAGTAGAAGTTACATTTGTCCAAGTCATTTTTTTAGGATTAGTTCTTATCTGTGTTAGAACATGTTCACCCATTACTTTTCATGTTGCCAAAACACATATCAACAGCAATAAAAATGATGAGATAGATCAAATTTGTGTTAAAGTCACCAAGATATTTCAATTTGAATACATTTTGACTTGATCTTAAATGATTGTTAAGACAAAGCATGAAACAGGCAATGCAAAGTTAAAAGAATAGTGCCAGTAAAATGAAAAATTATTGTTATATTTAGTTTATAATAGATGGTCTATTTAAACAGATTTTTTCACTGCAATAAAGAAAGGTAAAATGAAGCGTAGTTCATTATTTTTATTAAATGGAAAGATAAGTAGAATACTCCAACTGAAAACTGCATTTTTCAAATTAAATTTTTCATGTAAAAATGATACAAGGTGTTTTGAAGAAGAGGAGTAATTTTCTAAATACTTGTTTATACTCTTATCATTATTTTTATTTCTCTTGCGGCTAGTACTTCTGAATATGTGGTCCTGAAAATATTCATGGTAATATTTTCTAAACTAGGAAAATTAATATTTTAAAACATTTTTATATATAAAACATATGAGAAGGATATATACATAATTCAAAATCCATGATAGAGAAATCTTGTATGTAGAACGCAGTCTAAAATGCCATCTGTCTTTTTTTCCTTTAAGGTTCTCATAAAATATGTATTTTTAAAATACTTGGATATGTAAAATTCATTTGCCCTTTCTTTTGGAAACATTTGTTAACTGTTTTGCAACATCCATTAGTAATGCATGCAATTTACACCTTTGATCACAGTCTTCTTTTTTTTCCTTCCTTTCTCTTTTTTTCTGTTTTCATTTTTCTCCTCCATGTTAACCAGAAAAAGAACTACTCTAAATCAAGCATATGGACAATCTGTGGGTGTCTGTTTGTGTGTGTAAAACCTGCACTTGGGGAAACTTCATTTAATCAATTACTTTTGAGCTGGTAAATGATCCAAATTTTGTTCTCATAGGTCCTCTGGTTTTGCAGTCTTGACATTAAGTGGTTTTGACCTTAAACCTTCATAAAACTGACCCAAGTTCATATGGAAGGAGAACAAGTTGCTTTAGTTGGTGTTCTCTGTAGAGCTGATGTTTCTCTATTCTACCTCTCTCCCTCTCTCCCTCTCTCACTAACTCAGCTGGAGTTACTAAGATCAATAATTTCTTAGGTGCTCCTAGCTGAAGTTCTATAAGATTAGACTATTCTTCTTCATTTCTCTGACATTTGAGGTTCTATGGCTTGAATGAAAAGCAAACTTCACACTCATCTACAACTATTGTGCTGGAAGGCAGCTGAACGATTGAGCACTGCCATTAAAGTCAGTACACTTTCACTGAATTCTGTTTACAAATTGAACCATTGGGCTTCTTTGTACCATTCTATTTCTTTGTCTGTTTCCCTTCCTCTAAGTAGGGTTGATAATGCTCTCTGAAAATTGATGTAAAGTTATCATCTGTAGCACTTACATGAACATGGCTTTGTAGAACCTGAACATCATTAACTTTCCTTTGTCAAAGTCCGTAATACCGCTGGGACTCAGCGTGCTGCTACACAAATCCTATATACACCCTGCAGTGCTGATATGTGCTGCTAATTTGCTGCTGCCATGACTAGTTTATTATTTTGCCAGTTCACAGGGAAAAGTGCTTTTCCATTCTTTTCGCAGCTGGCAGTACTGCTCAGCCAGGCAATGTAGGAGTTCTTGTGGGCTAAGTAAGGAAAGAGCTGGCATCTACTGCCCTGGCACAGCATTGGCACACATACCTTTCCTGTGGGACAGAGGTACGTGTAACAGCAGGATCAGCCCGCAAAATGTAATCAGTAATGCTGGGAAAACCATGGTTTACTTGTCCTTTGGGAAATCTTGTCCTTTAGGGAAGTCATTTGGAAGCACCTTACAACCTTCCCTTAATGATTCTGGTGCATTTATGTTGCTGTGCTGAGGAGGGATGTTAGAAAGTTTCACTGTGCTCAGGAGGAAAAATATCCCCCACCTGAGACATGTAACCTCTCTTTTATAACCTCTTTATGGACAAGCATGTGTCTGTTCTTAGCTGTGCTTTGTACAGCCCAGCCTGGCTGAAGCACCTATTCCTCTGCCTATCAAAGTCATGACATTCACGGATCATAGGCAAGTTGGAGAACTACTCTGTATGGTTTTTTTTCTGTCTTCCAAAAATATTTCTTGTTGCTCCTTCTTAAAATTTAAAACAGTGCCTGTTGAGGGCAAACTTGCTTAAATACTGAAGGGTTTTTTGGGAGCAAGATAATCAGGATCAAATCAGTTTTCATTTATGCACTGAAGAGACATCTTTAAATTGTCCCATTCTTTGTTCTTCTAAAATAAAGCTTCAATTTCACATTCATCTCACACTTAAGAAAGAATTTGTATATGTTTATCTCACAGGGACAAAATTTGAGTTCTCACAAAAAAAAAAAAAATCCAAAGAATCCCATATTCCGCAGTTGGCCATATGGTGCTGATAACAAAGGAGTCATACAGGACCCAAAATTTTTTTTAGGGGTTCACAGTACTAACCCACAAAATAGATGCTTCAGGAAGTCAAAAATGCTACACTGCTACTAGAGGAACAGTGCAGCTGGTATATCAAAATATGAAGGAAGTGTCTAACTATTGCTCCAGGTACCAGCTGTTCCATTAATGGAAACACCGCTACTTAGTAGTATTAACTTAAATTAAACTAACTTTAAGATTATTTTTATTTGATGTGAGATTTTTGTTAAAATGGCTTGTTATTCAAGCTAAGCCCAGTCTAAGTAAGTTATTAAGTTAATGAACAAAATAGCAAAGAAGTCTTGATGTATTTAGGAATTTTAAAGTATTTACTGGTGTTTCTTACTAAGTTCATGAATTCTAAAAGAATATTTATAGTAAATTTGGTATTCAGTTGAATTCTTAGAGAAGAACATTATCCTGATATGGCTGTAAGTGTGCTGGGACATAGTTTATTCATGATTTTATAGCATGAAATTTTGTTATGACAGGTGTTTGGCATCCCACAACACCAATTCATGTTTCCAGAAAATGTATCATTAAGATGAAAAATGTGTACATTAAGGCACACATATAGTGAATCAAAAGCTTGGTCTTGCTTAATTTTTTTTTTCTGTCTGTGCAATATTATTTTTTCAAAGAAAATTTTTCAGCACTCAAAACAAGGCCAGCTGGATGCCAACAAGAGATGAATCTACTCTGAAAGCTTAAAAAGGCTCACTACAAGTGAATGCCGTATTCTTCTCATTCTGCTAAACCAGACTCTCAAAAAGTCTTAGAGTAAAGGATGTGGCTCTAAATTGGATCTCATAGCAGCTCAAGAAGGATGGCTATTTCCCTGTGCAGATGTGGAAGGTCAGGGTAGGAAGGTGGGAAGCTCTGTGCATAAAGCCTTTTTCTCTTTTTTTTGAGTCAAATAAGACTCAGTTACTTAAAGACCTTATTCCTTTAATACAATCAGCTCTGTGGGGCACATGGCTGCTTTAAATAGTCCTGTGCCCTGCTGTGGATATGGGATTTGGTAGTTACATGTTATTCCCACTATATAAATAAAGTGCAGCTCTACAGAGTACATCCTTGCATGGCTATCCAGGGATGGCTGGCAGACTCTCTTTTAAGGGGTTGTATCTGCTATGTTCCTACAGTCAGTCACACGCTATGATCAGAGTTTGGTAGTTAGAGTATGGTCCTGAATGAGATAGGGAAATACAACTTGCCTCACTACTAGAGTGAATTACTGTTCAATTACTGTAAGCACTACTTACAAGAGAATATGCTCATAAGGTAGTTTTCACATTGAATCTATTCTGATTTGTTAAATCAATACTGCAGAAGACAAATCATCTTCAGATATCCTTGAAAGAAATGAGATTTTCTGACAAACAACTTTGCACTAAAAATAAATATTTTATTATTCAATTTTTTAATAGAATTAAAAGCGCTAGCTTTCAACAGATTTGGTAAATTTTATATCTAGAGTATTTTTCTCTGAAGCAACAAAAGTAACTAGTGTTTCCTGGTTTACTCATTTTTGGCAAATTCATTAGCAAATAACTGCAATTACCTGTTCATTCTATACATACATCTTTTAGGCATAATCAAAATTAATGTCACTAAGTTGTATATTTTCTTTAAGTGCCTTATTCCCTATAGAGATTTTCTATTATTCAGTAAGTAAAATACTTACGGTCTTTTTGAAGAGGCACAAGTACTTTCCTCAGTCCTGGTTTCTACATTTGGGAAGTGTCGTAAGATGATGAAATCTGTAAAAACCTCAAGGCAGATAAGAAAGGGAAGATGATGTTTGATGCTAAGGTCTACAGCCAGTGAATATATTATTATTTAATGGATAAGTCTGTTCTTATGTTCAAAAAGAGTGTGCCATTTACCACAGGAATATTTTTAGGAAAACTGCTAAAATGAGTTCCCTTTGTGAATATCACTTCTTTGATGATAATTAACAGCTGCTGCAAATGCAGGTGAACTTAGCTACCAGTAGCTGCAATATTTGTCAGTGGAAGAAGACTGACTTCTGCAAACATTTCTGAATGGATAAAAGCCCTGCCACATCAAAACTAACTCCCATACCACTGAAAGGATTTCACAGTAATTTCTGTCTAACAAAGGTTTGTGTTAAATTGGAAAAGCATTTTTTGGATAAAGTTTATCCTACCCCTGAATCTTGAAACAATCAAATATTATTATTTGAGGTATTTGAAGTTCTGAAAAATGAAAAAGGAGAGGTGTGAGGGATAGGGGGTAAAGATGGTGAATGATTTCCACACAAGAAAAAACTTCTGTTGTTTCCATCTTGAGATCTTTAGTATGATAAAACTTAAAGGTGAAAAGAAAATTTCCCTAAGTGCATGAACTTAAACAAAAGAAAATGTTTACTCTCAGTCTGCAGGAGAGAACCCTGCCAATACTCTGCAGGAGAGTACTCTGCTAGTGCTTGCAAGGCCCTAATTATTACTGAATGAAATTGCAGACAACAGGAGTTTTGTCATTGGCTTTCTAAAGTCCAAGATTTAGGCTTTATGGACACAGTTAGACTTCCCTGGACCCTGGAGAGATTTTGTCCTTGTAAACTGATTTTTCCAGGACTTTTAGGAGAATTATATGCCAGATAGGAACAAATTAACATCTCTGTTGTTTCAATGAGCAGTTCTGTCAAAAAAAATGGAATACAAACTCATTCAGAAACAGTTTTTCTATTTCACTTCCTGCTTCTTCCAAGTTCTCTGTAGGAATAGACTTCCCACTCTATTGTCTCTGAGGTAAAATGACTATGAGGTTTTCTTCCTTCTCCACTCCCAATAGCAGTGGCAGACATGGCTGTTCTTCCATCTCATCAATAGAAAACAGAAGTACAGCCACAGCTATAGAAAACAGATATCTCACAGCAGCCATACAGTAATTTTTTTGTTCCAAATTATAAAGCTTTCTGTTTTTTTCATCTATTGTATTGTACTCTCAGTGGATTCTTAAGAATATTTGTCTTTATTCATTAAATACATGAGTAAATCTTGAAAGTGATTGCTATAGCTAGCATATAACTCCATGTAAACTCAACATGTTTTTCTTAACACTGAATTGGGAAAATCCAGCAGAGACAATCATATTCAGATTTATAATTAAACTGCTCCAATTGAGCAGAAATGATGTAACCTTGAGCTGTGAAAGATAATTTTCTTTTGCTTGTTAGTACATAGGTGTGACATTTTTATTAAAAAGAAGGCATACCAATATTCTTCACATTGTAGCTTAACGATATGTGAAATATTAATGCATCCATACCTTAGAATATATACAGGATTTCTGGGATTTGATTCAGTTCTGTATAGTTCCATATAAATGCTGCTTGTTTTAACTAATCCAAGCCAGAAGAACAAACTCTATCTGATGCTTTACCTTTGTCTTAAGAACCTACTTTTGTCCCATGCAAATGTTGATTAGTTACAAGACCTCACTAAAATAGGATAAAAAAAACCCAAAAAAATCACCTGTGTCACAAGCTAGCAAAAAATGCAAACTATGCAGCCTGTCACTTACCTGTACTGCTTCAGCAAAATGAAAGAAATACATACAGCACGACCCTTTCCTGTGCTACTTCTTGGACCTGAGGAAAATCAACACTGCTCTGTGATAATACAGCCTTTAAAAATATTGTTGTGAGCAAATCTTGCAGCCAGAACAGTATTCATGGGGTGTGCTTTCTTGGAATTGATGCATAGGGTACAGAAGAGCTCTTTCAGTTTCTTTGCTGTACTTTGTATTCATTGCACATTGAGCATTATTTGTTCATGCTTGCTGGATTATTTTTTTGTGTTTCTTGTAGTGTGAATGTTTGCCTGACTTTCTTTGGGCCAACATAAGACAAAGAGATTAAAAATTCAAAATATATCATATTTCACTCATAAAATTCTGTGCCTTTAAATGTCTTATCCCTCTAATATATGAGTTAGTTTTTTTTTGTTTTTCATCTCTATGATGGAACTAAGATTTTTTTTTTTCCTTTTTATATAAGAGAACTGGTCAAACAGTTTATGATAGCATGCTTTGTCACAGTGATAGACAGGCCGAGGTAAAATCTTTCTACTCTGTCATTGCCTACCTGTTCTAGTATATCATTATCAAACAAAAAGAGACACCTTAACTGACAGAGCTTTACAGCAAGTGTGATTTATGGAGCAAGTTTTTTGTATTTAACTTAACATTAAATTTAAATACATGAGGAAGGGAGTTTTTAACATTCATTTTCTAGGCGGTCAATAAAGAAAAAAAATTGAAAAAAAAAACAAAGAAAAATGAATTAAAGGAAGGATAAAAATGAAGAAATCTTCACCAGCACAAGCAGCATTTAGTAGACCTTTACTCCAAACCTTCCAAGTTCCAGCTAGAGTTGAAGGGCACACTGATATAAATCAGAAAATAGCAGAAGATATATTTGCTAAATAAGGTTCCAATCAGTATAAAATTAAGCATAAGCTTTTATAATCAGTTTATAATATTTTAACTTTACAAATGCAATGTATTTAAACTGTTTCTCATTCAACACACATTTCTAGGCACGTATTTGCTGCAGTTCTAGTCTTTTTTTTTATGTTTTAAGTTCAAGAACCTGTCACTTTTTGTTTTTGGCACAGTGCCTTTTTGAAGTACCTAAAAGTTGTGTACTTATCAGTGTTGTTGGTATTATTATTTCTATTATTATCTTGGGCATAGAAAAAGTGCCGCTTATTGAGACTAATGGGCAATGAGAGTCTGTGTAACGTGTCCTTTCATGCCTCTGCATGTCATAAAATTGTGACTTCCTGAAGCAGAGCAAATCTAGTTTAGGAGCACCAAGTAGGGTACACTTCGAGGAATGATACTGAGCCCTTGGCTTTACAGAGAAGCCATCTCTGGATATTTTGCACACCTGATTCAGGAAGCCAGTCAGGCTTGGGATTCACTTTGTGTGTGGTCCCATGCGCCATTTATGTGACTATGGAGGTCAGCTAAGCCCTCACTAGGGTTTTCTGTGTTAGGGATTGATGAACAGTAGGAGATAACTACTTTGTGACTACTTTGCCTTTAGATATTTATGGCTGCATAGCTGAAGAGCATAGATGCTCTTAGCTCCAGCTGTGGTATAGAAATTTATGCTGCCTCACAGCTACCATCCCTCCTGCAGGTTGCTCCCTCCCCCTCAGAGCAACTCCAGCAGGAAATTTGAGTTTTCCATAATTAATTTGAAAGAACCAAGCTTACATAAGTCAGCTATTCAATTCCTCTAACTAGATGGGACAGTTTGATATAAAGAATTTTAGTGGAATTCAATTAGGTCCAGATGTTTAGGGTGGAGAAGTGAATACCACCAAGAAAAGGAGGGAAGCTGCTCAGAGTCAAGATCTCTATTCCAGCAGCATGGCAGTTGTCAACAGGCAGCTGTCCTTTTGTCTGTCACTTCAGAAACTGAATGGCACACCCCACACTTTCTTCCCTATCACACAAGATATCCCTACCAGCATCGGTAGGGCAACTCCTGTGAGAGAAAAAATCTCATGCAACTGACTGGCTGTAGCTATAGCTTCCATCACAAATTAAATCTCAAATAAAAATAAAAGTCCATAGTGTCATAACTATTGGGTGAGATGAGGAATGAAGCACGTGTCCTCTGATGATAATGGTATTTATTATGTGTAGAAAAGTCCAAGTAACTAACCAGGATTTTATACCTTGCAGCTTAAGAGATCTATAGACTTTAATTCTACAGAAAATGGATCACATTCACACACCCTAGAAAGAAAACAGATTTTGTCATTTCAGGAGCATAAACATTTCATTCTAAAATGAAAATTTCTAACCTTGCCAATAGCTTAATTTCAGTGACACTTTGCAGCATAAAGTTCCTGCTTGTTCACAGTGGTTATCTGGTGATCTGCAGAGAGATTAACTTCATAAATATAAGTAGACAGATATTAGAAATTCTAAACTCTCTTTTAACTGGTGTCTTAGAAATTTTGGTTTTTATTAAAAAAAATCACATAAAGACTTCTTAATTCTCTAGTGTTTATTTTTATTGTATTTATCCATACAGCAAAATTAATATTTTGATGCACTGATGTTTTATATGTATTGTAGAAGAGATACAGCAGGCAACACAGTATCATAATACATAATACATACTTACAGTAATACAAAATAATGTATTGCTGTCAGTATGTATTATCTTTTTGATATTCTGATAGTGATTCCTCTTTCAAAAAAGAAATACTGCAATCACCACCTAAAAAGATCACCACCCCTTCATACTTACAATTTTAATTGATTACAGCAATGCCACCGAACATTTTGCTGATCTTTCACAATTAAATAGCAAGAGTTAGAATTCGTATGTCATGCTGTCTTTTCTTCATTTAGCTTCCAGAATCTGTGAATAAGTGTTCTCTTGAAGGGGAATACAGATATCTCCTGCCTAAAGCTGGGATGACTTTTCCCCCAGAGCCCTGTTTGTGGCAAATTCCCTTCCCTCATTTCTGAGTTTTGGACATCAACATTATCCTCTGATTTAACCACAGGGACTCCAGCCAGGCACGGGTGCAGAGGGAGTAGCAGTGCTTTCACAGGTGTGGATCAAACCAAGCCTACTGGTGCCAACTCAAATGCATCCATTAGTAACAGGTGATGTCTTCCACAGGCTCCTTCAACCCAGAAGATTATTTACCAGAGATTTTGGGTGCACCGTAGGAAAAGAAAATCTGCACATGTGTATGAGGATACATGGCACAACCTCATTTTTCATGTGATGAATTAAGGGTTTTGGATTGTGATGGTTGCACTTTCAATCCCCTCCTTACTTCCTGTTAATACTTTGAAAAATTCTAAAATTTAAAAACAATTATATGGTAGAATCTTTTACACTGAGCTGTCATCAGCAGCTGCATACTACATTGTAGCTCATAATCTTTAGGAAGGATATATAAAATTGAGCTGGATAAAGAAGAAATTGGAAATTGATAAATTTCCTCAAATTTTGTCTCCTGTTGTTGTCTAATGGCCAATACTGGAATTTGTAGTTGGAACCTGTGATTATGCTGTTACTTGACAATGACTATACCCAAAGACCTCAACAGACTGAAGCTTGCATCAGCTGTCACCATTCTGCAGAGCATTTCTCTCAAATGACATCCAACATAACTGAACTGAAACCTATCAACATGTGTACATAGAGCACACTGTAACATGGAGTTATACGAGATCAGTAAGAATAATTTAATTTTAAAACTTATTTTTGTGTTGATTCTTGCATTAAAGTTAAAGAGGGCAGAGCAAAACACTGTGTTTCTATATGCACCAGCTCCAGCTGAAGTGGTGGAGTAGAAATAATCAGAAAACTATGCAAATTGTCCCTTATATGTATAATTACTTGTATAATTAAATTATATTAAGAAATTATTGAGAATTATTTATTCTTTTAGTGTTTTACTAGTGCACAGCATTTTTCATTTATCAATATTTTTACATATATGGCATCCCATCAAAGGAATATTGGGAGTTTTTTCACTGTGATTATAGAAGTATTGCTATTAAATTCCACAAAATGCAACAAAAAATTCTTGTAGAGAAGATTTTTATTAGAAAATTAACAGTCCCTAACTCCTCAAGTGCATGAGGTTGGTAAAGATGAAGATTTCTCTGAACTGAGGTCAGGTACTGTTTTTATTCCTTTCTAATGACTCATTTGCCATCATCTTTCTACCTGACAACCACACTCATTATTGAGAAAGTCCATTTTGACTTAGTGTGCTTAGACTAAATCCCCATGACAGAAGGAAAGAATATTTTATTTAATTGGATAATAAGTGTTTTAATTTTAATAAAGCTCGGCTTTATTTGTGAAACAAGAATCACTAAAAAAAGAGTATAAATTCTTTTTTACTTAATTGCTTTTGACTAAGGTTGAATACTAATCAAATTTGAACAATAAGGAATTTCAAAATGCAGAACCATGTTGTTTATTACTATTTTTTCAAAAATTAGTTAGAAGAATGTCAATTCTTGGAAGCAGATATTTTACTAAACATCAAATAAAGATGACAAAGAAATACAACACAAAGAAAATTAATCATGATGATAAGATGCACATTTTACTAATTCAAATATTATTTTTCAAATTTTTGTATATATATATGTACACACACACATACACATCCTTTAATTGACATTTTTAATTATTCTTTGAAATTCTCATAGTACTAAGAAAGCAGGCTCACAGATAGGAGTCTCTTATAAAGGCCTGTACAAAGCTAGCAAAAAGACACCTCTTCCTAGCACAAATAATTTTCAGCTTTGAAAATTGTTCTTTTCCAAATGACCTTTAAAAAAAAAAATCATTCTTTTCTCCTTTTGTTCACCTTTCTTTTACCTCATGATTTTGCAGTTGGACTCAGCTATCTTAAAGGTCTTTTTTATCCTCAAGGACTCTCTGATTCGGGGATTTTAGTTGCTCCTTGTTTCCGATTACCTATTGTCATTCATCTGACCCATTTGTAGTAGTGTCCTAACTCCTCTCAACACATGCTTTAGTCTGCATGACTAATGCATGTTAACTTATTATTTAGAAGATGCCCTAGGTAACCCAAACTTTTAGGATCAGGAAACATTTGCACTGATTGTGTTGTGAGCAGATTTAACCTCGTCCTTAAACGTCCTCTGCAGTGGTGTGTGTGTGTGTCTGATGGAGAGGGAAAGAAAGAAAAGCTATAACTTCGTTTGGGTTTTTATTTTTTATTTCTCCGTGTCCTGAATTAAAGTCTCTGGCATCCCCATACCCCTTTGAATCTTAGGAAAATTTTCTAGGTTTACGTATTTTTAGATGGAAGGAATAAGTATATTTGTGTGAAAGCAGTGCATTAGATTCTAATTATCAGTTTTTAAAAGAAGCTATGCAATCTGTGTAGACCATAGAGCTCTTGCCAAGAGAAAATATGTGTAGAATAATTATATTTAAAAGGGCAGCCTTCCAAATAGAAAGTCTCCAGACTCATTTACACCCTGCTCTCTTGTAGTGGGTATCCTTGTTCCAACACACAATTTTTCAGTAGAGATTTGCCAAAATGGGCCTGCTTGGGTCTATGTTAACTGCACAAAAATGGCCTTTTTTTCCTTTCCTCAGTTCAGGCCATCATTCTGTATTTTCAGTCTTAGATAATATCGGAGCTGAATGGATGTTCTGGTTTTTCATTGCACATCTTACCCAAGAAAGTAAAGGGGCTGGGGGCTACAGAATGAATGGCGATACCTGGGAGTAGATGCAGGAAGATAAAATAACGGAGTAAAGTCGTAAAATATATTCCATAAAGAAAAATGATTAAAGATACAGATGTGGAATATATAACTAATACTGTTGTGCAGGCAAGGAATGGTTAATAGCCTGAAACATTTGCCATTTTTAAAGTCCAGATATGCACTGCAATGTAACATTTAAACTGATTTACTTGTAACAAATAAATGGGACAGTGATTTCTTTTTTTTCAGCCTGTGAAATTGGCAGCGGAATAAGACCTAGTATCTCAGAGTGTATCAGAGGGTAAATATATCGGTTTAGGTGTTTTAAACATTCCTTGACATGTGGGAAATGTGGACGGGGAAGTTGTCAACTCATACAACAACTTTTCGATATCTGTGTTGTTGTGAAGTTAAGATCACAGCAATCCTGGCAGATGTCATAGCCCTTGTTCTGGCTTGATTTGTGGGGGTATAGTGATTGCTTCATTTTAAAGTAAACTATCTTGTAATTTTTTAAGCTTCTTTTGCTTCCAAATTTTTTACCGATGTATGTGAATTTACATATTTGACTTTCAAAATTATTGTATTAATAGAAGTCATAGAAGTATTTAAGGAAAGAGAAGGTGAACAGTTGAGGATCAGATGAATAGGATACTGAAGAGAAAATCAGAACCACAAGATATTGAGGAACAAATATATCTGATCCTTACTCCTGCAATTCTCAGTTTGCCTAGGAGTATAGACCCATTCTTGAAGTACATTACCTAATGCATTTACTGGTCTTTCTTGTGGTTTGAAATGATTTGTGCAGGTGTATGAATTCTTGAAGTGACACAGAGCTGATAACACTGAGTTATTGAAGCAGTAAGATCTTAATTTATTGCTAAAACACAAACAATGATACTTCTTGCTAGAAACTGTCAGAAGAACTGAATAAATAATTTCTCCCAGATGTGCTAGTAGAGAGCTGTTACCAACTTTTCATCCTCTTTGTAGCAAACTAACATTCAGCCTATTACAGGCTGAAGCAGATTGCTAGATCACATGGATTTGTAGACTGGCTCAGTCTGGCATCTGGTACTGGATATGATTCAAAAAACACTGCTTTAATTTCTGCATAGATTTATGCAATGTGTCTTACAATAGTCTCTATCTTATTATTCATACTTTCTTTTTTTTTTTTTCAAATCAGTAATTTCCTTTGCCATATGTGTTATTGTTTGTACACATTAGCAAGAATTATGGAATGATATGTCTTTTTCTGCCATCATGGAAAAATATTCATGATTTTCTGCACTAACAGAGTTTTTCTGCAAGATATTATTAGTTTTACACTTGGGGTAGATTTGCCCAAAGATCTGACACCAAACTGTGTGTAGAATACAAGTGTAAATTTCAACAAAGATAGAAATGAATCTCTCACATTTACAAGCCTCTGCTGCATTTTTAATATTCAAGATTTATAGGGAAAACATAAAATTAAGAAAACCTGTGTGAATGCAGTCATTTGTAAAACCTTGTTGCAGTAAATTCAGGTGATTCTGGAATGTAAACATCTTGTGGGGAGAGAAGTAGGTGATATCTGAGCATTTGTTCTCTTGCCCTTTAATTTTACTGAAATAATGGAAGACCAAGAATAAGAAAATAAGTGTGAGTGAGAAGGTGAAATGGGATAGAAACCCAAAGCTGCTGTGGAGGCAGTGTCAGAAAAACTAGTCTCTCACAAATCTTCTGTTTTTCAGCACAAAAAAATAAATGTCTTTTTTTTCCAGTGCAATACAGCTTGTAGAACATAAATCAAGACACAGTAGCTAGCACTTATTCTTTAGCCTAAACTGCTTTCTGGAAAATTTCAGGTGTTGAAATTCCGGATTATTTCCTAGTGTTGTGTAAGTACAGCTAATGCTGGCTTCTTGCTCTTCATCCTTGCATCTGAATATAAGTTTTGCATTCCCTTTATTGTTGGAGAATTTAGTTAATTTTAAATTAATCAATCAGCTGTTCCCCTGCAGTAATTTGACTCATGTAATTTTGATTGTGCAACGTTGAATTGACCCACAAATTGCATAGCTTGGTGTGGGTTACAAATAAGCATGCATTTGTACATTGTCCTGCAATGTCATCTAGGAAGCTTATGTCAAAATCAGCAGATTTGGTGAATAAATACAACATGACACATCCCAGCTAATGCAGAGCATTGCATCTCTGCTAAAATAGGGGGAATGGCTCCTAGGTTGTACTAGCTGAGGGATACTTGTGAAGCCCAGTGAATACATCTGCAACTGTAGAATTGCTATTCCTACCAGGTGTAAACCTTTCTTTCTCCAATACATTTGGGAAAAAAAAACATATGTTTAGTCAAGTCTCTTTATTTCAGTCTTCCTTTGTCTTGGGAGACCTTGCTTCTCCTGCTTTTTCTCCAGCTAGGAAAAGCAACTATAATTGATTCTCTCTAGTATAATCCAAGGGCTCAGATAAGACATGCAATACAGCCTGATTTGTTACTAGCTGAACACAAAACCTACAGCTGGCAATCAGAAACACACTCAACCATCTCAGCTTTAGTGCCAGATCCAATGACAGGAGATGGGAGTAATCTTGTCATGCTTCCCTGTTTACAAATTCCTGTTTCACAGTTGCATTATTTTGCTCTGTGATTTTATTACTTCCAGGCATATGCATCAAGGTAGTCTTCACAATGAAGCCCAAATAAATTTTATTTAATATAGGGATACTACTAAAACAGTTGTCTGGTTCCCTCTGAAAAGTTCTAACATTTTTTTCTTCAAGCTTTATCATCATTTTGGTTCTTTTTTTCTCTTGATGTGTGTCTGTAAGCCTCTAAATGATAATGGAAAGAAAATACCAAGTTTTTACTAAGCAGAGTGTAATGAAACAGCAGGAAGTTTTGAGCCATTTAAATTAAAATAAGGAGGAAGAAATTGACATTAATTATCTCAGACTACATTATCTTTTCATTTTGCAAGCAAGGAAATATTTAACACCTTGGAAGCAAAATACTTTCATTTGGACTGGAGAGATAATTTAAAATCACATGTGGGGGCAGCTAGATGAAAGATCTGAAATTAATATAGTCACTGGGCAAGAGAAAAGTAGACAAAGAAGAGACTAAGCTCATATTCGCTCTGTGCCACAAACCACGACCTCTTCCACAGTCACAAGGACCTATTTTCAATTTCAAGTCAATAGCTATAAATGTCAGTAATTGCCTTTAACTCCTTTTCTGTAGCTAAGCTTCTTGCCCCATTACCAAAACCATTTAGTTTCTCAGTAATTCATTTTCTACATAATCTCCTTTCATATCCCATGTTTCCTCTATTGTGTTTCACCTTGGGCAGGACATCATGTAAATAAAGCCTATATCCATAATCGCTTTACAATTCGGCTTAAGAGAATTCACTCTTGAAAACTCCATTCTGACCAATGGCCATTATAGAAGATCTTTTTAGTCCTCAATAGCTGGGAAAACTTGATGAATATTTTAAAAAGTATTTCAACATCAGCGATGTAACCTTGTGTATCTTTTCAAAGGTTTTAGATATATTTAAAGGTTGAGTATGGAGCAGGTGAAGGGATCTGACAAAGTTCATCATACAGTTGGATTTAAAAGAGCCCTGTGTTTAAAATAATGTTTAAGGCCACTTTATTGTAGGATAGACACTGATTTAAGGGACAAAAACATCCAAGAATGTAAATGCAATTTTTTATTTTGTTTTAAAATCATAACTAGAGATTGATCAGAGTAATAGCCAGAAAAAAAAAAAAAAGTATATATTGATATTTCAGGCAGAAAATATTGACTTCTCTCTTCTTTCAAAATGAGGAAGAAACTTCTAGATTCATACTCTGCGGTGTGATTACTCAGAAAATACAAAAGTTAGGGATCAAGTATTTGTTTAAAAGGCAGTATTTTTAGTTCTGTTTAGCATTTACTGTAATCATGAGGTGTACATTTTCTTTTTTTTAACCAAGTTTGACTTTGAGTTCTTGATGCCATCAAACTCTTGCTCTTGAAAAAATTAGATATTTCCCTTTTTCTTCTCTGAAAGCCAAATGCCTGTGAAAGTTTTTGACACTCTCTCATGTCATCTCACATTTGTTTGATGCGGCTAAGGGTGATTTTACATACTTGATCCTAAATTTCAGTTTATAACAAATGTGAAGCCCTGCTTCATTGCAGTTTTAGTTGCTGAACTGCAGCAAGTCTGTGCTGTACTAGGTAGGAGTAAAAGTCTTGCATAAGATACTACCCACATTTTTTCCATGCACTTAGAGGCAGTTAAGGACTCAAGAAATTGGTTCTTCCAATGTCTTTTATTACATTAAAAAAAAAAAAATGCTGTCTAGCCTAGGAAAAACCATTAATGTTTTTGTCCTCTCTTTTGTTCTTCTTTTTCTTCTCCAGCTTCATTCTGACTTGGACAAGGGAGTTGGCACTGTTAAATACACCCTTTCAGGAGATGGTGCTGGCACGGTTTTTACCATTGATGAGACCACGGGAGACATTCATGCCATAAGGAGCCTAGATCGAGAAGAAAAGCCTTTCTACACACTCCGGGCTCAGGCTGTGGATGTTGACACCAAGAAACCACTGGAGCCTGAATCAGAGTTCATCATCAAAGTGCAGGACATTAATGATAATGAGCCAAAGTTCCTGGATGGGCCTTATGTTGCCAGCGTCCCAGAAATGTCTCCAGTAGGTGAGTAAGGAGCTGAAAATGCTTGATCACTAATTGCGTATTACTTAATTACCTAAGTGTACTTTTCTTGCTGAGAGAGGGTTGAAATTAAAAAAAAAAAATTTCTAAAACTTATTTTTAGAAATGTTTCTAATATTCTGTGCCTAGATGTACAGAGATTACAGTTTTGTTTTAGCTTTGTTTGCTTATTTAGAAACTTATTCTCCTGTAATATGAGTACCTGTGATAAGTTTTTAAGGGTAGGATGAGTTAAAAACAAAAAGATATTCAAGGAAGGTATGCTAAGGTCCTCTAACCCCAAACCTGTTATGTCACACAATGTGGTGCATTCCCCTCTCTTCCTAGTTTACATTTGCTGTTTGCTGGAAAAAAAATTAGATTGCCTGTTTGCTGTAAAGCATCTTGTCATTTAAATGGTTTTGTCTTTGTGGCTCTTAAACTCTTACAGGACTTCCATGATCTCCTAATTATGCATTAGGGGGCAATTCTTTATTCAAGTCCTGTTATACTCTGCATGTTCAGAGTAACTATTGCCCTTGCCTTGGTCACAATGCAAGAATGAGAGTCAGCAAGAGTGGCTAAAGTTCTGAAAAGCCTAATGTCCAAAAAAATTTTTAGTGCATCAGACTCCTAAGTTTGAAAAAAAAAAAAAAAAAGATTGCCTGGGAACATGGTAAGTTTTCCAAAACCTAGTGTACAGAGGACAGAATAATTTTCTTTTCAGAGAAAGGTGGACTGCAGTAATGATACTGAAGTACCAGAATAGGTTTTTGCTTGAAGAATTTTCACAACATGATAGATATTTGCCAGGAATGACATAAAGAGCATCGATCCTGCTTTGGAGCAGGAGAATAGGCTAAATGGGCCCTTTTGCTCTCTTCCTGATGGCTGATTCTGCAGTGGTCCTGAGCAGTGTGTTTGTAACATAAGCAAAGTGCTTGTGTCCTGCTGCCAGATGGCATTTTGGGTTTCCCTGCAGGCACCAGAAATTAATTTGTTCTGGGCTGGGAGTCATTTAACTTCCCAATGCTAGTTCCAGCTTATTGCCCTTCTCTCTCCTAAACTGCATTTCCCCAGTACTTCACAAGCCAGTACCAGCCATTTAATACTCCCTGTAGTTGTTAACACTTTTGGAAGTTTTCTGACTTTGGAGTGGCAGAGGGATACTGTTCTCCTTCAGCTATACACCTCAGATGTTGATACTTTTAAAGTCAATCTGGGAGGTGGCTAGCTATCTACGCAAGAATTGTGTACAACATAGAATTAATGAGGTATTATTTTAAATTTTGTGGTAAGGAGCAGTAGAATGCAATAGAATGTGCTAAAATATGATGTGAGTAGGCATGTAGAGATGATCATGTTAATCTTATAGAAGTGTTGAGAAGCATTCACTGCAGTCACCTACAAGACTCTGTCTGTAGATTCACAATATAGGTACACTATTGTTTCTCCTAATAAGATGCATAATAATATTACTTACAGTTGTATCATGTATAGATAAAAACCATTTGTTACATTTTGACACCTGTGTCTGTGGAAAATTCAGAATAACATTTCTCACCAGTGAATGTATGGTTGGTAGTGAAATTGTGTTTAAAACCTTATCAGAAAGAAAAAATGAAAATCAGTGATGGTGTTAGTACAGTAGAACACAGTGCCTACATTCATTCCCTTACTCTGTTGTCCTACCCCATCTTTCTTTGTTATTTTCCTAAATATGTGTGTGAAGCAGAAGATTAAATGCTAACAGAGCTTTTACTTCATATGAAATACTGTTCAAGGTGTTCCATATATTGGCGGCTTTTACATGGATGAGGAGTTGCATGACTAAATGAGTACAACTGAGCATGCTGTGACATGCACACAGCATTTTAAAAGAAATGCCTTTTAATTTATTTTCCTTTAGAAAAACAGACATAGATGCCATGGCAAAAATAGATCTTGGTCTTCTCTTAATTCGATTATATTCACTCTATCTATTCCTCTATAAAAAAAAATAAAAGATGGATTACAATTGATCAGAAAAGTCAAGGCAAGGAAAGAGTTCCCTGAATGCAAGTCTAAACTTCAATTAGTGCCTACTAAAGCACATAAGAATTTTTGCTGTTAGGTTGTCTTGCAGCAAAAATCTCCAGAAATGCCTCTGTATCCAGAAATATCCTCTGTAGTGTGCCAGGAGATTGTGCCTTCTCTGATGTAGGTCTTGCTATTCTCTTGTTCTCTTTATCTGTTTTTCTTCCTTATGCAAGCACTGATTTCTCAGAGGATCTAAAACTACTCCTTTCTATCATCAGTACCATTTAGTTGCACCTTTAGAGATGCTTAGACCTACCAGTGCCTGAGGCTGACATTGAAAATCACTTTGATTTTTCAGCTGGTGCAGCATATGGTTGTCTTGGCTTAGGAAAAAACCCAGATAAACTCTTTCTCTCTTTTCTTTTTTTTTTTAACATTTTCATTCTCTAGTTGCCACTTTTTAAATACCAAATGTTCCAAATTTCACATACTGCAGTTTTTACAGAAGTATTGATTATAAACTGCACTCATGCACATATTTCTTGGGAAATTGTGGGATATTCACTGAAACACTACATTATTTACCCTTACTAGTCTCTTATGTCAACATGACAAGCTTTTGTGACTAGTGACTTGAAGTCTTTTATTGTTTCATGACATTTGCATGCAAAGGTTTACTTAGTTTATCCTTGGTACTTTATCCCAAGGTTATTTGTAATAATATTAGTAATGGTACTTTCTAGAAATTGTCATGGCTACATTGTTCTCAGTTTTCTAATGTCTCTAGACTTCCTAATAATTGCTATTGCTGAATCTGGGATGGCTGAAATAATGCCATAGCATTCACCTCTGGAATCAGGGTTGAAGTTAGAGTGTTATAATAAAATTGTACACCAACTGGATCTTGGCAATTTTTTACTGGAAATAGTACAAAAAAATGAAAATTCGTGGCATTCTCAAGTTCTATTTTTCTGCACAGAGATATTACTTAGATATACCTGTCACATCCTTGTTTTGCACAGCACATTTTCTTAGAACTTTTGTTGCTTTCTATGCATGTTATAGGTGGAAGTTTACTTTATCGCTTCAAATTTACATTGAGGGAAGATTGAATTTTCTTCTACATTTTGTGTACTCTAGTGTTGGTTTGTTTTTCCTTTGAATCAATATCTCTCATTAAAAGAGAAAGTGGTACTGAATATATTTCATTTCTTTTCTGAAGAGATAGTTTTAGGACTGCTATTTTTACTTAGCAGTGCCTTCCTTACCAGGAGCCAAATTCCTTCATATGCTCTTAAGGAAAAACGTTAGAGGGACATTTACCCAATACAAGCTAGGATGTAAATCTCTTTCATGCCAAAGTTTGACTGGACAGCCAGCCTTGTTCTTTCCATACATGCACTGTAATCTGTTATTGTATGATGGAAAGTCAATCGCAGCCATAAACTGGAAGGATCTTCTCTTGAAAAGCCCCTTGGGTTACCAACTGTTGTAACATGCAGGCTGCTGTACCCATCTGTGATTTCCAGTGCTTCTGATAGTTTCAAAGTGGGCACAGCTTCCACACTGTAGTGGAAGGATATCAGTGCCTCCAAAGTTGAAATTGTATTGCTCACATGATAAATGAGCTGCATAATACTTTATGGTGAAGATTTTATTTTTTGAAGGACTATTTGTAAATTATTTTATTTATTATTTATTATTTTTGAAAAATATTTTACAAACTATTTGAAATTCCCTGCGGAAAAACTCAGCAGATGGAGCCAAATTACAATGCAGAACTAATATTTTAAGAACATAGATTGCTATGCTGCACTCTTATGCCTAGGAAGAGACTTATAAAAGCTTAAGAGCTGAACTCCTAATGTTGCTTGTGGGGTTTTATTTTGTTGTTTTTTTTTTTTTCTGTTCTGATATTGAATTGGTTTTATCAATATCTTTATTTGAAAATATCTTCTTGGTTTAATGTAGATTCCAAAATGTAGAAATAAGCAGAAACGTGGATTTATCTATGAAAACTGAAAAGGGTGCCCTAATATCTCCATTTGTAAGTTTGTATTAGCAAAACATGTTCTCCTTAAGTATAGTTTAATCAACTGTGTTGTTGCTTCTGGCAGCTGTGCCAGCTTCTGTTGCAATATCGTTGACGTAAGCATGCAAATATAGCTGAGTTTAAACCAAGGTTATCCCCTTATTAAAGCTATCAGTCCAGATGACTGAGAATGGGGGCAAAGCAGCATTAAGCACACATTCAAGGAAAGATATCATTATATATATTTTATATATTTATACATAAAAATGTGCACAGAAATGAATTTGCTTCCGTATGCGTTTCTTTCACTGAATATGCTGATTTTAAGAGCTAATTTATAACCTCTGTATTCACAGTCTCCTAATTGTTTTCTAAGGTCTTTGCATTATTCTTATTTGCTTATACATTGACCAACTAGAGCTGTACAAAACCCAACAATTACATAATATACAGGTGCCATATGTTCTTTCCACCACTATTCAATTTGATACTTTTCCACTACATTAACTCTTTATTGATTAGGTGGGACTCTACAAACTCCAGATGACCATGGCAGACTGAAATGGCCAATGATACTAGAAAGTTGATATCAGTCTATTTTTATTGTGTTCCTCAGTGGTGCAAAGCAGCTTCCTGAAGAGTCTTATGGGTTTGCTTCCCATGGCACTGTCAGTGTGAAAATAGTCTCTATAAATTTTCTAGCAGTTTTCCTTCTGGAGTGAATACTTAATTGGCTTTTATTTAAACATTGGCTTATATAATGGAACATATGTTTAATATATCCGTCTATGTAGTTCCATGTGCAAGAATTACAATATGTAGAAGACTAACCTGGTGAAGTGGTGGGTGTTAACCTGCACTCTGGTTTGGAGCAGTTTAGCACTGTGTGCCTGAGTTTAGCCTGAAGCTTACAGTGAGCAGGGGCTGGGGAAGGAAGGACTATAAGGCATTGGAGCAAATGCTGAATGAGCCTGCCTTTGCTACAGATTCCTAGCTGTTGGGGATATATTTTTAAGGGTTTCCAAAAGCTTACCCAGGCTGTTGCAGATGATATTACTTAGGGAATCCATTGAGACCAGAGGTACTTTTGAATGGCATTATGCAAGCTCATGAACAGGTAACTGGCAGCATAATCTGTCTGCAGCCATTGTCTGCAGCCCCTCCAGCTCCTGCCTGGTCTCCAGGTTTTTTTTTCTAATGTTATCAAGTCCTTAGAGAAAATGATGGGAGTTGGATGTCATATTTGAGATACAAACATCTTGAATATGTCTTATTTTTATCCAGTTTTCCTTGTTGAATTATTCCCACTGATCATTTTCCTTTTTCTTGTCTGCTGTTGATCACTGAGAAGAAATCTTTGGAGGATTTTCCATAGCAATCCCGAGATCAAGAGTTAATAAGTGATGGAGCTACAACCCACCTCTGCAGAAGTACTGATAAGTTACTTTTTCTGAAGCCTCTTTGTGTTTCTCCATGTGAAGTTCCGTTTTCTCAGTTTCATGCTATGTTAAGATTCCCCTGTAGCACTTTGCAGCAAAGCTTTCATTTTGTCAAGCTGTCACCTGTTCATATATTCTCTTTTACTGGCAACCTCTGAGTTCAGATCCAAGAGAGATGCCAGTGGCAACCCCTCTCTCATATGAAGACTGGCAATTTATTCCTACTGTTTTAGATCCCTTTTTATTTGGATTATATAAGGAAAAGCTGTTGTATCTTAAGCTTCCTTTTTTTTCTTTTTTTTTAAAAGTCTTTGCTTTGGAACCCTGCTGAAAACTTTTTTGAAATCTACATATTCTTAATCTATGCCAGTAATCTTGAGCTATATACTCACTGATGCACCCAATAGTTTTAATAGGTTTAGTGAAGAGCAACTTCCCTTAACAAAACCGTACTGAATTCCATCTTACAGGATCATATCCACATGTCCTTTAATTTAGTACCTTATTAAAGTGTACAAATTTCATCCACCACTTGGGTCAGACCTGGTGCCCTGGGTCATTCAGACTATGTTTCAGAAAAATTCATGTTCCGTCATTGTTTTTCTGTATTCTTTCCTGGGGCTATGTCAGGTGACAGATAACTCACCACAATTGATGGTTCAGTAGTTTTAATTACAGCTCTTGTCTTTCTGATTCTCTTTTTTGTTTTAATTTTGAAAAGATACGTCTACTGCACTGATCATCAGAACAACTTTTTTTTGCCACTGTGTAGGAGGATGAGTTTTAAGGAAGGAGCAGAATGAAAGGCAGGTTAGGGCTGTTATCCTTTTCTCAAATAGTGTTTTTCCCTTTATACAGGACATTGCATAAAACATAAAACAAAAAGCAGATTTTAAAAAAATCCAACACTGAGATACTGAGAGAATACTACAAGTAGACAGTGAAAGGTTTTGAAACAAAAGTGTTTCTTTATGATAGACCACTGGGCAACCAGGCAGCTTCAATTATGGAGCCAGAAAAAAAAAATAGATCAAAAGAGAGGGAGAAGATAGTGCAGAAAATCAAGACTGGATTAGTTAAAGGATAATGGTTTTTGCCATACTATGAATTTCCTTTCATACACCCTGGCTGTTTGAAATTGTCAGCGAACCTAAGACATTTGGCAAATGCTGTGAGGTGGGACACTCTACATAAAATGAAAGCTTTGACACACAGGACTATACAAACATGTGAACAGCAAAATTCCCAGCAAAGCTGAGAAGTTTTGGATGTTAAAAAGAGACACTGGATAGCTGTTTTCTGCTAACTGTTTTTACAGTCCCAAAATGTCAGTATTTGTGCTGAAACTATTTAAAAGTATTTGATTCTTACCTCACATATATCTAAGCCTACACTGGATATTTTCTACATGATTTTAGCAAGGCTTTCAACTCTATCTCTCATGATATCCTCAAAGACAAACTCAGGAGATGGGAATTAGATAAGTGGACAGTGAAGTGGATTGAGAACTGGCTGAAAGGCAGATCCCAGAGGGCTGTAATCAGTGGCACAGGTCCTAGCTGGAAGCCTTTCATTAGCTGAGTCCCCCAAGGTTCAATACTGGGTCCAATATTGTTTAACTTCTTCACCAATGACTGTGATGAAGGGGCAGAGGCCTCCTTTGTACCTCACTGATGGTACAAAGCTGGGAGGAGTGGCCAATGTCCCAGAGGGCAGTGCAGCCCTTCAGAGGGACCCTGGCAGGGTGGAGAGGTGGGCAGAGAAGAACTTCCTGAGATTCAACAAAAGCGAGTGTAGGGTCCTGCAACTGGGGAAGAATAACCCCATGCACCAGCACAGGCTGGGGGATGAAATGCTGGAAAGCAGCTCTGTGGAGAAGGATCTGGGAGCCCTGGTGGACAACAAGCTCTCCAAGAGCCAGAAGTGTGTCCTTGTGGCCAAGAAGGCCAGAGGTATCCTGGGATGCATTAGGAGGAGCATAGCCTGCAAACTGAGGGAGGTGCTTCTGTTCCTGGGGAGGCACAGCTGGAGTGCTACCTCCAGATCTGGGCTCCTCAGTTCAACAGAGACCTGGAGCAGGTCTAGTGGAGGGTAAAATAGAGGATTATGGGACTGGGGCATCTTTCTTATAAGGAAAGGCTGAGGGAGCTCAGCCTGTTCAGTCTTGAGAAGAAACAACAGGGAAGGGACCTGAACAATGTTGGTAAGCAGTGTGCAACAAGGATGGAGCCAGCCTCTTCTTGTTGGGGCCAGGTAGTAGGGCAAGAGGTAACAGGCAGAAGTGGATGCAGAGGAAGTTACACCTGAAAATGAGATGACCAAGCACTGGAACAGATTGCCCAGAGAGGTTGTGGAGTTTCCCTTAAGAACCATCTGGACACAATCCTTTGCAATGTGCTCTAGGATGACCCTGCTCCAGCAGGGAGGTTGGACCAAGGTGTTCACTGTGGTCTCCTCCAACCTTACCCATTCTTTGATTCTCTGTGTGATTGTGTTTAACTGTATGTGGGCAAAGCTAAGAACCCATGTCACAGCAGTTAAAACCACTCTGTTTCCACACACTGATTTTACTGCAGCTCAGAAGCATAAATCAAACAATACATTTTATCATATGCATCTTTTGATACAACCTAACCTTTTTAGGTGTCCAGGCAATTATTTAATTATTAAAATTAGCTATTGGGTTCATTCTAAATCTATATTCTAAATATTGTTTGTTGTTTACATGGTATTGAGTATTAGTTCTTTTAGAATATAAGGAGAAGCTTTTTAAATTATAGTGCAGTTTTGCTATTTGTATAAACACCTTTAGGTTCAAGATATATTGTATTAGAATTTTTGGGATTATGTGCTAATTTTTTTTGTTAATTAGACAGTTGATGAGGGAAAGAAATTGACATATTTACATGTAGTATTGAAAAATGTAAAAATTCGTTTTTATGCGGGCACATAATATCTGTAAACATAAAACATGTATTGATAGTTTTTTTAGTAGCCACAGATCAGCTGTAAATGATAAAAATTAAAAAGAAGTTGGGTTTTTTTTACCACAAAATTACTCTGGACATTAAATAGCGTTTTAGTAAAACCTGTTCTTTTGGCCACCAAGTGGTTTTAAACATTAAACATATTTTAAAAGTATTACTCTTCTCAGCCACTGAGCGACTGTAAACATTAAATATGTTTTATAAAAGCTGCTTTTCAAGCTACTGCCTGCATGGCTATGAATATAAATTTTGTTTAAAGTTGCTTTTCAGCCACTGAACTATTTTTTTTTGGTTATGCGCTCAGTTCTATTTATAATTTTTCAGAGAAGAAACAAGTGCAAGGTTTCACTGGCACTAGGCAGCTCTTCATTTATGACAAGTAATCATGTCCTACCCATCTTCTCATAAAAACACTGCAGGTAATAATAACAAGCCAAATTTTAAAAGGATTTTAATGGATATTTTGCATGGTGAGTGCATATCTAGTGTTCTAGTCACCCATATTTGTGTTTTACTCTGCAGTAAAACAAAATAATAAAAGCAGACATGACTGATATTCTGTACTAAAAAATCTTAGAAGTCTAAGAAATCAGTCACTGGTGGATTGTGCAAATCAATCAAGTCATCATCAGCCCTAGAGGAGGGCAAAAGAGAATGCAAAATATTCTCAAGATCACTAAGCAAATAGGAGTCACTAAACCAAATGTGATTAAAGGCTTTAATTCTGTGTGCAGAAATTCTGTGTGGCAAATTAGATGTAATCCTAGAAAGGCCTGGAGTCATAAGAAAAGTGTTCATGAGAATCTGGCTTTACAAGAACTAAGAGAAAAATCACTGATCACAAACATATTGTTAAGGACAAATTATTCTCTGTTTAGAGAATCCCATAAGGCCTAAAGTCTACAGCAAAGACACTGCAGATAAAAATAATACCTTAGGAAAAGAAAATCTACATAAATGAGGGGCCTAAAAATATCTGCAGACTGAGGAACAGAATATACAGGAGTATCTTCAAATGGAATGTCAGCCAATTAGTAGGTGTATCTCTCTGCCAACCTTGGATTTAATGAATGCTAGGTACTTAGCAGCTCTCCTTGTTTGTAGTAAGGAACAGCATAGATTGGCAATCCAGTCCAATATCTGTCCTGCACACTGTAGCTTCTTCCTAACGAAGGAACCTTTACAGATCTTGTGGGAACAGGAATCTGCCATCCCTCCAACCTTTTCTCAACAAGGATCCTGATAGAGCTGATTGAAACCTTTCCACAAGAGATATTTGGCGAAGTTTCTGTACAACTGAAAGGTGCAAACATGTAATTCTCTTAAAACTTTTTATGAAAAACCAAATGGCAGCCTAGTGAGCCATCCCACAGGTTAGCTCAGGTTAGCTCACAGGTTAGAAAATGAAACAGGTGGTTCCTGTATTAGTAAAGGAGCATTCTTTATATCACCCTGACAAGCCAAGCCCTGGCTGGCTTGGAACCCCTAGACAAGGCAGCGTTCTCTGAAGCTTGGAACATGGTGTGTTTGCCTGTTCCCTGATTTCTCTTCCATAGAGTTGATGACAAGACAGGTTGTCATGCTTTCCAGACAAGCTAGTCAGCTTGAAAGCTAAACAGGTCATAACTAAGTACGAAGAAGACCAGTGGAAATGAAAGAAACTGTTCTTTTTGTTAAAAACTCAGCAGTGCCAATATTGTTTTCTGGAGTGCATTTTTTTTTTTTTTTCCTATGGAATGATGCAGGATGAAGTGAAAATCCAAAACGATCTGAAATACCACAGTAAAGTAAAATTTCACTGTCTAGACATCCTTACTTGCCAGTTATGTCTGAGCACCTTTTGTGCAGATGCCAGCAGTAAATGTGAGATCATTGAGGATTAGAGAGGCAAAGACTGGAAATAGAAGGGGAGTTGACTTCAGGCAGGTGTGAAAGTAAAGAATGACAGCAGAGGAAGAGGAAAATCTTTATAGACTGTTCAGCTTTCCCTTCAAGAGCTTCTGGAAAGAAGCAGACTCCTTTAATACTGCCTTTGACTTGATTTAGGTTGACACTGCTAAAAAGACAACTATTATGTCTGTTAACAAAACCTCAGAACAGTTCTTTTATTTTCATAAAAAGCTTACAGGGTGTTAATGCATAAGCACTTAAGGTATCAGTATTCTTATTTATCAGTACAAGCCAACTTGTAAAGTAACACCTATGGAGCAGTCTTGAGGGAACAAGGAAACAGCAAGGAGCAGGCAAGAGGACCTCCAACCAAGGGATTACCTGAAGCACCATTCGGCACCAGGATTGATGGAGAATGTTGCTGTAGGTACTCTCAGAGGTGTAATTTCAGTGAACCATTCACATCTTGGTATATATTGTTAACAATGGATGATTTTCTCTGGGAATAATTTGTTGACTGCTAGTCATCCCACTGAGGTTGCATGATGCTTTGGGAATAGATATTCTAAATGGTAAGGGATAATATGAATCCTAACAAACAATCCAATAAAAATCTGGTCAAGAAGCCTACAGCTGGAGATAATTTCCTCAGTAATATCTCTCATTTTCCATCTGTGTTTATTGCTGTTAGTACAGTAAGCATCAATTTTATCATTTGTTGTGATCTAAAAGAGTATTCCAATTTATCTGAAGCATAAGAGAATTATGTAGCTAAGATTCCCACTTTGTAGAAACATCACCTTAGAAACCTATCTATCCTCTCCTATCTGTAAATTTCCAGAACTAGAACCTGGGAGAAGGTTAAATACACATTTAGGCAGATTATGATGTCACAGTCTATTTGGGACTAAGTTTTACCCAAGCACAATTAGTACTTAGCTATCTCTTAAAAAGGATTGTTGCTGGGGTTCACATACATGTCAAATATTTTTCTAATCCCCATTTTGTTAGGTGTAGGGGCTGTGCATTGCCTAAATTGCTGATGTCATTCTACAAAACATTTTTGTTCCTATTTTTAACATTTTTGACTTTTAGTCTGGAAGATAAAAGGTGTGTAACAGCAGATGATGTAGGTATAGTCCTACCTACTGAATACATCTCTATCAAGCCACATCTTTTTGTCTCCTTTCTAAATTAAACAGATAAAATCTTTAAAGTTCTATGTGGAAAACTTTTCATGTCTCAATCACTTACTGCTTTCCTCTGAGCCCCCATTACTTTTGCTGTCCTTTTAGCGATAAGGCAGCAGTAATCAATATTTTCAACAGCCTTGAGAGAATTCAGATGAGAAAGATGCCTGAAGGGAAGGTTCAGGTGCTCAAGCCTACAATTTATGGTCTTGCAGGAGATGATACAGACACAGATGATCAAATTATCAGTCCTACTTGCTACTTCTCTGGTTCAGTGGCTCCAAATTCATCCACTTTTTCTTGCTGCTTTCACTCCATATCACCTTATGCCTGAACACAAACCAAACCCTTTCAGACAGTTTTCAACAGATGCTTGATAGTCCTGGGATTCCTTTATGATTTTTCCATGTGATTCTGAATGAATCCTTTGTTCACAGGTTTTAAGTTCTAAATCAATATTAATCACTGAGCATAACTCAGTGAGGCATAGCACCTTGTTGTTCAAACAGTGGATGATCCTGTGTGCCTTCCAAAGATCATCCAGTTGTTAATATAGTGGGGGTGGGGGGGGAAAGAAATCTTACTTTGTTGGGTAGTAAAACCAGATTTACTACAATATATTAAAGCACTGTTTTTGGTAGGGTTTTTTTTTGCAATACTGGTGAGGGAATAAGGGAGGGGGACTCAACATTTGTGGCGGGAGAGGCAGTGAGTGAACAAATGTAAACAGCTGTTTTTATTTCACTCAGATTCTGACACTGCTGTACTAGGAATTGTTGCTACATAGAGTGTTGGATAATCAGTTCCCACATCAGCTTTTCTTTGTAAGAAATAAGCAAAAGAGAATTCTAGCTTTTCCTTCTGAAGAAAGTCTTATATAAATGACCCGAGAGGTGCCAAGAGGTCAGACTGTCTGCCTGAATCAAAAGATTGTAGCAAGGCATCAGCTCCTTAAATTCCAAAATCCATATGAAGCTAGTAATTGAACTGGCAAGCTGTAAAGGAGGAATCCTCTCTTTGGGCCACTGCACAGCAATAAGAGATCTTTGAACGGCTGATTTAAAGGAAAGATAAGGGATAAGTACTGCACCAGCACATCCTACTGATTTACTGTAGAGATGAAGTTGTGGCAGCTCAGTAATACCTCTGCTGCAACCTGGATGCTTTATATTTTAGCCACCCTGATCGATTTACTTTGGTTAGCACAAGGGGACAGTAACAGTGATGACAGGACAGGTTTTATGGCAGCATAGTACAGGAGACTTTGGGACACTAACTCACCAGCTACCTTGCAGGAATGTCCTGATGGTTCATTTCCAGTGCTGCTATTGCTCAGACTGCCGACATCAAAGACTACATGAGGCTGCACCTCTCCCACTGCAAATATGTTCTATGATTTGAGTATTGACTTACTTGTGGACACAGTGTGCATCACGTTGGTACTGCTCTTATCAACAGTAGAGATTTTAGACTCTTTTGTAGGGTCTTGTTCATGGAAGCTTTTCATCAGCACATTCTCAGGACAGATTTTTAAAGGCAACTTGGTGCTAAGAGTTTTACATGCATCTTGTGGGTATTTTTTTCCTTGATATGACTAACTGTAGGGCATATAAATGGTTTTGAAAACCCTAGTCAGTCTTTAGACTCCCAAATATCTTTTAATAGCTTGAGCTCTACCACTAAGTTCCTCAAGTTATACCGAGAACCCCTTATCTATAGAAATCTAACTTTTGCTGACCTACATTATAAATATGAGTCAACATGTCCTCGGAATTTGGACAGGTACTTGGAGCAATGTCTCTAGAGCCCAATCAGATCAGACACAAATCAAATTCAGCACTACTACTGATAAGTGAGGGCATGCCTTTGGGGGTTAGACACCCACATGCATTTATTTGTCTGATTCCACATGAAATATCTTAGCACCTGCCTGAATCTGTAAAAAAAGTAAGATTCCAGGATTTTTTTTCCATGGGTACCTGAAATGTCATCTAAGTCTGTCCCCAATCTGCTTGCACATAGAAGCATCTGAACTTTACACTGCTGAGCAGCTAGAAGCCAATTAATGCCTAAGCACTGTCAGAAATCATAAAGTAGATATACCTAATTCTCTTTCGGAAGCCAGTCAGTGACATTTTCAGAGTTCAGAGTTATATCCCATGCAAAATGTGGCTGGAGGAGAGGTTACATGTTTTTCATTTTTCACTGAGGTAGGTAGAAAACTCACACAAGATGCTGCAGATGCAGCTTTAATACTTTCCTTTTTTTGAATACTCCCTCCTTTTGTTTTAACCACCAGATTCTTTGTAGTTTTTCTTCCTTCTCCCTTTTTTTGGGCCTGATAAATATTTAATGATCCTACATAAAACAGATCAGCTTCCTCCTTTTTTTTTGTGGTTTTTTTTTTTTGAGTGATGCTCTTGAGAGAGCATTCACTTAGGAGGTAGGAAATAAGCATTCAACCAACGTATAACAGGAGAGTGACTTAAAAATATCTGTAGCTTATGTATCCACTGAGCAATCAGTGGGACAACATCATCTTCTTCATTTTATCACAATAGGTTTGCTTTAAACTGTTAACACAGAAAAGGGTTCAGAATTTTTATCCCCAATAAATAATTTCTGAGAAAGAAGATATCTAGGATACAGCTTTTCTCCTTGGTATTTCAGCACTTTTCCACTAATAAGCTCGCTTGTATGGATCTCTTTGTTAGGCATCTAAATAAAACCAAAGAGAAAAAACCTGCATCTGGGCTTATTGCATTTTGCAGTGCCTCGTTTTTATGATTCATGCCCTCAGTATTGTTGTGCATAGAAGCACCATGTAATGTCACATCCCTGCTTTATGGATGTAGTCTTGAATTTGGTGAAAACTGAGAAGAAATATTCATTGCAGAGCTTGATTCTTAATTCTTATTTGGCACCAGAACTGACAAAAACCAGACAGGATGTGTGTGCAAGGGAACGGGGGGAAATTACCCTAAAAACAGTATGTCTTTTGAAATACATTTGTGAAGGTGTCAGGAAAAAAAAAAAGTTGATGAATACAAAAGAAAAAATTAGGAAAAAGTTAGTAAAGCAAGTGAAGAATAGGACAAAATATTAATGCTCATTAAAAAAAATATGAGCAGGATTAGTTTAGGGAGTTGAAAACCATGATGTCTGTTTTTATGTGTGGAGCAAGGACTGCATGAACTATTTAAAATTAGGATCTGTGATTTTTTGTTTGTTTTTTTTATTTGGTTGTTTGCTTTGTTGGTTTTTGATTTTGTCTTTTTTTTTCTTGGTTTTGTTTTTGTTCTTTGTTTTATTTGAGATCAGGATAGAATTTTCTTTTGCAATTTTTACTACTTTTGATCTTTGGAAAAAATAAAAAAACTTGGATTGTATTTTTTTTAGAAATTTTAAGGAGAAGACAAGATTCCTTGAATACTGAATAAAATAAGATTTTACATAGTCAAAATGTAGACCTGGGTTTGATTTTTAATAGATGTAGATTCATCACTAAAATATTAACGTAACAAACGTTGAGCAAATATTTTCCTCTGAAGTGTAGAAGTCTGTATTACAGATATCTAGGGCATATTTAGGTGCATTTAATTTTAGCTCTGGTATTTCATAAGTTCAGAACTTTTTGAATATCAAGGCTTGCTTACCTCAAAGGTTTTAGAATTAATGAATAATCATAAAAATGTTGGGGAGTGGAATAAAAAGGCAAATTTCTAGACTAGAATCCTCACCTAAGAACCATCAGACTGCACATCAGCCTGGACAACAGTCAGATATGCTCTGCCTTTACCATTTTATTTAATTATTCTATTTTTTTCTCTTTTTTTTTTTTTTTTTTTTGTTAGTGGTGCCAACTTAAGCATTGCTTTTTATCTGATCTCCAGAGACAAGTGATTTTGATCATCAAAATAGAGTGAGAAATGCAAATCAGGAGGAAAAATCCCAGAGTAGGCTCAGAATAATGAGGAAATGATTTAAACTCCCATCTGATAAGAATTGTAGAGTTTCTACCTTAGTCATTTTAACCATGTGAAATACAGAGTTAGGGCTAGTTGTATCACCCTTAACTGTAATTTTCTGTATCCTAGCTCTGTTATACAAATATTGAAAATCTAACATATATGCATTTAGGTATGGTCACAAAATACTTGTGTGTTGTTCTGGTATTTTTTTGTCTTGTGTCTTATTTAAAGAACATAATGCATTGAAATAAAATCGAGGCATTAAAGAAGCCATCAAGTAGGACACAAGGGCTTAAAATTAAAATTATAAAAGAATGCTGCACCCTTCCTACAGAGACAGTTAAGCGTCTTTGTTTGATTTTACTCCTTTTTTTCCCAAGTCCAGGTATTTTAATTGAGAAATCATCATTTTTCTACACATTTCTTTATAAAACTAACAGACTACCAGTGAAATATTTGCAAAGTATATATATACTTGAATCACATCTGGAGAAGGATATGTTGTAGAGGTGATGGCTCTGAATTCCCAAATACGAGAAAGTCTTCTCAAAGAGGAATTGCTTTAAGTCTTGTAAAAAGATTTGTAAGTCCATTGTGCAATGACAGCAGAAGAAAGCAAACAAATGCTTTCTGCTTAGATTTTACAGCAATTAGGAAATTAGGCAAATAAAGAAAGTTTGAGCTTAAATTTTTCCTCAGAGCTCTCTGGTTACCAGTTATGCACCTGAATTTTGAGTTATCAATAAGGAACAGAAGAACATGATGAAGGCATGACCATGGAGAAAAGAAATGAAACTGTGTATTGTATTACCATATATCCTTCAATTATTTCAATAATAAATCCCAGTTACGTACTTTAAAATAGAGTTACTGGATCTTGCTGGCTTCAGTACCTTTTAAAGTTTTCTTTAAATGGAACATATGCCAAGTAGTGTGCTGAGTAGTTACGTTCTTAAAGCTTGCAGTCAGGCTTTCATTCACATTTTAGATAAATTCGAGGTTGTGCTTACCCAAGACATTTGGGCCATGGAGCAATGCAATAGGATTCTTGAGTGGAAATCCTGACCTGGCCTGGTATTTGTCATTTTACCCAGGGATAGCCCTCCATGAAGAGAGAATAACTTCTACTGCTACTGTTTGATCAGTGTAAGCTTTTTTCAACTCTCAAATGTCAGGGAAGGGAGAAGGATAAGCCACCCTTTGTGGCAGGGGAACTCAGGACAGTGAGGATGAAGCCAAGGGAAGCCCCAGAAAAAGACATCATGAAGCCTTCCTGCAGGTGAGTTTCAGTGCTGAGCTCCCACTGACAGAAGTTCTCTGACTAAACATCTGGGAAATTGAGATGTTCTGAGCATACACTATTTCTGTACTAGGGTGGGGATGTGGCGTTGGTGAGGATTGTGTAGATGAGGAGTGAGACTCTTGAAGGCTTTCTGAGTGGTGGTTTTCACTGCTGCCTTTTAAATACTCAAATAATGAGGCAGAAATTAACAGTTTTGGGTGTTTTCTTTGACATAGCCCAGAGTTAATGAGCCCCTGTATTTCTGACATTGTGCACACATCTGTCTCCAGCACATTTCTGCTCCCTCAGGTGGTGACTGGCAGATGCATGTACAGGACCAGGCAGCCATCCTTGGTGACTGGAGTCAGCCTCACAGCTCATGCACACTTGTTTTTCTCTTCACGCATTGTGCTTACAAATACTTAATCCCTGTCATAAAGTTTGACTGATAAAAAATAAAAAAATACAGTTTTCACTGTTAGAAATACCTTAATTTTTATTATCAGGAAGATAAACACTTTTAAAATCTGATCTGTACTGCATGCTCACCCATATTGTACTTTCTCTTATCCAAACTAGACAAATAAAGTGCCATATTGAATTATTTCTCTAATGTGGGGGGAAAAAAATGGGGTCCCTGGTTGTTTGATTTTTCCCATAGTTACCTGAACTACACACTGTTAACACTGCATCCCAATTTACAGATCACCAAATATTGTGCACTAACAGTGTAGTGGGATCAGTTAATATTGTCCATGACAATTTTCAGGTATTTTCATTCAAAAGAAAAACTGACAGAAATTCAGTTTTAAGGTAAAACAATTTCAGAGTCGAAGAACTGCAACTTCATTCCCACATGCAGAAACAGGTAACTCAAGTTCTGAGATAGCTTTATGTATCAGTGCATCTCAGAATCTTATTCTTCTCAGTATTTTTCCCCCTTAATCTCCCATCTCTATTTAGGGACTCCCTTCTGACAATGAAGTAGTACTGCAATATGAAGAATGGAGGCAAGCCAGAGCTCTCAGGCCCATATTAATCCTGTATATTTATTTTGTTTTCTATTTTAAGTTTTGTTTTTCCAGTTCAACAGGGGACATATTAGTAAATATACTGGTTTTGTTATTTACCTATGAGTGGAAAAAAATTCCCCTTTTCTGAAAAATATCACCTTTGTTTTAGAAGAAATGGAATCTTCCAATACAGAGAATTTTGTGAGACTAGCTCTTTTAAAATCAAGATGTGTACTCCATAAAGTAGTATATTCTGAAAAAACAATTGAAAAAGCTATGAAAATTGTATCTTTCACTAGGCTGATGAATTCCCATGATCTTTTATTTATACAGCTGTTCACATCAGTTCTGAATGTTTTTCCACTGTATTTGTAAATTAGTTCTACTTGTGAGTAAATTCCCAAGCATACCTACAGATGTTATGCCCCAAATCTGCACAACAGTGTATCATTTAATCTTAAACCCAATTTCAAGCATATTGAAATACTTTAGATATAAAGTATGCAGCTTTTAATTTTAAACTACTTTTGTGTAGTGTGTCCATTGTGTATCTACACATCTACTAGCAGATGATCCACACTGATTACCTGCTCACTAAATGAAGAATACAGAGGAAAATTCTGCTAGAAAAGTTTAAGATACCAGGAAAACAATATAAGAATGTCGGGCATTGGCTGAGAGTTTTATCTTAAGGCACATTTTCTCACCTCTGCTTTAGTATAGTGTATTATACAACATTCAGTACTGTTCTTTTTTTTTTTTTTTTTTGTCCAGATGCCATAGGAAAGAAGAATGACCTTTAAAGATACTTTTTTTCATACACTTGTTGGGTTCTTTTTTTAAGAAAATGCTCATTGTGCCCTTCTTTTACATTTGTACAAGAGGAAACGTCATGTCACACCTTGGTAATAGACAATGTATTTACTTTTGCCACTGGTCCCTTTCATTAAGTAGATCTTTAACTTGTGAGCAAGAATTTAATTTTCCTTTCTTGTCCATTTTTTGTTTGAGGAGCCACACTGATATAGAATTTTCTTGCTTCACAAATCTATGCTTATGTTTTGAAGTACATATGCTGTTGCCCCGGAGAATCATCAGGACCTGATTTTATTGGGGAGTAAGAGATGTATGGAAAAACTATTTATCTTTATTTTAATATTTATTTTAATATTTCTTTTAGTGACATGTAAACAAAGAGTTTTGACATACAAGTAGTCTGTACAGGTAGCTGCTTTTTCTTAGTTCACTGACCTGAAAAATTAGGAACACCTAAAAAAATTGCAATCAAAGATTAAAATTTCAAAACCCAAATAATTTGAGCTCTCATAATATTATTTCAGAGATAATTGTGATAAAGTTGTTCCGCACAAATATAGAGACATATCTTTGATTAAGATGAGCCTGCTATGTAGTTCTTTTTCTACATCCAAAATTAAAACAGTGTTTAGGATTACGTTTTCAAGGGGGGGGAAAACCATTGAAAAGCCTTTACAAGATTTCTTAACATATGAAATGTTTATTACTAAAGTTTTCCCTGAAGATCCATTACCTTTTGCAACATGGCTATTGCAAACTTCTGAGTGGATTCAGTTGGGCACTAACAACTGGATCTGAGCTCAGCTTGGGGTCTGCATGATTCTCTTGTGCACATCAAGATGATTTTAACAGTAGAGCTCCCAGTGTGTCAGTATGCAAGAGGAATGTAATTGCAGATCTTTCAACATGGTTAAATTTTTGGTAATAATAAATGTTTCCAGATTTTTGATGGTTGTGCATAGACATCTCCTAGGATTTTTATCTTCTCTCGTGACAAATATCAGCATAGTTTATTTTCTTTTAGAAGAGGTTAAACACTACATCCTTTATAACATGCACCTTGAGTATTTCAAAAGAATAAGCAGAATTGGCCATGTTCAGGTCACGCTAGTTCATCTCTCCACCTCCTACCTCAGTCTTGTGCTTGTCATTAGGCTATTGAGCTCTGAGCACCCTGATGGCATTGGATGGGTGCACTGCACAGTCAAAGCTGGGGCTACTGATCTCTAATCATCCTCAAATTTACTACAGTGGTTTTCCCTAATGTGCAGTTTTATTAAGCTGCCAGGAAGAGCTTGATAAATTATCTTTCTATGCTTGAAAACCCCACTGAGCCTTTAAAAGCCAGGTGATAACACTGAGAGACTGCATTAAATTCTAATAGAAATTAGAATAGAAGGAGGAATATATATTTGTGCCTAGGAATATAATTTTTATTGCCATTGCTGTAGGTGAAAACATCATTAATGTTTGAAATCCCATATGGATTTTTTTACACAATTCAGATCACCTCTGGGAAAATTACAATCATAGAATGCAGAAGATGTAAGTAAGATCAAGTGAGTGATTGCCTGGCCAAGGAAATGGGAACTGCCCATTTACAGGGGACATTTTTCATCTGTCCTCATGTGTTGTCAGCCCCAAAGGCAAGTGTCTAGAGGCATCTATTCACATCTGGCTCCAGGCACAAGACGAGTGGAGGCCAAAGATCAGGAGTGTTTGAGAGCAAGGCTTTGGAGGGTCTCACAGTCAGGAAGCTCCCTGAAGCTGTTCCTGCTGCTGTGCAAAGTGGAGGTGATCTGGAGGGAAGACTCTGAGACACAAGCTAGCCTGAAAGACCCGGAAAGCACAGGTATTTCATAAGCAACATAACTGAAATGGCTCATAGAGAAGGTGTAGCCTTTATGATATAACATACCTGTTATTGTTTGTGTTTTTAAAAGCGTGGCCTTATTTTAACAAGATGGCAGAGCTGAGGGTGGCTCTTCTGAGGGAAGCACAGAAGGGGTCCAGAGAGCCCTGTCCACTGTGCCCTAAGCCATGAGCCAAATCATGACATGTACATGGCTGTATCAAGTGAGGCTCCACCAGAACCCAGGTCTTTCTTCCCTGTTGGAGGCTCTAGGCAGCATTAGGATCAGTAGTGATATCAAAAGGTAAAAAAGAGAATTGAGCTCGCTGACAAACAGCAGTTTTAGACAAATGCATCTCCGGTACAAGGGAAGTTGCTTCAGTTCTCTAGAGTTATCTTGAGGTATCTAAAGTTTCTGAGTTTGTGTTTCAATCTGCAGAGTACTATGCTAGGCAAGCGTGATATTTTTGCAGAGAAAAAAAACTAGAAAAAGGGGAAAATAACTTTGCTCTCCTGATGTTATACTGCAATCTGTTTAACCCCTGAAAGTTATCTTTTAGTAGATGTTTTGGCTAGAGTGTGGGAAACTAAACAGAGAAAATCTGTGTTAAATATCAGCTGAATATGATTTGAAATTGAAGTGATAATAAAACCTGAAAAGAATAGTTTTAAAAATGGGGGGAAAAATGCTGCTTCAAGGAAAAGGGAAAAAAAAAAAAAAAAGTGAAGCAAAAAATTCATATCACATCAGTCTAAGCTGTGATGCATCAGAAGCATCAGTATGGGACAGCATGTATTTACTACATCTCAGTGTGCTGTTCCAATGTCTTTGTACTTGCTGCTCTGTGTAATCATCACTCCCTGTTGGATTCCATGTAAATTCCAAGTGCAAGCAATACTTATTTCTTCTGGAAGCATTTCACTCTACAAAACTACTGCACAAAGTGATACAATATTCCCATTGCTCCGTGGTCCCCTTTTTCTTGCAGCCTTATCTTTCAGCCCTCAGGGACTGAAGCTGCATCTGCTGCAGAGCTGTTTCTGTAATAGCTCTCTGAGAGCCTGTTCCAGGTAGTCTCTAATTAGACACACCCAGATGGTGGGCACCGAGCAGATGTCCTGCCAGCTTGGGGTGGATATGGAAGAAAGTTTTCTCTTGGCGCCCTGTAGTTTGTCTTTCTAATGTTTTTTCCCCTCAATTTTTCCTCACAGTGAGCATTTGAAATGTTTGCTCACCATTTCTAACATATAGAGCAAACCCAGGCACAGTAATCTAAGGTACTAAACATTCACAGTGTTTGGTGCAGTCTGAAGCCTAGACATGTTGAACTCATGCTACCCACACCCTGTCACGAACAAAACTGCTCACCTGTGCTTTGATACACAATGTTTATCAGCAATTAAGATTTTATTCTTGGAAACTAGTTAACAATTATGTTAATATTGCCAGAGACATAAGTAAGCACACTTAATCCTGTCTGTGTAGCCAGCCTTGCAGATGAAATGAATGCAGATAGCTGGAATAGAGTCTGATATTTTCAGTCACATGAGTCACATAAGAAGCAGATCTCCAAAGTACAAAACAGTTTTCTGACAGCTTGTTTTCACAGTAGAACTGTACTTTAAATGTTTAGCCATATCTGACATTGAAAAGGTTTTGAGGCAGAATATTTACTTACCCAGCAATTTGACCATCATGTTCACAGTGCTGTGTTTCATGCTCCATTTGCCATAAATGTTGATGTGTTTTTCACAGTATTTGGGGCAATGAAAATTTTAATTAAAAAGATTCCATATTATTCCTTCACCTTTCTAAATGTGATCAGGTACAGAACAACTAAAAAAAAATAATAAAAGCTCAAGTGGATTTGCAATTCTGTCCTGTAATCACTTATGTTTCAAGAGATTTAACAGTCAATCCTCAAATATCATCTCTCTATTGTATTGCCTTTTTTTTTTTTGAATACAATGATTTAATTTATTAAAAAGCAATTATCACAAAATGGCTGTGCATCAGACAATACTTTATGACATAAAGATCTGCAAAATATGTAACCTAAGAACTTGTGCTGGTTTTGGCTGGGGTAGAATTAATTTTGTTCACAGAGACTGGTGTGGGGCTGTGCTTTGGATTTGTGCTGAACATAGCATTGATAATAATTTCTGAGTATTTTTGGTTTTGTTATTGACGGGCAATAGCAAAAGATGTTTTTGTTATTGCTGAACAGGGCTTACACAGAGACAAGTCTTTTTTTGCTTTTCACACTGCTGAGGGAGCTGGGGGTGCTTGGGAGGCTGGGAGAGGACACAGCCATGACAGGTGAGCCAAACTGACCAAAGGGGTATTCCAAACCATATGAAATCATGCTCAGCATATAAATTTCAGGGAAGAAGGAGGAAATGGATGAACATTTGCAGTGATGGTGTCTGTCTTCTAAAATCACAGTTCTGTGTCATGGAGGCACCTGCGTCATCTCCCTGCTCTCCTGGAGATGGCTGAACACCTGCCTGTCCTTGAGAAACAGTGTTTTCTACCTTTTTTCTTTCTGATACACTCACCAGTTCTACTGGCGGTGCAGTGAGCGAGTGGCTGTGTGGAATTTGGTGGCTCGCTGGGGTTAAACCACAACACTCCATTTTGGATGGTAACAAAAAACCTTCTCAGTGTTTTTAACCTTCTTTACAGCACAAATCCAAAACATAGCCTTATACAAGCCACTGTGACAAAAATTAAATCTACCCCAGACAAAATCAGCACAGAACTGAAGATAAATTTGAAGCATGGAAGGTTGCATTTGTGAATCAGAATTCTTTTCTTGAGGGGGTTTTGAAAACAGCTTTACAAACTTCCCTGTCAAGAAGCACAGCTAAAATATGTTTTCATCATTCTTTTGGGGATATTTGCATAATATTATATTTTCACAACCCATGTTCTTGCACACTACTTTCTGATTTGGCATTAATTATCTTTAAATATTTTGTTATTTGTGAATGTCTTGTATGAGAAAGAATTACACTGTTTTTTAATTTATGAATATGTAAGTTCTTCACTAGCAAGTTCATAGTCATGCTACTGTAAGATGAAAGGTAAGGAAATAACAGAGGTCTATATAACAAAAATATTATTTATCTCTCATCCTTTGAAGATAAAAGAGAGAGAAAGAGAAAGAGAAAGAGAAAGAGAAAGAGAATGAGAAAGAGAAAGAGAAAGAGAAAGAGAAAGAGAAAGAGAAAGAGAAAGAGGAAGGAGGAGAAAAAGAGGAAGGAAGTGGCGGAAGGAAGTGGCGGAAGGAAGTGGCGGAAGGAAGGAAGGAAGGAAGGAAGGAAGGAAGGAAGGAAGGAAGGAAGGAAGGAAGGAAGGAAGGAAGGAAGGAAGGAAGGAAGGAAGGAAGGAATCAAAACCCAAACCAATAACATAAACTCTGAGAATTAGATTTTGACAGAGAAACAGGGAAATGACTCAATTTTTTCTTCTGACCAATATGGAGTTGTTGAGACCATCTGAAAATATACATACAGCCGTTTTAAAAGCAATATTATCACTAAATATGTTGCATTTAGTTATACTTTTAATTTAGGTAAAGGCAAACCAATTCAGTGAAAAATAAACTTTCTTCTAAAACATTTCTTAAACCAATACATCAAAGATGTTCTGCATCTTTGCAGAAAATCTTTATTTTCCACTTTATAATAATTTTTAACAATGCTTTAACTCATTTTCTAACTGAAAGGGTTGTCAAAAATTCTGAGAAATCACAAGGAGAAATGTTTTGCAGGTTTTCCTGGCCAAAAGCAGATTTTTAGAAGCCTTCTTGAAAGATTTTTCCCTAACAGGCTTTCAAATTCAATTGTACAGACTAAACACATTTAGAAAAAAAAATAGGAATAACCAGCAGACTCCCAAGCCTTTACCCAACTGAAATTAGAACTCCAAAATTCTTGAAATGCACCCATGATAGTGAAAATGTATTATTATAGACACTTAGAATATATACAGTGAAAAGCTTTTGATCTTGACATCCACTGAAGCCAGGTCAGTGATGCTAACCACTGAAAATACGGTTGAGTGAAATTAATAAACATGGATAACTGGCAGTGGTTCAATATATTCTGGACAGGCAATGCAATTGTGCTTCCGATAGCGTTTTTTGAAATATATGTTAAAGTCCATTGCCAGGCAATAGCTGCAAAAAATAATTATATTAATTGAAAATGTTGCTGTGTCTCAAAAGAACCATCCCCATATTTGAGCAAGCAGAAGTAATGGCATATAAGGTCCTTATCTGGTTTCGGAGCAAAACCTCTGTCTTGGCTTGAACATTTACTGCAGGCTGCTGAAGCCAGGCTGGAGAACATTGCACTGGGTTCAGGTGCAGAGAGCTCACAGCCAATGTCCTGTCAACTTGGCTGCACCAAATCTGACCTAGAGAAGATGGTGAATGCAGGTATGGCAGTACGTGTCAGAGAGCACCTAAGGATGCTACATCTCCTGATTACAGGGCACAAGAGCAGACACAGATCTCTGCAGCCTGTACTATTCATGTTGTACCTGCTGTTAACCTTGTCAGCAAGTGGCAGCAACATGGTGCACTGGTTGCTTGGCTGTGGTGTAAGACAATCTTAAGAAACTAGTATGGACACTAAAAGTAGCAAAAAAACCAGTGTGCTCTCTTCCTGGGATAGTTTATGTTGTCATTGTAATTTGTTTGATTTTTCAAACTAATCAAGCTCTCGTTCATCTCAGTGCAGCAAGGCATTAAATAAGAAAACCTAACTAGGTAATTTTAGATAGCTTAGTTCAGGGGTAGAGGAAGTTGTGGTGCAATGCATGCAATCTCTCTGCATCACTGCTTCTACTGTTATTTCTATGTTGGTGTGATACTCCTTTTTGTGTTTTAGCTGACCTTCTGTCTCTTTGCTCTTTGAGTATTTAGTACCTTCCAAAAATAGCAATAGTGAAAACTTAAAAGCCAGCATGGTCCTTATAAATGTAATTATAACTGAGCATAATTTCCCCTTTGTCTTTTGAATGAAACTGATGAAATGTACATAGTCATTGATCTTAAATGACTATTAACTCACAAAATCAGAGGAAGAAGAGAATATTCTCTATAAGCCTTAGTTATGTCTATGTTATTAAATTATCTTTGCTGGTCAGCCTATTATTTGGTGCTCTGAGTCCTTTCTCTTCCTGCTTTTCCTTTCATTCTTATCTGCTTTCCCTGAGAGTAAGTTATATATCTGATTAAACGGTAATTAGTGACTTCAGTGGGGCTGCATGTGTGTAGCTGAGAATAGAATTTTGCCTAAAGAATTTTTAAAATCAAATATGTAATAATTAAAGGAAACTGAAGTGGTGAATGGTTTTTATTTGATGACCTAAAAATCCAAGTAATTGACAGCAAGTTTTCAGAAGAAAGAAAAAGAAAAAGAAAAAAAACCTTTTCTAAGCATGTGAAGTAAGGGGAGGAAAGGACACAGTACATAGCATGTTTGGTATATTGTCCTTTCACATTTAATTTTAATTTGATAAAAATCAGATATGTGCATATTAAAGAGAAAGTTAAAATAAATTCAACTGCAGGAGTACATCTTTAAATTTAATATAAAATTAAACTCAGAGTCCTCTAATTGCTTTTCTCTTTTTCAATTAAACCTTACAGCATATTCATCATATAATTATTTTAACTGCAATATTTAAGTAGCATGATTCTTATCATTTTAAGTGACTGGAGAGGGCTGGGAAAAGAGAAATTACCTGCCTGGGTTCTGAAAAGACATCTGAAAAGACATCTTTATTTAGTTAGCTGTTTGACATGTGGCCAGCTGCCTGCAAGTTGAATTCCTGTGTTGCTTGGGAGGCCATTGCAGGTGTCACCAGATAAAGCCCACAGAGAAAGAGCAGAGGGCAGAAATTGGAGTGGGCAGCAGGGGCACCAGGTTGCAGCCATGGCTGTAGTGCTCCTCATGCTCCGTGACCCTGACCAGCTGTCTGTTTTTCTGTCCCAGAGTGGCTCTGTAATAAGGTGCTGATAACCATCTGTCAGCAGTCCCAGAGCTTTATCCCTGGTGAGTGAAAAGGAGTAGTGGGGAATTGCATCTAGGTAGATACATACTGAAAAGGAGGGACAAAGGTCTTATCAGCCTTTCTGTGGTCTTGGTATCTCTTACAGAGGCTTTTCTTTTTCTTAGGGTAAAAAGGGATGGAAGTTTGTTGTTAAATATACTTACATGAAGGTGTGATTTGGTAAGTCTTTCTTGTATGCCATATGGTGACATACCAATAACTTGTCGAAGATAAATCACTAGCTCTCTCTACTTTACACCAAGCAAAATACAGCAAACCTGGCAGCAGTCAGTTGTGGAGATAACTGCACGAGTTTTGGCTTTACCAAACCATGAGTCCAGAGAAAATACAATAAATTATGTAGAGTAAAACTTCTGACTTCATGTTTGGAGAAGAGAGATTGCTTCTGTAGGAAAAACCAAAATTTCATCAAAAGGAAAAAAGTCTTTAAGTTGCTTATTGTTTTATCATTTAATAAATTAGTTTTGTGCAAATATGGACAAAGCACACTGAATTCACAAATGTGGGAGCGTACTTTACAAATTTTGTTGGAGCAAGAGCTGATCTCTAGCATTGCTGCCTCTAAACAGTGGTATTTGTCAGGAAAAACTCATGGTTAAAGGCCCTACGTGGATTAATAAAATATGTTCAATTCCTGTGTTTCATATGTAAGGGACAAAGGATTTGAAATCTCATCATTTGCATGCTTCTGTTTTCTAGCTAAGGCTCAGTTCTCATCAGAAGAGGTTTTCCTCACACTGTATGGGTTACATACTAATTACAGTAACACACCTGCCATTTTCAGTTCTTTCCTTTTGTGAGCTTCCACATGACCTAGAAATGTGCACTTCCAGCCCGGAAGGCCAACCATGTCCTGGGCTGCATCCAAAGCAGCGTGGCCAGCAGGGCAAGGGATGGGATCCTGCCCCTCTGCTCTGCTCTGGTGAGACCCCACCTGGAGTGCTACATCCAACGCTGGGGTCCCCAGCATGGGAAGGACATGGGCCTTTTGGAGCAAGTCCAGAGGAGGGTCATGAAGATGGTCAGAGGGCTGGAGCACCTCTCCTATAAATACAGGCTGAGAGAGTTCGGGTTGTTCAGTCCAGAGAAGAGAAGACTCTTGGGAGACCATAGAGCACCTTCAAGAACGTAAAAAGAGCCTGCAAGAAAGATGGAGAGGGGCTTTTCACAAGGGCATGAAGTCATAGGACAAGGGGAAACGGCTTCAGACTGAATGAGGGTAGAATTAGATCAGATATTAAGAAATCCAGAAGAAATTCTTTACTGTGAGGGTGGTGAAACACCGGAACAGGTTGCCCAGAGGAGTTGTGGATGCCTCATCCCTGGAAGTTTCAGGGTTTGATGGGACTTTGAGCAACCTGTCTAGTGAAGGATGTCCCTGCCCACAGCAGGGCTGTTGGAACTAGATGGTCTTTAAGGTCTCTTCCAACTCAAACCATTCTATGATTCTACAAGGAAATCTGTCTTACTGTAGCACAGCTTAAAGTAAAAGGCTATTACATAGTTTCTTATAGAGAAGTGCACAAATTTCTTATTACCATGGAGTGAGGGCAGAAAAAAAGCTAAAATATTATGCTTATTTCAATATTTCCTTGTAATGATTGGAATACAAATACATCTTTTAGTCCATTATAATCAGGAAATGAAAGGGATGAAAAATGAGATACTGTTAGGATGGTGTCTTTCTAATGGTCACATATTGTTAAATCCAGTTAAGAACATAGAGTGTACAAAACCCGGAGAGAGAAAAGTTTAAATAAACATATAATTCCAGATATATACTTGCAATGATATTGAAAGACTTACTTATTAAAGCGAGTCCTGCCCCACACCATTAGTAGAGGGTGTATGGAGTCCTTAGTCTGTGGGGTTTGCTGTCAGAAAAATTCTTTGGTGATTTGTGCAACAGTCTCTAAAACATAATTCATTAGTTGTTGCCAATAACAGTCATGAAGTCTAAAAAGGGCAGAAATAGTTAAATTTTTAACAATTGCTTTATTTTGGCTTGAACCACTGAATTTTTGTTTATTTAAGGAATTCTGGATGAAGACTCACTTATCTTGACGCAAGGGCACTGGTGTACCTGAATTAAAGTATGTCCCACAGTTACAGAGTCTGGCTCAGAATATCACACTGAAGTTAATGTCTTGAGTCAAGCTATCTGACACCATTCATTTCTTCTTTGTTGACAAAGGACTTACTGCAAGGGTGCTTCTGCTTAACCTTTCTTGCACTGCCACTGTTCTTTAGTTAGATGCATTTCCCCAGTGAAAATAAGGAATAATGAAAACATAAGTCAGCCTTTGCAACAGAGTCTAGGGGCAGCAACTAATTTCAGTGGAGGCAAATTAAAAAAAAAAAAAAATTTGAATGCATTCTTACACTGAGAGACATGGAAAAGAACCACAGTCAATAAGAACAAGCATGCTAGAGGTAGAAGTCAGATTCTGTCAAATTTTGGATTAGTGTCATAACACCTGTATCAATTTTTTAACACCATTGAGGGTCCTGTCATTTTAGTTAGATTTCACTAGATGAGTTGTTCTAGAAGTGCACTTATGCAATCCATTGTGGAAACTAGCACTGGGCTTAAAAAAATTAGTCAAGTTCAGCACATTTGGCTGGATCCCCAGATACCTGGAAACTAGTGTGAGTTACCTTTCCCATTAAGCATATTTTTTTTTTAAGAAATAAATTTGAAGTGATAATCAATCTTCCTTTTTCTGACTAGGGAATTATTACCCTAAAAAATCTAAGAAATTGTTACAGAATGCTTTTTTAGCAATTACATGATTCACTATTAACAGTCTAGGCACTGTGTAGTTTTTCTATGCAAGCCTGTTATTACCATCATCAGTTTACAGAAACCAAAACCCAAGAAAGGGGGACTTGACAGAATATGGAATCCTGCTAATTATATATGTGAAAAGTTTTAACTTTCTCAGGTCAGTAACAAATACATATATATATACACACACACAAGCAAATGTATTTGCTACATTCAGGCCACAGATCCAATTTTTAAGCATTTATATATGCAAAATTAAGATGTCAATGTCTGGAGATAACTTTAATTATATTTAGTTCAATGAAAAGTACATAGAAAATAAATAAACAGAGAACCAATCAAAAGAAAGTGAAAGCTAAGTTTTTCTGTGAAAAAATCAGGCAGAGAACACGCTCACAAAGGTAAGACTTCTGCCATTATCTATTAGTGTTGTCCTGAGAAGAGTTTGAGAGACTCCAAGTTTAAATGGGAAAGAAATTTTGAGCAAGGAGGTACTTTGATTCCTCAGAGGAGTTTGCTTTCAGGGCTTTCCAGAGTTGTGATGAAAATGAAACTGGACATTATAGGTGCTCTTTTTTTGGCTCAATGTATGAATTTATTGCATTAAATAGAGAAACATTTGTGCTGTATTCACTTAGAGTTTGTATGCATTGGTGCAAAATCCCTGGGCATGCACTGTGAGAAGCAGCTTTGCTCCCAGGGCTGCCTGTGCTCATTAGCACATGTCTGTGCAGAGACTGACATGTCCCATATCTCAGGTGGATGGATGAACATTCTTATGCCTGTGTGGCTTTTAGCCCTGTGTTGGCACCCAGCCATGTAGGAAAGTGTCCAGAATTAGCACCAAACCATTTAGTCTGTGTCTAATCTATTTTTTTTAGCCTGCACTTATCAGTAAGTACAGTGTTTATATAAGTGCCTTGTTCCTCAGGCACCTCAAACTTTGTTGCTGATTGTTCCAGATATGTTTGGTCTACTGTCGTTTCTGTGCTGGGAACAGTAATGACAGGCAGCCTGTGGAATAGGAGTCACCTCTGGGGAATGGAGGCAGACAAAGGCTCCCTCTCTGACAAATGCTACTTTAAGCCTGATGAAAAACATAATGAATTTTCATTAAGGGTCGACCAGGTAAGGATGTAGGACCCTGTAAAATGGTCTTCTGTTGTACTCAAATGAAGGATCAGGCAAAACTGAATACTACCTAAGATATGGTATGAAGATAGAAAGTGGCTAAGATTCTTGCTAAAATGAAAATTTGGACTTGTATTTGCTATTTAAGGGCTAGGATTAATAACAGAACAATAGATGTAAAAATATTTTTTCTCTGAGAAGAAATGCTAATAATTTGAAATGGCCATTTAAAGCAAATCAGAAAAACCCGTGCATTTATTTAATGGATAGACTCAGCTCCAGCTTGTTTCAAATCTAGAGATCAAAATTAATAGAAGATAAATTAAATATATTAGCCAATGGTAAAATATTCTGAGCAGTCTTGGAAGACAGACATGGGTTGCTTCCTACTGAGGGAAAAAGTAGGGGAGTTAGGTAGCAGGTTTTGCTTTTCTTTTTATCTTTTTTATTTTTAAACATGGCAAGTTTTACATCAGCTACAGGATCACAAGAGTGGGTAAGGTTGGAGGAGACTACAGTGGGTCACCTGGTCCAACCTCCCAACTCAAGCAGGGTCTTCCTAGAGCACATTGGACAGGATTGCATTCAGACAGTTCTGTAATATCTCCAGTGAGGGAGACTCCACAACCCCTTTGGGCAATCTGCTCTGGTGCTTGGTCACGTTCAGGTGGAACTTTTTTGTGTATCTGATTCTGCCTGTTTCTTCTTGTCCTAGCTCCATCCTGTAGACACCCTTCCTCCAGAAACTTATACTTATTAATTAGGTCCCCTCTTGGTTGTCTTCCTCCAGATTAAACAAGTTCAGCTCTCTCAGCCTATCCTGAGGTGCCCCAATCCGTGAATCATTTTTGTCACCTCCTGCTGGACCTGCTCCAGGAGCTCCATGTCTTTGTTGTACTGAGGAGCCAAGAACTGGACACAGCACTCCAGATGTGCCTCACCAGGACTGAGCAGGGGGGCAGGATCACCTCCCTTGACATGCAAGCTATACTCTTCCTAGAGTACCCCAGGATCCCATTGGCCTTCTTGGCCACAAGAACAGACTGCTGGCTCGTGGACAGCTTGCTGTCAAACAGGACCCCCAGGTCCCTCTCTGCTTTGCTGCTTTCCAGCCCTCAGCCTGTCCTAGTCCATGGACTTAATCCTTCCCAGGTGCCTTTGTTGAATTTTAAAAGGTTCTTATCTGCCCATCTCTCCAGCCTGTCCAGCTCCTTCTGAAGGGCTGCAGAGCACTCTGGTATTGGCCACTCCTCCCAGCTTTGTGTTGTATTCTTGTCAGTACAAAAACAAACCCAAAACCAAAATTGAACACTCTGCTACTGAATCACATGTTGGGTCATCTCTGCCCACCTACCCTTCCTTGAGAAACAGATGCTATGACAAGTTTATGTCTTTAAATAAAAATCAGCATAACATTCATAAATGCATAGGACATGGATGAAATGGTGAACAAGGATACATTGATTATTAAATACTATCTATGAATAAGAAATTGAAAGCTTCCATGGACCAAATTCCTCATCTGGCTAGGTGAATGGCACCATCTGGTGGATCTGTCTTTTGGAAAATATTTCCTGGAGAGTGAAGTCATAACTAAGAGGCTGCTCCTCTACCGTAAAACAGAATATTTTGCAAGAAGTGCTAAAAGTTAAATAAGAGATGAAGGAATGTAACAGTTATTAACAACATAATTTTCACCATTGTTCATTTTGGAAATTACCATTATATTATGCACAATAAATGCCATGTAAGTAATAAAGAGAATCAGGAAAATTAGTCAAAAACAATTTGTTAAGTGTTTACTTGAACTCTCTGTTTGTAGCTATGAGCATCTATTAAAGAACCTATACAAAAAATTCTGTAAAATAGTTTTCTCAACATGGTAATGGAGTACAGGAAATTCAAATAATATATAGATTCAGGGAGTTTTTGGGGGACAAATGCCCTCATTTACTCTTTCATTACATTGCAACTCATTTGATTTGAGGATTTCTGTAGTAGTAGTTCTTGCTTTTCAAATCCAATGGCAGTCACTGGTAAAGGCATTCTGTTGGTTACCAGAGCATTGGAAATCTGTTATCCAGTCAGTTATTCCCACACAGGTAACACAGGTGACCTTTATCCATGGGAATCTTTGATGACAGCATGTGCTGGCACCTTCTTCCCATGGTATTTTCCCTGCTACATTGCACTACTTGTAACTTTTCAGGTAACTGGATGAACTGGATACACTCCCAGACTTCTTTTCTACCAAAGGCCATGCAGTCTTTGGGATCCCCTGCTCATGGATGGCTGTGCATGAAAAGAATAGTTCAGAAACATGTAATCCTAATTTATAGTGAAGAGGAGAATCTTGAAGGTGACATTTCAAAAAAATTTGCAATTATCCTAAATAAACAAATAATACTCAAGTCAATGTAAAATAATAAGTACAACCAAGCAGAGTCTTTCTTTGTGTGGCCAACAACTACCATCTGATGTGCTTAAGAGTGCTCAGTGAGAAATTCTTAGAATTACTTAAGGACAGTAATTTTCAGCTGCAAAATTCAGTTACCATTGGGAATCCTAGCAGTCCCAAGCTTGTAATAGAAACATATTGAAAGTGACAAAGGAGAGTTAATTATACATTTTTACAAAATGGTCAAAGAGTGCATTCCTTCTTTCAGTGTGGCCTTCACATGCCTACTGAATTTTAAGAAAAAAAGACTGCATTCTGCATTATATTTAGCTGCAATAAAAAAAGAAATGAACAAATATTTTCTCCACTGTCTTCCTATGCATTTCTCCTCAACGAGTCTCCATTAATACTAATTAATATTAATTTTCTTTTTTTAAAAAACTTTTGGTTATTAAAAAAAGAAAAAATCACAGAGGTATTCAGAGTAAGACAAATGAATACATTAAACCCCAGAAAATCATAAGTGGCCTGATACTGCTCAGATTTCTCATTAAGGTGTCTATATTGTTTACTTAGTGTATTTTTTCAGTATCTTGACATGAAGTCTGTTGTTGGCACTAGGTAAATGGGGCCAGGAAAAACCTTGTTGTGATGCAGTGTGAAATGTTTCCTTTGCAATACGTTTCCAGAAAATACAAAGTCACATTTATTCATCCCATAGTTGATTAAAAAGATTGAAATGTGTCAAAAATAGTTATTTTGAATATAATTTTACTTTATAAAATAAAATGGAAAAGAATATGAAAACAAGAGATGTAGGCTGGTTTGTGTTGAAGAATGAAAAATGACTGAATGCGCTGCATCCAGAAACATAGTTTTGTGGGAAGGAGACAGTATAAAACAGTTTTTTGATTTTTTGTTTTTCTTTTCTCTTTTCTGTAGAGACAAATCTAGGGGAAATAGAAGCTGCCTCAGGAACATTTTTTCAAGCTAGACCTGGGCAAGGTTCAAGAGTGAAAGACCTAGAGGAGAAAGAAACAGGGGCACAAGGGAGATGGTTGCATAACAAGCACAGTAGGGTACGTGTCAGGAAAAATGGGGAGGGTAAGCAAAGGTAGTAAATAACTATGGGAAACTGCAGTATAGACTGGATGGATTTCCTCTATGTGGCTCACTAGATGGAGACCATGGGAATGGGAATAGGAATATGGCTGGAAATTACAAAAGGTATGGGTCTTCTCAGCAGCCAAGGAGAAGAGCTGCAGTCAGTCCAGGCAGAGTATTACTGTTCTCTAAAGAAAGATTACTTCTAGCAGCTCGGTGGATGACTTGGCATTTTTATTGCTTTGGGTTGATTTTGCTTTTAGATGGTAACTTGTCCTATGACTAGAAGTCTTAATAAATTTGAGAGGGAAATTGAGAACTTTCAGATGCTGGAAGTTGGAGCACCTCAACATGCCTTTGCCAATACCTGTGCTCCACTTCTTCTAAAGGATTCCAGAGTTGTAGAAAAATTAAAGAACAAAACTGACCAACCAACCAAACTAAACAAAACCAAAAAACCCCAACAAAACCAAACTAAACCAAACAATAAAAAAACCCACAAACAAACAGAACAAACCATGTAAAAAACCAGGAAAATCACAAAAACCCCACAAGCAAACAAAACGTTATTCTGCTGCAAGAATAAGAGACTATTCAACTGGACTGCAATATCTTTTTTTTTTTTTTTTCTGTAGATCTTTAGCAGTTAATAAACTAAAAATGAATGCTAAAGACAACTGCTGTCTTATGCCTGAGGCTTGCTACTAATTTTATCCCTGCTGAATAATTTGGATCTCATTTCAGGGATCAGTTAAGTTGACAAATGTGATTGTGGCTCTTGGGGAAGAAAATTATGTCAAAAATGTTTATATTTGGGAAATAAATGATAATTTATTAAAAGCTGGGGGTTTTTGTCTCCTCTAGCATCTGTAACACATAGATTGAAGTACATTTCTTAAAACCTTTGAAATTTTTCTGTGAATCAGGTTTCAAGTGAATTAGGTAAAAGAATCTTGGCTACCATGTTTTTCTAAATGCTAAAATCTTCAAAGTGATCTAATAAGTAAGAGAAATGTGATAAGAAACATAAGATTATAAATTATTTGGAATCTAAACACTCCTTTTTTTGAAGATGTTAATGTCTCTTTGCAAGGGGGAGAAAAATATTTTGGATTTCTTGTATTTATCTGTGATAAGTGACATGAAGTTTTGTATTTTAAGAGTTCCTACAGAGTTCAAGCACATATTTTGGATACAGAATGCATTGTCAGTTAGTGATTTGAATAAAAGAATGCTTGAACAATCATTCAGGCAATGCTTTCAGTCAGTATTTCCAACAGAAAGGCTGCTCAAAACCAACTGACAGCTCACAAAGTCAATTATGAAAATTTAATTTTTATCCATTTTCTCTGGATAATTATCAACCTGATGGGAAACATCTGGTTTTTTCTAGACTGATAGAGTTAGATAGATTTTGAATTTCAAAACACCAGGAGTATCTAAACACACAGTCGTTTGCTATCTAAGGTAAGGACAAGTTTGTTGTTAATTTTAGGATGAACAGGATCTCAGCCTTCTCAAACAGGACTTTAAAATGGGAAGTGCTGCATAAAATGAGCTGAAATAGTCTTAACTGTCTAAAAGATAAGAATAATAATTACACTTTGCCACAAGATACACTTTTTGACTAGCTTTGAGAACAGCTTCTTTTGTCATCCACGGCTAAACAAGAACTGTTGGGGTGGAGCTCTGGACTTACCTCTGGCAGACAGGGAAGAGTGGCACATACATGAATACAGCCTTTAATGTCACCTGGAATAACCCCAGGACCACTGGCTGGCTCTTCATCTGATCTGGCATCATTCCAGTTAGAAGCTTTGCAGCCACAACCCACACAATCAGTATAACACAGACTATCCCATGAGGGTTCAGGATTATTGTTAAATAACAGAAGAATTAAAATTTAATTGATAAATGAACACTGCCCATATTTTGGGATGGGCAGGTACCTAAACTTTTATAGTGTTGAGATTGAGTCTCAAGTGCCTGAAGTTAAGCAGTAAAACTTCAGTACCCACAATTAGGCCACACTGATGAAAACAATATTATTTTTAAAATAGAGCAATCTTAGAGTTATTGTCTTCTCCAAACAGAGGAGGTGGGGATTTTGTCCCATACTTCAAACCTCCTTCTTCTCCTTATTCTCCATCATATTTGTTGCTGAAACATTTCCTTGAATCTCTCTTAGGAGGTTAAAACCAAGTCACAAAAGTCAAGAATGCTACTGAAGTCAATTTTGTGTCAGTGAAGAGTTCACTCACTGAAAAGCTCAATTCAAGATGTCTTGAATCTGTTTTGCAGTTAGCAAATTATGCATACATAAAAATGTATCAGAGAAAATTTTTACTGCAGTACTCCAATTTATTTAGAAGACTCAACTTCTTTTTCTTTCTCTGCCAGCAGTGGTCTTATTCCACCTATCATAGATAAATCTATGTCTTTCAGGCTCACTGGATAATATTGTTTCAGGTTTCTGAAAACACAGATTTCCATTGATCAGGAGTGCTCATACAGAAGGAACTGAGATGGAACAAAATGAAAGGAGTAACATTGCATGAGCCAGGAAGCTGTTTTAGAAAACAGGTGTACACCCTTGTGAATGATTAAATGAAACATAAAAGTATATAAGCAGTTGCATGTACAAAATTTTCCAGAATGGTAGTCAGTACAAATTTGAACTTCCTCAGGCAAAAAAAATCATCTGAACTGAGAACTCCCACAGCACACCTGAGTGTCTTCACTTCTAATACAACCCTGGAAACAAAAGATTTCTTGCTCTTGCCTGTTTACTGTGCTCAAAACTGAAATGCTTTTCATGTACTGACCAGCATTATGCTAACTTAAAATCACATTTTTGCTTAAGGTTTTTTGTTTTTTCCAAAAGCCACAAAAGTCCTTCAGTTTTTAACAAATCGATCAAAAAGAATATTGGGAATTTGCATAGCCACAGGTTGAAAGATGATCACTTCTATAATAAAATATCTTCTCTCATTAAATATTGTTCAAAATAAGCAATATCATAATTCTTTCAGCTCTTGAGATTGTTATTTGACTGCTTCTAACTGTAGTACATAATTCTTTCAAAGATATGAATTTAAGGGATTTGCAAAAGAGAATGTGCTGCTTCATGTCTTACTTTGGGATGGTGTGGTATTCTGCATAATGCTGCATTTCCAAATAATGTGTATTATTATGTCATGATCAATGATGCAACAGAAGGCATCTCTATTACCATCACACTACAGAGCACCAGAGGTCACTGCACATTAAACTGTCTTAGAACAGTGTCTGCCACTGAGGGTCTGAAGGTTCCTGTTTTCCTTTTATCATGGAGAACCTAAGAAACAGTAACATGTTTTGCTGAGTAACAGTCTGGTAAGAACAGCTCCAGATCTCTGTTACCATCTTCTGCTTCTGTCTTTCCTCATGCTGAGAAAAACTCTGCATGCAGTATCCTGAAACTGAGTTATCCTAAGTAAGGCAGAAAAAGAGGAAAAGCATGTTTCTGTGACCTTTTGGCAAAGAACATCTTCCCAGTTATGCCTGGGAAATGCGTTTTTCCAGTGAAACACTGACATTTTCTTTGGCTCAGCGGACTTTTCCTAACAAAACTGGATGTGAGTTCCCACTCTGGCAGCACACAGTCCAGAAATCTGCCTGCTGAGGAGGATGCTTGAGGTTTTGTTTACCAGGACTGTATTCTCAAAGCATTAAATTGATGCAAATTATGAAGTAAATGAAAAATTTGATTTAAGGTTCAGATCAACAAAATAATCAGACTGATACACTAGAAGGTTTTAAAATGATTTTATGAAAAAAATATCAAAACCTAATGCAAGCACATGAAAAGGAGGGAGTTGTCACACTAATATAAAATATTTGAGACAGGAGAGTCATGCTCAGTTTTAAGTGTGTATATTTAAAACTTCCATGTGTGTAGTATGACCTTGTGGTTTGAATTCCTTCTCTCTCCTAATCATGAAAATGTTCTCTTTTAATTGCCATGAAATTGGCCAAATATGTGTAGTTGTACTATGATAGCATTTTATACTTTCAGTTAAAGCTTTCTTGCTAATTAAGTTGCAACTGTTCCTGATGTGAAATAATAATGATTCTTATGTAATGCCATAGTATCTAAAGGCTCTGGAAAGAATGTGATGTCATACTCGGCAGTAGCATGATGCAATAGAAACAGAGCTGTGTGACAAAACTATGTGTGATGAGAATTTGGCATCCAGAGTATTTGAAACCCTCATGGTTTCAAATAAGCCCTTAGCAACTACCTATGAACAGTAGCATTGCATCAAGTGCACACCTACCTTCCGACATAGCTTTAACCCAAAATCACCCAGTTCACATGCTGAAGGAGGGCAAAGGGGAAGATCTGCTTCAATAGTGCACTCCTGGACCAATTTAAAGCACTTCTATCATAGCCATAAGAACAAGGATACAATAGTTCTCTGAAGGGAGGGAAGTCTGTTTGTGCAGTACAAGTCAACAAAAAGCTAGGGCAGAAGGAATCTCAAGTTCATGTAATGCATTTCCGTGAGGATCAGCACATATATGTCAGCCCTAATGCATGTCTGATCTGTTCCCAAGAACTTCCCAAGACAGTGACACTACAATCCCTCCAGTGAAAGAACAAAGGGGAATTAATTATGCGCTTACCATTAATATGAGGGCTCTCTTTAAAGTCTGTCCACTTGTAACCTTAATGCCTGCATGGTTTTCCGTTGCCAGTTGTTTGTTCCCACTCTGTCTCAAGAGCCTCTGCTGCAAGGATGGTTCAGCTGCATGTTCAAAATCCTCCAACTGCTGTGAATTATTAAGGAAATCTGAAGCTGACCTGAGTTTGTACCTTTATAAGTCATTAGGTTGTCCCCAAAACAGGGATGGGATTTCTGAGAGGGAACATAAAGCTTAGATGAGAAGAATTGCCACAGCCAGCTCTGTTTAAGCTCTCTCTGTTCATCCATCACAAACCTCTGACACCCTTCACTTCCTTGTACTGTTCTTGTAGAAATGGAAATTAGATCATTTGCTTTGTTTTAGGAATAATTTGTCCACTTATTGTGGTGAAAGGTAAGAGGTATTTGGAAATGGTATGTTTCATAGTGTAAATTGGTCATAGATAGGAATCACACCAGGGCTTACACAGGGGCTTATTATCCTGAGGGTTTTCAGATGCTGGATTTATTCCCCCTTTTTTTTTTTTCTTAAATACCATTTTTGATGGAGAATGTGCCTGATGTCACCTAAAGTAACAATCCCTCTTTTTCCATTTCTCTTATTCTTGCAAAGGAGTTTGCATAAGGGGGACCTCTTGTCAAACCTGAGGATATCCATGTTGTTCCATGTTCTGAAGGCCCTATAGTCATACCCCCATGGTGGGTATTTGGGGTTTCTGTCTCTTCTCACCAAAGAAGGTTAGTGTAGTTGGATATTGATGTAGAGAGCTGCATAGAATAGTATTGACATTATGAATTAAGTCACTGAATGGATCAGATTACATTTTAAATTTTAATGCAAATGTATAGGGTAAAATTCTGTAAATTCTTCAGTACTTTGATCTTCAAGTAGCAGGAAAGTCTTCAAAGCAGTATTCTGATTAAATAATCAAAGTCAGCAACTTTCACAGAGAATCTCATTGCATACTTGGTTGTGTAGAAGTCACTGATGTATTCTGAAGGGTTTTTTTTGTCTGTTATCGTGACTCTGCCTAATCCAAGATTGCCCTCGGCATATTTGTAGATTTTGAGTAGAAAAAAGTGGTAAATACATGAAAAAATGTTAATGAAGATGGCTCTGCATCCTTCCTGAGAGATTTAGCAACAATATTTTAAGTAGGTAGGAAGAAATGTGATACAGGCAATGCAAACTTTAGAAGTGCTCAGTCATCAACATCTCCAAATGCCTTTTCCTTGAAATGTTACCACATAAGTACTTCATTCTCTTACCAATTCTTGAGCCTAAGTGCATGACTCCAAATATAATTGGGGAAATGGTCTTGATAAATTTCTTTATTTCATTCAAAATTTAAAATATTTTTTCACCAAATACTGGTGTTCAACTTAATTTTGCTTAGCTAAAGATACCTGGGTGAATACAGAATTAAATTATTTATGAACAGGTCCAATATTTGGTAAAAAATATTGAAACAACCCAGCCTCCATATAGCATTAGAGCATCTACTGAGATACAAAACCAGGTCTCTAGCTGACATTCACTGTGAATGACATTTATTTCACAGTAATTTTTTTTCTTGTATCCCCTGTACAGCTTAAGTTTTCTTATTACTACATTCTGAATGAATCATTTGACATTTGAAGAACTGATGTGTGAAACTCTAGCTCATGAAAACTTCAAATCACAAAATAGTGGAAGTAACACTGTGACTCGCTTTCTCCTGAGTTCTTTATGTGATGGCCACCATTTTTGGCATACTTTATTTTGGGGGCAAGAGGGCTTGAAGGATGTCAGGAGGAGTGTCACAATTTCAAGTCCTTTGTCACACATTAAGAATCTCCAGGAGCTCTTCCATAAGAAAAGTGAATGCTTAAAAATTCTTTATCTAATACTCTTTTATCTGGCATGAGAAGAATCTATGCTGTTGAAAGGACATGCAGCTGATATTAACAATTCCTGTCCAGGTAAATATCATAACAACCATCAGGTTGCATCAGCTTGGATCACTTCAATGAGTGTATCACTTTCCTTGCTCAAATTGAACTTAATACTTAGTATTTTCTTTGAACATTTATGTCTGAAAAAATATTTTAATCACACAGAAACAACTCTACAGATTAATAAATAAAGAGCAAATCTTTGTGCTTCTGTTTTAGCGTTGACTCATTTTTCTTCAAGCCTTTGAGATATCAGTGCATTGAGGAAGACTAAAATTCATTATTCTTCAATTCCACTGAAGAAGGTATTTCCCAGAACATGTCCAATTTCCAACAGTGGTTTTGGAAAAGTTGTCTGGTTGAGACATAGCATTTGATATCATAAAGGTTCTAATACAACTTGAACTACCTCTCTGAAGAACATAAACTAAGGCAGCAAAACCATGCTTTTATCAGCACAGAAACATCTACAGTGGGAGATTTGCCAGCACAGCTTTCATGATTAGAGAGTGTACTGGTTATTTTTATCTCACCTACCCTAGCCATAAAGGTATTCTGGCACACTTAAGTCCCTGTTGAGTCATAGCCTGAAAACTAATCAAGTTGTCAAGATGATAAAAGCAGAAGACAAAGCTAATTTTTTCTATTTGCTAAATTTCATATATATATATATATATATATATATATATATATATATATATAAGAAGAACTTCTGTCATATTGGTAAGAGGAAATCAATCTTGAATACAGAAAGGAAAAATCACTCTCCAGAGGTGTATTTCTCAAACAGATAGATATTAAGCTTAGTATTAGCTAATTGGTTCCTCTGCCATTCTCCTTATGCATAATTTCCAGCAGTTACTTTACCAGGCCGCTCCTTTATGTCCATATTGTGTTTAGACTATTAGCTGCTATTGCAAGCTTCTAATTTTCTTTGGAGATGTAACCTTTGTGAACACTATCACAGCCTTGAGACTGTGTAAGACACTGACTGTCTTTATAAATAAATGAATGCCTAAATTAATAAAAATAAATACATTAAATAAATATTCAGTGAATAACAGGCATTATTAGCTTAGCCACACTGAGTTTCTTGACTCTGGCTAAACCCCAACAGATGACGGTACCAAAATAAAAAGAAAAGAAAAGAAAAAGAAAGGTGAAAGAAAATAATTGCTTCACTGATTTCTAAGCTAAACAATTAGCTAAAACTACCACAGCAGGTTTCCCCTGTTTTCCCTCATCATCCATGAGGGAGACAGGGATGACCAGCAGGGAAAAAAAAAAAAAAAAAAGCCAGCTTCCATACTCCCTGGATTGTTGCCAATAGAAGTTAAATGTTATTCTAGACATATTAGAAATATGCTTGAATATGCACTAAATGCTGAGATTTGCAGCAGCTGCTTTAAGCTACCAGCACAGCAAAACTATTAGCAAAAGGCTGCCATTCTTCATCAATTACAAAGGGGAATGGCAGTACTGCTTTTGTGGCCATGGCCACTTCTGACAGCTGAGAGAAATATATATGTTCAGGGTGATGTCTGGAATGCAAAACAGGAATAAAGTGTGCCTCCCTGATTGTGTCTAGTGTTCAAGATATTGATGGAGCCAGCAAGCTTGTGTTATTATCGGGGCTGCACAGCCATGAATACATTAACTGGAAGCTGACTTTTCCAAGTAAAATATGTCTTTCTCACATTACTTTTGTGGGAGTCAGCGTCCAGAGTATATATTCAAAACTTATTACTAGTAATTTTTCTATAGAAGATAAGCCCCAAAAGGACAATGTCAGCATCTCTCTTTACAAATGCATGTGTCTTCTGAGCACTGGAATTTTGTTGAAACTACTGGTGGCAGGTCAGGGGAATATTTATTGAGACACGAAATCTCCTGATCTGAATTGCAATGTAGTGCTGCAGTGAGCCATAAATTCTCTTCTTTTTTTTTTTCTTAAACTTAAAAAAGTCCCAAACCCACAACTATGAAATGTGTTGATTAAGTTTTTACTTGAATTCTGATAAGAAGATGGATGCTGTTTGTGTTGCCATGGCACTATTTTCGGAATTGTTTAGAAAGAATATTGCACAAAGTAGTTGGTTTCTATGCCAGCAGCTGTACTCTTCCTTCACCCTTCCCATAAAAAAAAATATTTTCACAATCATCTAATTTCTTTCAAAATACTGCATAATGCATTTGGAAGTGGAGAGGTTGTGCAGCAAGATGATGACAGTTCTTTTGACTGTACTAGGAAATCATGTCTTACCGTGAAGTAGATGAAACTACCTTTGGTAGTCCATTACAAAAAGTAATTCCATGAAAATTCTCATACAGTGTCACATACTCATTTCCTACTAACAAAAGACAGGAAAAGGGTGAACAAGAAAAATGGCAAAATCAGAGCCCAGAATTCAAAGGAGAGTTGAGGTACGAATCTGCTAGACAAGATTACCAAAGCAGTGATATCTTTGTTATTGGTGAAATTCAAAACCTGGCAGGATAAGGGCCTGAGTCACACTTTGACTGAACATTTGATCAGTGTGGAGTGGAGAGAGGCTCCAACCAGAGCCTATGGAACACCTGAAATCCTGTGATATGATAATTTCAGCATCCCTTTCTTTCTCAAATAACCTTTAAGAATTTCTGCTCCCATCCAGCCTTCTCTTACCTCTTCAAAGACTTGAAGCAGGCCACCCTCATTTCCTCTGTAAAACAACACTGCTACCACCTAACTGAATTTTGGCGTTTGTAACCAAACTTAATGGGATTTGCAGCCATAGAGCAAGATGTTCTTAACAAGAAAATACATAAGATATCACCATCTTCCTACTAGTTTGTCTTTGCAATTCCACTGACTATGCATTATTTTTATTTTTTCAACAATCATGTGTAAATAAGTCTGCTCAGTTATTCTCATAGCATTGAATCATCTCATTTTCCTTTACAATGAAATAACCATTTTATCTAGTCCCGGACGAATTTAGTGTATTCTTTGTCATGTTCTTCAGGTCAACAAATTAAACATAAAAACCTCAGATTTCATGCTTGATTACTTTGAATGACAGAAATAGCTCCACAGAGAGCAAGATATACCACCCCAGCTACACTTTTCTGAAGGTAGAATTTATTTCTAGGTTGAAATAATAAAAATATATTTTAGTCTTTTATATGGGAAAAAAAAACCTCAAGAAAGATAACCAATGAATCAAATACTCTGTTTCAAAATTTGGGAGGGTCTAAACTTTAAAAAAATTTTTAAACAAATTTTAACATTCATAAGCAATTTGAAAATCTCAAACCGAGTATTTAAATATTTTGAAATTTCTTTGCAGTACTGCTTGGATGAAAAGAGATTCCATCAATATTTGTCTTCTTTCAAAGATTCTTCTTTTTTCGGCAAAAACACATTTTTACCAATGAGAGACTGTCAGAAAAAAAAGAAGGTAAATGTTCTAGAAGTCAAATCAATATTTCATAAACATTTCTGTCGTGGTATAAACTCAGATGTCCTAAAATTCCTTACAGTTTTTCTGATATAAACAACAAGGCTTTTTTGTTAGGGCTATTACTGTCAGTTTTGCCAACAAGTTATAGATCTTAGGCTCCATTCTATTAGCATTTATTGACGAGTCTCCTTTAGTTTTAGCTAGAGTAAAATTCAGGTGAGTATGCTTTCTGTGATTTACAGTATGTTAGTTTTCAATACCACTTGTATTTTTTCAAAGAAAACACAATCTTTAAAATTCCATTCCATTTCTTGAGCTGGTTTAACATTATTTTTTTTTCTCTTTCTGAAACATAAATAACTAAAGCACATAATTCATTTTTTCTGCATTTTATTTTTCCTTACATCAAATATGTGTTGCTTGCACATGAAAAATTAAAAGTATATTTAAATGTTGACTTTCATATGGGGTATTTCCCTAAAAAGAAACATTGTGTCTTTTTTGTTCATTTCATTACTCCATGCAGTAATGTAAGTATATATTTTAATTGAAATGTCATGAAGTACAGTTAATGTGATCCTTCCTCGCTACATTTGTGCATTAAAGATTTACAGCTTTAGTGCCCTGCAATATTGCCTGGAAAAATATAATTTGATTTTAGAGTCTACTTTTAAAAATACATTGGTTTAATGCTTTGCAATAAAATAAAGCTTGTTAGATACAAAGAGCAACGCTTGATAATACTGAAAGGATGAGAAACCAATTTCAGAAAACCCATTTAAAACATTAAGTATGCTTTTAAATAAGTAAATGACTGGAGGCATATTAAAAAATACAAACCAACATGCCAGATCTCTCATGAAAATATAAACTTTACATATTATCTGTTAGTTTAAAAGATCTGACAGGTGGATTAATACAGCTGAAAATGCTGTCCATGTGAAATGGATCTTTTTCCATATTCAGTGCCAGCTATTTATCAGACTCTGTATGTCTCCCTTAACAAAACTGAGTTTGTAAATCAACTTTTCCTCCTCCATTTGTGCAATAAAGTTGACTACCTGAATCATATACCTGAGATATCTACATGAATAGTCAGTATGTGCAGGAATCATCAAGCACCTCAGTTGGTGACAGAATTTTCAGGCACTTTAATGCCCAGTGTCTGCTTTCTTCATGTTTCATCATCACATTTTTGAGTGAGGAGATATAGATATGGATTTAGCTGTGGTGCTTATTTTCATTCATTCACTTATTATTTGCTAATATTTTCTTTCTTTTAGAAGTTGATTTTAATGAAACTTGCTGTCAGCTTAAGAACATGATGTACCCATTAACTGTAAAAAGTGATTACTAATCAAATAACACCTACATTTTTCAGTTTTCCTCAGGAGATAGATATTCCTCTTGGAATATTTCTCTTGGAATCGCTTTTCATTCTCTATTGCTCAAAAAAAAAACATAACAGGAGAAGTCTGATGCTGTCATCGTGCAGCAAATGTTTTTACAATGCTGGTACCAAACCTCTCAGCACTGCTGTCAGTCATCACTGTCATATGACGAGATTACATGGGCAGGGCACTGAAACAATTGTCCTTCAAACAGTTAACCTTTGCTGTTTCTTTCCTGTCGAAGTCATAGGACCTTTCACGAGGAACATCTCTCAGTGAGGTACTCCCAGAACTAAACTTCGACAAGTCCATTGACGTTCATTTCCAATTCTGAACATCCTTTAAAACTCATAGATTTTCACTGCAGAAAAGTAGCAGTCTTAAAGCTCTTGCAGTATTCCATGGATATTCTTGAAAAAAATGCCAAATGATGTCCAAATGCACAATGCTGCTTAAAACAGGAATGGTGGAGACAACACACATCGCTGTGCTGTTTTTTGTGTAGGCAATCTTTGCTCCAAATCAGCACTGAAAATTCCAACATTGAATTGCACAGAAGATCATAGGAAACAATTCTTCAAGGCTGATGGGAAAGCCTAACAATGTGGCAGTTTGTTTTGTTGCATATTATAGTTTGAAAACTATTTTATTATGGGGCAGTGAGGAAATGCAAGTAAATAGATTAGCAAACAGAAGGAGGAACAAGAAATTTCTGTGGATTTTTGCCATTTGCAGTGAATTTTCAGCTTTTATGGGCATTTCATTTTTGCTCCATTGGTCCATTTTCAGTTGTAATGTAAAGAAAACTGCACTAGGTCTGGTCTATAGTTATGGCTGAAAACAAAGTGATAAGGAATGCTTCCTCCACGGTATTTCTAATTTTTACTGAGCTGTATTGGAAGGACAAGGGTAGTCGTGTCTGGATTATAAAGACAACTACCTGAACTAAACACCTAATTTCATACTCTAAAGAATATGAATTCCAACTTTAGGAGACTGCAGTGCAGTTCTTTAATGTATTTAGAGCTTGGTTCACTTGATCTTACTGAAGATTCAGGGGTTGATTGACCAAATACTTGTTTTAAAGGCAACTCCCATATTTTACTTTCATGGTTGTCTACTTTTTCACAAAGTTGTGGGGCATAATCCTTTTTCAAAATTTTATATTGAATTTTCCCAAACCTCCATGCTGTATGTGTTATGTAAAAGGATTTTGCAAAAAATCATAAACTATTTATAAGTATCTTCTGATGGTGGACATCTTTCTCTTTCTTCCTCTTTATGCCTCAGCTATTACCTAGATGGCTGCTAGCATGGAGCCAAAGAATTAACAGTTTTATTCTCACCTTTTTTCCAGTGGAACAAGAATTGCAACAGAATCCACTAGCAACTGGACTAACGTGTCTGAAATATCCCTGATCATTGCTGTATAACAAAAATGTGATTACCTGTGTTTCTTTGCAGGAGCATATGTGCTTCAAGTGAAGGCAACAGATGCTGATGATCCCACTTATGGAAACAGTGCTAGAGTGGTTTACAGCATTCTTCAGGGGCAACCATATTTCTCCATTGATCCCAAGACAGGTAAATAGTTTATCAGCTACAGTGGAAGATTTAAGCTTTGGATTTTTTGATTCATGTGGGCAGTATCAATGAACAAATATGGATCTGGTTGATATGGCCAAAATCCAGAAGAGCAATTTCCCACATGATTCAGTTTTGAGTATTGACTAGCTTTTTGTGAATTACAATGTGTTGTAGAAACAAAAGAAACATGCTCGTCCAACAAAGTCTAAAATATCTCTACATTGAATGATTATTTTTTCAATGCTTTACCATTTCCCTAAGATCAAGCTTTGTCTTCTACTCTTCTACATGTTTCCTTTTTTTTTTGGTTTTTTTTTTTTTTCCCTGATGATTAAGTTTTTTAACTTGGGTCTTCTCAGCATTTTTACTTGCTGAACATACAGTCAGAAATTCTCCAGCAATTATTTTTTTTGTTATATTGAACTAATTTGAGACTGTGGAACAGCTAATCGTCTCCTCCCCTCCTCTTTTCCTGGGGCATATTATCTTTGGGGTTACTGGATGTGTGAGCAGAAAAAGATAATATGTTTTAAGAGACTGAAGTATTTGGGAGGTTGGTAGACATGTTAATTGGGTATCTTGTCCTATATTTCTAAATGTCATTCATGATTCTATATTTAGTAATTCAGTTGAGGAAGCGATAACGTACATGGTGAATGACACGCATTGTGGCATCCTGAGTGTGCTACAGGGAAAGCCATCCATATGCTCCTTTCAGCAAATAGTTTCACCTTCCAGTATAGCTGTACTTGAATGTCAGATTCAGGGCCTTTAGCCCTGATGGTGGAGCTTTGTAAGGCTGTGAGCACACCAACTCCATTGTACACGTTCCTTTGTTCCATGCTCCATTTAGCAGGAGATCATGCTGCAATTTGCAGTGAGCAATTTTACTTTTCAAACTGAAATAGGACTTCTTCGAGTGTCTGGGGAAAAAAAAAGTAGTTGCCTTTATACTTAATTTTTCATTTCAGTTTTGTAAAGAATGGGTATAAATTCAGTGGCAAGAAAAAGCTTTACTGGAGCCAACATTGGAGTTTTAGCAAGTTTCACAAGAAAAAAAGAGTAGTTAGTGGTACATGGAAGAACTATTTTTCCAATGGCACTTTGAATGACTGTGTCATATGTTCTCATCTGTTAATCAGTTGAGTTAACCATTGGTGATGGCCTGCATCCTACAAGCTCTGGAATGTCATACAAACCTGGCTATTACCTTTAATGAATTACTCGTGCTAAAAGAATGGGTACATCTGTAGAGGAAGACTGGTGTAACAATAGCCCAACATAGTTTAAAATCCTATAGCAAAAAAGAAGCATATAGATTCATGCTTCTACAAGCATCAATAATATGCTGTAACATGTCTTACATTAGGAAGTTCACAGTATGAGAATTACTCATGGGTCCAGCTGTGACTTTAGAGGTAAACAGTATGTGATTAACACTGCACAGGATGAGGCTTAATGATTTGTTCTAAAATCCAGAAGTCCAGGGCAGTACTACAGATCTGCTCTTTCAAAGTCTTTATTTTATAACTGAGGAGTTTATACAGTAGTTTTTCAGTAGAGAGTTTTACTGCCAGAAATCTGTCCTGAGTGCTTTTGGCAGGAAAGGGGAAGAAAGCCATTTTGGTACAATGACAAACTCAGAACTGCAGCAGGTGAATAGGCATTTTTTGTGTTTGTTGGTTTGTTTTGCCATCACTTGCATTCCAGAAACAAATTTGAGACATAATCTTGCAGTTATTTAAAGAACCCAAGAACATCTATACTAAGTTTCTGCCCTGTTTCATGTTTACAAAAGTGATGGCCTGGTTAGTTCTAGTGAGAGATGAAGAGTAAGTGTTTAGTGATGTACCCCTGGAATACTCTTCTAGTTTTGAAAGAACTTGTCCTTACAAAGTTCCTGGGTGACTAGCAGGGTCAAAGTAACTAAAAGTCTGAAATTATTTCTACTTCACAACTTTTCGACTTCCCAGTAGATTTGACTTGTCCAGGAGTACAGCAGCTGCACACCCACTGACTAGAAATTCCACAGCAAAAATTTATCTGGCTAAGAACCAGCTCCTCTTGCTCTTTTTTTTGAAAGAGGGGCATCTCTTAACTTGTTTTATACCTCATACATTGCATAAGACAGTGAATGGTTTATTTCTATTTATAGAAATATTATAATATAGAAATATTTATATATATATATATATATATATTAAAAATATAAAAATAATATAATATATAAATATATATTTCTATTTACAGGTCAATATTCTCCCTGAAACAACTCTGTTTTAGATTGAAGACTTCTTTAACAGAAGCCATTCCATCCCAGTAATCATCCCTCTCCTCCCCAGGGTGAGAAAGCTCACCCAGTATTCAGGAAGGCAGCTGATATGGATGCATAGAGCTGTCTAATAGCACTTCCCTTCCCTGTTCCTTCCCAATCAGTTCCAAACATTGTTTATGTGTTTAGCTTCTACTGCACAGATGTTGATACGTTTGTGGAAATTTCTGTTACTAGCTCAAGGTCCCATTGCAAAGTAGTAACAGAGAAACCACTGACCATAAGTTTATGCGTGAAATAAGGGCTGTGTTTGACAAGCACACGACTTAGCACACACTCCTTCCTCAAATCACTCCTAGTAGGTGTTACTCTGGTATGAAACTAGTACACTTAAATTGTTTTTAACCTCTGTGGGTCTGAATGTCATAGCTGCCCCTTTTACTCCTTGTCTTTACTGACCTCCTAAACTTTTCCATCTTTTTGTTGGAGATAAGCAAACCATGTGGAAGCTGGAGAGTTAGCTTTCAGTGCTATTTCAGGGAGGTGACATGCAGTACACTACCTACTGGAGAACAACTGTTTGAATGCCACATTCTAAGGCCTGCAATCTTGTATGCTGGGGGTACTTTTAAATGCTATAAAATTTCTCTTCTGATTTTAATGTGAGGGATTTTTTTAACATGAGAACTTCTATTAAAACAGATAACCTCTCTTCTCTTTCCTCTGTATATTCTCTTTTCTTATGAAGATGTCCATTTCCGACATGAAAATGTCCTTTCCACCTAATTTTCTGATAAGTTTTTGAGGTCGATATTCTTATTTATGGCTAGATGCAACCAGGTTTTGTTAGTCTTTGCATTCTAGTCCATCTTCTGACTTCAGTTAGATTATTGAAACCAAATTAGAATCAGCAGGAGTATTGATGTTAATATTTATGCAGGAGGTTTTTCTTGGAACCTGTGTTTTCTCTTCCACAAAAGTGGGTGATCTCCTGCTAAATTACAGATCAATAACTTTGGAAAGCAAAACTTCTGGCCCAAATCCCACACATACTATTTTCAGTTTTCAGCAATCTCATGGAGACCATATTTTTCTACTCATTTGATATTGATGACATCTGAAAAGACAAAAAAGAAAATCAAAGTAATTCAGTTCTGCATTTGAACAATATTGTAAAATCTTAAGGTAAAAGGATTTACAAAAACTCAGAACACCATCACAAACACATAAGGCTTATACATTTTAATAACCCTTTGATTAAATTTAGATATTCTTTGTGATGCTGAAGTTGAAATACTAGCATTTGTCGCCCTTTCCTTCCCATGGATACTTAGATCTACTTTATTCTTCTATTTTGCTGGTAAGATAACTCTAATTCAGGCTTGGCCTGTCCATATGAACTGATTTTGGAAGAAATAATATTTCTCAGTGTTTTGTCTAAGCCTTTGAAATAGAGTAAGCAGAAAAAAGAAATTTGCCCATGAATTGCTAGACATAAAAATTATTTTCATAGATTTTTTTTCTTTTCTAAAGATAAAGGGTTTTTTTTCCAGAAAAATATATAGAATGACCTTACACTTCCAGACAGGAATAAACATTGGGTGATTTGGAACTTTACTACTGGAGTGATTGCCCATTCTTCATTTTTTGAAAAAACCCTGGAACATTTCTGAGAAAGTCACTTAGTTGTACCCAGAACACCTATATCAACCAGATAAACTGCACTTTCTCTTCACAACCTGCTGTGTGCCCATGCTCAGTTTTTTCTGTCATGTTTTTCTGTCATCTTTTTGAACCTCAGCAAAGCTTTTGATACCATCTCTCACAGGATGCTTCTGGACAAAATGTCCAGCACACAGCTGGGTAAAAACCACATCATGTCATGGGTGAGCAACTGGCTCACAGGTCAGGCACAAAGGCTTGTGGTGAGTGGGGTGATCTGAGTGATGGGGTGATCAGAGGGGTGACCTGGCACTAGTGGGGCTCTGCAGGGATCCATCCTCAACACAGTGTTCTTCAACATCCTCATAAATTATTTGGTCATAGGACTGCAAGGAACACTAAGTAAGTTTGCTGATGACACTAAGTTGGGAGGAGCTGTCAATTCTCTTGGGGGCAGGGAGGTCCTGCAGATTTTTTGACAAAATAGAGAGCTGGGCAATCAGTAAACATATGAAGCTTAACAAAGACAGGTACCAGATTCTGCAGTCTATACTCTGATTGTATAGACTGGGGAATGAGGGCTGGAAAGCAGCACTGGGAAAGGAACATGGATGTCCTGGACAATGGTCAATTGAATCTGAGTCATTGTGTCCTGGCAGCCAGGAGGGCCAACCCTGTCCTGCAGTGCATCAGGCACAACATAACCAGCCAAGCAAGGGAGGGGATTGTCCTGCTCTGCTCTGCACTGGGGCTTCCTCACCTTGAGTTCTGGGGGCAGTTTTGTGTGCCATAATATAAAAAAAGACCCATGTAAGCTCTTAGAGAGCATCCAAAGGAAGGCCGTGAAGATGGTGAAGGGCCTTGAGGGGAAGCCGTATGAAGAGCAGCTGAGGTCATTGGTCTGTTCAGCCTGGAGGAGACTGATTGGAAGCCTCATTGTGGTCTTCAACATTCTCCTGAGTGGAAGAGGAGGGGCACGTACTGATCTCTCTCATGACCAGTGACAGGACTCGAGGAAATGTCATAAAGCTGAGTCAGGGGAGGTTTAGGTTGGATATCAGAGAAATGTTTTTCACCCACAGGGTTGTTGAGCATTGGAACAGCTTCCCAGGGAAGTGGTCACAGCTTCAGCATGACAGAGTTCTTTAAGCATTTGTACAAACACTCTCAGGCGCATAGTGTGACTCTTGGCATGTCCTGTGCAGAGACAGGAGGTGCACTGAATGATCCTGATGGGTGGCTTCCAACTTAGCATATTCTGATTCTGAAGTTCTTATATTTCATTTTGTTAGTATGACAGAGGTCTTTCATTCCATAGGTCTTTTCTCCTTGGAGTGAACATGCCAAAGATGTTGTAAATTACTGTGGAACGTATACCCTCCACAATGCCAAATTAAGCAATAATTAAGATTAAGAGATTTTACAGTTCATTCTATTTGCAAATTTTTTTTTCTGAATCTCATGAATATTAACAAATTTTTTGCAGTTTTATGATTCAAGATTTCAGTTTGTAGCAAACTGTGCGCACTATAGTACATGCCATCCTGAGGCAGGAAAATGGTGATTTCTGATATTGTCATTCATGTTCATGTTACAGGTGGCAAGAAAGGAAATTGTTATAGAGTTCAATTCAAGGGAAATTTTTAATAGGTTCCTGAAACAGCAAATTTAGGTCAACGTTATTTCTAGACTCTGAAAAAGTATTATAAGCTAATGGTACCTATTCTGGCTGGTTAAGACAGCAGTGGTTAGCTGCTATAAAGATAAGAATGGTCCTTAAAGTATGCTTCTTGCCACTCCAGACCCATTTTAACACCAGGTAAAAACCTGCTTTTGACATCAAATTGTTTAATACTAGAAAATAATACTTTCTAAATCAATAATAACCAGGAAGGCCATACTTCCAGTTGTTTTATTTTTCAATTTTGCATGTTATCTGCACCAAAGTGCACCTAGGCATTCTCTGATAACTGTTTAATAAATAGCATTTTGCAATGCTATTTATATTTGTAAAATTTTGACAAAGACATGTATTTCCTCCAACATATTTGATTTCAAGAAAAAAACCTTTAGTACACCAAACCTTTTAGCTTTATACAACCTCATCAGTAAATCTGTGTGTTCAGTAGTACCTCTCCCTTTCTCTCCCTCTCTTTCTCTCTCCAAGTCTTCCTTTTGTTCTATATATTCTTAGCCTATCTGAAGGGAGATTATGACATATCTGCTTAGATAGCAGCTATCCAAAATCACCAAAGACTAAAAGTCATGTGATATTGAATTCCTTTTCAAAAAGGAAATTACTCAAATTTTCACTGCATATTTGTCCTATATCAAGAAAACTTTCTCTAGGAAAGGAAGGGTCTCTAATAAAGACCTCCTTTTGGACAGAGGAACATTGTCTTGGCCTACAGTAATTTGATTTTATTGTCAAGAGAATGGTTGGAAACAATTGAAGATGCGGGCTCTGCAAAGCAATGCCACCTCTTTCCACATTGGCTCACTCTGTACAAGGCAGTGTTCATTATCCCTGATATGGCAAACCTATGATCACAGCATTCACATCCCTAGTGAAAATGCATCATTCTCTTTTATCCATTCATATCCTGATTGAAAAGACAAAACAGTCATTTTGTGTGGTTGAATAGCTGACAGACACTTTCGAAAAGCTTGAGTGATTTGTGTGTTTTCATGTGACCTCCTCTCATCAAACCTTTCAGAAGAATTCTATTCCTGGTTCAAGAGATCCAGTGTTAATTTGTAGGAGTAGACAATCAAAGCCCTTTGTTTATTTGCTCCTTTTCTTTCCCATTTCTTCTCATAGGTGTAATAAGAACAGCTTTGCCAAATATGGACAGAGAAGTGAAAGAACAATATCAAGTTCTAATCCAAGCCAAGGACATGGGAGGACAGCTGGGAGGACTAGCTGGTACTACCACTGTAAACATTACCCTCACGGATGTCAACGACAACCCACCCAGATTTCCTAAAAGTATGTAATATTCCAAAGCACTGATTTTCAAATAAGCATGACTAAAAGTATTAATTTGGAAAAGTCGTGTAGACAAGAAACGGAGATCCTGGGAAAAGAACAGTATATGTTAAAAAAAAAATCAGACATCCAGTTTTTTTAAAAAAATATAAAGCTCAATTTGAAAGTTTGAGTTGAATGTTTAAGAGGTTATATACCATCATTTTACAAAACCAGCCTGAGCCTGAGTTAATTTTATTTACACTATAAAAATTATTTGAAAAATACTATTTTGTCAAGAGAAACTGAATGAGCTCCTTCAAATTACAAAAGGTTATAACCTGAGACTTCCCGGTACCCAAGGCAGAGCTAGCTCATGCTAAGCATTACTGTTATGATATTCAGGAGCAGATTTTTATATGCCTTGGCACAGAAGATTATATCTGTCCCTGAAAACACTTACAGCCTCAAAACAGTGATCATTCACTGATAATTTATTTTGTTTCACACCAGTTAGTTTAAATGAAGCTTTTCAGAAAAATGCTAATTTAAAGAGTTTGATAGTGTGTGTATGATTAGGAGGATTGTCACTTACTTGTCTCCATAAATTTACTGAAGTTTAGTATATTCTGTACCTTAAAAATGCAGAAACTAATCAAGCATATATCTTGATAACTATGCCCAAAATAATTAGCTGCTAAAATTCGTTAGTAAGGGTAATTCATATTAAAATATATTGCATGAATCTGCAGTAAGATCAAGGCAGCTTTTTACTTTGCATCTCTTTCTTGCAAAGAGATGAATTGAAGTCCCACTATATGTATCATGAATACTCCATAGGTACAAAACCACATCTGCAACTGTGAAGTTTTCTCTCATGTAAAAATTCTACTGCTTTTACTCGGTCTGAAAATAAATTGTGTTTCTGCAGCCATGCAAGAAAAATCATGTCACGAGAAGGATCCATTTGGTCCTTCCTTCTGTCTCTTACACTCGTGTCTAGATGGTATCCACAAAACAGGACAAGCAAGACTTCATAAGACTTACTTACTTTCTAATTGTATTTCATTCTAATGCTGTGTTTGTATTTAACAACACTCAATGTACTTTTCTTGCAGTAATTTGCCTCACTGCTTTGAAATTTATGTAAAATTTCAGAGTCCACATTCTCTGTCAGAGCTACACAGATTAATATATATCATACAACTAACAGCTCCCCCTCATTTGTTTTTAATCCATCTTTACATAATTGCCTGCATGTTTACCTCTTCAAAGAATTCAGAAAGCATGGCAAAATATGAGCTTTATTTAGAGAAGTTGTGTTGATTTCTCTTTTTTCAGAATGGGAAATTCTCTCTGAATTGAGTAAATCTGCTCCTACTGTTTTGCCTACTGTTTTGCCTGTACATGTCAGTCATATCCATCCTTATCTACCCTAGACTCCCTGGAGAACTGTTGGGGAAAAAAAAAAAATCAGTGTTATATTATACCTCCAAGCTTTCTTTTGCCACAGTGGTTTGAAGCAAAATATTGCACATCATAATAGTTCCCTTATTTCATTCTTCAGGCTCTTGGGCATGTAACAGCTAATCCAAATGATTTGTTACTGTTCTGTCTGTTGGTTCCACAACTGCTTCTATAGCTAATTTAACCTTCTCCTGAGTGCCCTATAAAGTTCCAGGATAGAAAAAAAATACCCAGTTTTTCTACACAAACAATAAAAAAAAACATAGTAAGTTTTGCATTTGTGATCTTATCTTCTCTGTGCACTTCTGTATCTCAGTTTTGGGCTGGCTTTACACAGTTCTTCTCAGGCTTTTGCCTCTAGATGTCTTAAAAGACAATTATTATTAGCTTGTTTGCAGAGATTTATTCAAACTCATTTTTTGTCTTCTTTATTGTGGTTTTATAGATGAAGCAGGTTTTATGGTTTTTTCAATTGTCCTCTCTGAGACACAACTTCATTTTTTTGAAAGATGTGTTCTTGCTTTTATTAGATATGTTGTTTGCCCTTACAGATTTTCCTTTTAATGAATATGTGCATTTGCTGTGGGTCTTCTAAATGATATCCCTAGATAGCAACCATACCACCCGTGGTGATTTACCAGTCTCAGCTATACCATTCAGAATTTCTATAGTAATATGCCTCAGTTTTATTTATTTCCACTTTCTTCCTATTATTTATTTAACTGAATACAACCATCTTGTAATTCTAGTTTTTATTGCTCCTGCACAAGTATTGCATTTGAACTAATTATAGTTTTTGTAAAGCGTAGAAGAACTAGGGAACTTTTCCTGAATAGCTAATGTTAATACTGTCCTCTTTTTTAAGTCTTAGTTGACAAAGACTTCTTTCACATCATTATTCCTCCATGGACAAAGTCTGCTTTGCCTTTCCTGCCTACTTTCCTCCTTGATACTATGTTGCCTGACTGATTTTCTTCTTTCCTACAGATATTGAACGCAGGTATAATGCTGATATTCTTCTTTAGCATTAAGCATTAAAGTTGCCTATACTAGGTAACTAGGTCCCATTTTAACCCTTGGCTTTATATTATGGCTTTCTTTCTCTTCTTTACTGGTCCCTAGTTTGATTCTGCATGAACTACCACTTCTGCATTTCCTACTGGCTGTCATCTCCTTTTGTAGCATTCTCCAGTGAAGAAAGCAGAATTCTCATAACTTCACCCTTTGAACTGCATACCTTTGCCTTTTTTTTTTTTCTAATTTTGTGCTTTCCAACACCTTAAAATTCTCCTGAACCTTTCACTAGGTATCACAAGGGTCATAGAAAAGTTTTTAAACTTTCATAAGCCTATTTTTCTCATGGCCAAAATGAATTTCACAATTTTCCCTATTTTTTAACAAGTGTCCCAACATTCTAATATTGTGACTCACTTCTCACCACTTTTTCTCAGCCAGGCATTTAAAGCTCTACCTTTCAATCTTTTTCTCCTGATTGTACATGGTGAGACTAGTTCCAATTATGCTACTGTGAATGTCCTTATCTTCAGGTTTCATTTGCTAGCCTGAATTTCAATCCTAAGACTTTTTTATTTTATCAGACCTCACATGATCTCTCCTTTACTTCCATGACATGCTGTCAAAGCACTTGTGGGATGCTCCAAACCCGATCAATAGGCGAATCATGCCAGAGGGCCTCTTTCTACCATCATTCTTACTGCCTTCATCCTCAGTGCTTGTTAAACTGCCCCAAACTGCAGTCTGTTCCCTCCTTTCAGCTGGAACCTCTGTTGTTTGAGGGGTACCATGGGTACAACAGGAAATAATGTAATTGTCTGGAGACTGAAAAAGTACGTTGGCAAGGTTCATGTGCCCAGTGCTCACTCTCATTCTGGTTTTCAGTTGTATATTTTACTTCCTTTGTTGTTAGGGCCCTCAGTATTTTATATTTTCTTGTATGCTTTCATCTACTGTGGTGTGCAAAAATTCACAATTTTTGCATAACATCAGATGGTTTTCATGACACAGAGAAACCGTGGAATATATCATCCTCTTTGAAGAAGATAGCCTCCAGGTCTCATTTAATGCATGAATTGCAGTTATGACATCTTTGCCCAATTGTTGCTATAAAGAAGCAAAATAAATCACACACAAGAGACCGAGCTTGTCCTGTACTTTGCATGCTAGTAAGGTTGAAAACCTTTTCTTTCTATTATATCAAATGTCACAAAAGACAAATTACAGCAGCGACATTCAACAAAACAGATGAGAATAAGATTGGAAGTTTGTGTTGGTATTGAAAATAACAAACACTTAACATGGCTTATGAGATAAAATGTCAGTGTGAGGACTCCAGTGTATTGGTCAAGCCTTTGTTTTTTGTTTTTGTTTTTGTTTGTTTGTTTGTTTGTTGGTTTGGTTAGTTTTTTTTTTTTTATTTTGCATGTGTTGCCGACAACAGTCTCAATCAATGGGGATTTACTTAGCCAGCCCTATTTGGTTATGCAGCATAAGATGATGTGCCGTGTGCCTGAAATTCACAGAGACACCGGCTAATTACAGCTAAACTAAATAACTAAGACAGAAAAAGTGGAGTATTAATTATATTTCAAACATAACAACTGTATTTTTATTTTTTTTCCTTGAAAGCATTGCAATGATTTGGAGGAATTACCTACCAGGAAATGGAGCTTGCCATTTGCTTGACTACCATGGCTAAAAGGACACTTGTGAAGAATTTTAGTTTATGTGAAAAATAAATCTTTAAAATCCAGTCAGTGGAGGCCTGGCAAGAGGTCAGGACCACTGGATGCTGCTGGGGTTGAGACCTCCAGTATCCCATTGCTCGTCGTTAGTCAACAAAGCCAGGAAGTGGAGACTGGAAAAAAGGACACAAACTGCTGCAGGGTTAATGGTTTTGTGTCACATAATCATGACCACAGTTTTGCAAAGGACTTATGCCAAATAAGTCATGCTATAGATCACTTAGTATTTCACAGGATAAAGTTTAAATTTATTTTCTGAACTTAGTAAAGCTAGAGAGAAAAAAGATTTCACAGCAGAAGAGCAGAAGTAGGAGAACATATATTATTAACATTTGGAAGGAGCTACATTGATAAATAATACATTACAAGCTTGCAAAAAAAAAGGTATCACGAAACACCTTCATCTCATTGAGGGTCCTTTAAGGAGGCAGTCAGGTTTGGATGGGTTATCAGCATCCAGTGATGAAAACCACTGACTATCCTGCTGAACATGGAATTTTTTATTTAGAACCTCTGCTTTTGAACGTATTCAGTGGGGAACTCCCACCTTGCATGTCTCCTAGTAATGAGGAGTGTAACAGAGAGGAAGCCTCTAAACATATATTTCTGTCAGAGTTGTTTGACCTGCAGGTATGTGTTGGCCCACATTTCAGAAAACTGACACTTCAGTAAACTGATATTTTCTTTAAAACTAGTAGGAAAAAATTATTCTGAATGATTTTATTAGTAAAAATTTATTTCCAGAAGTATTTTCTTTCTTCCCTGGCTCTTCATTAGTACAGCAGCTTTCTGCATTGCTGTGCATGTTTCATTCTTAAAGATACATCTTTTTTTGTAAATAATAAAATAAATATTTCATATCAAAGTTTTATTTTTACCAAAATAAGAGGAAAAAAAATAAGGCAATGAATGAAAAGGTAAGTACTTTTCCTCTCATAAAAACAATGTTCAAGTAATTGAAAAAAATGTGGTATAACACAACAGTGCCTTTGAGCACAGAGGAGTAGACAAAAACTATGTACATGAAGGCATGCATCCTGGTCCACAAGGGGACTGATGGCCTTTCTCTCTCGGCTACTTATGTACATGATAGCTGGCTAAGTAAAAACATATTTAAGCACATGATTCCTGAAAGCTAATGGGCTAACCCTTAACTCATCAAGCAGAAGACCAGTCTGAGCAAGCTGCCAGGACAGCAGTGGCTTGTTTCCAATTCTTAAAATAAGCTTCAAGAAAAAATGGATGGGTTACATTTACTTCAACATTTAAATGACAAAACCTGCATAATTAGTTGCAATAAATTAGGCTTTATGGAATCAAACTAATTAAGTGAAGTGGTGGATTCATACTTTGTAAGTTTATTATGCTTCAGTTTCCCAGTCTCTTCCTTTTGTTCACTGCTGACAGAGTGACTGTGAAATCAATTTAGAGATATAAACTCCTATATGCTGAGCAATAAAAGCACAAGGGAATCATTTTAGTCAAAGGAATAGTATGTATTTTTATTTTAATATGACATAAATATGCTTTTAGAGAATAAGGCCCTGGACTTGAATTTTAAAATTTATACACTATTTATTCTGATATTAGCAAATGAAATATTTCAAGTGTCTTGTGAAGTCAGTAATAAGCTTGGTTTCTTTTTAGGATTTGTATATTTAATGTGTCACCTCCTGAATTTGCTTTTTTGATCTCAAAAGAACTATTTAGATAAAGTTATATTTTATCACATCATTTCCATCTAACAGAAGTCAATTTTGTGAGAGAATGTTTAAAAAATTTTTCTAATAGAAGAGAAATTAATTAAGGTGTGAACCCAATATTTGAATTTTGTCTACTTGTGCATGTCTTTGCGTTAAAAAAAATTCCATCTCTGATGGTCAGAAACCATTATCTCAGAGTGGGTTTACAACCACATTTAAAATATTCAGACAGCTGTAGAGCAAGGCCTAGACACCACAAGGGCCATATTTTGTTGTCATTGTTTTTTTCCAAAAGCAACTCAGTGAAATCCATCATGATAGTTTGCATAAAAGAGCATGGCAAATTTCCAGAAATGCTAACATGTTTGGAAACAGAAACACAACTATTCATCTTTCTGGTGGTGACACCTTAAATGAAGCAAGGTTGAAGGATCATTTCTCCAACCTTGCACATCAGTCCATAATGTAGAAGTTTGCAGGTAATTGCATTTGGATTTTACCAGTGGCCAGTACAGTGCATTCCATAGAATATATTAAATCCTCTATTGGAGACAGCAGAGGAAACAATAAATAATCTTAGAGAACAAAGTTTATGAAATAGACAATTGAGAAACAAACAGGAAAACAGCTTTCATTTATGCAGTTCCAGGTGTTTCAGTGTAAGTGAAAAGGACCTTTGCAAACATAAACTAGCCCTTTATTCTCTTAACTATTTAACCTTGGCATGTTGCAAATTTGGCACTTGAATGTTCTATTATATAGACATATTATGTATTATATATTAAGAATGGGTTTTGCATATTATTACCCTTTACATTGCATCTCTTTTTCTGTGATCATTTATTGGTTTGCAGTTTAATAGGCTTACTTTCAAGTACTGCAATCTGTAGAAATACTTAAAAAGAAAGAACAACCAAGTGCTGAACCGGGAATAGCCTGCCTAAATATACATATGCATACACACTTTTTAGATTGAAAACTCCTATCATAGTTACTTATTTATGTATTATTGGAAGCTTAGTACATCACAGAAATTGCACATGCATTAATTGCCCTAAGTTTTACTACATTAAAGCTGGTCAGTTTTTAACTCAGTAAACTAAATGTGGCTGATACCATTCAAGTGACTTTGAACAAGCCTAGCTCAGATTGTATGGAAAAAATTGTTCAGAAGCAGCATGCAAGGAAGAGGTCTTCTGGTCCACAAGAGACAGAAAGGAAAATATTTATATCCATTGCTTTCGATGAGTGGCTTAGGAGAGACAAAGGTAGCTACTGTTAAAGATTTCAGAATTTACAACACAAATCCCACACAGTCGTGCACTAGAAATCTATAGAAAAAGATCATGGGATTAATAAATTATTCTGTTCACTAATCTAAAAAAAATTACATAATGAAAGCAGAGATTTGATTTAAAAATAAATGAGGGAGATTTATTCCCACCTTACTTGGACATTTTAGAACCAGAGAACTTACTTACTTTTCATTAGCTAGAAAATTTACTCAGGATTAAGGTTCAGATCTGCCTAATTAAGTTTTTTAACAAGTCTGCATGAGTTTCTGGGAAGTTGTCCTACTCCCTGTAATTTAGATATGGAAACATGGCTTCTCTCAGTATTTCTGTTAAAAGTTGTGCTTTATATACAGCACTTGCATCTCAGAATGAAAATGAGTCCATCTTTCATTGATTAAAGAATTTGCCTGGCAGACAAGATCCCCTAATTAATTTCCAGCAACTAATTACTTATGTTATACCAATTGGGAGATACCTGCACAGGACAGGGGACAGATTCATTGCAGACTAGCCTGCAGGCAGAGATTAGTTGTGAGACTGAGCCAGAACTTGCTTTGAATCAGAAAAGGAGGGAAGGTCAAATCCTGATTTTCTTCATCTTTAATTTTCAAATGTCTATGCCATAAGACATAAAAGGAAAAAAGCACCAGCTTGATCTTGTTAACCAAGCTTATATTTTTTAATGTCAGAAAATCTGATTTTCATTTACTGTGAGGTATGAAAAAATTAAAATTTCATTTTTGTGTTAAACATGTACTTTAACCAACCACTTCAAACAGTGATGGAAAATATGAATGCAAAGGCTTATGCAATTGCAAGCCAATAGTGAAAAGAGCACCCAGTTTGGATTGCAATACCTTTGACTCACTACTGCTTTAGCATCAGTAAAACTACAGTCAAATCAGTCCAATAATAAATACCAGCTGACCAGTGTTTGCAGAGGGCTCTTACAGGAATCAACAGAGAACCAAAGGTAGCTCCTCTTTATTCCAGGTTCCTTCCAAGTCTCACGCCTCTGTACTATTTACATCATCCTTTGGCCTCTCTTTCCTCCTCATCCTGTATATCCTTATTTTCAACATACACTCTTGTTTCCACTCTCCTGTGTCAAAGACCCATATTTATCCTTGAGCTCATGTTCATCATATAACTAGACTGCAACCATCTCCTTCTTCAACTCCACAAGTAAGGTTTTTTTTCTCTTTCCCAATGGTAGAACTGCAAAAAGAATTTATACTTTGCTGAGGCCCTCCCAGCTCTGCACTTCTCCATAGCTTGGTATACTGAAATTATGAGTCTTCACCATCCCAGATAAACTCTTTATATCTTCATCTTATTTGTTTAGGCCACTACCCTGTCACACAAATCAGTGACCCTTGCCTGCTGTTTCTATTTCACTCACTTGACTTACATATTTGACAGGTAGTCATAAAAAAGCTTCTATATTTTTCTTTCCCCTTCACCACCATTTAATCAGTGAAATTGTGGGCATTTTTACATAGACTAAAAGAAAATATACAGTGGCTTATTACATTTTGGTTTTCAAATTAAAGGAAGACATGAGAATATCTAGGAAGGTTCCTGAAGTTTTACATTTTCTGTACTGTTAGTCTTAGAACAGTACAGAGCACAGTTTTGACCAAGTAAAGCTTTCTCAGATAAATTCAGGGCATTTGGAGAAATTAGTACAGGTCAGGAACTATTTTCTGCAGTCACTTTCCATGAAATTGACCTATTTTGGTGTGGACAAAAGAATTTAATAACATGGAATTAGGCCATTTATATTGGCTGGCTTCTGGGCCACAGAATATGGCTGGTACATAAAATTTCTTTGTATATTTATAACTGGTTTGAGCCTACACTTTGAAATCCAGGCCATGCAGCCCTCTTTGGGTCTCAGTACCCCACAGTTAACTAGCCTTCTATTATTATTTGTGTGCGTCCAACATAAAAGAGTTAAAGTTTAAGCTCTTTAAACTTTCTATTTACACTTACACCAACTTTTTCTTAATTTTTTATTTTTCCTTTCCATATCAGCATTCTTCATGCACTTTTAGTAAGAGCTGATTTTCCCCCCAAGGTGCATGTAACCTTAGTAAAAATTCCCTGGAAAGTTCTTCTCTTTTTTGTAGCTGTCATTGTTGCATGTTCTTAATCATAAAGCATCTTGAAGAGTGAATCATTTTATTCAGACTGAATAACTGAATTCCCAGCCAAAGCATACTAATTGGAAGAAAACTGAGAAATAAACTGGAGGGGGAGACATTTCAATTACCACAGATTCTCAAAACACTAAGTGTTTAGCAAATTCTTTGTCTGCAGCACTTATATTGTTTTTTAGCTTTCTCAAGAATGCATAAGTAGCAAAGGTTATCTGAGGACTGTTTCGAGTATACATTGAATGAAACAAAAAACCTGTTTAAAGGTCTAAACTAAGAGAGACTGAACCCTTAGCTGCAAATCAGAACATAGGCCCAAATATAGCTATTTCTTTAAACTACTCCATAGCCAATGAAAAATATAGGTAATTGCTCACTGGCTGAAATGCAATGCTCTGATTGCAGTGTAAACAATAGTTCAAGAAATACAAATGAGCACAATAGTGATTAGAAGTTTAATATTTATCTATTTGTCATACTAGTCTGTTATTAATTCATTTCCCTCCTATCATCATCTCTAAGTAGTAATTGATCATTTATGGAAAGATTAGGTAAATTTGTTTTAAACACTATAATTATCATCATAGTAGATTATAATCATTAATAATGGTATTTTACAACTGCTACCTTATGTAGAGAAGGTAGAAATAAATACAGTTCATAGAAATTCAACAACCTTTGGTAGGAATCATGCCATTCATTCCACTACAATGTGTTTTCTGTGAGGAGTGATGGAGAAATTATTCATTCAAAACACAGAGAGTATTTAGATTGGATGCATGAAATTATTCTCAGTAACCTTGGTATGTCTTAAAAGCCCCATGCATCTCCGCCTACTCTGATATCGAAAAGTAACTGAGGGTACAGATTTAACAGCATGGGGTTGCCTTGCAATGCTTTGAGAATTGGTTCCAAAGTGACTCACTGACAACAGTTCCACTTGCTGTGTCACTATCAGTTCTGGCAGCATCTGCTTTTTTCCCTGAGGTCTTCCATCTAAGTAAGAAATCAACATATCCTTTCTGCCTCTAACCGTGGTGAGCTTACTTTCTGAAAATTTAGAGACTACAGGGCAACATAAAATGAAACAGACCATATGTAATTATCTAATTATAATCACAATAGTTTAGGCTCATGATTTTCAAAAATATCTAAGAACTGCAGTTGTATGCAGATTTTCAGCAGAGCTCCACTCCTTCTGAAAGCATTAATTGGGATGCCCAAGTGCTTGCAACCACCCACATGGTCCTCACGACAGTAGTAGGAGCAGAGCTGAAAATACCAAGCAGTTTGTAACTGTCTTCTGTGAGTCCAAACTATGTCTTCAGTATATTTGCAGAGAGAAAGCTATAAAAATAAACAGAAATTAACAGAAATATTCTAGAGTATATTTTTTAAGTTTTGTCTTGAATTCATGACAATTATTTTATTCTTGGTGGCTTCTATGGAAAATTTGTTGAATTTGTGTAAATGTGACTGTCTAGTGCTTACAGGAGAAAGAATTAAGCATTCATGACTTTTGAATTTTATTGCAAAATAAGCAGTATTTATAGGGAGAGCTTACTTATAGCACTTAAATTGTAAAACATAAGCATCGCTTGTGATAAGCTGAGCGTACTTGCTATAAAAGTATAAAAGAAGACATGCAAAATAGGCAATAGCTATCCCATTATATCACTATTTTCCTATCTACATCACACACTAAATCACAAGCAATTAAGGAAACTGCAGAGAGTAAACCAAACTTGAAACAAAGTATAGGAAACTATTATAAACATGTACTTGATGATTTTACAATTTCGTCTTCAGAAGTAATAATTTTCGGCCTCATCCTGTGCCATTATAGTGAAGAAAAGTAATATGGAGTTCAGGAAAAAAAAATGCATAAAATGTACTTAATGAGTATGCAAAAATCAAGTCTTCACAAGGAACTTTTTGAGTAATACAGATGTTGAGCATGCTTTGTTTAGGTAATTTTAGGTATACAACTGAGGTTTGACTTGGAGGACTTAAGAATAGGCACCCAATTTCCTTAGTCAATGGAGAGAGAAATTATTCTTCCAATACAGATGATTTAGAGCACCTGGCTTAGATCTTAAAGTAAATGGTTTGACCATACTCTTAAGAGTGAATGAATTGTACTAAAAGTTGTGTTATTATATCTTGTGCAAGAGTGATAAAGACAATGTGAAAAGGCTCCAGCAAGCTATTTAAGAAGCAGGGATGTTAAGCAGAGCATTACAAACTCTATGTCCCATCCTTGAAAATGTACTTTTTATCACGTTAATGTTTCACATGTATCTTTCAATTTAAATTTTATAGAGGGAACAAGCGTATTGATTTACTTCATGGTGACGGTGTGATCACCGGAATATTACCAACCAACCTACCTGATAAATGCCAATTACATGCTTCCTGGGATTCTGAAAAAGGAAAGACATCTTCTCCTGAAAACTTGTTTCTGTCTAGAAGACATGTTGCACCTTGATAATTCCTTATAACCACTATAAAATTTACATACAAAATAATTGATTCAAGCTTTTAGATTGTAAACCCCAAAAATTATTTCTCTCATTGGATTATTTTGATTGGTCGTAATTTCTAATTAGTAGACTGGATATTAGCAGGACAATTCCTCATTGGTTATGATACATAATGAAACTGATCATGTGGAATCAGTTTTCCACGTAAACCTTCAGAGTTAGAGAAAGCTACACAAACATGTGAATGCATTGGCAAAGTCAAATTTTTCGCAAAAAGAGGAAGTGATAAAGTTGGTATCTTTCGTATACAACAATGGCATCAGGATTAAAGCAGTTACTCAGGAGCTTGATTACTTCTCCTCAGCCTGTTGGAACATGGAAACTCCATATTGTCTAGAACAAACTCTTCTTTATAAACTTGAGGAATATATAGAACCTAGTATTTTCTTCCCCTCTTGGTAAAACTATGCAACCATACAAATATGGTTTAAAATCTTTGAAGAAGATTAAGTTAACCTTGCCTCAGAATTAGGACACACATCTAACTGTGCTTGGCTCAAAACAACTGCTTCTATAATTATTTCTACATTATGTTGTTAAACAGAGTACTCTCTGTTGCAACAAGTATTCTTTATGCAACAACCAGCACACTTTGAAGGCAAAGCTGTGGGCTTGACTACCTTCAGATAATAAAAATGAACTGGCATTTCCCATTTCCTGAACCCTTGCTCCAACAAGGGGGATCTTCATGTCTGTGGAATTATTCTCTGCAGTGTGTAGGTCTATTTTTAGAAATCTATATGACAATAACATCTTATCAGCAGGAAAAAAAAAAGCAAATTATTATACTGAATATTTCAGTATACAAAAATTATACCAGTATAATGAACATAATTTTTCCTTCAGGGAGGTGGAAGGAGGATGGCTTCAGAAAACACAGGCTGTTAACTCACCTCAAGGGGTGATAGAGGGCTGGCTCAGGAGCCAGATAGAGCTAGCTCAGGAGCTGCCAGCTCTGGGGAAGGTCCATTATCCTAAACTAGGGTAGGATATCCTAAACTAGGGTAGGATCAAACTCAAAATGGTTTTTGTTTTTGCTCATTTTCCCTTGAAGTACTGGTGACCCTTAAACATCCACAATCTCTGCAGCATGGGGAGATGCATTTTTCTAGATGTGGACTTTGGAATCCACAGAAAAGAACCAGAAATTTTTAAGCATGGTTATGCTATATCTAAGGAGATATGGTTATGGTATGGTTATGGAAATTTTTAAGCATGGTTATGCTATCTTACTCAGATAAGTGGGTTAAAGACTGGAAGGACCCTTTCCATAACTGAAGTTTTACAAGCCCATCCCAGATCATGCGTGACCTGCATCAGACACACCATGACACAATGGCTTTTTTTCCCCACACAATGTTCCAGCCCCTCTGCAGGGCACAGAGCCACATCCAGGAAAGGAAGGAATTCATCTCACTGCTGTGGTAAATCACATCTCCCTAGTTTTAGGAGCATATGCATCAGATGCTGCTATTTATTAGGCTTATCATCTGTAGCTGATGTAGCAGGTTTAATATATTGAGTGTATGCTTATATATTTACATTATACTTTCCTTTGCCTATTATATTGTAGTTAAAACACCAGTGAGAAAATATGAACTGTTGCCTTATGATTCTTCCTAAACAGACATAAAGCAGTGTCTTTGCGACCTGGATCAGGATAAAAATTTAAATGCCTTGGTAATTTAATTTAAAAAGAATATAATAATACACTGTCTGGTAAGCTCAGGGTTTGTTGTTTGGTTTTTTTTTTTTTGTTGTTGGTATAGGGCTTTTTTTTTCTTTGTTTTTTTGTTTCTTTCTTTAGTTTTTGTTTGGTTGTGTTTGTTTGTTTCTATTTTAATTTTTTGGTGTTTTTTGGTTTTGTTTTTTTTTTTTCTCCTGAAGAAACATTAAAGATTTAGAAGAAAGAGAGAGAAATTATTTTATTTCAGTGGTTTTGCCTTTAAGAATCATGCTATTGTGTTCCACTGCAATGCAATACTTTTGCAAGTGCCAGAAAGCTGAAAAAAGTACAGCAAAGAAAAATCAGGAGAGGATAATCTTGCAGAGTACGACTATGGTGACAGATTAGAAAAAAAAAATATTCAAATACCATTTACAGCTGTTTGATTGAAGGTCATTATGCGTTTAGCTTAAGTCCTTGGATGCTAACCTGGGTTATTTCTTAATGGTTGTTTTGCTGATAAGAAGAACTAATGGTTTTCATGCGCTATTCCTATCAGACCTGAAAAGCTTTCTGGTAAATGGGGGTGTAAACTCAAATGTGGAGAAACAACAACAAAAAAAACCTCTTTTCAAGTAAAAAACACACAAAAAAAGCCCCTAACATCTTCGTAAGTAAAAATCAAACCCCAGAACAGCTTTTGAGCCTTAAAAACGAAAACTAATCTAATCACGTCAGAGGAACTGTAAATGTGTGCTGCATTTCAGTCAATATGACTGATTACCTGTCACTTACTCAGCTCTGATTTCTTCCCACTGTATGCTTAGGAACCATCTTTGTATTAGAAACTCAGAGGCAGAGTGTATGAATTGTTAGCTAACCTCTTCTTTATTTTCCTGAATGATTTTTGGACTAAGCAATTAGCCCTGTCATTTATTTCAACTTAAAAGCTTCAACAGTATCATCACACTTTTATTTTTATCATCCTCACTGATGCCACTCAACATGAAAGAAAAATTCCTAACCAAGCAATAAAACAATATTTATTGCTACCAGCTTTCCTATACATGAAAATATCCTGACTTGCATGCTGCAATATATGTGACTAAAATCATCAAAGTGGGGAGATAGTTTCAGAGTCCTGTTTTGTACTGCAGTATGAAGAAAATCAGGGCTTTCTCCTTTGGTACATCCCAAAAGACTGGAGCAAACTCAGAAAACACATTTAAAAGAGATTTATGCAAGTAGAAGAAAGAATTTTGTTGGCAGAGAAGTCACATCAACAACATTTGACAGAACTGTTTGAGCAGTGTAACCAGCTGCTGTGTAAGTTTGTCTGAAGTGCTTGTTCCATCATTCCTGGAAGTTGGAGAGAACAAGGTTTTCAGGACCTTTGGGAGTAAAAGGCTATTACTCAGGCCTGTTTCAATATATCTCTATAGCAAATGGAGGTAGTAGAGTATACAGGCAAAATGGAGGATAAAAAATGAATAATGCTAAACTGTCACAGCAAGTCCACAGCAAGAAGTAATGTCTGCTGGAAACAGAAAAATAAAAATCTACAAAACTGTCTTTCTATCTCATTTGATGTATGGCATATATTGATAATTTCAAATGTCCTCCCTGCAAAGACTGAGCCTTTCTGAGTTCAAGAAGCATTTGGACAGCACTCTCAGGCACATGCTGTGGTTCTCAGGGAGTCCTGTGCAGGGTCAGGAATTGCAGTCAGGGCTCCTGTTGGGTCCCTTCCAGCTCAACGTATGTAGTGATTCTAGGATTCTATTACTTGCGTGTCGGGAGCAAGGGAATGAGGGTTTCATGGCAAATATTATATTCCCTTGAAGTTTTTCTGCAAGCTGGCAGAAATATACATGATTTGTATTAATTTATTTTATTCTGAAAGTAAGTTGTCACAGTAGAACAGTTAACAGCTTCCATGTGCTGTGAAGATAATATCACAGGAGAACAATGGCACTGTAATTACATACTACGTCTTCAGAAATATGACTCTTCCAAGGTTGAAGACTGCTTCAGAGTTTCAAATTAGTCTGGATGACCCCATCTTTATTGCTGTTGAATTTCTGGAAATGATAAAATATGACAAGTCATTAAAAATAACTAATATAAACCTAAACAATGAGAAATTAGTAATTTAGTCTTTCTTTGACTCCATCTAAGTCCCATATGCTTTTCATCCAGGTACAATATTTTATAGGGAAATGTTTGTTTTAATGAATCTGAGTGATCTTCAGATTACTAAAAATAGATCAAGTTATCAAAGATGGAAAAATCTATGATCATATGCTCTTACATTTCATTTTCACTAAAATTGTGGATGTAAACAGCAATGGCTGCAGCAATGATTTCTGTTATCTGATATAAGTGCCTGTAAAAACCCGGCACGTCAGGCTAGGGTGAGGACTTTGTTGTGGAAACTTAATAAAGGATTCAAGAGTAGATAAAGGCCTTTCTGATCTCTTTTCTTCATAATTTGCATAGCAGAGACTCACTAATACAAGTATTTGTAAATGACTTGAAATAATATGAGGATTTTCGATTGTATCATGAATACCATGTCAAAATTTTATTCTTATTCAGAGTCACTGAAATATATCTGAGTAACAGCTGAGACTATTTTGTCATGACACCATTTTGTGCCATAATAATCCTTTCTTGCTGTTAGAAAAACACTAAGAAGTACAGTTTCCTTTAGTATGCTCCCTTGGAAAGAAAAGTAGTGAAATGGTAATTACTCAGTCTTTCATAGCTCAGTCAATGGGTAATGTAAACCTATACACTGTTATGTCCAGAAGTAAGTGCTGGCACAAGCTGACTTTACCTCTGGGGATTTTCTCTAAGAAAAGAGGCAAATTTTGCCTTCTGGTATACTTTGCATACTGTTGGCCAGATGGGGGGAAGTAAACAGAAGAGATTTTTTCAGAGGCAATCATACAGACAATTATAGAGGTACCATAGCTCAAATGACTAGCTCACAAAAGAGTAAGCCTGCTCCTAATCCAGCAGTGCTAATGTCATTTTGTTCCTCACCTGAAAATATTGTGAAGCTGAAAAGCTGACACAGCCTGCATTGTAAGGAGATAACGACAGGGAACATTGTCTGCTGTTTAATTCTGTGGCTGAATGTGAAACACATCTATCCTGCTGTTACATAATATGCAGCTTTTCAGAGCTTCATTTTGTGATGTGTGGCTGAACCACTGCTGGGTGGAAATCTCTGAGACATCCCCCTAATGTGCCTCCCAAGATTCACAGGCGCCTGTCCTGCTATGCTATTGAAAAAAAAATTCAAATTTCCTCCTACACGTCACAAGTAGCAGAACTGAGCAGGCCACTGCTGATGTTTTCTGAAGGGGCTGCTCTGTGAGAGCTATGGAACATTGACCCAGGAAAACAAAATGGACTGAGGGAAATAAAATGATGGGGCTAGCTTTGTTGAGAGACAGGATGAAGTGAATCAAACATCCTGGGCTCAAAAACAGCTCCAAAATTTGCTGGCAGTTTTGACTGCAGAGACTGCTATGTGAAAAAAGGCGAGCTCTGCCTGCCCACTGTAAACCCTGATCATGGAGGTGCTCACTGGCAGCTGAGCAAAATAACTTGTTACAGATGGATAATGAGATGATTGGCTCACACAATTAAAAGATAACTCTGTGTGAATATTAATAAAAACTTTAATGATGTATATTTATGTTATTGGAGTTTAGATGTCCTCTATTCTCCCCATATTTTCCTTTCCCCCCCTATATTGTTACCATCAGACAGCTGGCTTTGTCTAGGACAGGTAAAAAGAAGGCTGCACACGTGTCCCTTACTGGGGCAGTTGGGAATGGAAAAGCTTTGTGCTTAGGGGGTGCAGCATGGCAACACCTGACCTCCAATCAAGCTACAAGAAAGCAGTCTCCACTGATAAATGGCAAAGAGCTGACTGACAGACTTTTGGAAGGGCCAGGGGTGGCTGATGCAACCCCAAAGGGTATAAAAGACTGAGCATCTATCTTGGAGATGAACCAGCTGCGTGGTATGCAGGAGGGGCAGTTCCCAGCACTGCAGCTTTTTCCTGATGTCGTCCTTTGTTGTATTTTTGTTAAGGTTTAATAAACCTTTTTAAATTTTCAAAATGAGCAGTTTTCTCTCACAGGCTCCAGCGAGAGGTGCAGCTAAACAGGGAATACGGGCGCTTCAGGAGCAGTGAAATCGGTCAGGGCACCATGTTACAAGCCCAGGCCTGCTGCTACTGCTGTTGCTAAAATCAAGGCTGCTTCAAAGCACTTAGGACTTTTACGTTTAGCTCTATTATGTCTAGCATTTTCCAACATGGTTGTTCAGCTGAATGAAACCATTTTCTCCTTACATGTCAGCAGCAATACTTATTTTAAAAGTGTGCAAATTTTGGGGGTTTTTAATTTTTTTATTTTTTACTATAGCTTGTAGTAAATAATCTCAAAGCAACTGTTCTAAGCTAAAAACTGTTTCGCTCTGAAATTTTAGTAAGAGCACCCTCTGGTGGTTCATGCATGAACAATATATCTTCCAAAAGGAGTTGCACATTTATTTATAGCACTGAATTAAAAAAAAAAAAAACGGTGAAAACTTTTTCCACTGAATTCTTCTTTTCAATTAATGTGAAAGTCATAAATATATTTTCTAAAAAAAAAAAAAAACACAAAACAAAACAAAAAACCCCAAAAACCAGCAAACAAAAGCAAAACAAAATTTAACAAACAAACAAAAAAAAAAAACAGGAGGAAAGTGTTTAAAAACATGCAATATCTAATTGTACTATTTTCTATAAGTACAATTTAATTCAAGAGAGTCAACCACATGTGAAAAATTAAAGATAGAAATATAGATAGATATCTCAAGTGATATAGATGCTAATGCCTCTACAGTTGCAATGGACAAAATCTAGAATCTAGTGGAAGTCAATAGATAAAACGGGAATATGTTTTTCAAAACCTGTATTATTTTCATGTCCTAATTTTAATTAGAATATTTAGGTCTTTTTATTTTGCCCAGGCTCTATGATTTTAATCAGAAATACCTGTTTTAATTACCAAGACATCCCAAGAATGACTGTCTACCACTTTGTCACAGGTATCTTCCATTTAAAAGTACCTGAGACCTCTCACGTTGGTTCTGCCATTGGACGGATCAGAGCTGTGGACCCTGATTTTGGGAAAAATGCAGAAATTGAGTACAACATAGTTCCAGGAGATGGAGGAAACTTGTTTGACATCACAACAGATGAGTACACCCAGGAAGGAGTCATTAAATTGAAAAAGGTATGTGGCACCAATGGGTGGATGTGCTTATGACTCAAGAGGTAAACCAGGTAACGGAATGAAAGGTTTTGCAATTTTACATCGTAAGTAGCTCACAGTAGTAGTGCTATGTAAGTAGTTTATATCTTTATTTGAATCCACAGCTGTGATTTTCATTTTAAAAGGCATTGCAGTTTAGTATTTAATTTCACATACAATTAGGTGTGATGTTTCATAAATAATGTCATGGTGAGGAAGTAATTCTAATCTCTGTCTAGAAAGTACAATTTCTCTTGTTTGGGAAGTTTTCTGCCTAAAACCATGCAAAAAACATTTTAGTTCAGAGCATGGAATGAAAGAGTTATATTTTATGTTAGATAAAATGTAACAAATTTCGACTTATAAGCATTTTATTTTTAAAAGTTTGACTTTGTGCTTGCTATTTTGATAATGAATATTGTAAAGTACTAAGGTGAACATAGTTTTTATTCAGGGTAGAAGAGTCCCAAATGGCACATAGCCATGTCCTTCTTCCAAACTTGTGATAGTGTTCCAAACAGCTGGGTATCAGATACTCATGCAGGAAAACACACTACATCTCAGTCACTGATGTTGCTTTAGTATACTAGAATAAGTTCACGCTTACTGAATTCATGAATTTCAAAGATGGAAAGGGCGCTTTTCATTTAGAATTTAGTGATTAAAGAACTGAGCAGGAGAAATCGACACAGGGAGTTTCACATTTTTACCAGTTATTCTTTTCTGAGCCCAGGCATTTACATATACACCTATGATCGACTGGTTCAGTAGAAAGAAATCTGAACCACAGGTCATTTTGGAAGGCACAGTTATGTTTTATTGACAGCTCAGGCTTGTAGGTGTAAATTTTGTAAAAATCCAAATTATTAGCTGAACACTTCACAAGGGTCTGGGAAGGAAAGAGTTCTGGACATGTATATTAGGATAAGCTTTAGGAAAAGTGAAGCTTTAATTCTAAGAAAATCTAGAATGCTGGTGCTTATCTTTTCTTGGCTCTGACCATTGATCTATACTTGTATTATATCCATTCTAATAATGGAAGTCCTGGCTCAACCTCCTGACCTGGGAAATAGTAAATTATCCATGGGTGCAGTAAAGAATAAGATGATGTCAAGTCACTGACTCTTCTGCTAGTTTTAATGACATAAAATGGAAGCCACTATACTCACAGGAAGTAATTTGTCAATGAGACACAAATTCTTTGACCTCTTAACACCCCCCTTCTTTTCTGACTAAAGGTTTGAGTGTCCTGTTTCCTCCTAATGGGAATTTGTAGACTTTGTTTCATTTTTAAAAACCCTTCTGGTCACCCTTTTCCCTCCATGCAGATGACTCAAAAATGGGTCCATCTGGAGCTGTCAGGCTGAGCAGCTGCATACCCGTCCATATGCACTGCCAGAAAGGAAAATGCAGTGAGTAGAAACCAGAAAAAAAATATTATTTCATCATCAAGAACAGGTTTTTGATAGAATTCAGTTCTCCTTGAATAAGCCCTAAGCCTCCTCTGTGCTTTTTTTTTTTTTTTTTTTAAATACACAACAATAGAACTTTCCATACTTGTGGTTAATTTTACTTATTACCCACTGCTGGTTGTCCAGGTTGGCAGTGATGATGTTGATAAGAAGGGTACCAGGGTAATTAAAAAGGAACTTCAAGGCTCTGGGTCAATTGGTTTATGAAACAGGAGTGCAGGCTGTGCTCTTCTCAGTTCCTTCAGTAGCAGAGATGAATGATGAAAGGAACAGTAAAACCCATGCTACCAATAAAGGGTTTAAGGGCTGGTGCCATCAGCACAATTTTGAGTTTTTTGATCATGGGGTAACTTTTACAGCACCAGGCCTGCTAGAGTCAGATGTGCTCCATCTGTCTAACAAGGGCAAAAGGATTTTAGCCCATGAGTTGGCTGATTGAGAGGCCTATAAACTAGGTTTGAAGGGGGAAGGGGATGAAACCAGGCTCTTCAGAGATAAGCCCAAGGGTGGTAAGCAGCTTGGGCTTACCAAGCTGAAGTGCATGTATGCTAATGTTGCACAGGCAACAAACAAGAGAAGCTGGAAGCCATGGAACAGAAGGAAAGCTAGGCTGTTGTCACCATCACAGAAACATGGTGGGATGACTCGCATGACTGCAGTGCTGCAATGAATTGTCAAAGGGATGGGAGAGGAAGGAGAGGTGGGGGGTGGCTCTGTACACTGGGGAATCTCTTGACAAGATAGAATTTGACGTCAGTGGTGATGAGGTTGAGTGCCTAAGGGAAAGGATTGGGGGGGAAAGCCAACAAGGCAGACATCCTGGTGGGAATCTGTTATAGACGGCCCAACCAGGATGAAGAAGTGGATATATTATTCTGTAAGCAGCTGGAGGTTTGAAGATCATCAGCCATGGGTAGGGCTCTGCTAGCCCTTGGGTTTACAGATAGAGAAGTGTGGTGGGAGATGTGGTGGTCAGAGGCTGTCTGGGGTGCAGTGATCATAGAGTTTTCAATGTTCGGTGAAACCAAGAGGGGTATCAACAAAGCTCTACACTGGACTTCTGGAAGGCAAACTTCTTCCTCTTCGGGATGCTGATCAGAGAGTACCCTGGGAAACAGCCTGTAAAAACAAAGGGGTCCAGGAAGGATAGACATACCTCAAGAAAGAAATCTTGAAGATACAGGAGGAGGCTATCCCTATGAGTCAAAACACGAGCTACAGGATGAGTTACACCTGCAGGAAAAAAAGACAAAACAAAAACCTGACCTGTCTGGACAGGGAGCTTTTGAAGAAACTAAGGAGAAAAAAGAGGTTTTATAATGTTTGGAAAAATGGGCAGGCAACTCAGGAAATGTTTAAGGATGTCATTAGGCCTTGCAGAAAGAAAATTAGAGAGGTGAAGCAAAAAATAAAATTGACACAACCTGATTTGACCTTGTGAAATTATGCAAATATTTAAGTAAGGATTTAAGTCTTTTCAAAAATGAAAGTGGGTAAATAAATAAGACCAACACATTCAATTAAGAATTATAAATAATAAACAGGGAAAGCCACGAATAAAAAGTGCTGTATGCTTTAAAAACATGTTCACAATTTCTTCTTCATTAAAGCATATTCTGTAAGCATGTGCTGTAAGTGCTGCAGTAATTCAGTGCTGAGCCACTTTAAAACCATTAATAAAATTTGCTTTTATTTTCCCTGAAAAATTTCTTGCAGCTAGAAACTGTCCATCACTTCACAGATGCTTTTTTTTTTAGTCTGTTATTATGCAGAAAAAGATTGAGAGATTTCTATATCAAAATTGATTAAAAACAAAGCCTTCCTGGACTACCTTTACTTTTGGTGGAAAATACATTTGATGAGAAAAAAATTGCACAGACTTAAATGTTCATTTTAGCACACTAAGTGTGTTGACAGATGCAGAAGGCCATTCTCTGCTTCAGGGATGCCATTCTCTGCTTGGAAATGGGTAAGAACAGCTACAGCTGGACAAATTGAAGATCCTAAATAATCTGGTTTTGTTTCTCTTTTATTTATTTTTTTTTTTTTTTTGTGCCATGATCCTATATAAGTCTGATTACTTCTACTCTTGTGCTAATTACGTGTGTTAAAAATGAAATGGCTTTTCTTATATTCTGCTAAATAAACCTGGCCAAATGCCATCTAGCACCACTGTATGGTTAGTTCTGTGGTTTTTTTCCCTCTAAAAATAAAAATAAAGGAAAATAATATCCCTAAAAAAAGGGGAGGGAAACTTGCCTTAAGGGTAGTGCTGTGCACAGTTCTCTGTAAAGTGTCAGAAATATTGCTATGTTAGGAATAGAATTATAATTTCCTCCCTTGTCTAGTGTTGTTTGATAAATTGTTTATTGCATTTGGTATTTAGATAGCATCTTCTATTGTACCTGAATCTTCAGCAAACTACAGTGGAGGCAAGCTATGAGAAACACGGTGACAGGAGGGGTCATCTCCTTCATGCCCTTCATGAGTATAGTGGCCTCAGATGCATCAGTCCCAGGCAAGGGGCTGATTTTGAAATCTTTAATGACCAGGCACAACAGTAAAGGAAAATAAAAGGTTCCAACCTTCTCTGAAAAGTTGTCACTAAATTTATTAAACCAAGGATGAGTTTAAACAATATCCCCATTTTGTGCAGAAGCCTTTTAATTAGCTCAGCATGTGCTAATCCAGAAACTGAGTAGGGTTCAGGCACTGAACTTGTTCTGCTTGAAGACATCACTTTACTAGTTTGTGCAGTGTTCATTAAACCTTGGAAAACAACTGTTTCTAAGCTCCACCTGTTGTGATCCTACACTGCTCCACTATTCTGGGTGAACTTCTCCACATGATTCAGTGGAAATTCAGGGGACAAACACATCTTATTTTCTGTAAGTTTTGCAGAACAACTAAAACTAACTAAACAGATGACAGAGCTGTGGCCGTGAAATCACAGCATGTTGCACAATGAAAAACACTAATGAGAAATCCCACATTGAACTATGAGAAACAGTAACTTTAGTGATGATAAAATAGAAGAAACTGGGGGACAATGAACAGAACCAGAAGCTGCAGGGAATTATTAGTAGTGTGTGTTTCCTTTTAACCTCAGGAGGCTTTTTAGAAGCCTTTAATGCAGTCGGTGAATAGTGCTTTGACTGTGGGCTAAGTTCAGTTGTGTTGCCCGTGAGACAGCCCATGTACGTAGCTCTAGGATGTTGCTGAAATGTAAGAGCAGTCTAAGAACACCTGTACCACACAAGAGTGAGCATAAGGCAGACTCCCAATGTCCTTCAGTGAAAGCTGTGTTAAAGCTACTCCTTTTTTTACTACCAAAACTGTACATACTTCTCATCACACACCACCCCATGCATTCTTTCTCCAAAGGCAGGGAATTTCCTCTGCAAGTCTGAGCACAGGCACTGTCTGCCTGTGATCATAACTCTTGGGTTTGTGGGAGTGAGAATAGTGGTTGGGCAGTTTGAGGAGGAAGAGCAGGCGATATTAAGTCCTTCAGTACAGGCAGAAAGTGAATTGTGAGCAGTTACAATGACAAAGAACAACAGGAAATGTAAGGAAGAGGAAAGTTCAGTATTTGCAGTTTGTGGATAGAGCTGTTTGGTTTGGTTTTCCCTGGAACAGGAAAAGACACCTTCAGAAATTGTTAAGATGCTTGAGAGCAGTAAACAACTGAACCCCTGACACTGGTCTGCTTCTCCCCTTCTCCAGATACAGAGCAGACATATATTTTGTCCACTTGCCATCAAATCTTGAAATACTCACTACAGATCTCATTTTTTACTGTGCATTCTCAACTCTAAATAATGAATGCTCCTGGTTGATCTAGAGCCTCCTTTACTAAACCTGCTTTGTAATTAGCACTTTGTAATTAGCACCACTTATTTCCTTATGCTGTTTAGAATCCAGTGCAGAACTCCAGTTAGTGAAACTTAACTGCTCATACAGAAATTGTGTCAATGCACAGCAAATTGTCTTATGACAATATTTAACAGAATGCATAGGTGCTCAACCAATTTGAAGGGAGAAGTGTTTCCAGCTTTTGAGACCAGCACATATGACCCAGAGCGATTCTGCAATTGCACAATGCTAGTATGAAGTCAAGCCTAAGTTATTATGCACTTCCTGTCAACCCAGTCCTACTATCCATAACTATCCATGTGTCCTGGGGCTTAAAATCTCATCCCAAAATATAGCTTTTCCATCCTTGTAGGTGAAAGCCTCTATCAGAAACAATACTCTCTTACGTGAGAGAGTATTTCTTTTGTGTGGATATCTGTGGATAAAACGCAGAAATTTCTGGAGTTTCCAGTCCTGCCTCTTTGTGAAGCAGAACAAACTAACAGGGTAATTCTTTTTCCACCCTTGTTGTGCTTATCATTACAATTCATTATATCTTTCAGACCAATTTTTTTCTTTCAGGTCTTTAATTATTTCTCTCTCTTTCCCACTATAGCAGCATTTGTTAACTACTGCCTTAAATGTGGAAACCAGCAATATTTCAAAATATGTTTATTTCTAATAAAGAGCTGTTTTTGTCCTGTCCTAGTCATACTAAGTCCATTCATAATACTTACAGAGTTGCAAGATAAAGTGGTTTGTCAGTATGTATTTGATTTGGGGATTTGTAGAACGGCTTTGCTATGGACAGGTGTGTATGCTGATAGCACTTTACTAGGCAAATATATAGAGCAGCTTGTAACCTCAACATAGGAAAAAGCAGATGAGGACAAGTTGAGCCAAATACATCTGTTCTGTCAGTGGTACTTAGAATATCAATTAGAAATACTCCAGCTATTTAATAGTTCACGGTTAATAAGGTATCACCTTACTATTAGCAAATATGCTGTTTACTGCACACTGAAAAACCAAACCAAAACAACAAACTTTGCAAAATAAAAGCCTTATTCAAATTTACCTTCTGCATGTAATTACTTTTGTAGAAGGAATACATATTTCTCTTGCTTATTAGAAAAATCTATAAAGTAATTTCATTAAAATCTGTTTAATTGAAAGACATTTCAAGAACTATACAGGGCTGGTTTGGAGTTTTTTGTACGATTCAAACATTTTACTGTGTTTATTTCCTTAGGCCCATTCCAGATTCAAAATGAAAATGGGACTGAGCACCCTCAGACAGCTACTATATAACAGCAAAACACAATGATTTTTTTTGTTGTTTGTTTGTAGGTGTTTGGTTTTTTTTTCTGTTTAGTAACAAAAACAGGTAAAATGTTGTGTGGACCACTCATTAACTCGACAGATTTTAGTGATATCTACTAAAAATTAAAAATATAATAAAATGGTATTTAAACATATTTTAAGCCAAAAATCAAAAAATCCAGGAGGTTTTGCCTGAGACCTATGCAGCCAGTCAATTCTACTGTTTTCAGGCAGAGTCTGGACAATTCAGAATGAAACCTAAATCTTAAACCATCAGGGCTATCTGTATGACCTAACTGTTCAAATATGAGAAAACCAGAACTGGTCAGGAGATTGTAGCTGCAATCCCCATACACACAACACAATAAAACCATACTCTTGTTACATCATATACATTGTATAAAATATTTTCCTATTTGAAATTAAGTCCTTGGTTTGCCACTTGCAACATTTCCCAACTCTCCATACATTTAAGTTGTGGTTTAGCCTCACTCAGGCTTAAGGCTAATTTCTGCTATTTTGTGGGAGTCTGTCACAGATTTCTTTCTCTCATGATGGCTCATCACTTTCAGCCTGTCTGTTCCTATTTTGACTGCCATCTGTGCTTTGCACTGGCCGCATAACCTCTAACTATAATTCTCATCAGACCCATAGAAGGACAGAAACAAAGGATGAGTTGCTCTAAAGCTACAGTGGAAAAACATTATCCTTTTTTCGGATCACACTGTCTTTTTAAAAATGTACTTTCGTTTTTCCCCATAGTGCTGGAGGTAGAGAAGTAATGCAGCCAGTTTTCCTGCTTCCTGGGTACCTGTGCAGTGAAATATGCCAGTCTGAACATAGCAATAGACAGAACCATCTGAAATCTTCCTTCTTTCTGTTCCCCTTGCATCATGAAATGTTGTGACTGGGGACTGGCCATGCACCATGATCTGGTATAAGTGCTTGAAGAGTAATTATGTGAAAGACAGCCTGCAAAGACTGCATGAATTATGGCTCTTTCCATTAATACATCTCATTGTAAATATATTGATGTATTACAGGAGCCAATCTAAAAAGTTTTAATGCAATTTTGGTGGTATGAAAGATACATACAAGGTATTAGCCAGAATTACTACCTTTGTGGGAGATTTCTTGCTGTCTTTGTCTTAATCATTTATCTCTAGTTTAAGCCCTGACTTTTTCTTCTCCAGTCTATGTCCTTAAACTTCATATTTCTCCTCTTATGGTTTTTGAAAACGTGTTACCAATTGATATAAATATCTGGAGAAGAGTTGTCTCAGTTTGTTTTTTTTTCCTTTCTTTTGAGTAAAATTATTTTGGAAATGCATAAAAAATGTGCATGAATAGTATAGAAAATGAAAATACAGTGTGGCAGCAATTTGGATAATGTACCAACATGTCTATTTTTAGTGAAGGCAACACCTTTGGGTTTCACCACTGGGACATGAAATCTACCAGATTTAATTTTGTCTGTTTCTTCTGAGGCTTAGTTTCTTCTTCTTTCTGTCAGTCCAAACACAAAGGTACAGCACATACTGGCTTTTCTGGTAATTTTATCTGTAGGAGGATGGTTGTGTTTGGTAATGAATTACTTTCAAGTCTGATTATTTCTATGGCATTAATATTTATATTGCTGATTTAAAGTCCTCAGCCCCCCCCCCCCCCAAAAAAAAAAAACAACAGAAAAAAGATTGAGCATCTAGTCTAATGAAATGACAAAGTATTTTATAAGGATTTATAATCATTAGCTGTTCAGCTAATGCAAGTCAAGGTAACTCAATGGATTTTAATGGAGCTATTTCAATTTACACCAGTCAGTCATGTGGCCAATTATGTCCTGTTGTGATAAGGACAGAAAAATGAAGAATTAAAATCTATCCTGGCTGTGACAACTGTCTGAAAACATTGGGGAAAAAATAACAGACATTGAAATATTCTTGTTCATACTCTTGTAAACCTGCTCTTTTTTTATTCATTCCCCTTAGCAAATTTCCAGCTTAACAATTATAGGCAGAAACCACTAGGTGCCAGTGTTACCCAGACATCGGAAAAAGGCTTTGTTAGAAATGTTAAAAACAACATAAAAGCCAATGCAGATAAACCCTTTAAATGAAAATAAAGCTTCTGCATCTTTTCAACTAAATAAGACTGCATTAACGGTTTTGAGATGATTACTTTTCTAGAAGTAAAGGCACTAAATTGAAATGCGTTGACAGAAACCCACATCAAAACAACCTTATTTTGCAGGATGCATTCTGTCAAAACCCCACATAACTACACAAAAGCTGCTGTGTCATCTTCAAGACCTTATGAATTACACCTAGGATCATAATACAGAGCCAAACTCTGCATTTTGCAAAGTACATGCAGATCAAACATATGGCATGAATAGCAGTTCACTGCTTAGATCGACATTTTACAGGAAAAGCTTGTTTCTGATCAAGTAAGAATTCACATTCCAAGTCGTACCTGAAGTTTCGTTTGACTCATTAGTATATATCAGAGTTTTCATTTGGGCTCATCTTCATCACTGTCATGGTCTTCTGAAAGCCTTTCCTGCTAAAAAAACCCAGGAAATCTTCTATTTAAGGAGCTGGATCCACTAGAGACAGCTGATTGCCAGTGCATGGGAGTTGCAAATGCAAATCTCTGACTAACCTTCACTCAGCTCATTTGCAAGAGATGAATCTCACTCATTTAACTTCAGACATCTACACTGTAACTGTTTACATCCCTGCCAGTCATCCTGATTTTTTTTGATGTAGAGAAGCAGTAATTTCCTGACTGTGATTCATCTGGCCTATTTCAAAATTCACCTTAGCATAAGATGAACTGCAAAACAAACTTAAATGATTGATTAGTTCAGGAGATGAATTTTACACAAAAGGCATCTTAAGTTTCATCACATTAATCCAACCAAAGAGATTTTGCAATGCCTAACTTTTAGTCAAATCTAATGTTTTGTTTTTGTTCTTTCTACAGCCATTAGACTTTGAAACAAAGAAGGCATACACCTTTAAGGTGGAGGCCTCCAATCTCCATCTTGACCATCGATTTCACTCAGTGGGTCCATTCAAAGATACTGCCACTGTGAAGATAAATGTGTTGGACATGGATGAACCCCCAGTGTTCAGCAAGCCCATGTATACGATGGAAGTCTATGAGGATACACCTGTGGGGACCATTATAGGTGCAGTGACAGCACAAGACCTTGATGCTGGCAGCAGCTCAGTTAGGTAAGAGAGCTTTTCCTCCTTTAGTAACTCTCTGACAACCCAAAGTGCTGCTGACAGTTGGATGCACTGGCAAAGAACTTAGTATGAAGATATAAAATAAATATACCTAGTCTGCCACTAACTGATGCTCTGAAAAAATATTGGAAGGACAGGCTCATTTGGGTGAATTATCATTAAATGCTCATAGCTTCTATTTATACTGATCATGCAAGTCACCACACACTGACATGACTTCAGAGATGGTGTGCTAAGACTAGGGAATACCATGGTGTCTGGGTGTCACAACCCACTGGTAGAGGACGTGATATTTGCTATAAATTCGTCTTCAGGCTGAACAAAGACACATGTCAGGGAACTCTCATGCTATTATTGTACCATCACTATAACTCTGACTCACAAGGTGTCGGCTAACAAGTTCTTAAATTCTTACAATGTACTTCCACAAGCGTGGTAGCCCTTAATTTTGTAAGGTACACTTCAATAGATTCTCAACTCCCACAACAAGCTCCTCAAACTGTGCTGGCTCACATGCCACAAGACACCTCCAGAGAGACTGAGACAGCCCAATACATCACTTTTATAGTTAACCTGGTGCACACCTCTTACATAGAGTTTTCACACTGTTTTGTTAGCACATGCACAGCCAGCATTTCCCCAGGAAATGAGTTGGCAAGTGGAAGTTGAGAATGAGTCTCAAGATGAAGCAGGAAGTTGGCTGAGAACAGCCCAGCCCCACCTCTGCAGGATCCTCTCCTTTGATCACACCTTTCCTGTAGCAATGCTCAGAAAGTTTGAGACAAAATGTGCTTAGGTCTGGTCCTCTACACTGGGTCTTTCACAAAAACATCTCCTAAGTGCAGTAGTGAGAAAGAAGGTTTTACTTGCTATGTCTGTTCAAGTTAGACCCCAATGGGTGACAGAACTGCCCCTTTCACCACTTACTCTCTACATCTTGCAAAGAACAAATGCTCTAATAAACAATCATCACGTGTCTTGGCTGAGGCTATGGGGGCATGGTTGCTGACCAACACGGCTGGGCTCAGCACAAGGAAACTCCTGCCAGGCAAGCCTCTCATTTATTGCTATAGCTTATTTTAATGAAATAAAAAAGGAGGGGAAATCTGGTATACAAATGTAATACATTGATTTTGAGAACCTATTTACAGCCACATTAGAAAGATTAAAGTGAAAAAGTGTCATGTACCAATAAGAAATTTCCTTAAACTTAGACACAGTCTAAGATGCAGGCAGTTGTTAACACACACTTCCAGTACCAATTTGTGCTGGGCCTACCTGACTTCAGGAAATACTTTTATCCCCAGATTTTCATAAAAAATATTAAAGACATAGTGCATCAATCTTTAAATATTAATGTTTATCAAATGGGACTATGACAGAACAGGAAAATGCCACTAGTGCCTACCAAGTGCATGTGTTTTCTTGCATATTTGATTACAAATTGAATTTGGACTTTTTAAATCCATGTTTATTAATTAAGTGTACTTTGGCTCAGTACTTATACTCTCAAAACATACAATAACCATGTTAGTTGTAATCATATGCAAAATGTAACATATAACAGTGACTGTTTAGCTCCTGCTTTGTCAAGTCACTGTTCTTTTTGCTTAAAACTATTACTATTGCTGTTTGTTTCACTTTTTTAAATATAATCTTCATTTTTTTTAAAATATAGAAATGCATTTGTCTATGAGTCTGTGACACATTCCTTCTCTTACAAAGAATCAAATCCTTCACTAACAAAGACTGAAGTCTGAACCTTTTTCCCTGGTTGTCGCCTATGAAAAATAGCCCCAGTGAAGTCAATATTCGGTAGAAAACCATACTCTCTTGCAACCAAATAGAAAGCCTTTATTCACATTGTTGAGCAGTTTTTCATATGACAGTGAAATCACTTGGATGTATAATCAGTCTTCAGTGAGAGTTTTTTGTTTCACGAATGCTCCAAGGAGACTCAAGTGCTTTTTACTGATTCTGTATTTGTAACAACACAAGAAAAATAATTGTCTCATGATAGTTTATCCACATACTGTGTTCTCTGGAATATTGAATCTTAAGCCATTTTATAATGTCCATGTCTACGTTTTTTAACCCTGAACTCATTACTTTATTGTCCAAATGCCCATTTACATCATTACATTAAGTTGATACCCCTACATTTTAGTCTTACTGCTCTTCCTGGTAATCCCTTACACCAACAAGCTGCATAAGTCCTCCCAGGGTCACATTTATGAGTTGATTCAGCTGGTTCATGCCCACAGAAAAACATGAACTATGTCCCAGAATGTTCTGGTGTTGTTCAGTGGCATGACTTTTGGGCATGAGTGCATCTATATTAGTTACTTTCAGAGTCATATGTTCTACCTTTGGGGTAGAGGCAGTGATGTCCTACCCCAATACAGCAGCCCAGATGGGTTTGCCCCTGTGTTGCCAGTTAGTCTTCTTCCATTGCTGCAGTCACCACCTCAGGACATGAGACACCAGCCAGGAGTCAGTGTGGAGATAGAATACAGGCCATGCTTCTTATTCAGAAATCTCTCGGGCTAGTTGGATGGCTTTCACTTCTTCAAATAGGCTTGACTCTTCTTCTCCCTCAGCAGTCATTGTGTAGGACTCCACACAGCAGCTTTCCACCTCCAATGGTCTCCCTACCATGCAGAAAGATCCAGGAGTAAATAGAGCATGGCTGCTTCTGTTTTGGGACAACTTGTTATATGATGGTTCTTCTTGGGCACTTTGAGCCACCTTCCTCCACATGGCCATTGTGCAGACGGCCTCCTCTGGATCTTCAGGGACTGTCTTGGGGTGATTTTATAATGGCACTTTTTTTCATAATTGTCTGCTTATGCCCAAAACCAGATGCTTTCTTTTTCATTTTCTTTTTTTTTTTTTCCCCTTGAACTATTTCTGCTTTGGTTTTTTTTCCTTTTTTTTTTTCTGGCCCATCTGGGGAGCTGATGGGGAGGGTGCCCCAAACTTGAGACCTTAAAGCAGCTAAACCAACATGAGAAAAGACACTAAAACCTACCAGCTTCTCCTTCTGCAAGGAAGAGACTAATGTCAGAAAGATTCCAATCTATTCTGCCTGAGTAGCTACGATAACTCCTCCTCCTCTTCCCCTTCCCTGATACAAAAAAGGGCAGCCTCCATCTTTGCTTCGTAGCTATGCTGTCTGGTGGGGGGTTGGGGTCAAGATTTTGAAATTTTGGTATCTAGCATTTATTCAGTCCTTTTCTGTGCCTTGCAGGCACCCTTTTGGTTTTTTCTTTGTTAATAAACTGTTTCAGATTTTTTTTTCACTATCACTCACTAGGATTTATTTATCTTATTGGCAAGCAGGATTATCAAAGCCCTTTTTTTTAGAGGAAATGCTCATTCCAGGGCATTTTCTCCTAAAATTTGTCCTTAAACCTAGACAGGGACATTATCAATTTCTACTCTACTATAAAGCACTTCCAGGACATCTAATTCTCTCAGGTACTGGATACCTTCATTTGCAGTGATCCACCTTACTGGGGAATTCACAAGATCTTCCTTAAATGGATTTCATGCCCTCATGCTTTAGAGAGGCCATCTCTAGAGACTGCAAATTGCTCCTTCTTTTTCAATTCCTTCTTCAATTTCCCCATCTCTAGCAAGGGATTTTAGCTGTTGTGGCCTCATGACCTTCTAAATGTTAACTGTCAGCCCTGTTATCCCAGCATCACCTGGCTGGCCACTGTAGTCTTTCCCCAAGTCTCAAAGTTTTGATGAGGTCAAGGAACAGGTAACTTCAGGATCCTATTTGATTTGTCTCACTGTTTCAAATTTATTTGTTGAATGACCAGCTTTTTTAGCTGACCCCTCCTCTCCTGATTCTCTTCCTTCTCCTCCTCCTTCTTTTCCTCTTCCTCCCTTTCTTATCAATTATATAGACCTGTAGCTTCCCTTATCCATTTTGTTTTCACTACTGGCACAAGTACTGTAGTTGCTGTGGTTTGAGTCCCTGTGTCAGTCATAGTGTCCTCAAATGCAGTTTGGGTTCCTGCCTCAACTACAGTCCTTCTGTGAGGACTGAAAAGTGTCTCAGCAGGCACAGGTCTGGCCCAAGCACAGGGCAGGAAGCTTCTGGCTTTCATTGGGTGGGCAAGGCACCTTCCATCATTGATGGGTCAGTTTGCCAGGGTTGGTCACATGTTCAGGTGTAAAGTCACAGGTAGCTGGAAGTAATAACCACCCTAGGAACCTGCCCAAGTCCTTCCACACACCCTGCCACCCAGGAACTGGATGCCTCAGGGCACATTTCAATATCTCCATATTTAAAGTTTGTTTTCTCTTACACCAGGATGACACCAGATTCCACAAATCCCATAATGCGCCAATAGTATTCCTTAATACTCTTAACAGTATTAAGCAGCTTAAATAAGGATGAGCAATGTCCATGGGAGCCTGTATTATAAACCCATTCACATTAATTTTGGGCAGGAAGAGGGAGATGTATTTCCTCATCATCCTCAGAAGACAGCTCCCCCCGCATAACAGGCTGCCATGTCAGGGCAAAGCACAATTGCTTGTGTTAACACATTCCCAGCAAACTCAGCAAAACAGGAGCACAGCTGACACACCTCATGTCTCACAAAGGAGCTTGCTACTAGATAACTGCTATTACTGTAGCAAGCAATATTGAGAGATAGATAGATAGATAGATAGATAGATAGATAGATAGATAGATAGATAGATAGATAGAGAGACAATCAGACAGTCAAAGAGAAGGAGAGAGATAGAACTGCCTTTGTCTCACTCCATGGGCACTATAAAGGACTGTGGTGGATTGACCTTTGAGACATGCCACGTGCCCACCAAGCCACTCTCTCACTCCCCTTCCCAGCTGGACGGGGAGAGAAAATAAAATGGAAAACAACTCAATAAAGCAGTTTACTAAAGCAAAAAAAGGAGCTTTGTGCATGCATAAGTGAAGAGAAAAAGAAAGGTTTTTTCTCTATTTCCCATCAGCAAGGGATGTTCAGCCACTTCCCAGGATGCAGGACTTCAACACACATAGTGGTTTCTCCAGAAGACAAACACTGTAAATGACAAATGCCCCCCCTTGCTCCTCCTTTCCTTAGCTTTTATATCTGGGCTGATGTCCTATGGTATGGTCTATCCTTTTTGTTAATTTTATAGGCATAGTTGTTTCCCCCTCCCAGCATCTTGGGAAATGTTGAAGACACAGAGTTAATGCTGTACCAGAGCTGTTCAACAGTAGACAAAACACTGCTGTGTTATCAACACCTTTCTAGGTACCAATGCAAAGCACAGCACTGTGAAGTCTGCTATTCGAAAATTAATTCCATCTCAACCAGACCAAATACACCAATGTAAAAGTATTCAATATTCCAGAAGTTTTATATGCTCTAAATGAAAAACAAACAAACAAACAAACAAACAAAAAAACAAAGCAACAAGTACGAAAAGTTAGAAAAGCGTGAGTTTGAAGGGGCTAAATGTGTTTGCAAGTTCTTACTGTATATTAACCAATAACCTTATTGCATCTTATTGTATCTTACCCTCTGTTAGCTGCTTAAAATCTAGATGAAATCATAGAGCTAAAGAATGACTTCATCAATTTCATCATGTTGCAAAAGAGTCCAAGCAACTTCTGAGTAAATATGCACTCTAAACAAATGGGGGAAAGCAAGTCATGCTCTTTGAAGGCACAGCCCACACAAAGTCCAAGATATTACTGGCAGTACTGCATCTACTGGTTGTAGTTTCTCTATAGATTCATCATTTTCTGTGAAATGTTTTCCTGGAATGGTGTGCCCTGTAAGAAGTCCGGAACAGAAAAAAGAAATAGTCAACATTCTGCCAAACAACAAAGACTGGGATAAAATCTGCACTGCATGCAACAGAAGGAAAAACTCCAGAGAGCAATGCAAGCTAGAGCAGTTCACATGAAAAGAAACAGTATTTGTTCCAGCACTAAATCCATGTTATCAGACAAAAATGTTATGTCTGTTATGCTAGACACATCAGGAAGGGGGAGATAATGACTAAGGATGAAAACTGGATTCAGCCATTAAAGAAAATATTTTGCTGGAGGACATTGAAAATGGAGAGGGTTACATTATTTGTCTCTTTTCTTCTGTTTCTGGTATCAAAATTTTAGACAAGTCAGAAGCCTTAAAAAATTTGTTTTGTAGGAAGGTATTTGCTAGAGATGTTGGAGTCAAAGGGCACAGAGCATACACTTAGTAATGAACAGGAAATTAAGCACAAGGAGAAAAAGAGCTGCAGGTATTCCACACCTGCAAGGGTGACTGGTTTTGCAGCTGTTTTGGAACATTACCCCAGTGCACCTAATTTTCAAACTGTGTTAAATCTGGAGCTTATGTGTCTCAAGTGATCTGTTTTGTCGATTCCCATTTCATCCATAGTGCTTCAAGAAACATGTTAATTTGAAGTCCTATGTACATTTTGGCCATTAAAAATCCCAAAGCACTTGCAAAAACAGCTCTGATCTCATTTTCTTCTCAGACTCCTCTAGTTTACTACAGTTTGAAGATGACTGAGAGGAAAAAAAAGTGCTGTCCTGTAGTATGTTGCAAGGTCTGTAATTTGTAACTGTGCAAGTTTTTGGTAAAGATCCTTTTACTTCTGGAACCAGGGGTTTTAGGACTTCCTAAAAATTGCTGTTTTGTGTGTCCGTACAGCATGAATGTTATGGACAAAGCTGTCTAAATAACAAGAAAGCAGAAATGGGGGGCAAGACTGAAGTACCTCCTAGTGGGCTCTGTCTAACAGTGTGTAAGTTCAACAACTTTGCACTGACACGTCTGAAGTTGTCAGATTTCCATGAAGATGATCTTCTGGCATAAAGTATAAGATGATTATTGTCCCTGATGTGAATCCCAGACAACTCTAATTAATAATGGGTTTCATATTCTGTGCCAAAACACTGTCCTTCAGGTCTTCTCTGCTTGACTCAGGAGTTTTGCCTTATGAACCAAAAGAACCATTCATAGCAGGAAAGCTGTGGGGACCATGCATTTTCTTGACCAAGTCCAGAGTCGTGAAACTGTGACTTTAAAGTAAAAAGCCATGTGTACTATTCATAGGTCAGTCCTGTCCTCAGTATCTCAGGGATAAGATTGTATTCCCTGTATGTGCTTTCAAAGAAAAACCCTTTTTTTTTTTTTTTTTCTGAACTAGTTCACAATGGTCTATACACTTTTATGACTTGGTTCTGTTTTCCCAGAAAAATACTTTGTCATGTTAAGATCAAGAAAATAAAGATTTATTCCTGAATCCTAGAACACCATATCTTAATGTACAAGCACCAACAAGATGAAATAATGTACGTACTTTTTGTGCTTGCATTTTTTGAATTTAGTTATTCTTCAAAAAGAAAAGTCCTACCCTGTGACATTAAAATGTATCTTACAGTTGCATACATATATAGAAAATCTGCGACATCTAGTTCCAGCACCTTAAGCATCCTCATTTAATAACAGATTAAGTGACAGCCATTTTTTCTGTATATGGTATCATGCTGGAGAGACAAACAAGTCAGTTTTGTACAGATAAGAGATGTTGAGACTCATGAATTTTGGTTCCTTTTCAGCTGCTCTGGTGGTTCTGCACACTTGCTCTGTTGCCTCCTGTCAGTTTCTGTTACAATTTTAGCTATACTCCATCCTTTGCATTTTATCAAACCCCTGTCACACCTCCTCCTGTTTAAACCTCTATTTCAAGTTCTAATTTATCCAAACTATTTAACTTAAATCCTGCAGAACTACTACTCAGTTTCTGCTGCAGATGCCTTGGTATGGTTTTCTGTTCTCCTATAAGCCCAGTGTTTTCTTTTATCTCTTATGCTCTGTCTAATAGTAGTCTCCTTCTCCACAGTCTTTTTTTCTCCCATGTCTGGTTTCTGTAATTTTACTGCTGAACCATTTCCCATCAGCTTCATTAGTGTCCTGCTCTATCCTCTTCTTTTCTTCTACTGAGGACTGACACCTTTTTTGATCTCGGTGCCTTTCATTTTGTTCCACCTACTTTATCTTCTTTTGAAAACTACGTAAACAGGGTTTCCCTCCAACATTTTCTCTGAATCCCAAGGAATATATTTAGCAATTATGTTTATTATCAATGTGTTTCCTGGGGTCGGTGGCTGGAGACAGGGACAACACACCAAAGCTCCATGTGACAAACAGCCTCCAGTTTATGCCTCCAGCTCCTTTTACAGGATCTCCAATTGCACATGTGATTGGCTGAGGCCTTAGCCCATCCAGGTCTCTGGCCAGTGATACATCTGCATTTAGAACTGGATGACATTGGCCAAGAATCCCTGTGTAGATTGAATCCAACCTATCCTTGCTCTCCCAGGGACTCCAATGCCACAGCTCACCCTTTCAGTTTTATTAAAAAATGTAATTGATGAGCCTAGTTGAATAAGGCTTTTTCACTCAGCAGGTAGTGATCTACCTCATGTATCATTGGAGCTGTGATGCTCACACCCAGAAGCTGTCAGTTAAAACGACCAACATTACAATCTTTTTAGGTTAGCATGTCACAGACTTAATGCTTAGGAGTTACGACATTACGACTTAACACTACAAACAATAATAATACAACTCGAAACATTTTAATTAAAACCATATATATTTCTACCACTTAATTTCTCTAATTATTTGAGTCTTGGAGCTTGTAGTTGATGGACTGACTGCCTCTTTATTGACAATCTCTTGCCTCTTATGAGCTGCTGGCTTGCCAGGTCATGCTGTGATTTTTATTGAAAAACATGAGAGAAATGAGAAAATGAGAACACTCGAGACCTTTGAGAGGGGTGTACCCTTTTCTTTGCTCTAATAACCACAATAGGAGCACAACATATACCTTTGAACAAAATCAATAAGGTGAAACTTACAATTGCCTATATGCTTTACCATCACCCAGGGTCTGCCATCGCTGAGGGGCCTCTTTCTCACAATGAGGACTTGGAGGGCTTCTTCTGGACAAAGCCTCCATGATTATCTCAAAGGAAAGCTTTTGCAAAGCCAATTTACCTAGCACAGAAATACCTGGTTTTAATAACTTTCCCAGCCTGACAAAGACATAGCCTGGCCAGGGCTATGACTTAGTCTGGAAGGGTCTGATGGAACACCTTTCTCACCAGTTAAGGCCACAGCTTGGCTAGAACTGAGACATAGACTGGATGGGCTTCCCCATCATATCTTTAAAAGTAATCCCTCAGTAATAACCCATAGAATAGTTATCATTGTTGTTCAGCTAAATTATGATATTATTAAAAACCTATAAACCCCATAATTAGGTGTTCATATAAACAAATCTCTTTAAAAAAACTTATAAACAATAATATCTAAGTACACACACAAACAAATGTCACCATTTGCCCTCTTGTTACAAACAAACCTATTTAAAATTATAAACACAGATTTAGTACTACAAAACAGAGACAGCAAAAGTGAAATCACTTTGCCATATGTTATATGAGTCAGTTTAACCATAACATATGTAGATGTTGTAGTCTTCCCTTTTGAGGAAGAAGCTATTAAACTAGCCCAACCTTCTCTTTTATTTAGTATCAGCTTATTAGGGTATGTAGAAATTATGTAGTTTGAAAGACTTTGGTAGAGTTGAAATAATAGTAGGCGTCTTTTGCAGATTATTGTGTCTCTTCCTCACTGCTTTTGCTGTCACACCTCTGCAGAGAAAGGTTGGGAGAGGCTGAGGCGGGGGCCAGGACCCGGCATCTTTGTGCTATTGCTGTTTCCTTGGGGCTCCCCCCTGTGCGGCAACAGCAAGCAGGCATGGCCATCAGAGGCTGAATCGGGGATGGGATCATGCCTCCTGGAGACACGGCTATGCTCAGCAGAGGTGTTTCTTTGGAGCCAGCTCACTCGGTCTCAGGAGGGGGCAGTCCTGGCATTTCCATGGTGATGAGAGGTGTGGGCTGCTCCAGTTTGCCACAGGCCTGTTGGGCCTCCTGCAGGGGCTTTTCCCACACCCTGACCGGTGTAGGAGAAGGTTGCCCAGGAGTACTGCCTTCCCCCCCCGGAGTGGCAATTTTTGGCACAGCTGGGGTTTCTGCAGAGTGCTGTGTTGTGCTCTGGAGCTTTAGGGTCGCTGTTGGGGGTGCTGGAGCTGGGGCTGCTGGGGTCCCGCTGAGCCCGCTGAGAGAGCGGCCTGCCTTTTGTGGCTGGGAGCTCGCTGTGCCATGCGGCCGGCACCATTTTTGGGAAGACTCCACTGTTTCCATTCCCACAGTACCCACACTCCCTCCCACCTCTCCCCACCATTCTCTTGTAGGGGTTTTACCCCTGTTTTCCTGGCAAAAGGATGGGAGCCAGCCATTCCTCCCCCCCCCCCCCCCCCCACCCAGGTGGCACACCACCACACACTGAGTTTATTATCCACTCGTTCCATGGGGTCGGTGGTTGGAGACAGAGACAATACTCACATACCCCAAAGCTCCATGTGACAAACAGCCTCCAGTTTATTCCTTCAGCTCCTTTTACAGGATCTCCAATTGCACATGTGATTGGCTGAGGCCTTAGCCCATCCAGCTCTCTGGCCAGTGATACATCTGCATTTAGAACTGGATGACATTGGCCAAGAGTCCCTGTGTAGATTGAATCCAACCTATCCTTGCTCTCCCAGGGACTCCAATGCCACATTTAGCAGGCACATCTGCTCATTCCTCACTATCCTGTCCTTTCCATTCCCATTTGGCTCAGTGAACACCAAGCTACGACATAATAAAAAGATCTCCATCTACCTACCTTCCAGCAATGCTGGGTATAATATAGGGCAATTAACTCCTACTTCTGGCTTCCACTGCTCCGAAATTTCTGACTCTTCCTTTGTTCTCTGTTTTCTAGCTCCTAAACTTCATCTTCAGGAACTCACGCAATCACATCCTTTACTCCACCACCCTTGTCCTCTAAGATTTTCCTCTATGGTCCCATGTACTGCTCTGTCCTTCTCTAGGTTTGAATGACCTGTCTTCCTCCTCGGCAACTGGGTGGTTTTAAGGATCTGGGTAGAAAAGGGACTTCTCTTCAAACAGAAGGCAGAAAAATATCTTTATCTTCTGTGTATAAATTGTCTGTCAAAAGGAGCTGTTTTCTAACAGCACAGTCTCTACTTTAACTTTACCATGAAACAAAGTGTTAATAACAAATTATTGTGGCAATCCCCTTCATGGTAGTTTAAATTACGACATTTTATTTTACACTTCCAATGGATTGGGTGCATGCAGACGATTATCACAGCTCAGCTGGTAAGTGGCTCAGTTGTATCAATTCAGGGTCTGTGGTACCTTGATTCAGTGATTGGCTTGGAGCTACTACCACGAGAAACTACAAAAAAGGTGTAAATTTGTCTTAACCTTAATCTTAAATTTATATACTTGAGGCTGAAGTGATCACACATGATCAGTGGGGATGGAAAATGTAGTCACTTATTAGCCCTCTGTGACGCTGCAGCAAGTTCACTGGAAACAGATGGAGTTGTGTGGGGTTGTTAAAAATCCTTCTTTGCAATTTTGGGACACATGCAGACTGACATTTTGATCTGTGTGGGTTTTCTCGAGACTGGCAGGAACATGGAGCAAAGGTAAGTACTTTCTGGCACAAGTCAGAAAGACTGTGCTAGTGAAAAATCAGACCTTCCCAAATAAAAGACTGTTGGGATTCATTTGACTTGTATAAATTTTCCTAGATCAACTCCTGGATGCACTTGAAGTGTGAAATATTATTTCCTAAGTCCAGCAAGTCAAAAGCAACTGAAAACGAAGTCTAAAACCGAGAGAGGCCAGTAACCTTTATTTACAGTCAGCAATTCATCAAGTTACTGAAGCTTGTGAAAAACAGCAAGTGATCTTCTGTTGGCATATGCAGTCATATTATGCTATAAAATGTCAGTCAGGAGATTGAACTGAAATAGATGTGTAGACCCAAGAAGTTTATGGACTACAGCTCTCAGTGAATGGCCTGTTTGAGAAAGAAGTGGATGCTGAAAATCAAGACGTATGCATTCAGATCCAAGACAAAGAACAACCTGGCAAGGAAAGCTTTTAAATTAATTGAGAACAGCTAAGTAGCCAAAGTGAGGGGAAGGGAACAATATGATCATAATAGTTCATAATAGTTTCTGGTTTATTTCACAGCACTTGTACCACCTGGTGATGTGATTTTGCAAAGCCAGTTCTTATCCCAGAGGCACAAACTGTAATTTTACCTCAAATAATAGTCTTCCTGCTTTTTCATCAAGAAGTGTTATTTCAAATTTCTTCGGGAATGGATTTCTCAAGGATTCTAGAAACCAATTGTGAGATTAAAACAGAGCTTTAATGGCTACAGCCATTCTCATATCACCTCAACTGGTGGGTGAACCTCTCAGGGCTTGACAGAGAATTATGAGGGCTCAGGAATTAAAACTATGTCTAAGAAAAACCTATGGGCTACAGGGAAGTGTGTTAGTTGGTAATGTGCACTTTGGTACACCAAGTAGACCATGAAGCTATCTCATTAGTAGACAATAATAAATAAGCTTCCCAATATTTTTCATTTAAGGTCTTTCATCCCTTCCTGCAAGGATAACTGCAGCCCAGTCAGATTCCAAGTCCTTTCCTTTTGAATTCGTCCTTTAGGTCTGTTTGTAAGCATTGCCGATGCTTTGCTGTCCTAAAATACTCAAGTTTGTTATCATGTTTAAATAGTTATTGCATACACAGTTTCTTATATATTTTGCACTTTATTTATTGTTTTAAGTTTAAATAATAAAGTTTAAACAAGAGGGTTTTCGAGAATTTTTCACTTTTTGAGATCTCTGTGTTTTGAAGTTTCAGTCATATTCTGACTGTAGATACAAACAGATCTCAGATATTTCTACTTTTACTGTGTCCTAATTCTGGGCTTCTCAGTGCAAGAAAGACAGGGACATACTGCAGGGAGTCCAGCAAAGGACCTTAAAGATGATGAAGGAACTGGAGTATTCTTTCTAAGAGGAAAGGCTGAGAGAGCTGGGAATGTTCAGTCCAGGGAAGAGAAAGCTCAAGAGGGTCTTAACAGTTATAAAAGCACTTAGTGCACATAGGAGTACCTGAAAGGAGAGTGCAAAGAGGATGGAAACAACTTCTTAGTGGTGTCCAGAGGTGGGAGAAGAAGCAGTGGGCGCAAACAGAAGCACAGGTTTCATCTGAATATCAGGAATAGGAAACACTTCTTTCTTGCTGTGAGATTGACCAAGCACTGGCACAGATTGCCCGAGAAGGAGAAGGAGTGTCTGTGGAGATATAAACAGTTGGAGTTGGTCTTGGGTGAGTAGCTCTAGATGTCCCTGCTTGAACAGAGGGCTTGGACTAGATGACCTCTAGAGGTCCAACCTCCACCCTTCTCTGATTCTGTGGCATCCATCTTTAATAAGCTGGAACAGAATCTGTGGAAAGTAAAGGCAGAGAATCATCTATGATGGCTAAAAAACTGCTGTCAGCATTCATTGAAATAGTAAGAATACAGAGCTATAACAACAGATTATTTTAGAAAATAAATCTGAAAATATTGTGAAGGAAACAGCACAGAAATTCAGCTCAGAAAGGAGGAGAGAGGAACCAATTTTAGAAATAAGTGATGAGACCTGATGTTGCTCAGGTCAGACCATCAGCATGCAAATGGGAGCAAGGAGATGCTTATCCAGCAACTTTTGCCTGGTGTTCTCATGAAATTTATAAAACCTTTGAAAAGGTGACCTCATACTTATACTGACCTCTGTAGATTCTGCATTCCTTGATACATCAGTGGCTCAGGGAGGAGAAATGAAAGAGGAAAGTGCAGCAGCTCTGCAGCATCAGAGCTGTTCTGAATAATCTATTATTTTTATAAGCACTTCACCAAATCAGCCTCAAAGCAGCACAAAGAAGCCTCCCATTCTTGACTTCACTGTTTCCCCTTGCAGATCCAGCTGAAAATCTGAGTCCCAAGTGATGATCTAAGCAAGCAATAAATCTTTTACTGTGTGCTGCAGTTTTCTCTAGAGTCAGCATGGTTATTTTATTTGCTTTTCCTTTTACTATCTCAGCATCAGCATTTTACTTCAGCTTTTTAAATGGATAAAAATATACGATATTTGTTCAGTTTTTGGTTCCCAAAGATATAGAACAGAGCTAATATTTAAGTATTTACATGATGCAAAAGAAAACAATCAAAGATTATTTATACTGGATATATGCCAGTGGGCCAGCTCTCCTTTATCATTTTTATGATATTTATTGTCTTAGCATTTTATCAGAAGACAAAGAATTCCAGGCCAGGTATGGGAACAGCAGCCCACAAAGCACCTCTGTCTTACCCTTTGGGGTTTATGTCAGATGCACCCAAGGGCAAAATAAATTTTAGGTGTCTACTGAGTCTGACTATCTGATGAGGTCATAGCATCTGCTTTCATCCCCTTGACTTTCTTAAGGGTTGGAGGTATTCATTCAGGTTTACTTGCTCCATATTTCTATACTCACTCTGCCCCTTAGTAGAGATACTCATACACATCCAGACACTCATACCAGCATGCTCTTTCCCCACCTAAAACCAGCAAAGCTAGAGCCCTTCTCCACCAAGCGTGAGGTGTGCCCTCTGGTACCTGGGTACCTTGGTGGATGTAGGGGCTTGGTTCTTCCTGCCATGGGCTGGATGAAAGGGGAAAGAACAGACCATGGGCAGCAGGGCAAAGGACAAATGCACACTTTTCAAAATCAGGCTGAAATAGTGTTCAGGGTCTATAATGTGTGGTGCTGGTATAGAAAGTGCTCTACTGCTTCCCCACGGTAGCAGGATTGACTGCTAAGCCTAGAGTGAGGGTGTTAAGTCTGACAGGCCTTCTACTGCTGCTCACAGTCCAAAACCTGAGACTTAATTAAGCTGCAGGACAAAGCTTTCCCTCTGCCTGGCTGTCTTGCAGTTCTGCCTGCTCAATGAAGCAGGAAAAATGATGTTGAGACTGAATGAAAACAATGCATTTTCCAAATGACAACAGCTTTTGATAAGATACTCAGCTGGTAATGAGAAATGCAGAGCAGACAGTGGAGCTGACTGGAGGGTCAGATAAGCAAATGAACAAAACCTTTAAAGGCAGGGGGAAGAGAAATCACAGGAAGTTGTAGACAGGCAGAATTGCCAGTTTGAAAGGGCTGATAACTGAACTGCAGCACATTTTAATTCCTATATTACCTACCATGTTTTACTAAAATTCCTATGTAAGATTTATAAGGCTTATGAAAAGTTTAACAGCTTCCTTCACTTCACTCTGACCCATCATTAGTTTGGCTGTCTGCAGCCACTGCTTTCCTGTCAATTAATTTGGCATAATGGTTGATCTTCTCCAAAGGAGCAAAACGTAATTTATTTGCACTGATACTACTCATTCCGGACCAAGTAAGATACTGACTGCTAACATCACTAAACCTTCTACCTCCTGATTAAAATCACAGAAGTAGGAAGCCATGTATAAATACTGTGAACCCAGACAAGTAGTATGCCAAAGACACAAACTGTTTTTTTCTTGTGGGAGATCAAGTGTTACATGAAAGACATGAAAACGACAGGCATGGAACAATGACAAGAAGCATTCATGCCTTCTCCCAAGGTGTAATAATCCCTTTGTCCTTCTCTTAAGCATCACCACCTGATGGGCTGTATAGACAGCACTCATTACGGGAAGGCTGAAATACAGATCACAGGATAGCACTCTGAAAAATTACACTACTTAACTCCTTTGGAAGAGGATACAGAGATAGCAACTAATTGGGGCTTCTGCCAAACTAATTCCAGAATTCTCTGGTTTTAAAGCCAAAATATTTTAAGTAATGCAAAACTATCCTCCCTAAAAGACTAGATACATTCTTTCACTGGGATTTTCAAAAGCACTCAGCCTGGACTATCACAAAAGCTTTACATCAGTGTATTGTACATTTGAAAATCTCTGCAAAATCATGTAGGATTATGGCTTTTTTTGTGAAATGCTGAATGAAAAATCATAGTAAAACTGACAGAAATATTTTAGTATGTCAGTAAACTTTGGAGTGTATTTTTTTTTAGGTGTGTCAAGTGTGATGTTCTATAAAGACGATTCTGCCACTTCTACAGCATCAACCACACATGCATCTCTAGTTTTTGATACCCTCGAACAAAGCAATGCCTCTGAAAATGTTCAGTGTAATAACCAACCCTTGTTGGTTTTGTGTTATTACATGACAGTAAAGTCAACCAACTACATTGGCTGCTCACTTTTGGTTGCATTTTTTAATGCAAACTTAGCATCACACTTCAGTTGTTTTTTGACATCAGTTCTGCAAGCATAACTGAGTAATGGCCCATTTGTGACGCTAGTTAGGTCACAAAGCAGCTGAAACCAAACTATATTTTTACAAACTCTCCCTTTTTATTTGAAAAGGAAGATGCATTTGAGAGAACTACAGGATAATGCTGATTCAAAGCAGGAAGGGAGGTCAGGATAGGACATAGCTACTTAACCTGGAGCAGCAGCAGAAGCCCTTCTGTGACTGTGCTGACTCCTTTTCACACCTCAGATAGAACTCGGTTTTCTCCTTTAATGGTTTTTTGTTTGTTTCTTTCCTTGCTTGTTTATTATTATTTATCTTCCATTTCTAGTATCCCTTCTGAAAAAAAGAAAAACAAAACCAATGTACTTGAGACTATTATGTATTGGTATGGGTAGGGTTCTTCTGTGATCTACTTGGTATCCATGAGATTACTGAAGGGATATGATGAAGGGATATGATCTGACAGCAGACCAGTCCAAGCTTCCTTTGCTTTGATCTCTAATGCCTCAGCAATGTTCTGAAGATATTCTGCAAAGGTACAGAAAATTTCTGCTGCCATTAAGGGAGATGGCTTAATAAATAATTTAAAACATATACACAAAAATAATACTCCACAACCTAGTGGAACAGCATCTGCTATGTAAGAACCAACTCAAGACAGGTATGACTGTATCAGATGATGGTTTTATGTGAAAATAGGTAAATTTGATTGCATTTACTTCCTTCAAGCAGAATATCACAATATTAAACCCAGGGTATTAAAACTGGGAGTTCTGCACAAGAGAAGTCCTATCTATTTTCATTATACTAAAAAATTTATTTCTTAGAATATTTTATATTACCAGAGTTTATCCAAGTGCTTTTTATAACAAGTACTTTTTTTATAACAAGCACTTTTATTTTTTAAAATATCTTTCACGTATATAATAGTGTGCATGCATACAACACAACAGCTGCTGGGTTGTACAGTGTAAAGGGCACTTAAAAATTATTGCAATTGTATTAGCACAGGACAACATGAATGATACACAAACCTGCCTGCTACTGTTGAGAAAGTAGTACATGACATTTTACTTCATATTTCCATATTACAGACGAGAAAAAAGATTCTTTAGCATTTCTACTCCTGTAAAACTGTGAAACAACATTTTCAAGTTAATAGAAAACCACAAGAAACTGAGTCAAGGGTAATTTTTAAGTCAAAAGGACATATGGAAAAGAAAATAAATTAATATAATTCTGATTTAAGTGCTATAGCCCTGAGAAAGACTGGTAATTTAACAATCCTATTTAGTCATAAATACTCAGATGACCGTATCATTTAGCACAAGAAAATATGTTTTGTTAAATTTGTTTATATCTGTTTGAACTTAATGACTTCTTTAGGCATGCATGGGTTAGAGCGCCAAGCAGGAATTTGTCATTGTTGAGAAAGTTTCCAGAGTGGACAAATGCCTGGCAGACTGTGCTGATGAATTCGTGCAGCTGATGAGTGTCTGTGCCCTTGTGATGCAGCAGCTCACACAGAACATCTGACTCCTCCAGCAACCCTTTGTTCAGTGGGTGGCTGGGACTCCAAGAGCAGGGACTGATGTACTTTTGTACCATTTTTTTTCAATTAAAAAAAAAGCTGCTCAGCAATTGGAAAAGCTTATGCTGGAGTATTTGATTCAATATTTTTACACTGGGGACTCATTTTTAAAATTCTTGATTGCACCTTCAGCAAAATCATTGAAATCACTCCTCTGTGTTAACTGGACTGGAAGATACTTCCAGTAACTGGCAGAAGAGTTTAGCACTTATATTTGAGAAGAGCAATAAAGTTCTGACTTAAAGTTTCTCATATTTATGCATATAAATATGGTAATAAGATTTGTTTGAGTTTAACAGAATGATAACTCAGTGAATGGATATAGAGTTGCAGGAAAAAAATTTTAGTGGCAAGATGGGATTTTGGAAGACACGTAGCTTGTATCCTTTAATACATTGCATTCTCTAGCTTTTTAAATTCTTTCAGGCTTGACTTGAAGTCTAAACTTCTTGGAGCTTACAGTTACAGAGACTATAAGGATTATCATTTCACCTTTCTAGAGATTTCCTTTACTCCACAGTCTCTATTACATTGCCCAGCTTGCCTTTTTAGCACCAAGCGACAGCACTTCTGTCATTCCTCTGGTGTGCAGTATAATATACATCACTGACTGAAAGATTTTGCTACAACACATAAATTTTCCCTTCTGAGTTTTGGCCTTTCACTTCTCTGTGTTGAAAAAAATCCTACCCTCCCCTTTTTGCTGTTGAAGCTCTTCAGTTATCTCTAGGCTATTATCCTGTTATCCTGTCTCCCTTTTTTCATCTCTTATCCATGCTAAGCATATGTTAGTTCTTTTCATTTTTCCTTATAACTTGGAAATTCTTAGACCCAAGACAGTTTTTCTTGCTTTTCCTTAAGCTTCCTCTAATTTTTTTATATTTATCTGTTGACTTAATGACCAGGACAAAATTGTATTGTAGAGGTGTCATATTCTCAACATCCAGTAATATGCAGAGATCTAATAATTTCAAGCCACAGCACATGATCATTCTACTAATGAAAATTCCTTTGGGCTTTCAGGTAGTCTCATCACACCTAGAATCTCATTTATATTCTTCCAGTTTCTCATCCCTTTTGCCATTCCTGCTTCTTTCATCTATTCAATTATATATGTATTGGAAATAAAAAAAAAATCTTAACTAATCACAATACCCAACTGAATTCTCTTATCTTTCATTTATGTTCCTAATGTTTTAGGTTACTGCTTATTATTTCTGATATGATGGGTTTTATTTATACATCCAAAGTTGTCATAGACTCCGCATTTTGTTTAGTTGCAGTTTAATATTTAAATAAAACCTAAAGTGAATGCAGTTTAAACAATTTAAGGTCATATACACAAATAGTAATCTATCACATTACAGAAAATTGTTATTTCATCCCTTAACTGTCTTTGAAATATTTTTCTTAAAAATAGCCTGTATTCTAAGTCACTAGGTACTAGGGTAAGCAATGTGCTTTACATCAGCAAAGTGTGAGTTGAGACAAGTTGAAGTTATTTTTGTAAAGCTCGTCTATCACCTGGTTATTTCTCCCTCTCAAACTAAAAAAAAATTATTAGGAATTTTACAGGAAACGTTTATTGAGCAAAAAGGCACAATGATCAGAAGCCATTAACCTTCAAATGCCTAATTTTGGTTGTGTTGATTTTATATTGCCACTGCCTCTTTTATCTTTCACTTTATCTATTGTCTGTGCTTTATCACTCTTTAAGGTCAATCCTTGAGTTTTACCTCTGGCATTTGACCTTAATCCTGCCAGTGTAGCTTTAAAGCAGTCTTCTCTTCCTCTAAAACACACACACACTTTTGGATCTCTTACCTTGCTTTCCTGGCTTAAATTACATTATCATAATATCAAGAACAAACATTTTCTGTGATAGGCAGGAGAAATCTTCCCCACATTTTTAAGACCAAAAAAATACATCCTGAGTCCTAAGCTCCACAGCCTCCTTAGCATCCTGCCACCTCCCATCCCTTCAGAGCAAGCTGTCACATGGGTTTCTCCAGCAGCACAGGACAGCTGTCCAGTTCTTTTATTCATGGCATAACAGTCTAAAGGCACTACAGTTGTCTGCTCGATGGCTCAGAGTCACTGTTATCCTCACAAGGATGACCTGCTGTCACTCATGTATTCAATAGTGCTCCATCAAGCACTACCATCATCTGTGCTGCAGCAAGAATCAACTCAGCCTTCCTTGCTGTCCTCCTCTCTTTGAATGGAGGTGAGCCCTCTTCTGTGGGAGTTTTCTGTGAGAGCTCCTGAGGGACATGCAGCCTCACTGCCTAGCCAGGGTGAGTGTCCATAATTCTTGGAGCTCCTAAGAGGGCATTGTGGACTCTGTGTGAGTCTTGTAAGGTTGAATCTTATAATTTTATAAACAGAATATTTCCATTCTATCTCTTCTATTGTACATGATGTCCAAATGCATCTATTCTTGAGAAAACTCAGACAGTGCTAGCAAAGACATGTCCTTCCACACACTCCCTGACTTCAACAAGAGAATCTGGAATACACTTCTCTGCTGGACATAATATTCAGGGAGATATACACATCAAAATTTCTTCACTGACAGTGAATATGAATGATATCAATGTCTGGTACTGAGAGCTGCCAGGCAGGCCTGTACAGGGGCTTCTGAAAAATAATTCTGCTTTGTCCTATATCAACAAGTTCTCCCTAACTTTTCAAAGAAGGAAATGCCTCTTTGGATTAGTGCACTTATCCATGGTCTGTCTTGCAGACACTCTGAGCAGTCAAATGAACCAACCTCAGTTGCTTCAAACTGCTAGACCATGACTGGAAGATCTAGACAGCTGTCCTAATACCAGTCTTTCAAAAGTGCTCCTCTGCATATCCTAATCTCACAAGAAATGTCAGGCTTTATGTCCCAGATATCTGGGTTAACCTCTGGAAAGTTACTGACTTTTCTGGTTAGAGACATTTTTTCCATTTCTTCTCTTCTTCAAAGCATCTCTTCCATGTTAAGGACAGAGCTCAGGCTATGCAGTTGGCCTTAGAAAGAGATTAGCTGTTGCTGTCCTATTTACAAAAAATCACACACTGAACATGAGTGTGTGAAAGAGCGATTTCTGCCTATAAAAGGAAACGACATTTTCTTAGGGTCTTTGCCAAAAGTGACCACCCCTTGGGGTGTTCTAAAAAATTTCCATTTCAAGACCAGATAGATGGGGTCCCATCCCACTTTTCTTAAGCTTTATAGACTTACTGATGTACCTGGGAGAAGTCCTGTGTCCAGAAGATCTGCCTGTAAGAGGATTTTCTGCTAGGTATATTTTCTTGGATACTATAAATGGAGAATCAATTAAAGGAGGAAGAATGCATTCTTGTTTGACATTTTTCCTGTTTATTCATATCTTTTAGACAATACAGCTCCAATATTTCTGCCTATACCTCTCCCTTCAGTAGTCTAATTGGATATGTAGATTGTTAAAAGGAGAGGAGCTGAAAGAACAGCCTGATTTAATTTGATTCTCACTTCCATGGAAGCCATGAGGAATTCTGCCAGAAGTACCCGCAGGAGCAGTACTAGTCTTGCAGGGCTTACTGTGGTCTTTGATCCTGTTGATGCTTATGTTTGGGAATGGGCATGCTGGGCCTGTGCATGAAGTTATCACCTGTGTGAATGCTTCCAGACAGACTATCAGATTCTCATCCTACAAATATTCATGCCTGAACTTCACTTCAAACAAGAGTGCTCATCCTTAATATGTCTTCTGAATTTCAAAGCCTCCAGTGAAGGAGGCCATCCCCTACATGATGCTTTGAATTAAGGCCTGCGTTTTTTTCCCTGGCTCATACTTCCCTGCTCATCCCTTGCAATGTGCAAGGTACTCAGGCAAAGTTAATCTTCCCAAGGGGAAATAAAAGCCAAGTTACTTTCTCATGCTTTGAACTCATTTATTTGTGTGTTGTTGTGTATTTAATTTTGGAAGAAGTTATAATTTATTAAACATGCAAAGCCTGGCAGAGTAATTTTGCTGTTCCTGAGAGAGTATCCTAGGGTAATGGTATTTCTAATAAATGGTTTATATATTTTTCATAATTTTAATGTCAAGCAAATTTTGAACAAAGAGATTGAAATTACCAGTATGGGTAGATAATAATATCATATTCAAGAAAATGTGCCTGCTCAACTGTGTAAAAGGATACATTCTGCCTTTAGCAAACCATTTCTGAGGCTTTTTAATTATAGCTGTAAACTGGTAATGATGCCTGTCAATTGATGAAATAACCTATTTCATCTACAGATATGGATTTTTTTGTGATTTTGATTGAACAAAATGTCTCCAAATGAGCATATCACCTTATTTCTGGCTTTTTTACTCTTCAAGTCTTCCAGAGCTATTGGCATTCCTAGTACCAAGAAGAAATATTTTCTTTGTGAATATGACATATATTCCTTTCTACTGTTGCTTCCTTCTACAGAAGTAAACACAATGCTTATCATTCTATTCCCTCTATATTAAACACAGAAATAACTCTAATTAGAGATGGAAATAGCAGCTTTTATTCCTGTTTTCACTGGTTTACATGAAATTAGGTGTCATAGGAGTGGCTCTCTATTAGGTGTCATAGGAGTGGTTCTCTGGGCTTTATGTACTGAATGTACTTGTTGAGTGCCATTTTGTTCTTATTGCCTACTGCTCACAAATGGCCTTCTCAATTTCCTCCTGCCTAGTTTTTGAGAAACACTTTAAAGATATGAAGAGACTGACAATGGAAAGGAAATTAGTAGCTGGAGGCAATTGCATCAGAAAAAAAATTATTCTGTTATGACTACAAACAGTAGCATCAAATGTGAAAATAGACCTTCAAATTAATTAGCATTTAAGGGAAATGGGTTTGGGATAGTTATCACATTGCTTTTAAGTAGCTGTGTTACCAGGTACATCTCTGCTTTCTATTCCTTGCTATAGAAAAATAAGAAATAAGTAAAGATTTCTAGTTTTAAATCTGTTCTATGTTCATACTTCTTGACAAATAAGGGCTCAGGAAAATAAAACAAAATAAAACAAAACAAAACAAAACCAAACAATGATATTTCCCTGTTCCACACAGGTCCAGAGCCTATTCTTCACGAAGGCAAAGTGCTATTTATTGATCCTATATATGGGTGGGAATAAGCATACTTTTCCCCATCTCGCTTGCTGTTACTCTGCCAAAATCCTTTAGGACACCTCTTTGTGAGGCAATTTCCAGCCCACTGCAGCTACAAATGGATGTAAAGAGACCAGATCTGGCACACTCATCATCACCATTCATCACCTCAAGCCCTATTTCACATATCTTTTCTCTTTTTCCCTCTAAGCCTGTAAAATGCTTCCAAAGTGGCTGATATAAGTAATCAGGGTCACAGAAGATGTGCATCAACTTCTTGGGACTTCAAGGTTTTTAAAAAATCTGAACACCAGGAGTACTAAACTTTTTATTATATCCCATTTCCCCTTGAGCATTCCAACCTGGCAAAAAAAGAAATAAACAAATCATTCTTTATTGTCTTCTTCCTGCAAGGATGGTAATAGCTGCAAAGAGAAAAATAACAAAACTTGAGGCAGGTACACTGCTGCTGTGATAAATGAGTAATCTTTGAACATTTGCATCTACTTTCTTTAATATTTTTCACATACAGATACTTCATGGATTGGAAGAATGATGTGGACAGCTACTTTACAATAGATGCTACTGAAGGAACCATTGCTACTAATGAATTACTGGACAGAGAAAGCACAGCGCAATACAATTTCTCTATAATTGCAAGTAAAGTTAGTAAGTATGACACAAAGTGAATGAATATGCTAATATGGTATTTTTCTCAGAATATAATGCTCAGGTATAAATATAATGTGAAGACAACTTGCATTGCCAAGTGTTTATTTAAGAAGGTTCAATGAATATCATTTTCCCAGACTCATGAGGATAAGTGTGATGTTCAATCAGCCCTGTTTAGTAAGGTTTTGCTAGCAGATCACATGTAACTGCAGCTCCCTTAGAAGCTGAAAAACATTTTGTCATCATGGAGCTGTATGGGTGCCTTCCAGTTCTGGTTTCTGGTATTCTAAGTCACTTCATATGAAATTAGGTTTGTCAAATAACAAGTCTGTCAATGTATTTTTTGAAGGCAAAGAAGTTTAAAGAGTAATTTTATACTCAGATATAAAGTACGATAAAATTAAGTCAAGATTTATTGCCCTAAATTAAACTGTGTGCCGCATCTCTGCTCTTTTCTGTCTGCCCAAAATTTTATGCCTAATCCTTCTTTTCTTTCTCTATATGATTTGTGGCAGGATAATTTCATTTCTTGTCTTTGTGTCTTCTGCATAGCCTTTTTTTTTATAAGTCCCTTCTTCCATTATATTATGTGCCTTCAACTTTCTTCATTGCCATTCCTGTGTGTGGCATTTCTCATTCATGGTCCTGTCAAACTGTAACTCTCATGGGTGTATCTCATGCTTTGAATACAAGTCTTTTGGTCACTTAACAGTTGTGCAAAGGCCACAGAATTTTCTGTTGACATCATTAGGCTGTAGAAAAGGGTCATGCTGTGTTTCTTATTTATTCTATGTTGTTTATGTGTCAGAAAAGTCAAGTTTCTGTAGCAAATAACATGCTTTCCTCAGTGTATTGTTTGGCTGAGTCTTCAAAAGTTGATACATGCTACTAACAGGAAGATGGGAGTTTGGGAAGCAGAGAAGGTTTATATTATTTCAGATAACCTCCCCCTCCCCCCCACCCCAAATTCTCAGTTGTAGTTATCTCCAAAAGAACCACGGGCTCACTCCTGGGAACCTGAAAATATAAAGAGAACACCAGGCAAATGAATGCTTGAATTTTATCCCTAGATTGGAAAAGACATACACTAACAGAGAAGCCTAAGCTGTCAGAAGTGGTTGAGTCAAGGATAAATATGAGCAGGCATATATTCACAGAAAAAAACAGTAGAAGTGTAATTTGTTTCCAGAGAAACTGAAAGGCAGGCAGGTGAAGAAAGAAGGTCTCATCATGGTCTATGTTTCAGTAAAGCTTAACTATTTAGGCTTAGTAGTGGGCAAAGAACATTTGAGATTTGTAATTTTTTTTCCTGCAGCAAGAGAAAAATATTATTTAAATCTGTTTATTATTCCCAATAGTCATTAAAGATATCTAAAACTCTGGAATTTATTTTGTCCATGGACACATATATATAATAGTATGACGTTTAAGCAGAGCTGTAGCAAATAGTATATATTTTAATATCCCAAATTTTATCAATTGCTGTGCTAAGAATCTGCACCTAAAACATATCTGTGCTTTATTGCATCATATCCCATAATATTTATATATTGACCATTATCTATAATGGTAAAAATTGCCATATCTCAATAATACTAGTAACTGGCAAAATTTGGGAGGATTTGAGCTATAGTAACTGTCAAAACATTATGTGCAATTGTCTGACAAAGAGCATAGAAATAAGGGTGGAGGATTGAGGTTTGACACACTGCACAAAAGCAAAATATAATGGTTAGAGAGAAAAAAATTGAAAAAGATTGGAGGAAAATTGCTATATTTGAAGAAATGTTGATATAAAAAATTGTTGTCCAGTGCTGACATAGAAACTGAAACTGTCATCCCTTATCACAGGAAAAACACACTGAGAAGTGCCTTGACATATGCATGACTATTTAAAAAGGTGGCCCACTATTGAAATTAGTTGCATAAACTTTCTTCAGAAAAAAACAGACAGTATTGTTATTGAAGTATTTTCCTGGTGACTGTATCTATAAGGACATACATACATACATACGTACATACATACATACATACATATATATATACACACACACATATATATACATATATATATATATATATACACACACATACATACATATATATATATGTATAATATGTCTTTGTAAAATAAGAATAAATAAGTAGACTCATAACTAGTAACAGATTATGTTGTTTAAAAATGTCATTGCTAAAATTTTGTTTTCTCATTGTGAGAGAATAGCAACAACAACACCTCCCACACTTTTTAAGCACATCCTAATGGTCGTTCTGTAAACTAACTTTTCTTGAATTGCCCCTGAATGGAGATGTTTTTAGCAGGAGATGGATGATTGTTCTGGAGACATACTGAGAAGGCAGCTGAATGCAGAACATCCCTAACCCATTCATAGATATAAAGTTCAGTTTTTGTATAGGACAAAGTACTTGAGCAGGAGGAGGATGTTTCAGACTCACTTCCCCCCCCCCCCCCCCCCATTTCTTTTTTCATTGCATGACTATATTTCATTTTAGCTTGTTGTTTTGTTTCTTAATAATTAGAATAAATCAATACCCTAGTAGTCTGCATGGTTGCTGGTTTTGAACGCTTTTTGGTGCCACAGAACCTATCCAAACTAGTAAATTAAACATGGCTGTCATTCATTTCAAGCACAAAGGCCAGCTGGCATGAAGTAAGTTGTTTCTATGCCTTCTTACTTTCCAGAGTCCCCACATGTAAATTGATCCTTTAGCCCTTTCTAATTCCCAGCACATGCATGTGAATTGTCCACAAGACCACTGGTTGCCCTGGGCCAAAACTGTATCAAGAGCTGTTATAAGAGCATAGTGGCATAAAAAACCCACAGTCCAGTGTTCAAAATTCCTCCCTATGCTGCCTAAGTACCTAGTGTGGAAGATTTTTTTCCATTTTACAAGAGACGAGATAGATAAAATGCATACTAATTTACATCTGCTTTCCTGTCCTCAAGGCACAATTTAAGGGTAAAAATGAAGTAATAATCCTTCCTGTCCAAACCATCTTCCTAACTCAGCTCTGTCTAGGTCCAAATTTTTAGAATGCTAAAGAATCCTCACCTTTAATCACAAGATGGAGTTGATCTCCTCCGGTGTACCATAACTGGGATTAAGGAATCAGCAGTTCTTTTCAAAAGTCAGTATCTATTTTCTCAGATACCTTGGATTTTCACAAGTTCATTATTCAAAGAATGTTACATGTTTTCTACTGCTGTAAGAGCTTTGAACCATTAAGATTCTGACAAATGATGGTAATCAAGCAAAAAAAGGGAGCAGGATGGTCACTGTTTTACAGACAGGAAAAACAAGGGAAAATTAAGTCAACTAATTAATTAAGTTGATAAAAGAAATTAATGAAGCTAATTAATTTTCCTATATCTTACAGGTGGAATTGAGACATAAAATCAGTTTCTTAATTTCTAGGTTCATGATTTATCCAGTTTCTCTTCTCATCTGTGTAATCTGGGTTTAAAAGGCATAAGCAGATGCTTTTAGTGACTCACTCTCTGGTACCAGTATGTACATCACAATTGTGTTCACAGGGTTCATGAAGACTTGAATTTGAGCAAAACATCAACCAAAAACCAGAGAAAATAGAGGTCAAGTCTGCAAAGTAGTATTTTAAATGCAATTCTTCATGCTTGCTCACATCAAGTATTACAGGTCTTTGGTATTACATACAAATTCAAAGCTGTACACAATCTTCTTGCAGTCTTCATTTATATATACAAGTTAAAGTGATGTCAGTGCAAACCAGAGAGAAAAATTATATGAACAAAATGAAAATCTGAAATAGGTTCATCTTAGGCTCTGGTAATTCTGTTTACTCTCATATCTGTCTTTTCCAGACCATCTGTGCAAGGTAAAATTCTAGTTTGCTGAAATACTTGGGAATAGAAGATTTTGGCCTCTAATATATCTTTCAGAGAACCACAGAGAATAAATCAGATACCATCAGTGAGAAATAAATGTAAAAACTTTACTCACATTCACGTATATTTCCAGAGCATGCTATCCTGTTTTGATTTTGAGGGGGAAAAAATGTCAAATCCTTTTGTTAATTTTAAAAATTTAGGTCACATACTATCTAAATGGTTGCAAAAAGCAGAAAAAATTAATTTATACAAGCTACTTTACAAAAGTATGACCTAAAAAACTTCCTAAAGAAACTGAAACGTCTAACAGAAATCATCAAAATCATCTGATATTTTCATGCACATTTTGCATAATTTTGAATACATTCAAAAGTTTTATTGGAAAGGCACTGTGAACATATTCCTGAAAGTAAATGGACATCTATGCCTGTATTTTGATGGCAATGCCTTAATCTCTAATCTGTTTGAAGAATATGTCTAGAATCCCTGTTTCTCAGTGTTGTACATTAAAATGAACACAGACACACAAAAATATCTAAAGCAACATCTTAGTTACTCCATATGAGTTGTGTGTCCTTTTCAGTGAGTACTGCTAGGAGGGAAGTTTTAGGTTAGATTGTTTCTCCCAGTAGCTGTGTGAATTTGACCTGTTCAGGGATTTTCTGATCTCTCTATAGAGGTCAGCCCTCTACTGAATAAAATAACTTCTTAATTTTTTTTTTTTTTTTTATTTCCTATGTTACAAAGGAACCAATTCAAGTGTGAACAAGTGATCTAGATTTCTTCCAGCTCTTCAGGCACCTAAAGAATGAGTGCTCAATTCCTAGTTGCTAGACCAGACTGTGTCTTCGATTGTACTGCACAATTCCCTCCTCCACAGAGACATTCTGCAAGTAGGGATGATGCTGAATTGGAAATAAATGATAATTCAAAGAGATGTCATTATATACCTTCTATATTAAATATTAAATATTAAATATTTTTTTAATAAATTCATAGGTAGGGACTACAACTGTGTGATCTGGGTAGTCATTTTGGTTGTCTTCTAGGTTCCAAGATGTGTTTATAGCTTGGTCAGTTTATCTACTACTTGTAAATAGGTAAAACAAAGTTCATCTTGAAGCTAATCCTGTGTAACTAGGAAATACCTTTGGTTTTGACAGAGGTCTTCTGAAACTACTACTGCATTTAGTAGTTCCTAAGAATAAGGAAGAAAGCATGCAAATTTTTTACAGTGACAACGTGAAGAGACTTTGCCCTTTACTATGTTAGTCATAAACAAAAGAACTGCCAATGATTATACAAGCTGCAAAGCAAGTGCCCAATGCAAATAATTTGAAAGGTCCATTGAGGGCCATAAAGATGATCAGAGGGTTGGAGCATGTCTCCTATAAAGACAGGCTGAGACAATTGAGCTTTTATAGCCTTGAGAAGAGCACACTTTGGGATGACCTAATTGTGGCCTTGCAGTACCTGAAGGGAGCCTACAAGAAAGCAGGACTTTTGAAAGCAGTGTATAAGGACAGGACAGGGGGAATGGCTTCAAACTGAAGGAGAGTAGATCTGGATTGGATATGAGGTAGAAATTTGTACAGTGAGGATGCTGAGCCACTGGCGAAGGTTGCCCAGAGGAGTTGTAGGTGCCCCATCCTTGGAAGTGTTCAAGACCGAGTTGGAAGGGACTTAGAGCAATCTGGCCTAGTGGAAGGTGTCTCTGCATGTGGCAGGGGGATTGGAACTAGATGATCTTTAAAGTTGCTTCCCACCCAAGCCATTCTATGATTCTATGACTCTATGACTCTATGATTCGATGATTCTATGATTCTATGATTCTATGATTCTATGATTCTGTGATTTATTCCTGAAGATTCAAGACTGCTCCTCTTGTACTAAAACATGATCTCATGTTGTCAATCCTACAACACCCTGGTTTATAGCATAGATTTTTTTCCATAGGTAACTGTTTCTGCCACTCATCTTAAGTGAGAAAGGATAAAATAATTACACTTTTGACTCGCCAGCTATACTAATTTTCACATATTTGCTATTTTGCAGGAGGTCCCAGCATAAAGTAAAAGAGAACATTATCTGCTTTGTATTGTACTAGGGTCCCTGTTTTGTCAGACATAAACTTGTTTCCAACTTCCAACTAGTGACTGATCAAGATTATCTATAGAGGAAGGAGAGTAGAAAGTAACATGGTGTATACTGTTGTTTAACATTTCTTTTGCACAAAAGTATTTGCTGCCTGAAAATTTTTTCAGTTAAAGAAATACCTTCCATGACATGGCCAAATATTTAAATGCTAGCTGTGAGTGTTCCACTGCTAAATTTAACACTAATTCTCTCTGGCTTGCAGCAAGATTTTGTTTTTCCATATCTTTCTCTCTTTCTCTGTCTTCTAAATTGGTATGCTCTTCTTGCCTCCTTAATATCTCAAAGATTTAAACAATGGCTAGGCAATAAATATTGATTTTCTGCATTTATTTGTGGAAAACAGAATTCAGTTTTAAGCATTGGAAGTGTTTTCCACAGGCTTAATGAAAAGTTATGTGAGAAAAGTTTGCATCCTTAATAACAGGTATATCTTCACTTTTTTCCCTTTTATGCTCTGATAAACATAAGCACCCTGACTGATTCTTTAACCCATGAAGAGTAATGGATCAAAGTCTGGTACAAATTGATAAGAAGTTTGGTTCTGTTTTCTTCTTAGTTCAAATCAGAAATAAGTGGAAGTCAAGGGCTTTTGGGATCCAAAAGCCAGTACTGAGATCAAGTTTATGACAGTTTATGAGACTGGTGATGATAAAAAAAGTAATGTTTTTCTTCTAAAATTATTTATAGGTAACCCACTATTAACCAGCAAAGTCAATGTTATAATAAATGTTTTGGATGTCAACGAGTTTCCTCCTGAAATTTCAGTTCCATATGAGACATCTGTATGTGAAAATGCCAAGCCAGGACAGGTATTTCAAATTTGTGATGCTTGCTCTCTTCCTTTTATTTTTCTTGCTATTTATAGCAGTAGAAATTTCTGGGCTTAAAATTCACGTCATGGGCAAAATTCTTCTACAAAAAAAATTTCTGTGTTGGAAATAAATATTGGAATTCTGTTTGTTGACTTTTATGGTCAATTTGCAGTCCATTTTTTAAAATTTTTCCAATTATATGGGCCTGAGCCACCTTTATTGTGCATTTAATAGCTGTTAGAGGAGAAAGAATCCCTTTCTTAAAGGGTTGTAACTGTGACAGAAGTAGGAGCAGATGAAGTGAAGCATAACCATTCAACTGAAGCCATCACTAGCATTTTAATATAAACAATAAATATTAAATACCATGAATATATATAAATCTTTCTGATTTTTATCAGATCTGTCAAAGCAAGACCTTATGAGTTCTCTGGTGATTATAGAATTCAGACCTCTTGCCTTCACTGTGCAGTGTTTAAAAGGAATGACAGTAATCCAGCTAGATCTCGCTTTCAACAGTTTTGTTTGATGTTCTCTTTGCACTTCTACAAAACTGCTTCTTTTGGAAGAGTGAACTGATTCAGAATTAATCTGGTTTCAGGTGATACAGACCATCACTGCTGCAGATAAAGATTTGTCACCAGCTGGGCAAAGGTTTTCCTTCAAACTGTCATCTGAGGCGTCCAACAAACCAAACTTCACAGTCCATGACTACAGAAGTAAGTTGGTTACCCATAACTCTCCTTCAGAGCAGCAGACTGTAGTTACAATGACAAATATGTTTACTTTCAATTACAGTTGTGTCTGAAGACCTAACAAAGATTTTTCTTTGACATTTCTAATTGCTAAACTCTCTGGGACTTATATTAATATAAATTCAGGTCTTGCACCTTTTCTTATTTTTAGGGGCAGGAATTGTCAGAACACCAAAGGCTGAGATTTCCCTAAAGGCCTTCAAAAACTCTGCTACCTGTTTTATTTTCTTCCTTTTATCATTCAGTATCTCAGGAAGAATCCATATGCCAATGCAGGTATACCTTTAAACAAGGCACTGTTGCTGTCTTGTTTAAATACTATGACTTTGCTATCCATTTTCAAAGTACCCAGATATTGTGCTTTTATGAGCATACATAGTCCTGCAGAAGAGTGAGTTCTAAATATCAACAGAGCTGCTGAGGTACAACACCCTTAATAACTTGGAAATTTATACAAATTACATCCCTGATTTTTCTTCCAATTTTTGTCACAACTGAATATCCTTTTTTCTCCTTATTAACTTGAACTCTTTTGTTAGATGGCAAAGAAAAACACCAAGACAAAAAAATTGATCTTTTTTTTTTTCTACTGTAAGCATCTTCAAGGATGTAGTCTTGTGAACAGACACAGCTAAACCGAAACTGTAGAAAATTTTCATCACTAACTACTTTAATCAAATAAGAGAAAAAGAAGTATTTTAGTTATTAGATGATCTTTAAATTTAAATAATACTTCGAAGAATGAACGTCTAAAGCCATCCAACAAAGTTCAAAACCATTCTACTGTGCAGGTTATAAGTATCACTATCTAAAAAAGTCTATAATTCTTAGTTTTTAAATTTCTGTTTTCAATTTAAATTTAAGGTTGCATTGTTTGTAAGGTAAAGGTTTCTTTCTTGTGAATTAAGTGACCCAAGCCCTTAAAAATGATAGAAATTAATGCACCAATTGAAATTAAACTGTGAAAGCCTTTTTTTTTAACCTTTAAAAAAAAAGTATTTAAATTAGGTATATGGCCCACATAATTTTGGAAGCCATACACTACTGACATTGTTATGTAATAGAAAACTAAAGCCAGCAACATGAGCTAACCACTATTAATCCTGAAGAAACGTCAGGAAGAAATAAATTAAAAAAAAAAAAAAAACAAAAAACCTCTGCTTCTTTTCTCTTTATGTATAGCTCTCCTGTGAGGCTGATAGAATGAAAATGGTTTAGACCCAAACCTAATAGTGACTTTTTTTTTTTGTGTGTCGTAGATAGTTAAAAAGATTGAACGGATGAGCCAAGAACTTCACTTCAGGATTCGTAAATAGAGAATATAGTGAAGCCATTCATAGTATCATAGACATGAAAAATAGTAAACTGTGTAGATCTAACACATTTTATCAGAGGGCATTCAAACAGTTTTCTTGAGACAGAGAGCTCAATGAATATGAAGGATGACTTTACAACAAATCCAGGTTCCCTTACTTCTGTTCATGGAAAATTAAGGCCTTACTCTGCTCTGGAACATATTTTAAGGCCCATATGGGTAGAATCTTCACAATTATATAGTCTTAGAACATAAATACCATGAATTTTTAAATACCTTTAATTTCTTTTGATAAAGATTAGAGGTTTGGTTTTTTTAAATAATAATTTAAAACTTATGCTTTAAAAAGAAGTCTTCTTAGATAATTTTAATAGATTTAATTAATCAAAGGAATTTTTAAACTTAGTAAGTCTATACAGTAATTACAGATTTTGTAAAGTGTGCTTAGCATGTGAGTTTGGTGAGGAAATTGTTCAAATAATATTAGATAATTAAATTTCCCTGTTAAAACCAGTAATGTTGACACTGAGATGACTTTGGATCTCAGTAATTTCTTAATGAATCTTCACTACTGTATAAAAAGAAGTGCAATATTCCAATAAAAAGTGGAAACCACCAAGATGTAAAATTTTAAAAGCATTTTTTAACACTTAGAAACACAAAGAAAAATAAAAAAAGAAGTATGCAATTTGTTTCAATGTAAGGAACAAAAAACCAAAAACCATAAAAACCTTTTTTTCATTACTGATGATTTGCAGAGATATTAGGAAAAAATCTGTCCAAACAAAAACCCTGTCTTGCAATATCATCTGCCTTTTGTTTGCCAAAAAAGGTGAAGGAAGGTCTGTTCTGTGCACAATTTAGACGTGTAGTAACACAACCTTATTTTCACTGGAGATACCTTTTGAAAACAAGTACCATTTCCTATTAAGTTAGCAATTATGTTAGTAACAAGCAGGTACTTTGTGAAAGCATTTTTTTTTTCTATTTTTTGAGCACACAGTTTTGTTCACTGTAGTACAATTAATGATTTTACAAGTAAAGGTGGCATTTAAAATTTTTAAATCTATCAAGAAGCCCTAATGCCCGTGCTATTCTATACAACTGAAAATCATGGGTGTTCTGATACTTCAGCAGGTATTGTGCTGTACTCAAGAGAAGCCAGGCCTCAAACTTCAGAATGTAGATTAATGAGTTCTGGAGTGAGACAGAAGCTCAAGGTTGCCTTTCAGCAGCACTGAGATCAAGCCACTGTGTTAATAGAAGTGGCAGAGCTGGAGTGCTTTCAAAGGGACTGCAGATCTCCTTCTTCCTGCTTTGCTGGCCCCACTCTGCTCTCTAGAGGGTAGCTTCCATGTGGAGTACACTCCATTGCTCATGTAAGAGACAAAATTTCGTTTTCTCACACAGAACCTATAAATTAATTTATTGCCAACAGATTGAAGAACCAGAAGTTATCTCAGCTTCTCTAGACTCTTCTGTGTAGAGTTCAAACACCTCCCTATGTTCATATTTTCAAAAGAACTTTGAACAATTGAAAGGGGTCATAAAAGAGCAACAAAAAGTGTTCAAAATCAAGGAGTTAAGAGGTTTATCTGATTGATTCTTCTCAAAGGAGGATGGGAAGTCATTTAGTTGCATTGTAAGCTATTAAAGTGATCTTCAGTGTTCCAATTAGAAGAAAAAAAAAGAATATAAATAATTCTCATGATAAAAATATAGAAAAAAATAATAGAAATAAGATTAAACTGAATGTCTTCAAATTAGTTCTTAAACTTTTTATACAGTGCAGGTGATTAATCATAGAGAGAAATAAAAAGCTGAAGATGGAAGCTAGTTTGATTCAAAATTTTCTGAGATATTTTTTCCTTTTCAAAACTAAGTGCAACTGAACTTGACCTGTCCATGTTTGAGTTTGATGAAAAGGTGTCTGAAGCATTTTTTTAGCTATGCACCTTCTCAGTGGTGTCTGGTCATAACATACCTTATTTTGAATATTTAGGGTTCCTTGTTATTGTCCTTAATCAGAACTCCATACCAGTACTTGAGTGTGAAATTCATCACCCTTAATTCTTCTACCTTGTAACAAACCTCTGAGGCAGGAAAACCATCATGTGACATCTTGTATATAATAAAATATAATAAAGAATATAAAAATATAGTAAAGAATATATGTGAGATGGAAAAATGGTAACTGCAGCAGGTTACTTTCATTAGTTCTGTCATTTCTTTAGTTACCTGACAAATTAATGATAGTTTTGTTTTTAATGTAATTTTTTTAATATTTGCATCACTTCCTTACTACTTTGTTTGATTCAAAAAGCATTAATAACTGACTGGGAAGAAATTACAAAGTCTAGAAGTGGAATAATTTATGAAAACTGTACTGATTTTTTAGTACTCAGTTAATTTCTCTAGTTATTTTTAATGAGGCAGGAAAGCTAAAATGATGTCATATTGTCCAGGTGTATTACTTGATATTTTTAAGGAAATTAATTAGTTAATATAGACATGATTCTGAATTCATATGCAATCAAAATCCTTTGGACCACAGGCTTAGAATGTATGGAGATCAGGTGAAAAAAACTGAAAAGTCTTCAGAATCACACTTGTAATATTTTGTTTGGGGATTTTTAGGTTATTTTTGTCTTCTTTGAAATTTCAGCTGTTAAAAGGTTTACAAGAAAAGGAATATTTTTTAAGGCTCTGAAAAACAAACACCTGTACAAGTCAGAATGCAATGCCTTCTGTAATGGCAAAGCAAGGCAATTATGTAATGAATGTCATTCACCAAGTTTCAAATATGAAATTCCAGCCTATTACTGAAGGTGATACAAACTAAAATATGGAGTGAAGTACACAGTAAAAATCTGCTAATGACTGTCATGTTTTACAGACAACACAGCTGGCATTGAAACCAGAAGAAATGGCTACAGCAGAAGGCAGCAAGAGCTGTACTTTCTTCCAGTAGTAATTGAAGACAGCAGTTACCCTGTCCAGAGCAGCACAAACACTTTGACTATCCGTGTTTGCAGATGTGACTCTGATGGCACCATCCAGTCCTGCAACGTGGAGGCAATCTTCTTACCAGTTGGCCTCAGCACAGGAGCTTTGATTGCAATCTTGTTGTGTATTGTTATACTTCTAGGTTAGTTCTCATGAAACCCTGCAAAGTGCTTTACTCTGAGTCTTCACTAGCTTCCCCTAGTTTTTAACAAAAGCCATGGAAAATGTGTGGTAGTTTATTTCAAGAAGAATATCCCAAAGCACTGTTCATGACCATGAATCTGCTAATCCATGCAATATCTCTTATTGAATTAGTTTTCAAGTGGAATAATTATTTTTTCTCTGAAATTATTTTAAATACCTTTCTTGAAAGATCAATTTTTTAGATTATTGTTAAGGTAGACAAGTCCTACTGACAGTGACAGCAGTAAGAACATAGTAAGAGCTTTTATTTAATCCTTCATGGCCACTTAAGCAAAAGGAGAATGAAGAAATGGAAGAGGAGAAAGTAATTGTAACAGACTCTTACTGGACACATCTATATACAGCTTCACAGGAAGATTTTTTTTTATTTCAGACAGGCATTGATTTCATAAGGTGGCACTATTATTTCTTCTACTTTATATTAATGTACTGTCTTATTTACAGCCTGTCTAAAATGCATTTTACTTGTAATATAGCCTGAAGCAACTATTAATTAAATAAAACCAACTTTAAGGCTTACACAGGCACAATTGGGCTTCAGAGATCAGACTGAGTCTCACAGATGCTGACCTATGCCTTGTTTTGATACTAATGGCTTCCAAGGTCCCATGATAGTCTAATGTGTACCCAAAAATAGCTCCCAGCACAGAATATGTAACATGTCAATACCTCATTGCATTTGAATGATGTAGGTGCCACTTAAGTTAATTACTAAAGACTCAGGGTTACATAAATAGCTTCTGAGTAAGGGTGGGTAAAAGTCAGGATTTCTGCTCAGTGTCAAAAATTCATGTTGTGAGAAAAAATATTATTTCAAATCTGAACAAGAATGGCAAATGGTCTCTATTCCCACGGAATACCAGTTAAATTCACAAATATACTCATTCTGAAGAATTTAAAACAAAACCAGTTAAATTCACAAATATACTCATTCTGAAGAATTTAAAACAAAACCAAAAAACAACTAAACCAAATAAGTCATTTTTTTGAAGAAAGAAGAATGCTGTCTCCTTTGACACAATTCCAGTTAGAGCAGGATGGATACCCCACAACTTCTCTGGGCAACATATTCTACTGCTTGACATCCTGGTGATAAAGGAACCTTTTTTTCTAACATTTTAATAGATTTTTTCATTTTATGCCCATTGCCTCTTGTCCTGTGACAGGACACCCTTGGGAAAAGCCTGGATCTATGTTTGCTTCTATCCATCAGGTATTTATTCACATTGGTAAAATCCCCTTGTGCCTTCTCCAAAAGGAGCAGACCCGGCTCTCTTAGCATCTCCTTGTGTGGCAGAAGGTCTCATCCCTTAATCATCTTTGTGGGTCTAAATTGGACACTCTTCAGGGAGTCCATGTCCATCTTTTAATGAGGATCCCAAAACTGGGCCTGGAACTCCAAGCATGCCTAAGCAGAGCTGAGCAGAGGGCAATAACCATCTCACTAGACCTGCTAGCAACGTTTCGCCTATTGCAGTCGCAAATGCTGTTGATCTTCTTTGATACAAGGGCACGTTGATGGCTCATGGTGAGCTTGTTGTCCACCAGGATGGCAAGGCCTCATCCATCAAGCAGCTTTCTGATCAGCTGGCCAACAGCATCTACAGGAGGCAGTTACTCCTCTCTCTGTGTGTGAGACTTGGAATTTCAATTTGTTGAACATCATGGAGTTCCTTTTGGTCCACTCCCTCAGCCTCATGAGATTCCTTTGAACAGTGGCACAATCACTCTTTTTTATTGCCTGAAAATTTGCTGAGGACTCACTCAATTCCAACATCCAGGCTATTTATGAAAATGTCAAAAGTAGTCCCAGTACCAAATCCTGTGGTACTTTATTAGAGATTGGCCTCCATCTGGTCTTTGAAATATTGCTCAAAACCTTTACAGTCTGTCAGCTTGGCAGCTTTGCAATCCACCTCACCACCTGCTTGTATAGTCCACACTTTCTCAGGTTTTCTGAGAAGATTGTTATGCTTTCATACCAATAACAAAAGCTTTGCTAGAGTTAGGATAAAATTATTGCACTTTTCTCTCTTCATCAACCAGTCATCTTATTGTAGGATACCAAGTGAGTAAAGCAGAATTTCATAAATTCATGCCTGTTACTCTTACACCCCTTCTTAGTTTCCAGAATTATTTTCTCCATCACTTTCCTAAAAATCAAGGTGAGACCGACTGACTGCTCTAGTTCCCTAGCTCATTCTTCTTGTCCTACTTGAAGATAGGAGTGACACTTGCTCCAGTTCTCAGAAACCTTTCCCAGTCACTATGACCTTTCAGAAATTATCACAAATAACCTCACAATGATAGCAGCCACCTTCCTCATCATATCTCACCATATCCCATGCTCTTGTGTGTCCAGTTTGTTCAAGTATTCTCTAACCTGATCTTCTTCCACCAAGGATTAAGTCTTCCTTCTTTCTTCCCTCTGGTCTCAGAGACATGGAATTACTGAAGGACAACTTTACAAAAAAAGACAGTCAAAGAAGTTGCTGACCAGGTTGGCCAATTCCATGTCATTTGGCAGCAGCTCCCCTGCCCCATTCAGCAGTGGAATTACCTTTACCTTTCTACCCTTTCTGTCTTACTTGTACAAGCCCTTCTTGCTGCCCCTCTTGTCCCTCCTGAGACAGCACCATGCGGGCTTTGTCTTTCCGTACTGCATTCTTGCATGTTCAGACTGTCACTGCTTATTCCTCCTGGCTCACCTGTCACTGTTTTCAACTCTTAGATGCCTCTTTTTTATCGCTGAGTTTAGTCAAGAGCTTCTTATTCATCAATGCAGGCCTCCTGCTGCCTTTTCTTGATTTCCTGCTCCTACACTTGGAGGTTGGACCACTGTTGAGTTTGGAGGACATGATACTTGAAAATCAACCAGCTCTCCTAGACTCCTCTTCTCTCCAGAACCTTATAACAAGTAATTTTTTGAAGCAGATTCCAGAAGAGGCTGAAGTGTACTGTATAAAAAGATACAGTAGGATTATTTTTTCTGTATTTCAAAAATTCCAAATTTGAAATTATTCAAACAATTTATTATTCAAAATTCCATTTTTATTTTTTTCCTGTAATACTCTTTGGGTTGGGGTTTTTGTTTAGTTTTTTATTCTTGTCTTCAAAGTGTAAATTTAGGGGTCTTTTCTCTATTTTTCTATGGAAAATAATTTTTAAAAATATTTTTAAATGTCTCTCTGAACTAAAAACCTGAAGTCCTTTTCAGTTCTATTAGTTTGCAGAGCAGACCAGCAGGAAAATTATTTGGTACTTTCTCCAACAGTACAGCAAGCACTTAGGAAAGTTAGATTCATATGTCAAAGAGCATATAATTTTTCACTGTCTACAGCACTGCAAAGCACTGCTCTTTTCTAAGGACAAAAGTCCCTTTGATTGCTTGTGGCTTTCAAAGAAAGATATAATGACGTGTCATCAGAGTACTAAATTATTTCTCTGCATGTCTTAACTTCAGTTTTCTCTCATTACAGTTATTGTAGTACTGTATGTAGCACTACGGAGGCAGAAGAAGAAAGACACCCTGATGACCTCTAAAGAAGACATCAGAGATAATGTTATCCATTATGATGATGAAGGAGGTGGAGAAGAGGACACCCAGGCTTTTGACATAGGTGCCCTGAGGAATCCCAAAGTGATTGAAGATAATAAAATACGCAGGGACATAAAACCAGACACCTTGCGTTTTACGCGCCACAGACCACCAGCAGAAGATAACACAGACATAAGAGATTTCATTAATCAAAGGCTGCAGGAAAATGATGTAGATCCATCTGCACCCCCTTATGACTCCTTGGCGACCTATGCTTATGAAGGAAACGGATCTGTTGCAGAGTCTCTCAGCTCTATAGACTCCCTCACTACAGAGGCAGATCAGGATTATGACTATCTGAGTGACTGGGGACCTCGCTTTAAGATCTTGGCAGATATGTTTGGAGAAGAAAGTTATAACCCTGACAAAGTCACTTAAGTACAACTACAACAGTGAAACAAAAAGAAAAGCAAACCAACAACAAATTTAAAAGATAAACCTAAGCTTTATATAAGACACAATTACTTTGATTATAAAAGACAGCAGTTGTTTCCAGCAAGTTACTACATTTATCATACCGTCAGTTTTGGTTTGATTTGAGAAAGAATGATGAATCCTGTAACATACACAGGTTTTTGTTGTTGTTATTTTGTTACTCTGGAATTACACTGAGACAAGCTCAGGCCTACAAGGTGAAGTTTACTGACCTGACTTAGAAAGAAGGTAGCTTTCTGGCATCATGGTGGAAGAGTGGTAGCTTTTTCGTAATTCCACTAAAGTGCCTATTGAAACTTTTATCATTTAAGTGGTAAACTGTCTGCTGTGATGGTGTTACAAAACTGAATGGTAAATCAAACATGAACTTTAAGACAAGAAGCAATAGCAACATGCTGACTTCTTTTAGAAAAAAAAATGGAGATCACTTCCTGGAGTATCTAATGACTAGAACTGTGGGGGAGGAGGGGGGTGTGTACATTGTGTTTGGGGGTTATGTTTGTTGTCTTTTTTTTAAAGAAAACAGTATGTCACATCATATTTCCTCTTCCAAAGTTTCACTGAAAATTTAAATTTAAAATGCTATTGCTCACTTTGAAGATGTAAAGCCCAAATTAAAAAGGAAAACATCTTAACATACATCAGTGATTATTTAAAATGTTCATACAAATACTACTTTTTTCCAAAATAATAAAAAAGATGAAAGCAGCTATTCCTTGATGTGAAGGAAATTTCCCTTGTCTCTCCCTCTTCTTTTGAAATGAGACTATTATTAGAACACAAAAATGGAGAGGGTCTTTAAAGGCTATTGTTGTATTTTCAGTACCAAGACAGCTTTTCCACTATAAGTATCACTAAAGTACAGGTAAATAGCTCCACACCACTTTTCTTTGCAGGTAGATTCTAACTCTGTAGTCACCTTAAGCATATATGTTTTAAATATAGTTATTTTTTAATTGATGATCTGCTACAGTTCAGCATCTCACCATATTTCACTGCCACACCCACAGGAAACATTTGAGAATACCTTCTGAGGTTGGACACTTTCTTATTTTGTTCTTGACATAATTTAAACAGAAGCAGAATAAATATATAAATCAGCACTTTTGTCCACTCTTTATATACGTACCTATGACTAAATGTAGCTGTGCAGATGACAGAAGTTCAGATATGCAAAAGGCACTATGTCTTGGAAAATGTCTTGCAAAACTATATTTTATGTGACTTTTTCTGATGATCTAAGGCATAGACATTTTTTAAGGCAATGGTTTATGGCTCCTAAAGTGCATATATCCTTATATTCTTCTTCCAAAGTCTCTGCAGTGCTATGCAATCTGTTTGATCTCCACTCATGATTAATGGCACTGCCAAGGTCAGCCTGAGTCTCTCTTGAACCAGAAGTCTTTTGTTCATCTCAGGCATATTGCTTATCTTTTGTATAGCTAAAGAATTAATAACTATCAGATATACTTAGCTCACAAGACTGATATTAAAGAGCATAAGTTTCCCTTTACCCTCTGGGGGAAATGTAAAGATATTTCAGCATTATATAACTTAATCCCTCAATAAGACTTTGAAACATATTATAAATGAGTTTTGGATCATTCAGTGCAGTTGGACAAGGCTGCATCAAAAGCACAATTCTACCAGCAGTGTGCTGAGGAAAAGACACAGCAACTGGCAACTTGTGGTTTTTATTGTTTTCAGGAAAGGTATCCTGCTTTTCCTAAAGACCGACTAAATCGATAAAAGCTCTCTCCTCACAGGACAGGAAAGCAGATGAAGTGATGGAGCTCATTTGACAGCACAGAAGTTTTCATGTGGAAGATTGTTTTAAATTTTCACACATCTTGATAGTACATCAAAAGCAACTTGATACTCTACTGTTGGCCTAAAACAGAGCACTGGATAAAAGAGGAAATATTTATATTTTCTACTAGTCACAACTGAGACTTGATTCATACAAGAGTCACAACTAATTAGCAAAGCTTCCTCATGTAGCATGTGCATGGCAATGCTTCTTGCCCTGTTGCCACCACTAAATAAAACATCTGACTCTGATAATTTTCAAATGTGCAATCCTGGAGCCAATCCTTGCTCTTAGAAACTGTGTTAGTCCTTTATATGCCTTTCACTAGTAAAATCACCACAACTGAGGGCAGTGTTTGACTTTTTTGACACCATGAGGCATGCTGGCTCCTGAGGAAGTTCTCTATATTTGTAGTGCATACTGGCTGATCATTAGTTGTCTTGAATAGGCAGGCTTTTGTTCTAAGCTGGACAGTCCTTATGTGAGCCTGACTTCAAAAATGGGTAGACAGAAAACGTGATCTTTAACATGCTGCTACACACAATCTGTGTGTGACAGTGAGGGACTGTATGTTAAATCAATACCTAAATTGTATATCAATTGTATATTTTTGACATTTAAGGTGTTTGTAGCTGAGATGTTGCTATGACATAATTAATACATATCCAGGAATATTTTAGGAAAAAAATGTAATCAATTACAGAAGTGCCCTAATGATATAGAATTAAATTATTTGAAGACCATTTTTGGAGAATGATCAAACATTTTTAACATATTAGGGGTATTTTTTGTAAACAGTTCTGTAGAACTAAGACAATTAATTGCTTTTCATTTATTCATAACCTGGGATTCAGGAAATTTGTGTTTAATTCCCTTTCTAGAAGATATTTGCCAGGTTTTAAACATCTTTTTTTTTAAACAATAATTAAAGAAATATGAAATCTACAAGAGAAAAAATTGGTCAAGGCATCTGAGATGACATGAAGTTAGAAGGATTAGGGAGCCCCAGTGAACATGTATATCGTATCAGTTAATTTCTTCTGGTTTTACACACTATATCTTAAAACAAACCTTGCAAAGTCAAGATGTTGAAGTGGATGTCTCTCTTTCTGCCAAAACCTCAAAAGCTATCAGTGTCAAGAAGCTAAGAAAATTTATAAACGGCATAGAATTGAGAGAATCTTTTTGTTTTAATTTTCAAAAATAGGGCACTAGTGCGTACATACTTAACATCATCTCAAATGTCCCAACAGTGCACTCCCTGCAAATCACATTCTGTAAAACACTTTCTGTATATGAAATAATTGAAATACTTCACTGGCACAAAAAAATCCACTTTTAAAGACAAATATTTATGGCACACAATGTTGATGCTGAAATAAAACATTCAGCTATAAGTGGAAGTATCTAAAAAAAGTCAACTATTAAACTTCCATCATAAATGTATAGAATAGAAGACAAATGTATAAAAGAACATCTGAAAGGAATTTCAGGGAAGAAGGAAAAAAAAATCTTCCTTGCCCTCTCAAGAAGACTGAAAATATCAATACTTAAGGAAGTTCATACAATTTCTCTGTGGAGTCAGAATATAAAAGATTGTTAATAATTGGGTTTAAGACCTCTACCACACAAATCTGAAATTACTGTTATTCTCCTAACACAGATCTGCAAAAATGACAGTGAGGAAAAGAGCAAGGATTTAGAAAGCAATGACAGTAGATTATGTCTCCTGCACAAAGTTATGGTTGAATATTTTATACTTTCATAGTTTTTACATTATTTTATATATTGGCTAAATTTCACTGTTTGAAATACAATCACAGTTACTGTAGATTTACTCTAGGTTTTGGAAGCAGAGTTCATTATGAAGAAAAGACCAATAAATGACTCAATAGTTTACTAATAATATATTTCTAGAGATTGCCTTCAAAATATTCTTGCCTTTACAATACCATTTCCATATCCTCATAAACACTGCCTATATTTTACACTGGTAAAAATTTGGTTCTGCAGATGTTATATTCATACTAGGTTTACCTCCATTATTGATGTGAGAGCTAAGTCTGTGTTGCTATAGAATAACAGATCTCTTCTGAATGAATACAGGAAGAAAAGGTAATAGTTCACTGGGTTAAAGGCATTTAATATTACATTAATGATTATATTTCACTTGTTGAGATTTGAGGTTGTACTGTTTTAGCAGTTATATTATTACTTTTATTATTATGATTGTTATTACTGTAGACACTCAAATCCTGTGTGTATAAAAACATATTTGAGCTTTGAAAAACTTAATGAAAGCAAATAATGAAATGACCCCCAATAATAACCCTACTGAGGTGACATTTAAGTGTGAATGAAAATCAAATTTTATATTGCACTCATTTACAACCTTTTTGTAATGGAAAATCTATAATAACCCGAATCCTTTTCTGTTCTTATTTAAATCGAGAATCAGAGACGTAGTCAGAAGACCAGCAGCAGCAGCCATTGCTATTTTGAGCAAAACAAAGAAAAGTACCTGGAGCTTTTTGGTAGGACTTTGCAGTGCCTTTTAACTTATTTATTTAATTCATAGGCTTCTTTTATTCAACTTTAGTTTTCAACTAAAATTCCCAGATAAATTTTTTTTATTTTTAATCTTACTTTCATGTCTGTTTTCCCAACGAAATTGCTTTCCAGGACTCAGGGAAATCTTGTCAATGTGTATAAATACCTGATGGATGGCAGTAAACAAGGTGGAACAAGGTGTTTCTCAGTGGTGCCCAGTGACATGACAAGCATTAATGAACTTAAATTGAAATGCATGAAATTCCATTAAAATACAAGAAAAAAGGTGCTTTATTGTCAGGCTGTTAAACAGTCAATCATATTGCTCAGATAAGTTGTCACATATCCTGCCTTGGAGATCTTCAAAATCCAACTGGATTTTTTCCTGAGAAACCTGCTGTAACTGTCACTGCTATAAGCAGGGAGGCTGGACTAGATAATCCCCAGAGGTATTTTCCAGCCTCATCCATTTTGTGACTTGTGACAAAATCCTACTTGGACTCCTCAGCTCTAGTAAGCTCAGTAGCACTAGGGGCCTAACTACAGAAGCAGAGTAGAATCACAGAAGCACACAATGGTTTGTGCTGGAAAGGGACCTTAAAGACCATCCAGCTCCAACCCCCTGACATGGGGCTCCATCCATAGTAACTATGATTTGTTTCAGTGAGACAGATGAGGTAGGAGTGAAGAAAAAGAGTAACAATCTGTACAGTACCTAGCAAGGAGGACAGGGTGGAAAGGGATAAATTATTGACTGTAATTTCCAGTACAAGAAATCAGGGGCATTATATGAAACAAGTAGATGTAAGGGTGAAATTTAAAAAACCAGATGTGGTTCTTCACGTGATGACTAGCTGAGTTGTGGAGGCTCAGAGTTTACACAGGTTGAAAAAGAGGTTTGACAAAGTCCTGAACAACTGATAGTTTTTGAGTGGCTTAATACATAAGAATCCTATCTGGCTGAATGTTTTCTTGAATAGTGCTTGATCAGCATCACAAGAATGTCACGTAATGGGAAGTCACATAATGTGGTTGGTTTTTTGGTGTTTTGCTGGGATCTCAGCTTCTGCCAGTGCTGAGTAAAAGTTTACTACTCAAGTTTCACTACCTTATTTTCTTATTATGATTTTATTGTAAATTTACTAGATCTTCATATCAACATTCCTTCAGTTCTAATTTTCCAGTTCACAAAGATAATTTTTTTTTCTTATTTATTATGTCACATGCTTATATGCATGCATATTTTATTATTTCCCTCAGATTTTAACCATTGTAATTGCTGTATTTCTTTCAATACTGCACACCTTATACAGACCTTACACTTTTCTGTCTTTAACAGGGACACTAACACTGCTGATAGGGCTGATGACACAGTTTGGCTTAGTCTATATTTAAAAAAAAAGAAGCAACATTTCTGCATTAAGAAGATAACCTCTACAATACATGTCTTCTTTTGCATGTGTTTCACTTTGTTAGCTGTCTTGGTTACCTCTCTGTGTTTCAAGAACCCCCGAAAAAGAGAAGGGAGAATGAAGTGACTGACTAGAAAAGGGGCCAATATTATTCCACTATTCTGGAATGCATAATAGCAGGAGGCTACTGCTCTCCTGCTATGTGTTGTAATGATTTTTTGCTTTCAAATGTTGAGCACTCTGCATTTACACTCAAATGCATGTTTTTCTGCCTCCATAAAAAAGGACAATTCAAGAAGCATACATGAAAAAGTGTATGGTAAGGAAATGAAATCATATAAAGAGGGGTCACAAATAACTATGCCTTGAAATCTTGCCTTATATTATTTGGTCATATGACTGCAGTAAATAGTTATATTTTTAGTTTTATATTTTTATTTTTGTCCTCAGAGTTCATTTTGTCAGAGCAGTAAATGAGGTCAGAGGATACATTTAATATTATTCAAATGCTCCCATTGCCTTCACACCCTGCTGCTTTAGGTTGTTTGGGTTACTTTGAAATTGGATCTTTATCCCCCTGTGTATTCATTATGTTCCCATTTGTGGGTCTTGCTGCATAAATGACTACAGCTTCACACCAGAAACATCTGACCAAAAAGTATAGGACGCAAGAGGACAGGTGCAGAACTGTATTTTGGGTTTGCATAAGATGTTTCAGAATGAAAAAACATCAAATTAATGTTCTGTCGACTTACATAGGCAAAAATCAGACAATGAGTGTGAAAAAGAAAAAAACCTAACTGCAATACCAAAACCTGCAGTGTATTTTCTCCTGTTCTACCACAGTATGTAAAAACACATCCTTTCTGTGAAGGGAAGGCGATACAAAGAGTAGGAGATGAAGACTCTGGAGTTGCTATGTCCTTTTTTTGTGACTATTTGTATTTAGCATCCTTTCGTATTTATAAATAACAAGATGTATTTATAAATAACAAGATAACATTTCTTAGCTCGATTGTGGTTTTAGTCTTAAATTAGGAAAAATATATTCTATGAAATGAAGGGAAATTTATCAGTGACAAATGAAATAGAAATGCTTCAAATACAGTAAAGCAAGATATTCATCTTCATTTCTTGAAAGGTGAAACTTGAGAACAGAAATTCAGTTGATCTTTTTCAGGTTTGATGAATTTAACTCACCAATGAATTGCTTCTAGTAATGCTGTTCCACAGTTGGTAAGTATTACATTTTTCTTTCTAGGACTAATTTTTATGATTGCAATTCTGTTTATTTAAATTAAAATTTTTTATCACATACATTCGTGTTTTTTTGCTTGATCCAAATGATATGATTGAAATTGCTTAATATCATATGTAGTCAAGAGACCACACTAAGTAACATCAGAAAAATGATTTAATGAAGCAATTTGCTGACCAGAGATGTTCAAAGACAGATACTGATGTCTGAATTGCTGCCTGTCTGGGAGATAGTGCTTTGCTACCCAAGCTGAAAGCAGTGCTTGAGTTCTCTCTTGATAGTTATGGAGAGGAAAATGCTCTCCCATGGCACAAATTTAATGAAACAGTGTCTTGACTTGACAACCTCTTTGAATAATTGCTCAAGAAAACTGTTGCCATGAGCAGAGTGAGATCCCTGTTTCAAATACTCAGCAGCAGAGTAGACTTAAGTATATGGGGAAATCTAAGCAGGACTATTCTTCACACTGAAATGATCTGCAAAGGACTGTAAGGCACAACATTTTCCTTATAAATGGCCTCCACCGCTCTTCTGTAATTCAGAGACCATGCATGCATTTACACAAAGCATTGCAGGATTAAATAAAAAAGCATAACATGGATCAGAAAAGATGTTGCAAACCAAAATTGTTCTCTCCCTTTTGTTCCAAGTCTCTGAGCTGACCAGGCTCCATCATGCATCTTATTTTCTCTCTATACAAAAATCTGTCCTTTTTTCTGCATGTGAGAGAGCCCCTGTGGAGGATTAGCCCCAGTCAGTGCCTAAGCACCATATAGCCACTCACTCACTCACTCACTCACTCACTCACTCACTCACTCACTCACTCACTCACTCACTCCCCACCCCAATGGGCTGGGGGACAGAATAGGCAGAGAAAAGTCAGATAACTCATGGAACAAGTTAAAAACAGTTTAAAAAGGGAAGGAAAGAGAAAAGCATGAAAAAACCACATACCAAGACCAAGTGATGAACTCCTCTCTTCCCAAAGAGACCAATGCTCAGCTGGTCTAAAAACAAAGACTGCCTACATGAAAAATCTTCCCTCCAGTCGTATTGCTGAGCATGACACCATATGGTATGTAATATCCCTTTGGCCAGCTCAGGTAATCTGGTCTGTCTGTGTCTCCTCCCAAAGTCTTGTGCATCCCCATCCTCCTCACTGGAGTGGCAGAGTGGAGAAAGTAAAACCTTGACTACTCAGCAATAGCCAGAAGATTTGTGTTTATCAGTGCTGCTTTGCTCACAGGTGCAAAGGGTTGCTATGAGGAAAGCTAACTCCATCCCAGCTAGACCCAGCACAGCTTCCAAAGGGGTGGTGAAGTGTCAACACATTTCTCTTCACATAGAAAAGCAAGGCACAATTCTTCCCAAGAATATTTCACATTTTCTGGCCCCCAGAGAAAGGAAAACACAATTCTTATCTTATTTGCTGTGCCTGTGTTGTGCCAAAGTAGAATGCACCATGGAGATTGTTTACCCAAAGTAATGGTGTTTTGTTTCATTGGCCTCATTTATATGACTTCATTTACACATGATTGAAAACATGCCCTGCAGAGTACTTTTCCTCCTAAGATTGTGCCAGGTTCTCAGATGTGAAGTTGTCCATAGGCTTTCTTTACTTACCAGGGTAAGTTTTCTGTGAAGAATTTTCAGGTAATGTAGAAAACCAGTGACAGTGCTAACATATTTACATGCAACTGAAATGAAGGATGAAATCCTCCCTTTCCTAATCATCAGTTGGAATCCTATTTGCCATAGCCCTAGTGTATCACACAGGCTGCAAAAGTCACTTGCAGAAATCAATCGAAACAGAAGAAAAAACTAAACTTGTCAATGACAATGAACTCCCCTCTCTCCCATGCAGTAGCTCAACAGTTAAAGCATTCACACAAAATTGAAGAGCCCAATTTTAAAGCACTCGAAAGACTGCAGCAAGTAAAGTATCTTGCTTCTCTCATAGCATGTTCAGGTCATCATTGTGCCCCTCACACTATCTGCTGAAACTGTATAAAATTTGTGTGCAAAGGAGTAGATAATTTAGCAGGTCAAGCCCATAAAACATAACCCACATGCTCCATAGGAAAAGTTAGGCTCACAAGCAAGGCACTCTGCCCTTAGGATTCTTCTCCCACAGCTAATACATGCCCTTTACAATCTCAAATCCCTGGCAAACTCTTCTTCCCTGTGTGGGGAAATAATGACATTTCATTCATTGTATTTCTTCCAGGAATTTTTCTTCCTTCATCATGAAGACTGAAACATCTTTTCTATAAGAAGATTGGACTCAACCACGAGTAAGTACAGATTGGCCTTTGGATGTTTCTTAGAACTGGGACTGAAAATGCTCCAGCTGATGATGACAGAAGAGCACAGTAAAACAGAACAGCACAGGCTTGGAAATGTAGATAAAGATGAAACTTAAGCAAACAGGATGCCAGCTCAGCTCTGCAAGGCGGACAAAGCAGGAGTCATACAAAACACCAGTATTGACCTTACTCAAGGACTGGGGTCAATGAATGACCACCTCCAATATTATGAAGCCAGACACTAAAGATCAGCAAAGAAGACCCCAAAAGACCACACAAGGACTTCTGACAAGGGGTGTGACTATGTAAAATAAATTAATACATATACATCAAGTAAGAGGGGATGACTAATGAATATGTAATCAGTGTGCATGATAAAAAGTCCATTCAGCTGATGCTGGGGTGCTCAGAGGAAGGATTCTCAGATTGGCAAATGAACTGCAATAAAGAGTGCTCAATTTCTAATATGCAAAACTGTTTTAGAAAGTTGCTTCTGGCTGAATTTTTATCACAGAAAGATCTAGCCAGGGACATTCTGATTCCCCCTCAGTGCTGGTCTCATACATTAGCTGCTCTGACTCACCTAGACACTGCTAATCTTGAAGTATCAAGTTGAATTTTCTCTGGCTTAGAGCTGCTTTCTGGAACTATCCATTATAAAAAAGTAAAAAAGTTTTTCTAAGTGTGCAACAGCTCTCCTTTTTGTCTGTTTTGCACTTGCTGAATCTGCAACATTTAATGTAACTGAAGAACTTTGTTTATCTTGTGTAATGAGAAAAAACTTGTAAAAGAGACTACTGCACATAATAATTATTAAAAATATGCAGAGAAAACTTTCCTGCCTTTCTCCTGCAATGTTCAGGTACCAAGACCTTGAGAAGTAAAATTGAGAACAAAAACGTATATCCATGAAAAATCCACAAAAAAACAGTAAGCAATTTTTTATGAGATATTAGAACACTATTTTCATTCTTTGTGATGGGACATATGGATATTCTACATAATTACTTAAAGATTCAAACATTTTTAAACAATAAAACATAATATTTTTTAATATATATTTTTGCCAGGTAATGTGTTTTGAATGTTTGAGACTGGATGTCTTATATTTTTTACAGTACTGTATGTAACACCTTGAACTCTAATGGAAATAATCCTGAATTGCAGTGACACAAGACTTGTAAATTAAAATACTGGCTATTATGAGTTGAAAAGTGTGTTCTGGTGTATGGAACAAGTTTTCACCGAAAACATGTATATTTTATTTTGTTAGTTATTATATTTTTATTCATTAAATTGCATTTAAAATTTTTATAAGGGTGTAGTAGATTAGTTCAACTCTAGGCACTAGAACAGGAAATATATTTTCAACAGGAAATGTGTTTAAAACTAATACAGGAAACCTCTTCAACTATGGCTTTAAAGCATTTCAGAAAGTTTTAGTATGATTCACAGAACAAATAGTAGAGAAGACACTGAAATAAAAGAGGTACAGCATAATAGGAAAAAACTGACAGTAACTTTTTTTTAATAGTCTACTTCTTTTAAAATAAATGCCATCAAAAAGAGAAAAATTTGATGAAAATTTTAAAGAGTATTGTGTATCCAAACAATAACACCCATTTTCTAACCCCAGATTTCTTACATTGAAACTTTTTTTTTTCACTTTGCAGTTCACTAGGCTGCTACTTTTACTACACTAGAAATAATTTATATATTTGGCTTTGGCTGTGTCTAATTTTATTTATTAAGTTGTACTTAAATTTTTGTTGATGTTTTTACTTCCACACAGTCATCAAGAAGTTATTTTAAATAATATTTTATCAAATTAATTCTAAACTACTAAGTTTAAAACCAAATGCTCACCATTTTCAATAAGTATTGAAAGAAGTGAAAGCAATTTTTAAAATTATTATTACATTCAATACATTGATTTCTAAGCATATGAAAGAACTTAAGAAAATGAGTTCATCATCAATCTGGCAATTCTAATAGAATGAATGATTCCAGCAAAGAGAGACAGATTAAGATTATGCAGTTTGCTTCACAATCAACAGCTCTGTGTTGGAAACAACCTCTGAAAATGAGGTTCAAAAGAACGAGAAGGAATTTGCAAAGACTTCAAAGCCTTTTTTGGTTTAAAGCCTCTGTTAGCACCACAGAGGAATCTATCACTGAATATTTTCACAGGAGTCAGGCACAATGTTTTCCAGCCTGCAATGCCTGACTGAGTCAGAATGACTGACTAAAAAATGTTATACTGCTAAGAAATTATGGTAATGGCATGCAAACAGGTTGGAAAATAAACACAGGTACAGCATTAACATACAGCTAGATTTAGTTTCATGTTCCAGACCTCAGGTTTAGCTTATTTCACTAACCTATTTCACTAAGTCTTCTCTCCAGAATTATTTCAACTTTTCCAGCAAATTGGGCAATGGATCATTTGGATAGCAAAGTTCTTGTGATCTATGGGCAGTGAAATGTCAGCATTTCTATAGGAGGTGGCCCCTTCTCTCCTGAATTATTATCATATTGATCTGTTCTGAAGTGTTAGTAGGATTACTTCTCTGCTGGTACTCTTGATCACTTAGAGGGGATTACAAAAGCATGATCTCTCAGAAATACCTTCCACACCCCAAAACATATAATTTATTTCTTGCCTGTCCACTAACTCACGTTTTTGGCAACAATTTGCTGAAGCACTCACAATAGTCCTGCAACCGTTATGAATCTCGATGTACAATCAATATGCTTCTTACCATCATTTTGTGGTATACTCTACCCATGCTACAGCTACTCACAGGCATCAAGATCCCCTTCTGCTCTAATTGTTCCAGCTGCACTCAAGCCTTTGCCTCCCCCCTCTTGCTTGATATGTATGCTCTGTCTCAGAGGAAGAATGTTTACAGGTGTTTCATTGGTACTGAAAAACTGCTGAAGAGGACTTCCCTGGAGCAGGACACAAATACACATCTGAAAAACACTAGCTGCTGATAATCCAGAAGCCCTTCTCCCTTGGAACAGGTCAGATATATACCTATGCCTGAAATGCAGTGTGGCAGATATGCAGTCCTTTCCCCAGAAAAATGGTGGGATGCAGTTAGAGATGTTTTATGGCACATAGTTACAGTAAGCACAAAATGAGTACTTTGCTGCAAGGACTTCACTCAACAGAACATCTGAGAAAAACTTTCTGAAGTACCCCAGTATATGCAAGGCAACAGTAGTGTAAGCAAAACCATAAACTGCTATCTATCTGTCTGAAAGACTGGATTCTGGTTCTGATCAGTGGGAGCTGGGACTTATGGTTAGGGGAAGGATACTGCAGAAGAGATATCTGCCATTCAGCTCTACTTGCACTGTTTGAGCATCAGTGTGACAGTCATTTGGTAAAAAGTTTATGCTAACATTTATAAACATTAAAAAGTAATGATCAACCTCTTTATTAGCATAAAAATGGAATACTAGTCTATCAGGATAACAATGAAATAAGAGGGCAACCATCTGATCTGTTTTTTTGCCTATGTGAAATAGGATCAGCACTAAGATTTCATAAGATAGAACTATCCTGGCTGACAACTGCTGAGTGCCATATCAAACCATAGATCTGGTAGGTTTTACTATCTTAATTTGCAATAACTGCTTTACATTTCAGAGAAACTTGTCTCAATTTGACAGAAATTGGGACTCATTTCATTGTGTGTAGTTATGAAATACTCTGTTTAGTACAAACTAAGAGGACTGATGGCCATGCATACTTAATAATCTGATTTTTTATTAATTTCTATTTCTGTTTCAGTTCATTCTTTGTTAAGTAGAACAATAAAAATTAAAAATACAGAAATCTGAAATGCATACTCCTGCAATTTAGGCTAAGATTGTGCTGACAAGGCAATAGACAGTGGGGGGTTCTCATGGCTCAGATTACCTAAAGATTCCATGTGTGAATTTATAAAGCATTGAAACAATTAAAAAAAAAAAAAGGGTATTCAGATGTTTTGTAATCAATGTAACAGAAAAAGCAGCTGTGAAAATGAACAGCAAAGTGACTCAAAAGAAGAAAGAGTACTCAAAAGAAAAAATATTACTAAAGCGGTACACCACAGGGAAACCTTCCATGTTCTGTACCTTAGGAGCAAAGGAGAAGAGTTTGGTTTTTAATACCATGATACAGTTCCTCTCATCCATACTGTGGATAAAACAAGCTATATAAATCTGATTTGGGATTCCAAAGTAACACTGGGAGTTCCCACTGAAAGCTGTTGAACACTCCTCATGGCAAGAGAATGCCATCAACTCTGTCCAGTGATTTCTAAAAGACTGCAGTGATGCACTTTGTGCCATTGCTGTTATGATCTTCTTAAAATTTATCTGGGAAAAGCAAAAGGGAAGTAGGAGAATCAAGAAGCCACCGTGGCATTTTCACTTCCGTCGGTGGCTCACACAACCCTCCCTTGGAGTCTGGGTGTTTGCTGCCCTCATGTGGCTCAGAGGTTCAGGAGTCCTTCCAAGGCAGGAAAGGGGCCTCACCGTGTTCACGCTGGGTAAGTGTACCTTTGGTACAGTACATCCGAAATTTGTGGCATCCGATGGGATGGGGCTCTGCTTAGTACGTGTGCATAAAGAAACAAATTATACCAATATTGGTGATTCCTATTTGACTCCTTATTTATATTTAAGCTCTATTTCCATGGCATAGCATGCATGTTTAATTTTTTTTATATGTTTTCATCATAAAAATAACAATGGATATTGTCAATTAATTCTGAAATAATAAAGATGATTGCTACTACCAATAAGAAAATTTTCTTATGTGCATTAAAGAATGAGATATACAAATGGCAGTCACTATATATATAATCTATATCTATATATTTATATGTCCATATACAGATATATAAATATATAGAGATTATAATACACTAACATTAGAGATAAAAGCTCCTTCTATAATAAATTCGTTCCAGCTTGCTCAAAACTTTATAGAAACAAGAATAAAAAGATTTGACAATCACGTACTAGCGAACCGAAATCAACAGGCTTGGATCTCTTTTCAGGAGTACCACTGACTGTGAGGAAAAGCTTGAATCCACCAAAACAACACAGTCTGATGAATATTGACACTGTAGATGGCTTTGTGCACTTCAAAAGCATAAATTAGTAGCAAGTACCCGACAATGGCTCTCCACAGTTCCTGTATTTAGCATAATGCTTCTCTTGCTAAGTGCTCGCAACTTTATTAATAGCAATGGATTCAGCTAAGACAAAGTGCTGAACATTCCAAGTCAGCAAGACTTGTGACACCTTACATACGAGCCAGATTTAACTGAACACTTACTGGGTCTGCAGGGACTGGTTTTGGTGGGGGGGGAGTCCAATTGCATTTTCTATGAGAAGCTGCTGGAAACATCCCCATTCCTGGCTGAGCCAATGGCCTCTGGGTCTGAGACATTCCCACTGCTGGCCAAGGCCAAGCCCAAGAGCAGGGGTGACAGCACCTCTGGGAAACTGTATCCAAGAAGGGAACCTGTTATTGCACAGCTGCAACTGCAGCCAGGGAGGGGTGAGAGCACCTGAGAGGAACAGCCTTGCAGACACCAAGGTCAGAGAAGTGAGAGGTGGGGGACGTGCTCCAGGCACTAAAGCAGAGATTCCTCTGCGGCCCATGGAGGTCCATGGGGGAACAGAGATCCACCTGCAGCCCATGGAGGACCCCATGCCAGAGCAGATGGATGTCTGAGGAAGACTGTGACACAGTGGGAAGCCTGTGCTGGAGCAGGCTTCTGGTAGGAGCTGCGACCCAGGGGAGAGGAGAGCCTGTAGTGCAGCAGGTTTACTGACAGGAGTTGCGACCCCGTGGGGGACCCACACTGGATCAGGTTGTTCATGAGGAACTGCTCTCCATGGAAAAAGACCCCAGCTAGGGCAGTTTATGAAGATCTGAAACCCTTGGGAAGGACCCCAGGCTGGAGCAAGAGAAGAATGAGAAGTCCTCCCCCTGAGAAGGAAGAAGCAGCAGAGAGAACATGTGTTGAACTGACCGCAGTTGTCATTCCCTTTCCCCCTACCCCTCTGTGGGAGGCAAAGTACAGAATTCAGGAATAAAGTTAACCCTGGGAATAAAGGAGAGGGGAATTTTATTTTTTCTTTTAAGTTTTAGGTTTATTTCTCATCCTTGCACTGGTTTGATTGATAATAAACTTAATAATTTTCCCAAATCAAGTCTCTTTCACCCATTACTGTAATTGGTGAATAATCTCTCCCAGTTCTTATCTCTCCCCTTTCCAGCTGGGGATGGGAGTGATAGAATGGCTTTGATGGGTTCTTGGTGTCCATCCAGGTAAAATCACCCCAATTACCTAAGGCACACAATTGAGTTTAGAGCTACAACCACCACAATTCTTTGATTTAGAACTGGTTTTCTATTCAGACATAGAGAATACAGATTTTTACATATAAACAACAATGCAATTGATGGACAGCTCTTTTAATTCTTTGTTTTGAATAGAAGGACCTTTCCAATATTATGTTTTTTTAAATCCTTAAAAAACCTTTTGTTAATGTGGAAAAGGGCAAAATATTTGATTTTATAAGAAGGAAAAACAAAAAATATAGGAAGAAATTATTTCAGAGATACCCTCTATAGAGTGATTTCAGACACAGTCTATCTCTCTCAGCTAGCCCCTTTCACTTTTTTTGATATTTAAATGGATGTTTTTGAATGTTTTAAAAAATATTGCATAAGCTTAATGAATCAACATGTGAAGACATTTAAAATGTCCTTAAATCATTAATATGTAATGCTGAAATAATAGCATTTATTGAGTTCCATGAAATGGACCTAGAAATAGTTAAAATTCTGTGTATTCTGTAATGTGTTAGCACAGGAAAATTGAATTGCATCAAAATTCCTACTAAAGAAACATGAATATGAAGAAATTACAAGAGAAGGAATTAAAATATTTACATTAGAAATATTGATAGGTTTTAATGGGCAACCTTATGTTATTTACCTTGCAACTTAAAGCTTTGTATTTACAAAAGAACTGAAACTAGCAGTGAGTCGCTGCCAAATATTTTTTCACTGCTTCTTGAAAAGCAGCAAGGAAAAGCCATCAAATGTTACTTGCTCTGTAATTTTTCCTATTGTGAATAAACAAAGCATCTAGTCTAAGCAGTTTTGATACATTTTTAAAAAAGCCCTAAAATCATAATCAAACTGTTTTTGTAAACATAAAAAGTTACAGCAACATGGCATCTGCTGTCCATATGGAATTTTGTAGATGTTCATGAGCTTCATTTGAGTGCCCTCTGCTCTGGCCAAAATCCATGAGAATAGTATTTGTTTTGACTCATTATGGATTTGAGCTTAAGAACACTGTGTAAGAATTTATCTGGGAAGCAATGAAAAGTCAATGCACGTATCAGTGCACAAGTCTTTTTTTGTACTTTCTAACATGAACTCAAGTTGCCAGGCAGGTATAAACTTCTCCATCTCTGACTTCCAACTTGGCCATTTTATGAAGCTACTAATAATTTGTGTCAATAGTTGGCACTGAGAAAGATAGAGATGGCTGCCTTTGGCCGCTCCTACTGAAACAATAATGATTTGTAAGAGCAAAGAAGAAAAGCTTTTGAAAACTTTCATTTTGGCTTGATTTTGTAAAGTGCTTTCACACCAACTTCTTAGGCATATCAGTAATCTCTTCAACTCTCCAAGACAATGCCCTGTTGTTAAAGGTAGGAATATGTCCATAGTGGGCTGAGGCCATGAATGGATGGCAAACACAGATCAAAATGACCTTTCTCAACTATCACAAATTTTAATTGTTTTCCATTTACCTGACTAAGTTTGGCTCCATTTTAGAAGTCCCACTGACTACTGTGAGACTATGCACAATAGACCAGCAATCAGCAGCTCCCTGTGGGAAGACAAGCTTTTGACAGATTTTACAATGTTAGAAAATCTCTCCTGCTGCCTGTTTTAACATGAAGGACAGGGAGCTATGAGTATTACCAGCCTGAATTGAAATACAGAGACTTTTTTTGAATGCTCTAGGCAGAAAGAATCCAGTTGTATAAAGCAGCTGGAGTTTTCACCATTCTGCAAGCAATTATCAATGAGTCTATGTCTTCTGCATCAGAGACTACTATGCGTGAAAAAAAAGAGAATATTTGACATGATGCACCATAGTAAGTACTTAAAAATTGTAAAAGAACTATTGTAGATATGTTATAAAACTGCATTGATTTAAGTATTTTTATCTTTGTCTCCTTCTTGTTAAAGAACAGTTTAATTCCCCATCTCAGAAATTAGTGAATCTGTGATAAAAGAGTTTCCCAGTAGAAAACGAGATCATCAATATGTCAAAATGATGAATAAAGAATAATGACCTGCAGATTTAAAACATAGAAAAGAAGATGGACAGGGTGAGAAAAGGAGGGTATTTAGTTACACATAATGCTGTCCTCTATGTTCTGGTTTCTCAGGACGATTTGGTCTCCTTCCTACTCTGAAGTGTCAGAATCCTCCAGCCTCATTTTAGTCCAGCTATTTTCATCGATTATGGTGGGAATCTGAAGTGAATAGGTGGATATCTTAGGTGACACAGTTCAGTGTTTTAAATTAAGTGGAATAATTCTAAATTTTTTGGAATATTTTCAAAGGTTCATTGGTAGCGAAATAGCAACACCCAAAAGAAATGTCAATTGCTTTAATCTCTCTTAAATTTCTCCGTCTGCTGCAATTTCCTCATATGTGTGATAGAAATATTTCCACTAGCGAAATTTTAATTTTTTTTTAATTTACTGGTATGAGTATGCATAGTGCCCACCACAAGAGCCCATCTGACAGCCCCAGTTCTACAGCAGTAACCATGAAATTCAGACAATCTATTCTATAATGAAAATCTCTCAGAGACTTTTTCTCCTTTCAAACTGAGAAAAATAACACCATCCTACTTCAGAGGAAGGAGGAAAAATGCATTAATTTTTAGGAAGCACTTACCATTTGAAATGAAACAAAGAGAAACTGCTACTCATCAGTGGAAGTACATTTTTCAAATCTATTTCTCCTTAGCTTTTCCTGATCATCAATCCTAATTTTTCAAAAAAAATTATAAAATAAATTCCTAAAAAAAAGAAAATATATGAACTGAAAATAAGTATTGTCCAATTTAAGAAAAATACCACATTTATTCAAATTATTTGTTTGGAATGGCTTAATCACAAATTAATTACTCTCTGCCCTTCCTGCAGGCTTTCAAGATTGATATAAGCAAACTTTTTTTCCCCCCAGAATTTTCAGATAAACTTTTTAGGCAAGCAAGCAAAAAATTACATTTTCAAGCAACTGAAATACTTATATTTTTAAAAGCAGGGTTCCTACAACATAAACAGGCTATTTGGCTCTACATGAAAGCAAAAAGTAGATGTGTATTTACACATTTAAAAAATATAAAGTGCTTGTTTTGATGAATCCAGGAAAGAATATCACATATGTCCGATGGGCTTAATCTAGGCTGGCATAATTTACTGTGTAGTTACAAAAAAAAAATTACCAGGCTAGAAAAGCTTTCATAATCTCAGATTTCTACCTACTGCCAAAAACCTTAAACATTTTTAAAAGCAGATTACAAAGCTACTGATTTTAAATGTTCTTCTGAAGAAAAATTACAGGGCTACAATTACAAATTGTAGTTACATTGCAGTTTATCTAAGAAAAAGAGCTTAAGTTTTCAGTACTTTTACAAGAATGAGAAAGAGGATATAGTTTTGCTTGTAGTTTGTACTTCATTTGTCTAAGCTTGCTAATTAAAGAAATCTTTTTTATCTTCACTAAGTGTAATTCAATCATGTGTCTATACCATGGCTCTCTTAAGCATGTACATCTTTACCAGAAAAATGTTAGCGGTGAGAAATAGATAAAAAAATCTTGTGTCTGCATTATTTTCAATCTCTTTAAAATGCTTTTAATAAGTGTTATGAATTTAAAATGTGAGGATCAGTAGAGGAAAAGGTGAAAGTATTTCAGCTTTCAGAAACCATTCAGCAGCAGTTAATCACAGTCAAAATATATTTGAGAAGAAATGTAAGATCTATGTGGAAGGTAAGAAGTTCCTTTAGCTGAGTTTAAGGCTCATTTGTTGGTTTAATCTGCATATGGAAATTACCTGTATATTTTAGATATAAACCCATTTTTTGGTTTATAGTGAAGTGATGAAGACTGGGCGATGTACATTCTGTAGTACAGTTTCATTTAGGTGCTTGTAGAGGTGCCTGAGAGGCATGGTAGCTGTACTAGCAATATTAGGTCTTTGATGATGTAACTAACCATTAAAAAATTAAAAAAAAAAAAAAAAGAAAAAAGAAAAAAGGAAAAATCAGCAAGCTGAAACCTTTTATTTAAGGAGAGTCATCCAGGCATTTGCTTACTCTGTCCCACAGCAGCTTGGAAATGATCTTAAAGTGGCTCTACTGATTTTTTTTCTTTTAGATTATTGAAGAATAAAATATGCATTTGAAGTGTTCCTACCATAAATAAGTTGTGCTTTATTATTTATTTATCTGAGAACTATAGGCAAAAAATTAAACCAAAGCATCTTTAGCTGTGCTATTTTCTACTCTCTACTCTTCATCTCAGCTTTCCTCATGAGTCAGCTCCCAGCCTAGATTCAGGATCTTTTCCAGATCTTTTCCAGATCTCCCATTCTTAATTACATTTTTAGAGAGTTTTACAAAACAATGTCCTCCCTTTACCCAGGGTAAGTGTTTGGGGACTATAAATAAAGAGTAAGTACGTAAGCCTTTCCCGCGTTTTTGCAATCTGTTTGAAGAGCCTATGGAAATACCTGGCAGGTGATAAAGCCAGCTTTTGGGAATACTGTACCTTATGACAGGGACTGTGCCACTTGATGGCAAGCTTGAAGAATGACAGGTACTTTTTTCTCCCTCGTCCCCAGATTCCTATTAGCATTTTTCAAACATATCACCAAAGGCATTTTACAAGGATGTAAAGTCCTTGGTGAATATCTTATACTACTTCTAATAAAGCACTGTGAAACGTTGTAGCCCCAAGTAAACTATCCCATTACTTCAGAGAACTGACCTTTCAGCAAGAACTGCAGTTATCTGACCAAATAAAAGATATAAATGCTGATATTTGTCTTGTGTAGATGCAAAGTTCTACCCACAAAGAAAGTTTTCATTTGGTTCTAGCCAACATTTAAACCAATAATTATTCTTTTTACTATTAGCACATCAGAGAAACATAATTGGATATTTGCTCAACTAATAACCCAAGGCAATGTGCTTAAGTTGAAGAATGCAGCACTCAGTTATTCTCAATTATTGTTGATAGAAGAAGCAGGAGACATTGACCTCTGCCAGAATGAATAGACTTTTTGAGGGAAAGATGCTGAGAAAAGTAACATAGAGGTGTGTAGATACACAGCCCCATAACAGAAGACCTAATCCTATTTACCAGCTAACCTTCAGTCTGCAGTTATTGATTTGACAGGTGGGATGCACTGTGTTATTCCTTTAGGGATTATCAGCAATAATATGGTAAATTTCACTTGAAAAGGTGATGAATAATTAAGAACATCACACCAAGACATTCAGCAAACCTGAAGGGAGAAAAATGTAAACTCAACACAACTTTCACATTTACAGAATGTTCATCTAAACAAACAATTAATTGAAAAAGGTAATGATTCTGCTCAACCATAGTTATCTTGGCACTTACTGTTTGCTTTAGTTTTCATAATTCTCAAGATAGAATTTGGCACAGATTTTTAAATGAGTGTAAAAAAAGAGGAAAGAAAATTTCCCTGTTCTCTGACAGCTCTGAAAATTATTTTCATCTTAAATTGGTGGGAAGAGTTTAAATCTTTATAAGGGTTGCTTGACACCAATAATAATTAATTCAGAAAAGAAACCTGAAACATTTTTTAAGCTTCATTTATATTACTGAAATTTCAACAATATATTACAGATAAATTGCATTTTCTAAACAAAAATTCTTGTTTAGGGAGAAGGTAAAATATTAAATTAATGATAAAGTCAACTTTTTCAACCATTTGAAAACAAACTGAAAACTGAATTGAGAATTGTCAAAAATTTGGTTTCAGCATATATATTCTAGGATAACCAAAACAAGTAAAGGGATCTGGCCTAGGAGGGCAAAGGGACCTTCCCCACAATATCTCAAACAGCTCTAACTAGGAGTTATTAAACAATACATGTGCTGAAGTTATGTAAAATATTGTGGAATAGAAACTTAGCTGAGAAGCAAATGAATTCTTCAAGACATTTTGGGAATTGTGGAGAAGAACAAGTGTCCCAGCAGACATCCCATGGTGAGCAGTGGGGTTTGCACCAGCGACAGTGGGAAATTAAACCCTGAATGCATTTCCTTTCACAAACCAGGGAAATGAAAGAAACACGTATGATTAATGGACGGAAAAGGTCATTCTATTTCCTACTCTCCTTGTGCACTCCCCGCTGGAAACTAATCCCCACACTGCTGTTTGCTAGCTCCAGCCTGGCGGGATGGTAGACAGAATTGAAAAGGTAAAAGAGAGAAAACTCCTGGGTTGAGATAAACGCGTTTTAACAGGGAAAGCAAAAGCTGCACACACAAACAAGAAAAACAAGAAATTAATCCAGTGCTTCCCATGGGAAGGCAGGTATTCAGCCATCCTCAGGAGGGCAGGGCCCCACCATGTGCAACAGTGACTTGGGAAGACAAACACCATCACTTCAAAGGCCTCCCTTTCCTTCTTTGATCCTCCTAAGTTTGTATGCTGAGAAGGATGCCATATGACCTGAAATATCCTTTTGTCAGATGAGATCAGCTGTCCCCACTGTGTGCCCTCTCAGCTCCGTTTGCACTCCCAGCCTCCTCACTTGTGGGATGATGTGATGGGCAGAAAAGCCCTTGGTGCTGTGTAATCCCTGCTCAGCAATAAAAAACCCATGCGTGTGCCATGCTGGAAACACACTGTTTCTAGCACAAATCCAAAAAAAATCCCATACAAGATATTATGAAGAAAAGAAACTCTTTCCTGGCAAAGATCTGCATCCATTTAAGGGAAATGTTCTCCTTTAATACAGCATTCATGAATCACCTCGTGACAAATAATCATAATTTCTATTTTTTTGCCTTTAAAAAACACAACCCCCCCCCTCAATTTTGGCAATACCTCAGTGAGGCATTTGTTAACTTAAGGCTTCTGTCATCATTTTGTTCTGAAGACAGATGATGTCTGGAAAGATGTATTTAAAACTAGAAAAGTACAAGCAAGAAGCCTGATTTTTCCTATTCTTCTGGGACACAACAGCAAGTACAGGGGAAATGGAAGGCCAGATCACTGTCTCAGTCACTTTGGAGCATTATTCTAATCGCTTGAGAGATCATGTGTGGGGATGAGACAGTAGCCAGGCCACCTCTAGATACATGGACACATCTGGAGACAAATTAATTGGGGAAAACAGAGCCACTTACACTTTACTACTGCTTCAGCACCAGGCTGGACTCCAAGCAATGATGCAACAAGTGGACAACGGAGACACATTGGTTCTCTATAAGCTGTTTTCTAGATTGCCTCAGTGAAAAATGATTATTTTTTTTATTCCCATCCAAAAATATTAAAGCAGTGAGAGTTAGCATGATGACATGACTCTACTGCAGAAATTGTCTTGAGGCAACAATTTTCAATACCGTTTCTCAGGTGAATAAAACTGGCAACTGAAATTCCAAGATTGTGTGTCCATATAAATTTATATAGTTTCATAACAATTTATCGTTTCAACAATTACAACAATGACAGCCTGAAGTCAAGCAAGGCTTTCCCTCATGCCTCAGACTTAAAGCTGGATATTTCATTTATGTGACACAACTTGCTATGAAAGCTACTGCTCTGACATTACAAAAAAAAAAAAAATCACCTTTATTATTATTTTATAGATTATTTAGCAGAAAAGATTTTATGGCACACTCTCATTCTGAAATATCATTTTGTTGCCAGACAATGATACATACAACCATCTGGCTAGCTTTTTCGCAGTACTTCATAACCAAACCAGTCAGTGCCTTTATTGTATAAAGAACTTGCAAGTTAAATTCCAGATGTCACCTTTTCATTTTATCATTGCTACCCAAATCAGTTTTATGTTTTATGGTCTTATTAAGGATAACGTAATAAAATGCTGCTTCTGACCAAAACCCAGAACCTTTGCCCCTCACATGCTCTGCATCTCATCTGAAGGCCACAGTACTCAAAGACAGATTCATCAGTTTATACTTTTAATTTCTTTAAAATTAAGCAACATAGCTACATTGGTTTATATCTATAGTAAATTATAAATTTACTTAACTGCACTGCTATTAAAGAAGAAAGAGCTTCTAGCATTAAGATTACAAAATTATTTTGGAAGGTAAAGCTGTGCAAAGAGCTGATTGTGTTGATATGTCTGGTGCGCCGAAAACAATGTAAAAACATTCATATTTAAGGCCCATAAAAGGAAAGAATTTCTTACTTATATTCAGCTTATCCCCTCAAATCATAATTTTCAGTCCAGGTAAACACTGTCTATTGGTGCTAAAAAGATAAAATTTTGTTTTGTTTTCTTCTTGTTGGCCCTTCTTGGGGTGGGGTAGTTTATTTCATTTATTGGGGTTTTTTTGTTTATTTTTAATGTAACCAGATCTGAGGGTGTGACTTGAAACAGGAAGTTGAAACATCAAATTTAAGCATTTTGGGGTTTCACACACATACAAAAACTCACTCTGATCTCTTCTTCCCATCATTCTTCTCCCTGTCCTCATCACAGACTGCTCAGTGAGCCAGTCCATAACTCAGGGAGCGAGTTTATCCCAGACCCAAATCTTGGACTGTAAAGGCAGACAAAACATATCAATTCCATAACCTTCAATATTTTTCTTTTGATTTTTTTTTTTTTTTTGGTTTTGTTTTTAGGTATGGTACTCCATAATTATTCCTATTAAAGTTCCCACAAATACATGACTGCATGCACAGGTATGCAGTCAGAGCATCTCACAATTCCTCCACCATCCTGTTAAAGGCAGCTTTCTGAACTGCTGTTGTATCAGTGCACCAAATCTGAAGCCAGAAATAGAATGAAGAAGCAGGTCTGTATACAGTATCTATATAAGAATGCAAAGTCCAAAAGACAAAGGATTGTGGAAGAAAAAAAAAAAAAGATGAATAAAAAAGGGATAACCTATCCATAAAATAGCTGAGAAAAAAAAAATTCAATGAGCATTAATTTGTGAAGTTATATATATAGATATTGTGTTTCAAATTCAGCACGTTTATGACTTTCTGCTTTTCCCATCAGCTTTCAACCCTTCTTTTTCTCCAAGCCACATTTGACTGTGTAGCATTTTAAGTGCTCTAAGTACACAAATTCTTTATAGCCATTAATATTTCTTGCACACTAGGTGTGCAACATTAGCAAATGTTGTACCATTAAAGGTTTTCTAAAAAGTGTATAAATGAAAAATAAAAAGACTTTTAAACATTTAAATTCCCATCACTGAACATTACTGTTTTCTGAGAACTGAAAGGACTGAAGGATCATTATATAGGATCTTTTCTATAAAGTAATCAAAAATTGTATTTTATAAAGTCTCTAATGCATTTGTACTCTAGCTACAGATTTGTACTCTGGCCTGTGGTGAATACTGAAGCCTGTTCACATAATTGGCTTTGACAGCAAGGTAATTTTGTGGCGTTTGTGTTTAAAGCACAAGATAAAAGTTAGTGTAGAAATCACATCCCAGCAAGAAATGTTCTAGCATTTTGTCTTCCAAAACATTAATCAGTATTTGCAGGGGTTCCATTTTCAGGGCTGTCTTTTGAAGTCTTATCCAGCAAGTTAGAAGGAGTAGACCCCCTTCCTGTGCTTTGCACTTCCCTTCCACTTGGCCCTTCCAGGAAGCAAGGAAAAGCAAGGAAAAGCAGCATCAGTGGTTCCTTGAAACTGAAAGCAGAAAAATGTGGAGGTAACTACCACATCTGCCTGCACAAGTAGCAATTAAGAACATAATAGGCATGTCGCAGTGAGGGATAGCTCGGGACGCTCAATATGAGAATCAGCAACCTTCGTTTATTGATTAGAGCATCAGACATTTATGCACAACAAGTAATAAGCTCATGCATATTCTGTGAGCTAAGCAATCTATTGGTTATACTATAGATATCAGCTCCCCCCCTTCCTCATTCCTTACGACTTACATCTCCTTTTTCTCATGTCTCTCTCTCAGCTACAGCATCTTGTTATTGTAATACAGCTATGCTCAAGGCCACAGTGTCCTTGCAGGTTCAGGGGCTCAGATTATCTGGGTCTGGTACTTTTCCAATTTTGGGTCAGCTATCCAGAGCATGTCTACGTGGCCTTTGTCATGTAGCCATCATCCCTCCACATAGGCAGGTCTAGGTCATGCCAAACAATGCATTCAGCTGTGGCTTAAAAACTACTGCTGCTTTGAATCACTATAAGTTGTTGGGTTTTGGTTTTTTTATTTCCTCTGAGTGCTCTCCATCTCAAACCTTCTGGGCATACAATGATTTGTCTATTGTTTGTCTATTGAGCTTAACCAAATATAACTTTGGTTATGTTTCCTCATCCTCATTACTGCATACTGCAGTGAGAACTCATCGCCTGATGAATATTTTTCATAAATATTTCTCAGCTAAGAAGAGAGTTTGTCACCATCATATTTTCTGAAAAATCCTCTTGGCCAGGATTCTTCTCCTGGGAAGCTGAGAAGGCTCAGAGAAAAAGGAAAACAATATTATTTCATTTGCTTCTCCTGTGTTTTGCTGCTTTGGAATGTTATTTGGACATTGTTTCATTGGTTTCTGTGAATTGTTTTTACTTAATGACCAACCACCATCCAGCTGTGTCGCGGCTCTGGAGAGAGTCACGAGTTTTTCATTATTTTCTTTTAGCCTTCTGTCTGTATCCTTTCTCTATTCTTTAGTAGAGTTTAGTGTAGCATTCTTTTACATAATACAGATCATAAATAATAAATTAGCCTTCTAAGAACATGGAGTCAGATTCATTCTTTCCTCCCTCCGACGGGGTCTCAGAAAATACCACTCGAGTTTCTTGTTAGAACATTTATAAGTTCCTTGCAAAATTCATTTCTAAATGAAAGAAGAAACAAAAGAGCTTGTTTTGCTTTGCCATGAGTTTTTTTAATTCCATTGACTTTTCAAGAAGCACACCTTACAAGGACTGGTCTACTTAAGGAGGCAAAAGATTAAAATCAATCTACTTATTAAATCATTGGAAACTTAGCCAAAGAGTAGTGAAAGAATACAGTGAGTGAAAAAAGCATAAAGTCCATCCAAGTGAATTCTGTCAAATATACTTCACCACTTCTTCTATGTTTAAAATTGCCACCAAGTTATCCAATACTGCACTCTATCATCAAGTTCTATTTATGTTTCCGTTCCTGAGTATAGAGATTTTAGCATTGTGCTGTAACACAGTGCATGGGTTACTACATCTGGTGAAAATAGAAGACAGCATTCTTTTAAGAACTAGAGGATTTACACATTTACTTTTATTCTTTCACAGTATGAAAGCAATCCAAGTGGATGTCCAGGCATTAAAAATGTCCATGCATTTCTAGACACTGTGTTTTGGCAAATAATAATACAATCTAATTTTGAGAATGGTTGCAATGAGTTTTTTTAGTTGAATGCTCTTGTAATTAATATTATGCATCTCTGAAAACAAACCACAGGGATACACCAATAAAACCCCACAATTATCCCTTTCACCAAAGGATTTACTAATTCTCTATGAAAAGGCTTAAAATATATTTGTATTTTTCTCTTCCGTTTATTTCTCACTTTTGTATTGATAGTTGAGAAATCTAGTTTCTGTCTCCCCCATTGTGTCAGGATTTGAACCTCTGATTAAAATGGATAGTCATCCTTATATTAGCCCTTCCAAACATGTGGGTGAAATGCATGGCTGCTTAGGATTTTAGAACATACTTTAATATTGGCCTCATCACCTGAAAAAATTCTCTGCTCAGCATAATTTTTTCTTTCTTCAGGGGATCAAAACCCCCTTCTTTCGGCTAAATTGTACTTATCCACAAAGCTGTCCTGAAAAAGTCTCTTCAAGGCTTAGTTTCAATTATTAACATCATTGCACAGATACTCTTTTCGTAGTTTGCCCAGTAATTCCAAAATTATGTACCAGCAGGATACTGGGCCCAGGCTCTTCCTCTTTTCTGTGAATTGACTAATGATTCTGGTGAGACACTAAACAAATCCCTACAGTGTAGTAGATGCTTGCAGCCATAAAGCCTTTTCTGCTCCATAAAGGATGATGTGATTCCATGCAGCCCACAGTACATGCTGTCCTGAAGTGACACTGCAGAGCCATTTGTGCACAGCAAGAAGTATGAATCTGTCTAAATGACTGTTATTAAAAGTACAATGTTGTTTCATGAAAACAGTAGTTGCACTCCACATGAAAACAACTCTTAAGAACAGAAAGAAAAATAAAAGTAATGGGGACTATTAACGGGGTGAAAGATACTCAGATCCTTTCTCTCTTAACTATGTAAAGCCAAATTATCCTATCACAATAAAAACATGATGCTATTTGCAATAAGTATGCAACTTCAAAGTTACCTTACACCTGTAGACTAGTTTAACATCACAATTAAGACTACACAGTTTCTGCTTTCCTTTCTCATGTAATGTCAGTTTGTATTGAAAAAGAAACAAAACAAAAAACCCTTGAGTATTTAAAATCATAATTAGGAGTCTTTAACTTTGTATGCAAAATGAGAGTTTTGACCATACTATCCCACATAACAAATGCACTAGTTTAGTTCTGCCAACAGGACAATTTCCTGGCACCATACAGAGTTTGTTAGGCAGGAATTCACTTCTACACATCCTCATCACTCCAATAATTAAAATATGCTTTATTTAATGTTTGCAACCTGCATTTTGTTCCTGCCAGAAATTAATTTTCCATCTATCTCTTGTCAGTCATCATGTAAACATAAACTGGTCATCCACCAGGCATTCAAAATTTGTTACTCTCAAATGAATTTTCCCCAAATTAACTTTATAGAACTGCACCTGGAATTCACTTTTTGCCAAAAAGCACTGTTTGTATTTTCTCGGAAGCAAGTGCAAACTGCATAGAAGTTTCTCTTAGGAGTATTCAGCTTATGCAACTCGAAACCACCTCGGTGAGATTTATCTTAATAAAAATGTATTTATAATATGAATAAACCCTTACCATGTCCAAAGTACAGTACAAAAACACAAAAGTGTAATCTCGTTCTGCAGCACACACTTTATTAGTGATTCAGCTTGTTTTCTGTGGTAGAGGACTCAGAAGGCAGTGAGCAATATAAATAACCTAATCTCTCCCAGTATCCATTGCCCTTTATTTGTCCTAGTAGAAACATCTGTATGAGTAAGAGAAAAAATAAAGTGTTCCTTTACAAAGGCAGGGTATGCAAATGTCAAGAGAAATAAGATCAATAAGATTCTGTTGGAAAAATATGTAATCAGAAATGAATTTTGGAAACATCAGTCTGATCAATCATTTGTAAATGTGGACACAGATTGTTTGATTACACCACAGAATGGTTTTGTTCCACAGAACACACTGAAGTAGACAACACAAATTATAATGAAAGACTACAAATGTTGTAATGAAACAAAATGAATGGTTACAAATTCCTAATAACAAAAATCTAATAGCACACTGTTAGAAAGGGAAAACCATTTTTTAGAATGGATGGCACATAGTTGTGTCATATGATTTAACAACTTTGTCTCAATTGTTCCTGGCAGGAATTTAATTTGTTTTTTAAGGATCAATGTTGTACTTGATATAACAAATTTATAAAAATAATTAATATATGTTGGCATTTATTTACACAAAATTGCAAACTGTTTAGGGTGAAATGGACTTATTGAGGTAACCTAGTCAAAGCCTTCTACTCAGTCAGGGTCAGCTACAGCAGGTTTTTGCCTAAGCAGGTTTTCAGTATCTCCAGAGACAGAGATGCCATAAAAATTCTGGGAAACATGATCTAGTGTTACCTGAGACTTTGATCTACTTCTGATTCCCAGCTGTCACAGAATGAAAATCACAGAATGGGCCAGTTTGGATGGGACCACACTGGGTCATCTAGTCCAATCACTCTGCTCCACCAGGGTCATCCCAGAGCACGTGGCAGTGGATGGTTCGTAAATAACTCCAGTGAGGGAGACTCCACAAACTCTCTGGGCAATCTGGTCACACAGATCACACACTTGTTCACACACGGTAAATAAATTCTTCCTTATAACCAGGAGGAAATTCCTGTGCATCAGTTTCTGCCCTCTTGCTGCCTTCCCAGACCCAATATAACTAACAAACTTCACATAACTTTTTCTACTCTCAGTATAATGTTTATACCATCAATGAGTATCACTAACAGGGTTGTAGTCCACATTGTTTTATATGTATGCCGCAAAAAATTCTCAGTTTGAAAGAATCTAGCTTCACTATGAGCAAATAGTGACTGAACTGTAAAAAGATATCTTAGAGTATTTCCTTGTACTATATGTAAAAATGCACAGAAAATTGAGAGAGACAGAGTGGGAAACCTTGGAATTCTAATTTGGCTCATGAAAATATTGTATTTTCCTGTATGTCAGAACAAGACCTAGCCAACACTGAAATTCAGTACATATAAATCTCTCTTGGGAAACCTAAATATAAATTTATCTCCTCCTTTATCTAAGGCTCTACAAAAATGTTTTTTTTCCTCTTCCAACCCTTTGTTTCTTCCATTAAACAGACCTCTATTTTATTGTACTATTGTTTATCATTGGTGGAGATTCTTTGGAAGAATAGAACAGTAAAATTATAAGAGGCTGATACACAAGTTACATTCTATAAACAGCTGTATAATTGTTATCTTTAAGCAAGTGTGAAAATTTTAAGTGTCTAAGCTAGTCTTTCTGAACACTACAGCTGATGTTCTCTCAGGAAATTTTTATGGCATGGTATGAAGGCACTTGTAGTTTTCTCATCCAGGTATTATATGTAATTTCCCACTTACTCTGTGCTTTCTTTTGTTTAAATTTGAATTCTTGCCTGGCGAAAACACAAGAATAGGTGGAAACAATACTGCAAATCTTTGGCAACTTTCCATAAGAGAAATAAAAAAGAAAAGAGACGGGAAGAGGATAATATGCTGACAGGCAACTTAAGTCTCATGAATCTCTTCCGCTCTCTGATGAAGAAGAAACTCTTCTGGCATTAAGAAAAGCCATTACAAATGCAGCCATTTTTTGTAAGGAACAGAAGGAAGAAATGATGCAAGCAAAGTGTTCTATCATTTATTATAAAAGATAAGTATTTCAATGCAATTAGGTAGTCTTTTCAAGGCAAGAGAATGGGCTTTTCTTGTGCAGTGAAGGCGTACCAAGGCTTGGTACCAACTGATGTAAGGACTACAGGTTTTGATATTTTGAAAGAGAGTGCTGACGTTGCAGACCCTTACATTAACAATTGAGCTTTCCAGCTGTTCCACTAAGCCACTTTTCATACTGTTTTCTCATGGCTAACACAGCAAGAATCTTTGAATGCTTTCAATTACAACACTAAATTCACTCATTCACGTACCTTCATTTGTTTCAGGGCTTATGGTCTCTCTCGCCCCTCCTTTGGTCTACACAGATGACTGGTAACAAGTGTATCTGAATACTTTTTGGTTATTTTGCCCTGAGACCTCTGATTCTAGCTGATATGTTTGTACAAATGTGGTTCTGCAGATTAAAGTGTGAGGGGAAGACAAGTTTTATAAAATTGACAGTTTTAACACTGATAGTTTCGTAAAATACATACTTTGATAAAGAGCAGCATTTTCGAAATTATGATGCATGGACTGTGGATCACGAGCAAGACTTGTGATTCTCTAGGACATGTCAGGAGACACGAGTGGAAAAGATTTCAAGTGTTTAATGCTCGTTCCACTATTTAAGCACAAGGATTAAAAATGTTCATGATTTAAAAAATAAACTACAATAATGAATCTTAGAAATGTTATTTAAATACAGAATCCAGTTATTTTCAGTTAAACCTCAGCTGTGATATTTTACTTTTCATTTTTGCCAGAAAATGTGAAGTGAATTTCACCAATGATTCAAACACCATGGAATTTAAAAGTGAAGATGCTGGGATTTGCAATGTTATTATAGGCACCCCAAGAATGCAAGATACTTGTTGAGCCAAAAAATCCCTTATCAGAGTCTTTAGGAGGTTTTGTAGCCAAGGACACATATTAAAGAAGTAACCCAGAGTCACATCCAGCTGACAGTACTGCCAGTAAATCTGGAATTTATCTGTTTAGATAGCTGGAATAGGTCTGCAGTCATGCCTTCTCATTCCACAGTAGCATCTGGCACTGTAATATACCCTAAGTCTGGCTTCTGTTTGTTTTAAACTTCATGGTACTTTTCCACTTATAAACAACTACCTCATATTATTCATCCTGCATTTGAACTAGAACCACCCTTGAGTTATCAAACTTAAATAGATTATTTCCCTGACTTCAAAGAAACAACCATTTTCTCACCGAGAAACTACTGATTAGAAATTGTTGTTGGTTTTGATTTCCCAGGCAAGATAATGAATCAGAATGGAAAATACCATTTAGAAAAATCTTTAAAGGAATTAATCTTTCATGCTCAATAACATGAAATAAAGTGTAAATACCTGTAACAGAGAAGAAATAGAAAATACAGATTCTCATTAGTGGATGAGGAGGCCCTTGTTTTTCTCAGTCATTGCACATGGAAGCATGCTGTGAGCTGCTAATTAGGAACCTGAGACTTCAAAAGCAAGTGAGAACAAGCTGGTTATCAAACCAAACTTGTTTCCACCCTTTCACTGAGGATTTTCTTGATGAAAGAAGTCCAGTTTTTTTGATACAGCTGGAGGATTTTTTATCTTATTGAGAGGATTATTTCCATGTATATACAAATTCAAAGTTTAATTGATACTCTTTTGGGAATAAAAGCAGTAGTACCACTCAATTTTCAGTTTTGTGAAAGTTGTTGATCCTTGCTGGACACCAGATGTCCACCGAAAGTGTTTCATCACTCTCCTTGTCAGCTAGACAAAGAAGAAAAAGTATAACAAAAGACTTATGGGCTGGGGTAAGGACAGGGAAAGATCACTCACCAATTACCACCATAGGTAAAACAGACTTTATTTGGGGAAATGAATGAAATTTATAAATAACCAATCAAATCAGAGTAGGACAATGCAAAATAAAATCAAAATTTTAAAATGCCTTCTCCTCGTACCTCCTTTCTTTCCAGATTTAATTACATTCTCTGATTTTCCACCTTCTCTCCCACAGAGACACAGCAGGTTGTGGGATTGGTGTTTTGGTCAGCTCATCATAGCATTGTCTCTGCCACTTGTTCCTGCTTAATGAGGGAGAGAACTCTTCCCCTGTTCCAGCTTGGGGTACCTCCCATGGGAGAGAGTGTTCCATGAACTTCCCCCATGTGAGTCCTTCCTGTGGGCTACAGTTTTCCACAAACTGCAGCAGTGTTGGTCCTTTCCAAGGATGCAGTCCTTCAGGCACAGCGTGCTCTTGTACGAACCCCCAACGGGGTCACAAGTCCTGCTTTAAAATCTGCTTCAGCACGGGCTCCTCTCTCCATGAGTCCACAGATCCTGCCATCAGCCTGCTCTAGCGCATCTTCATACATGGTCACAGTTTTCTTCCAGCATCCACCTCTTCTGGCTTGGTGTCTTCCACGGGCTGCAGGTGGATCTCTGCTCCTCCATGGACCTCCACTAGCTGCAGGGGCACAGCTGCCTCACCATGGTTTGCACCACAGGCTACAGGAGAATCTCAGCTCTGCTACCCTGAAGCACCTCTTACCCATCCTCGTCCACTGCCCTCGATGTCTGCAGAGTTGTTTATCCCACGTATATTTACTCTAGCCTCAACTGCAGCTTTTGTCCTATTCTAAAATATACTATCTCAGTGTCACCACCATTATTTCCAATGGGCTCAGCCTTGGCCAGAGGTGGGTCCTTCCTGGATCAGGCTGGCATTAGCCCTGTCTGACAAGGGGAAGTTTCCAGCACCTTCTCACAGAGCCATCCCTGTAGCCCCTCTGCTACTCAAACCTGACCACACAAACCCAGTCCATAGGTCCATTGAAATAAGAGGGCAATACTAGGCCTTGGCTTTGATCTGTGCAATGCTCTGTTTTGTGCAGATGGAACAGCTTGTCTGAAGTTTAGAATAAGTGTACCAGGCAAGTATGTCCTAAGACTCTGTTTATCAGTTCTGCAACATATACTTACCAAAATATTAAAAGTATATTCTGCTACTTATGGAAAACTGAGTTGTTTCCCCACAGCAATGTACATTTCAGCAGTGTTTATTTAATGTCTATTTTTAAATCTTCATAACTTGTACAAAATAATGTAAAAAAGCAATGGAAAACAATGGAATAAATTTAGACACATGAATTTGCTAAGCATTTCTGGCTTTGCAATAAAGTTACTAATTTGGTAGTCTCCTAATTTTTCTGCCAGTGTATCAGTTTCCAAATGGTAATAAATTCAAGGCTGTAATTGACTTTCCTCCGCTACACAAATCTGTAAAACCACTTCAAAGGGCTTCAGATAGATGATAAAGTTCAAAAATGAGAAAGCTGTGCCCATCTAATAAGTTCTCAAAGGCTCATAAGGTTTATCTACAGGTTCCTAGAAAATATATGTTCAATTTTTGTGGAAATGATTTTTCCTTGCATTCCCCAAGGTCAGTAAAACTCTTAGAATGCAATTGCAGAGTATAAATGCAATACTTTGAGACGCTTTCCATTATGCTGATTCACATTTCAAAATTTACATTCCACCTTCCCAGCAAAATATGTGACAGGATATACCAGAGGTTAAGCATGAAGTTAGCTACAAAATGACAATTATGGTTATAAAAAGGAAGGCATGCATCTGATTTGTAGAGGTCAAGTCATGATTTGTGTGGGTATCTCAAGTGGCAGCTGAGGCTCTACATTGCTCCCATAGGAACACACCTTTCTGCCCTATTTTTAGAGCTTCTGATCAGTCTGAAACTGACGTGGATATCTTTTATACATTTAAAATTTCTTCCTCCAATTTAATTTAAAAGGATATTAATATTTACAAACTGATTTAAAAAGTCTTGACAGGAAATGTCAGCATTAACGAACTTTCTCCAAATGATGTGGGTAGCATTCTCTCAAAAATTTGAAGAGAAAAAGTTTTATGAGAAAGTACCTTAATTTTCCAAGTTATTTCCTTCCTTAATATAATTTATCATTATACAAATTTGGCTTTATTTGTGCAATTCATATAAATAGTAATTAAGCTTATGCAAGGTGCAATACCAGAATGTGTTAACCCCCAAACTAACCTCATCAAATTCCTCACACTCAGAGCAAAAAATTCCTCAGTTTCCAAGAGAACCTGTTTGCAAATATCAGCTAGTCAAAGTGGTTGCCAGTTCCTTGATATAATATGATATAATAGCTTGGTATTTTGGTAGAGGATTTTTTCATCAACCAATGGATATTCACCAAGGATTTTGGGTAGCATTTAATTATAATTCTCCTGACTATGCTAGTCTATCACTTCTGCTACATTTTTGCAGGAAACTGTTGCTCTGTATGCTGCAATATTGAAAAGAATGATGCAAAAAAAAATATACAAAAAATCTGTAAGTCATAGAAGATACCATTGCCATGCTAATCTATAACCACCAATTTAAGATATACATCACAAGATGTAAAACAAAACCTACTAGTTAATCAAGTCGTTCAGACAATGAAGATAGAAGGAATTTTTTTTTTTTGTATCTTAACGCTTTCAGTTATTCTCTCCACTACTCCACAAAGTTTTTCTGATAAGGATGAGTTTAAGGCTGTATTTTCCCTGTAGTCTGCAGTGTTCCTGTGCCTGCATTACTGGAGAGGTAACAATGGTTTAAGTATCATTACTAGAGCCATCAGAAGCTGTCTTTGTAAATCAGAATTAAAATATACTTGAAGACAAACTGCAGTACATCTCAAGTCCCTACTGATTATACCTTTGAAAATTCCTGTCTTTTGAGCAAGGTTAATCTAAATTTTAAAATCCTAACCTCCAAATCTTGAGAAAGTCAATGACTAAACTGCCACTCTAGTGTCACCTCTAGAGAGACACTAAGGGGAGACAATTAATTGCTAGTTACTTTCAAGCCTGGGAATCATGGAAATCTTATCAATAAATCAAGTTACAAAGACTTTCCCACTGAACAGAAAGTAAGGAGAAATCAATAATATGATCCTTCAACTTCAAGACTTAAAGAGATTGCAAGTTTAATTGTTGTAAATAAAGTTAAAGGATTAAAAGTGTTAGAGAAATTTAAATATATTTTTTTTTGTGTCCAAAATTATCTCTCTGAGGATCTCCATAAGAAGAGCTTTAACATAAATACTATGTTTTAGTGACAGTAGTATAATATGACCTTTTAAAATCACTTAAATGACTTATGTTAACTACCCACATCAAAAGGGGCATTAGACCTTTCCCACTTTTTATTTCCCTTCTAGATTTTACAAAGAGCAAAACACAATGGAGTCTTACTAGGATATTAGACTCAATGCTTCTTTTTAATATAAATGCAATTTTCCATCTATCCTTTCCTTCTGGTTTCCTTTCATCAATGGAACAATACTTAAATTTAAATTTTAAAAAATTCTCTTAACTTTGTTTTGTTGTTCTTATTTTAGTGAGTTTTTTAAAAAATTATTGGGTTAAGTGGGAAATTGTTGCATTATATTCTAGAAATTTCGCAGAAAATAAACCCCTCCTTGCATTCCATCTGGTCCTCGGAGATTAGAGGTGCTGAATGTGGCTGGGCTTAATTTCCAATTGGAACCAATTCAGAATTATAACTTTGGTTGTGTTCAATAGGACCCCAGGTGATTATAGTAGGTTATGCTATAAGTCTGGTCTCATTCACAATTACAAATCCACAAATAATACTGGAGAAATTTACTGAAGAAAAAGACTATAAATTCTTTTAGCTTGCCAGAGATAAATTCAGCAAACCTAAAAAGTAAAAGTGTAGCACTATGTACAAGTGTTCCTGGGTATAACCAGATAGAGTTGGAGATGCAAATCTTATATAAGAGGCACCCCTACTTTGTGAAGGGAAGAGTTATTTGCCAGCAGCAAATAATTAATGTTTTGAATATAATTATGTCCATTCCAATCCTATGCAGTACATCAGAGCTCTTATAAGAAATTTCTAACACAACTATTTAATCTTAATTTAAAGTTAAAACTTTAGGAAAATGTGGAGATAATGGAAAGAAGAACAGGAAAGAAATGCTCACTGCTGCTTTGCAAAGCAAAAGAGAATTGGATAGCTTGAGCTGGTAGAAAAGTGAGAGAAGGAAAAGAGCAAAATAAGGACAAAAAAAGCACAAACTTTTTCTTGCACATGTTGGATGGGGAGAGATCAGGTCTCAGTTCCTGGTACTGGAAAAAATTCCCTGCATGACCTTAAAATCATTGTCAGATTGATCAAGAGATCATCTGTCATCTATAGTGGATGAGTTATGCTCAGTTTTTAGACCAAGATCTCAGTTTCCGAGGTGTCACTTTCTTGCTTTTCAGATCTCTGGGATTTCACTTTTCCCTGTGTTTCATTGAATCTTACCCCTTTATACTACATCTCAGGTAGTAATTTGTTCTTATTGTAATGTGGGAAGGATAAAGTACTGCAAAAGCTGAGTAATAATCATTCAAACATAATAGAGACAAGGAAAGATATTATATTCTAATATTTCTATTCCTAATTTCTTGCTAAAAATTTGAAAAGGTTTTAATCGTACCCTTTTTGCTCATAGCAAAAGAGAGTTGCATAATAGCAGACATAAACAAATCCAAGCCAGATAAGGCTTTGCTAGTTTTTCCCTTAGATTTTGCTTCTGCTATACTTACAACATTGAAACATAAATAAGGTTTATGATGAGAAACTGGTTAGACCGAAATCTGGTGGAAAATTAAAATAGGCTTGTTATGGAATTCAGTGTGTCATCTTTTTTCCTCTCCACTCTGAATGACTCAAAATCAACTCTTGGTGTTTAGGTCTTTTTTCCTGTCTTTTTTTTTTTCCTTTTTTTTTTTTTTTTCCTTTTTGCTCTTCTTTTCGTATTAACCTCCCCATGTTGTCCAGAAAGAGTAAAAAATCTATTATTTTTCGGTGCTGATTTTTTTTCTACTCTGTTGCAAAACTTCTCCAGTGCTAAAAAGAAGAAAAGATGGAAGACTAATCCTGATAAAAGGTGCACCAATACCGCCCTCATTCAGACAAAGCAAAAACTCTGACTTTTAATACTCTCATTTCCTCTCTGCTTAGGGGAAAACATAAGAAGGGTTTCCAAATGGTTTTCTGATAATTAGGTTTTATAAAATAATTTAAAGGCAATATATAGTGAATATTTTAGCAATTATTCAGGCCAGGGACATCTGCAGGAGTTTTAGAACACTGTGTTTAAGTGGATAAAAGGCATTTTTTGATGAAAATTGACTGTATTGATCTAATATGAAATGGATCAATATTCCATTTCATTTCTAAGTTTCACTTTTAGTTACATTTTATTCTCTGACATTTTAAAGTAATTCCAAGATAGTGTCCTTTCTTTGTGCAGTATATTAAGCTTATGTATATTATTATATTCAGCATATTATTCTGAATGACAAAGAGGGCCTAATTTTCTTCTGGGCATGAACACAGGCTTGAATAACCAGGCGAGTATGGTTAAAAACATGTTACTTTAATATGGGAAAAACAAAAACAAAACCAAAAAATCTCAGACAGCCAGTATCTTACTGACATCTAGGTAGTTGTTTCTAAAAAAAGCTAACAACTTGGTATCAATGAAAGGAAACTCATGCTGCAAAACACTGACAAAAAGGTGGCACCTTCTGGCATAAACTGCTGTAAACTTCATAGTCTTATAGAGAAAAATAACCTGACAGCCTGTCAAAGGTGTTGTTTTTACCACTCCGTTGCCTTTGCCCCTCTTGAGTTTAATCTCAGGCTGTTTGCAGATGTACTGCTTCCAGAAATGCAAACAATGCTGGTGCCAGTAAGTGGCTTCATTTATCTTATGATACACATGTTTTAAGACTGCTCGATAATTAGAATAATTTCTCTATTTATTTCAAAATCAGGTCTCCTGAAGATTGACTATGGACCCATGTCTAGATGGACCACCAAAGAATATCACAGATATTTAGAGCTACGTCTCAGGGATGAGCACAAAGTTCACAGCACTGCTTTGAACCCAGAGCACAGAACATTTCCATTTGCCAGCACAGGGGCAGTTAGTAATTCTGTCTCAGGATAAATTAGCTCAGGCTCAGCACCATGTAGTCACAGCTTCTTTGGAACGCTGTGTGAACAACAGATTTTCTCTTTTCATCACAGAGAAAGTAACTCTGAAACATGAAAGACCAAAGAGATCCGTCTGTTCTTACACTAGCACATGCATGACCTGCTAATCACAGGTGACATGAGTTGACATGAGAGAAAGCCTTAATAAAAAAAAAAAAAGGCCCAAATATCCTGACACTTGAATAGGACCCCAAAAAGTTGTGAAGCATCAATAATGAAAAAAGGACTGGAACACTGAAAAACATTGGCAGACTGGAATGTCTCAGAAATGAGATGTTTAAGAGGAGAAAAAAATAAGTCCAGAAAGATGCCACAACATATTTCAGCTCTGTCCTGGATATGGATGACTAAGTAAACAGAATTTCCAGGTACCTGTTTACAGAGTAGATATAACCCTGTGAAAATCTGAAGAATGAATGAATACACAGAATTTTCCTAACTTTTATTCCAACATCGCATTTAGTGGCCTCTAGTAAAAGCCACTCCTTCTCTCTGGGGGCCTTGTTCATCTTTTGTGAGTACATAAACGACAGGACCAAGCAAACTAGCAGTGGCTCAGGCACAAAACATACAGACTCTGAATATGTACAAGTAGCTCAACAACCCAAAGTGAGAGATTCCAAAAGATTCTCTTCAGGGAACTATAGGATGAGGACTAGGAGTGAAATTGTAAAATGCAGACTGATAAATTTGTGAATTGGTATATAACTTCTTTCTGCAAAAGCAGTAGACTGAATTTTAAGGCACAAAGATGGAAAGACTCTGCTTTACAACACACTGTCGAAACATCTTTTCCAGGATCAAACACATGGATGGGTACACTTTTATACCTTGAACAGGTCACTCAACTCACATGCTTCTGTGTTCAGGAAAAGGTATCACATCTAAATTTCCATGGAAGTCTTTCAATATAGAAGATGGCAAAACCCCAGTCTATCCCCATTTTTAATAGATAATAACAAGCATCCTGACAAAAATCTGTGTAAAGCAATTAAAAAAAACTCTAGAGGAAATAGTTTTATTTCTCCCAAAAAATAGGAATAGTAGAAATGGAACTTTACATCACAATCACTATCAGTAGTTAATCTCCTTGCATTAATTCACAGTACCATCTTCTTTCTGCTGAATTTTAGGTAAAGAGCCTCACACCTCAGACATATCTGCTTCAAAATGGAGAAGACAAAGGTATTTTATTCTAATTTATTGCCTTAAGTGAGCCATATATTATACTCTAGAAGACTCAAGACCTGTCTGGCCTCAGTTAATCTTCCTCCTACTAGCTTAAAAGCAATAGGAGGAACCCTGAGAGACTTCTTCCCTTCCAAATATAGCATAAATGGTGGTAATGTCCTTGCACTATAGTACAGCACTGTCAACAGTTTTAGTCCCAGATACTACTACAGTAGATGCATCAATCTTGCTTGTTTAGAAAAAAAAAATATTCAAGGAGTGATAAAGTAGTCACTAAGACAAAACTTTTTTACACCAGCACTTTGGATATACTTTTTCTAAGGATTGATAGTCCTTGTGTTGTACAGCATGTGATTTGTTTGGGAGTTACTTTTGTATTTACGACTGCAGTTGCACAGTAAATCTTCTGTCCAGATTGCAGTAAGTTACTAATGCATTTCAGTAAATTGTTAATACTGTAATACTGATCTGTAAGAGTTGTAGCTCTGTTATAAAAGCAATAGCAACAAGTGTATTTTACCATAGGAGAAAGCCCACCCAGACTTGGCTCCATTGCATCATGACAGAGGGCCAGGGGCTAAGATTTCTATGCTGGAGAAATAAAGGAATGTGTGCAAAAATAATTTTTTACTGCATTTGGAGGTGTCTAATTGCTCTAGATATTTTCTGTCGCTTATGAGAGACTGAATCAGTCAGATTCTACATTTTATTGAGAATTGCTGTGTTTATTGGAAGGCTGTTTTATGTGAACAAAGTACTAAACTAGCATCCTACTCATCTAAGGTATAAGGCCAGATTCAATCCCCTGGTAGTGATACTATAGAAGAAGAATTGTGGAAAAACCCTGGAGCATCCTTTCAGCTGAGAGGGAAGAGTATAAGCTAGGAAAAAAACCACTGAAAATTAATTAATGAAGGACAGCATGATACAGCCATGCATCTCTACACTGATGCGTGGGTAGAACCTTCATATCTTGTTGAGAATAATTATACTCTAGGTCAGTGTATAAAGATTCCTGCATATTGCTTACTCCACAGTTCTAAAAGGTATTTGGTGTATAAATAAAATGTTTGCACCACACAAAAGGAGTACCGAGAAAATTACAGGATCCTCACCATACATTACTGCAGGAAAGGGTAACACATTTTCTTACAACACTTGGCTGGGATTTTAGAGGTGATGCTCTGGACTGAGGAATTATACAAACAAACAGCATGTCTCCACATGTTTGTAGAATCATGCAAGTTGAGCCTGCAGAAATGTAAGCTATGTTTCCAGCTCTGTTGTGGGTTTGCTCACACTATTCTTGGTAATTTGTGTGATTTCTCTGACTCCCTGATAAAGTGCATTACGTGGGAGATCATGAGATGCTGTTCATGGACCTCTCTTTCTACTGCATGATAAGGACTGAATGTTATTGAAGTTAAATAATGTATGGGTTTCAAGAATTTTGAAACACATAATAGGTTTAAGCATGATCATTCAAAATATATATCTATTAGAAAATGTTTTTAATGGTAGCTTTAGAAAGATCAAAAGGAAAAGATTTTATCTTTTTCTCTGATTCTGCTTTTTTTTTCTGTGATAAAATAGAAATATTTCAATACTGAAGTATCTAAATTTATAGTTATTTTACTTTTTCACCAAAAGGGTTATTCATAAATGACAATATGATTTACAATATCTCACACTTGCACATTCCTGTGTATGACTGCTCCTTCCTTTCATCTAGTGAAAAATGGGCATAAATATAACTTGCAATTAATTTTTCTCTGATCAGAAATGGTGAAGCAGATCATTGAATTTTTTTACACCATCCTTCAGATTATGGGATGTTTCATCAATCTATACACTAGTCTTGTACAGTGGCTGCAATTATGAATGTGAATGTGATATAGAGATTGACTGGAAGAACAGAAAGTAGAGACCTCCATTTAAGTAACACTATGAGTAAATTAAAATCATTGTGACCCTGAAAAATACTGGAAATATTTTGACTCATATATGTAATCCAAAGTAATTCAGTACTCTAAGTCATATAGAAATAATTATTTCACAGAATTCTCACATAACTTATGTAATCTTTTCATAACATAACAAGCTACAATAGAAATTTAAATATCTTTTTTTTTTTCCAAACTGCAATAGCAGCAATCTGAAACGGACCTCCCAATCTCAGAGAAATTTTTTAGCATAAATCAGTAATACAGAATAACCCAGCAACTTTGCTGCACTGCAGGTGCAAATGGAGTAACTTGGAGTCAACTCAAGTATATTTATTTAAGAATTGGTATGACTAAGACCTAAATTTCAAAAGAGCTAAAGGAGAAAATTCCCAGCTACATCTCACTTTTAATAAGCCAAGCAACACTTTATGAATTATCATTTCAGTCAAAAAAATTATCAAATTTAGTAGCTAAAAACCACATGCAGGTATTCATGTATCAAACATGCATATTCATGAATAAGTGCATGCAAATGTATAAACAGAAAGTTTTCCTTTTCCTGCTTACATGTGTGACTTATGGAGTCACTTAATTTGCTCATGCTTACTCGTCACTCAAAGTAGAAAGCAGAAGAATGCAAGCAAACATATATATATCCAACAAAGAATTAACCTGAAATCAAATCCTTTGTATGAGAAAAGGAAGAAAAATCACGAAACCATTGGACATTCTGAGTTGGAAGGAAAACTTTAAATTAGCTGATTTAAAATTAGCTAATGAGCCAAAATGAATCAGTGGCTCACCAAAATATTTTGGTAGTGTATGCATCACTTTATATTATTACCAAACTGAAACGATGCTTTTTGGATCAGATGCAATGCAAAATTACTTTTTTATTTGAGACCATTTCCTATGAGTTATTAAAATGGACATAAGTATAGCTACTTCTAATCTTGAAAGTTGTACAACAGAATGCCATAGTTGACTCCACCCAAACAATCAAATATCTGACATAAACCAAAGATAAGATTATTTTTCTTTGTCATTTGATCCACAATTATTTTTTAAAAACTTTGCAGAAGGAAACCCACACCGAAAATAGAATAGCTAAAGTATGAAATAATTACTATTTATCTTTTTATTGTTCGTTATTTAAGCTTATTGGTCTAACAATTACAGACAGTTAATATTCTTTCAACTGAAATCTTGCAGGTCTTGCCAAGATTTCAGAATGATTCATAATAAATTGAATGGAATGAATAATTAAACAGCTATCATTACTTCCTTTATGCAGGATATTAATTGTGGTCAAAGGTCAATTAGAGCACAGCTACTAGACTATGTATGTCTTAAACAGAGAGAATTGAAAAATATACTTTGATAGCCTAATAGATATGTAATACCTGGAAAGCAATAATTGTGGCAAACCCTAAGTTATTCCTATGAAAGTTTTTTGAAACCAATCATGCTATTCGTGAGTCACACAGAGCCCAAATGTTCAACCAGGAATTCTATCATCCTAATATTTGCTGGAAGCACATGAGGGTTGAGCTCATATATCCAGGAGATATAGAGAGTGTCCTGACAATACGTCCTGAACATATGTCTTGACATATGTGACCTATAAACCAAAATCAGGAGATACTCTTCTGAACTAGATAATCCCAAAGGAAGAAGCTGTGAAAGCAAGCAGCAAATATCAGCAGCAGCTATGAAGAATTTAAAGCCCTAAAGGAAGATGGCAACACAAAAAGTGTTGCCATCAGAATGATACAGAACTGAAGTTTTTCAGAAAACCACACTTTTTACAGTGCTTTAAGCCTTTTTCTTCTTCAGTGTTTTGCTTCCACTCCCCACTTTCTTATTTATATTTTAAGACTAGAATAGAAAAAGCTTACCCCTTCTCTAACTAACTGAGATATCAACATACACTTGGACAAAAGTTTCAAAACTTTATGAAGAAAAAAACCAAACCGTTTTCTTTTACTCTGAAACCAGTAAGTCCTGTAGTTAGGATACTCATCTAAGTTATGAAACTCTCATCAGCTTACATAAATGCTCACACAGAAAGCCAGGCCTTAAAAGGCAAGCTCTCATGCTACTCCCATGACCCACTGGGATTTCTAGATTACTGCCGCAGTGTCTCACTCATGTGTGTTTACTTTGTAGTAAAATTATTCACAGAATCCAGCAGAGATGACAGGGGTGGCTGAAGGGTTTGATGGTAAGGTAATGACATGACACTAGAGCAAGGGCTTAGAAATACTAAGTACCTGAAGCATAGACTTCAGTACTTAAATATCACGTGACTGTCCTGAAAAGGGTTTTTTAGTTATCTGTGATTTTATTTTATCTTTTTCCATGATTCTGCATCAAATCCTAGGAATGTCTCTAAAGTTCAATTCTGTTCAAAGCAGATTAACTTTGTGAAAAGCCTTTCTGAGCCCAACTAACTGGTATCTAGCTTAGTTGAGAACCGAGTTCACAGAACTATTGAAAAGAAGATTCTAGGTCGTGAAATATTTGGGAGGCAAGTGCGTGTGTGTTTTGAATTTTTGTCTGCTTTTATTATTTTTTTAAGAAAGCATCCCCAAGGTGATCTCTATAATCTTGACCCAAAAATAACATTTAAAATAATAGCTTTGCTTCAGATCTAGGGATGCCTCAGAATACTACTTACATACTTTAAGATGCTTTTTTTGTTGATCAAACTCAAAATAGTTAAATTTCACACTTTCAGAAGTGTGTAGAATGTCCCCTATAGGAACTAGTTGCCATGCTGGGAATGTGACATATAGGATTTCTTTGCAAAATTATTTCCAAAACATGTCAGTGTTATAGACCTTAATGTATTACTGTCCACATTTTTACTAACTAAATAAATGTTAATTATTTGCCTACAGATTTCACTTTCTTTTCAGTATAAAATAGTGCAGCCTTTAGGTTTTTGTTACTTATATAAAATGAATGTGGTTCAAATGATGTATTACATCTTTCTTTTCTAGAACACAAGGTTATTGAGGTTAAGAACAGAGTCTGTTTTATAGTATGCTTGAAAATCACACAGGGCCATAAGGATACCTATAGAAGAAGGCTAAGAGAAGTAAATATAGCATTTAAGAAAATATTAAGAAAAAATAGTGCGTGTTGACATGAATACTATGTTAAATAAATGTTCTTCATAACTAAAAAAATTATGAAAGAATTTTTAGCTTTTATTTTGAGGAAAATTACTCAAAAATGGTAGATCATACTATTAGTGTAAACTGAATGCTTGTGGACTTATAATTCCTTTAAGTCAATAGAATATGAGCATAATAAAGGTACTATTTTAATCATTAGATACTTTTGAACCGAGATATTAATATAAACCCAGACCTTACATTAAATCATGCTTGATATATCATTTATTATAAATTTCATTCTGCTAATAGAAAATACATGGGTATTCTGTATTCCAAAGGAAATAAATTTGTTCAAAAATAAAGTCTAATATGCAGGATAATTCAAAAAGAATGAGTAACCAATGTTTAAATATGCAAAATTACTCAGTCTATGTATCCCAACTGTAAAGGGAATTTTTCTTTTTTTTTTTTTTTGTGATCTTGATTATGATAATAATATAGCTAAGCATATATTGTATTTGTTTTCAGAGAGTCCCTCAACAGTTCAGCAAAATGACAATATAATTTTCTGTGTAGACCTGCTTTGATCCATTTTATGTGGTCCTTGAACCCTAATCTAAAATGTTAACAAGACAATTTTGTCTTCTTTATGCACAATGCAGAATCAGCTAACTAATAAAGAGTAATGTTATAAGCTCACAATATAGTTACAAATACTCCTGCTTTCTGTTTTGATTCTCTAGAAGACTGTATCCCTGAAGACAGAACAGAATAGTGCGATTTAGTGAAAACCAGAAAAATGAAACCTTTTTGTTGGTCTGCAAAAATACAAATCTCTTTTTGTAAATGTTAAAAGACATTTTATGTGAGATTTAACTAAAGAGATTAACACCAAAGAAGCATTATTTCCTTTTGAATTTTTTATCTGTTTGAAAAGAATTAATGGAAAACTATTAAAATACTAATGATAACAAAATATTTCAAATAATCTTACTGCTATGCAGTCACTGGAAGAAACTAATTTATTTAGCTGCATTGCATAGACTGATTTAGGTTGTATATAATTAAATGTACAATTTTTGCACCTTTTCATCAATTCTGCATTCCTTGTATGTCTTATTTAAATAATATTATGTTGATCAAGACAGTAAATGCAGGAGTGTGAATTCAGGCATGGTGATAAACATGTTTCACTGACACTTTGCTTCTCCATTTTATTTTTAATATCCTAAATGCTGTGCCAAACTCCACTACCACCACTTTGAATGACACATGATTCTCAGCCCTTAGAGGTCATTTAAAGGAAAAAAAACCTCTCTCCTCTAGTTTCTCTATACCTCACTTGTAGGCAATAAAATCAAGTGAACTTTATGAACCTTTTTTTTAAAGTCATAAGTGAAGCAAGGAGGTTGTCACTGGTATCACTGAATTTTACAGATACAGCTGCTGATAATAAGATCATGTATTAGTTTCAGCCAGGGCAGAGATAATTTTCTTCACAGTGGCTGGTGTGGGGCTGTGTTTTAGATTTGTGCTGAACACAGGGTTGATAATGTAGAGATGTTTTTGTTATTGCTCAGCAGGACTCACACAGAGCCAAGGCCTTTTCCGCTTTCCCTACTGCCCTGCTGGTGAGGAATTTGGGGGTGCTTGAAAGGTGGGAGGAGACAAAGCCAGGACAGGTCACCCAAACTGACCACAGGGATATTCCAGATCTTGTAAAGTGGTGGGAAGAGGGAGAAAGGGTGGGGGAGTAGACACCTTTGGTGTGATGGCTTTTGTGTTCCCAAGTCATCATTATATATGTAATACATCCTGGAGATGTCTGAGCAACTGCTTGCCCATGGGAAGTGGCAAATTAATTTCCTGCCTGTCTTTCTTTGTGTGCACAGCACTTGCTTTCCCTACTATACTCTCTTTACCTCAACCCATGAGTTTTCTACCTTTTACCCTTCTGACTCTCTCCCCCATCCCACTGGTGGGAAGTGAGTGAGCCACTGCTGGCTGGGGCTAATCCATGACAGATCATAAATATAATTCTCAATAATATTATTGTGTCTGTCCACTTCTGGCTAAAACTGGTCCACAAAATATGTCAGAAAACATGTTTCAGTAGTCCTTAATGATACAGGAAGGAAAGGCAAGTAGACAGTAAATTGTTCTAGCAGCCTTTCAGTACCTAAAGTAGACTAACAGGGAAGAGGGGGTGGGACTTTTTACAAGGGCATGTAGGGACAGGACAAGGGGCAGTGGCCTTAAACTTAAGCAGGGTAGGTTTACAGTAGATTTTAGGAAGAAATTATTTACTGTGAGGGTTGTGGTACACCAGAAGAAGGCTGCCCAGTGAAGTGGGTGTGTAATCCCTGGAAGTGTTCAGGGTCAGTATGGGGCTTTTGAGCCACCTGGTCTAGTAAAAGGTGTCACTGGCCATGGCAGGGAGGGTGGAACTAGATGACCTTAGAATCCCTTCCAACCCTAATCATTCTATGAATCTCTGAAACACCTCTGAAATCCAGCGGGTTAAAATATATCTTTGGTTTGAACATTTGTTTTAAATTGTTTAACTGTTCCCTAGTTTTTCATATTCTAGAACTGGGTGCCTAAACAGGCAGACAGTGCAAAAGCTAAAAAAAACCATACATTGTCTCCAAATTCAAAAAGATTTTAATTCCATGGTCTTATCCTTCAAATATCAGTCTGGATTACTGCATCACTTGGACTTTAAAATGAACTTCATAACACAAGTGTCAGTGTAACAGAGATGAGATGCAAACTGCAAAGCGTGACCCTGGCATGAAAATCAGACAACAAACAAAAGATAAAATGGTGACCAGGGGATACAAACTAAAGGCTTACAGAATACAAAACAAGCCATACAGATAGAAAATAAATTTAAATAAAAAGTACTGCAGGAAATTCAAAACTGATGCTAAATTTATTTGTATTACGCAACTTTTAGTTTGTTTTCTTTTTGTTTTGGAGGGAAGGTTTTGCTGTTATTGTTTTTTTTTTTTTTTTGTTCTTGTCAACTACCAATTAACAATTCTGAATTAACAATTGCTGTATAACTCATTTGAAATTAATAAAATCTATTCAAAAGCAACAATTTTAATGCCAATGTATATACACTCTGTGGCACAAACCCAAGGTAACTGTTACCCCTCTACCTGCAGAACATTAACATCTCTGTGTTGAACAATTTCCGAATTATGATAATGCTATCAATGCCATAAAATTTCCATTTATCACTGAATTGTCAGGGTTTTATAACACTGTTCATTAAGATATGAGGATTGACCAAAAATCAGTACACTTGACATTGCATAAGATGTGAACATGTAACCTTACAATCAAAAGGATAGATTTTAAGAAAACATGACAATGAGTAAAGCTGTACATATTGTAATTTTTTGTGTGCTTATTGAAATCCAGTATTATGGAGCTGTGAAGATTTTTCATTACTGTGCCCTAGTTTGCAGAGCTTTTAGTTACACATTTCCCTTTAACAAACTGTGTTGCAGAAATAAGCTTGTTTATATCATGCAGAATCATATTCATGTCATGCAAGCAACAGTTCTTGCCTTCATTAGGCAATATTCATTTATTCGAAGAACAAATAAACAAATCCACAATTCAGACTAATAAAAAACCCTCTGTTGATTTTAAAACCCACAAATCTTAATACTAAAATTGTGCAAGTGAGGTGTTTTCCTTGCAATACGCAGTGTGATGTCCCTGCTAGAACATGAGAAATGAGAACGCATTACTACGGACACCAATTCAGGATACTAGAAATGTTGCATCAGAGGAGCTATGTCATCATTGAAAGAGCAAAGTCATCTCACTTTTTGCTTGTCTTGTGAAGCCAGAAGGAAGGTAAGAACAAGAAATCAGTAACAGGTTCATTAAATATAAATGAAGGTACATATCCCAGTTTTGCATCTACAGTGAGGGGTGCAAGAATAGAACATTTGGAAAAAACCCACCAGCAAAGTATTTGTCTTTAGGACATGAAGAGCTGATGAAGTTTCAGGTCACTAATTCAAAGTCTTATAAATACTGTCCTGAAAGCTCAGTGTAGAAAACAGATAAGGTACTGTATTATGGAAGTACATTATCAGCTTCACAGCTGCAGTTGCAATGAGGGATTTTTTTCACAGCTACCACAGATTTTTTACATAACTCCTCACAAGTGCTTGCTAAGAGCTAAGAAGTCATTTGGTTAACATAAAACAAGCTTAATTGTTAGGATAACCTGGAGATCGTGAACAATTATCACTTGCTAGGAAGCTGAAAGAAAGATGGAAAAAGAGGCTTCATGTTCTAAATATTTTTGGTGATTAACATAGCTATCTTTGACTCCTGATAAAATATACTCTTCTGTATTTAATTCTAGGCACTCAATAACCCTTTATTTTTTTTTTTTTCTACTCACTTCCAGCCAAACATTTAAGATGTATTGAATCCACTTGAGAACAGTCAAGTCCTCCAATGCACGAGCATGTGCTCCAAACAATTTTCCATCCTCACACAAATATCTAGAAACTATGAGGAGTTTTGAATGACTGATTTACTCCACTGCTTTTTTTAAAAAGCAGCAAGTCAATAGTGAGATGCTGATAAGCTGTAAGTGAAGTCGTTTTTGGGACTCTCATCTTTGGAATCTAACTCTCATCTCTCCAAGTGATTTTTTATAAATGTCCAAAAGCAATTGCTTTCCTCGGTTAGCAGACTGTTATTCATTACCTCTCTCTAAAACAAAACCATGAAAAATCAGCAGAGCTATTCAGGTTAGCAGTACCATTCATCCCTATAAAAATATGCAGTTAACTGAACACACCATGTTACATCTGAAGAGACTGTCAGATCTAATGAAAACATTCAGCTAAATAACCATCACAGTCTGCTGCCATTCCTAGGATGGCATAGACTCAACCTTGCATGGAAAAGGATCAAGTTCCACACCTTACATTTTAAACCCTAGAGCTGCCCACTTATGTATTTTTCCACTAAGTTCTAACAGATGGAAATCTCATTTGAAAATGCTTCAATATTAAGAGAAACTTTTCCAAATGCTAACTATGCAAACAGCAATTTGATCAATGCCAGAATTTTGCACTGAAATAAAAATGTTTAAAGTACTGAAAAACAGAAGTAGAGATTAGAAGGAAAAACCATGTTTTCCAAAAGGATTAAAATTTCTAGAAAACTTTATTTTACTCAAAACAATATCTTGGTTTAAATCTTGGCAAGTAAAATTGACCAACTCTAATCTCCTGAAAAACCTTTATTTCCTATGCATTTTTCAAATAATCAGAGAGGTCTTCCAGCAAAGTTTGGGTTTTTTTAAGTATGGTTCTTTGCCTGTCCAGTTGAGAAGGGGAAGTAATACCAGAGTTTGGTAAGCATCACTTGTCCAGCAAAGGCCAACATCTAAGATATGGGCATTAAAAACTTCAAGAAGCATAGGTTTTCCTCATGAGACTATTTTAGCATATCTAAAGGTCAATTAATAAGGTAGATGATACAGGCCTTAGATGATAAATGTGAGCTGGATTATGAGTTGATATCCCAGGCATCAGAAGAGGAGAAAGATAACTTTCAACTGCCACTATAAAAAACCATTTTTACATGCACTGAGTTGGTGGGGAACCTCACCTATGACCTTGGAAAATATCTGTTTCATGTCAGTGGATGACAGCAAAAATTCCTCTAGCTATATCAAATCAGTAATCGTACTAAAGTAATACGAATTTTGAAAATACAGTCACTAAACATATACTTACTCTGCGAAAATATTGTTTTTATGAACAAAAGCACTGTCTTAATAATCACTCTGTCAGAGCCACAACCATCTGTCCATATATATAAACTGAAAAAGAATCTGCTAGATAGGGGTGCTGGTCTTGTTGCTCTCCATCCTCCAGTATACACAAATAAGGTTGGTGAAAACATGCTGCAATACGAGTCACTGGAACCACTGCAAAGTTTGCTATTGCTGGGAGTTCAGGAGCCCTAAAAAGAATTACCTTTTTTATATCTAATGCCATATTACAGTATGGGGAATTTTTAGGATCACTATACTTTTAAGAATTAGTGTAAAGTTTCATTCAGACACATTTTAAGCATGCACAAATGGAATAAGAAAAGCAATGACTGACAAAGAAATTCAGTTATAATCCATGGAAACAGAATTTTAGTCATATTTCATTACTTATAAAGTTTGCTACACCTCAGAAAAGAAACAAAAAAATGAATTATACTTAATAAAAGCATCATCAGTCAGCAATAAGACCTAGGCCTCCCAAATTCCAACATAATACATTATCAATAGGAACACACTGATTCTCATTATGTGTTGAAATGGTGCACAGTAGTTTAATATTCTGAAAAAAAAAAGAAACAAGTATTTTTCTAATGTAATATCAATTATGACAGTGACACAGTGACATTGTCCACACTCATAGTAAAAAAAAAAAATCATTCAAAGCAGTTCAGTGGCAGATTCTCAAATAATGTGCTATTTTATCACCCTTCAGACTTCAGACCAAGCTGCATCTCTAACAATGTAGTTGCACATTTTTATTCACAACTACAAAAAGAGCCAGGCCTTCCTCCAAAACCTAATTCTTTAATGCATAAATCAAAATAAAATATAAAAATCCTGAATAAGATATTTGGGGAAAATAAAAAAAAAGAAAAATATTTGATATATTTTGTCTGAAATTACACTCAGTAAACCTTAGCAAACAATGAATAGTTATTTAAGGTACTTATCCCAAAACACTGAAACTTGACATATCTTCATAAAGTCAGTTAGGTTTAATGCTGGTTTTCATGCTGAAGTCTTAGATATTTGCATCATTTTCTTGTCAGTCCTTCATGGATTTTGGGAACTTCATGGACATGAAATTATATTTAATAGCAGCCCATCAGGCAGTATTTTTTGTGTTTACCTTGCATTAATTATTTCTGTAAAAGAACAAATGGAAATATGATTGATCAGTTTTTTTGATCACCCTTTTGATCAACATGCCAGAAGCAGGAGCTTTACCTGGTATATTTTAATAGCTTTATATTAGTATTTGTCATGTCATTATGTTTCTGAGCTTTATTTTTCTATCATGAAAGGTAGAGTGTTTCATTCTTCTTCCCTTGCAGATCCATCAGAATAATAACTCCAATTTGCCCTTTGTTCATCTCTGTTCATATATATATATATATATATATATATATGTATAAATTTATATATTCACATATAAATGCAAACCCTGCAAGAATAAAAGAGGCAGAAACCAATGATAATACTGAGTAAATGATAAAGCTGCCAAAGTTTTTTTAACCTCAATTTCATGAAAAATAAAGGGGATTTAGAAATAATTTCTACTTCCTTCCATCTTCTAGTTTATCCAGAAAAGATTTACATGTTCTGCTAAGCTCTTGCAGGAATCCTGCTGAAAATAAAATGTTAGAATTTTTAATGAGAATTTACAGGACTTATGACACAATCATTTGAAAGCAAAATTTACTAGCAGTCTGCTATCTGCATAGTTTGATTTTTAGCTACACTAATATGGTCTTATTTTTCCTTATCCTGAGCTGGCTGACAGATCTCAGCCTTGGCTCAGTTAGTATTCCTATCAAATCACTCGAGCCACAGTCTGAGGGCTCTCTCTTAACCAGGTATCACCCTACACTGTCAGCTTTTAAGAACACTTCCTAACTATCTAAAGGTAAAATCTTGAGTTTTAGCTTAGATTTCTTTTTTTTAAGCATTTTTGGATGATTTTTTTCTTTGAAGAAAGTGGAAGGTGCTCTTAGGCAGAAGGGAGCAAGGGCAGTCTACAAGTCAGTCTTCATATGGAAACAGGCAAATCCAACCCTGACCTTTTGAAACAATAATGAGCTGCTTAGCTCGACTCAGTCTACATCTGACTATGTTTTCAATTATTCTCTCTAAACTCCCTGATACCTGACTTCTTTCCTCTCTATAATAGTTTCACCCCTTCATTGAAAGTGTTGCCAAGGGAAGTGGCTCACCATTCTTGCAGGTATTTAAAAGACATGTAGATGTGGCACTTGAAGATGTAGTTTAGTTTTGAACTGACAGTGCTGAGTTAATGGTTGGATTTCAGGGTGATCTTAAAGATATTTTCCAACCTAAAAAATCTTCTGATTCTCATTTTATGGTAATAGCTTCCCTCTTTGTATGTTTTAGTAAATAAAATAATGTAATAAGCATGAAGTAGTCAGATGCAGTGATGATCAGGGTAATGTTAAAGCATAAATAAAGGGGATGTATTGTACAGCCTCTCTTTGGGATAATGAATCATTCCCAACATAACCCATTCATATTTTTATAAATTCTTATGTAAAACAGACCTTTCACCCACCACTGTTATACATACCAGCAGGAATAAAAATTCTCATTATAGACCTGATGTACTAAAAACCTCACAGACTGCAGTTAAGGAACTCAAGTAGAAATCTCAAACAGCAGAGGAAAAAGAATAATTTGGAATTCTGTGTCAGTTTACACTTTAACTGACCCCTTTAAATGAGAGAAACACTAGAAAAGCACAGTACCAAAATATTCTTGAGAAAGAACTGGGGGTTGGACAACATTATTCATCAGTGAATCCTGCTTTAAATATTAGACAAGCTTAAATATGAAGCAGTTTTATTAGTTAAGTCAATTAAGCCAAATTAAATTTTCTTGTATGCAAGATTACTAAGAGATTTGAGATTCCTTCTTAAAACAATAGAGAATATTTTGAGTACAAGCAATACCGTTTTTAAGGCATTTTATTTTTATTTAATAACATGATGTATTAATATTGCAGTTGTGACCAAATAAAACATGTTAATCAAAGGCAATTTGCCAAATGAGAATGTTTAAGTAGGTTTGGGTTTTTGTTTTTTTTTTTTTTTTTTTTTTGCATTAGTAAAGTATTACCAATTTATTCAATGTTATGAAAGATACTGTGCAGTATCTCTGACAAGGTGAACACTCAGAATTCAAACAAAGAGAGGTAAGAACTTCACAACTCCTTAACCTTGTAAGAGGAGAAAGTTAAAAAGAGGGAATAGGAAATCAAAGAGCTATTAAAAATAATCCTGACAGAATCAAACTAGATTTCTGTTATGATTTAAATAGAAACTGGGAATGAAACAGAAGATCAGGACACTCAATAGAAAAAGAAATCTAAAGATAGGAAATGTGTATAACCAGGGACTGATGTTAGACACTCTAAATTTTTCACACTTTCCTTGAGAAATGTTATAGTGTCACAATAGGTAAGATTTCATAATCCAGAATCAAGAGGGAATTATAAGCAACAGAATACTTGGAACTTAAAAGGTTTCACCATGAATAAAACAGGGACTGGATGAGAAGGGCTTGGATGAGAAGGGCTGGTGGATGAAAGGCAGAACATGAGCCTGAAGTGTTCTTGCTCCCAGGAAGCCAACCTTACACCTCTTGGGCCATCTCAAAAGTGTGGCCAGAAGATGGAAGGAAGTGATTCTCCCCCTATACTTCCCTCTGGTGAGATCCCACCCAGAGCGGTGTGTCCAGTTATGAGGACCTTAGCACAAGAAAGACATGGACCTTTTGGAGGGGTTCAGATGAGGACCACAAAAATGATCAGAGCACTGGAGCACCTCTTCTTTGAGGGCAGGCTGAGAGAGATGGGGTTGTTTAGCCTGGAGAAAGAAAAGGCTCCAGGGAGGCCTTATTGTGGCCTTTCAGTTCTTGAGGGGGCCCTACAAAAAAGATAGGGACAAACATATGAGCAGGGTTTGTTGCAATAGGACAGAAGGTAAGGGCTTGAAATAGATGTAGATTAGTTATAAGAAAGAAAGTTTTTTATGATGAGGATGTTGAAACACTGGTACAGATTTCCCAGAGGGGCCAATGCCAAATCCCTGGATATGTACAAGGCCAGGTTGGACAGAGCTCTGAGCAACCTGATCTAATTGAACATGTCCCTGCTGATTGCAGGAGGGGGTGGAACTGGATGATCTTTAAGGTACCTTCCAACACAAATCATTCTATGATTTTATGACTGGGCTGAAGGGATGGGGTTCTGGGGTCGACTTTCTTCGTAGCAATCTCTCCACTCTGCAGTTGTGGTCAATAGGGTGCTGGTAACATATCAGTGTTCCAGCTATTGCTGAGCTGTGCTTGCTCTTCGTCACCTGCTCGAAGTGAGTTAGCCTGGGGATGCACAGGAGGTTGGAAGGGGACATCACTGGGGGGGCTGACAGCCGGCCAGAGGCACGGCGTGCGCACTGCAACTCGGCTTCTGCCCGGGCCGGCCCCAGGCGGTGCCGGCGGCTGCAGCGGCCCCAGCGCAGGGCACGGCTGAGCCCCTGAGCCCCGGGGAAAGCCTGGCCAAGGGAGGGCAAAACGCTGCCCGGCAGGCAGGGCTGAGCCAGGGGAAGCGAGCGAGAAACAGCGCTGGGAGCCCCGAGGGGACAGCGGGAGCAGGGACGGGTCAGGAGAGACCCGGCAGGGATGGCCCTGCGGCCTGGAGAGAGCCCGGCCGGGCGGGGCTGTGCCTGCGGTTCGTGGGAAGGCTCAACACCAGAGACGGGGAATATTTCCTGGAAGAGTGCAGACTGTGGAAAACCCTCACTGGGGCAAGTTCATCCTGAAGTACTGCAGCCTCTGGGGAGGTCTCCCACTGGAGCTGGGTAAAGTGTGAGGAGGAAGGAGATACAAAAAGCTGTGACCACAGGCTCCCGTTCCCAGGAATGCCTTGGAGGAAAGGAGGTAGAGGAACGGGGAGTGAAGGCTCAAGGTGAAGGTGATCCTTGGAAAGTAAAGCTGACAGATAAAAGCAAAGTATTCATGTGTGGGGTTTTGTCTCTGTTTCTTACCATCCTATTCTTATTTTCAATGGGCAATAAATTAAATTGATCTTGCACAAGTGGAGTCTGTTTTGCTGTCACTGTTTGTGACAGTAATGGATCTGCCTGTCTTTGTCTTGACCCAGAAGCTTTTCCATCCTATTTACTCCCCCTGTGCTAGTGAGGATGGGGAATGAGAGCATGGCTGTGTGGGTGTCTGGCAACCAGGCATGGTCAACCAGAAAGACAATCACAGATAGCTGTAGATGACACAATTTGAAAACAAAATAGACCTGAATATCCTGTTACATGTTTGGCTGACATGCATCAAGGTGGTGATGTGTGATCAGCATTTCAAGGAGAAAAAGAAACAGGAAAAGTGAGAATTGTGATCCTACTCCCCCTGTGAAAGACACCAGAAGCATAATACGGGAATTAGAAAAAGAATAAAGATCCATTTTGTTTCTTCTGTCTGCATACAATTCAGAAGGCTTCCTCTCATTCTCATCAATGCAATTTCTCTGGTTTATGTTTTATTGCACAAGTGTAATTTGCAACCTAGTCCAAGCACAGCATGCTTTTTGCATAATGTATTGCAAAATATTGTTGGTATTCTCCTTAAATCAAAATATGCTCAAAAATATGCCATTCAGTTTTACCTATCCATCCACCAACTGATTTTTGGATTTTATGGATAATAGGAACACATTGTTCATATGCAGAATGGTAGAAAGGCATCTATCCCAGATATGTATGTTTTTCTTCAATGCACTAGTGATGACAGTCATAAATGAGACTGTGTTCAAGCACCATTTTTAGAATACAGTATTGCTACAATAAACTACCCAATATTCTCAAAAGTGTAATCTTCAGAGATTCCTAATTGACCTTAACCAGAATATATGTATAACCTTAACAATAAATTTTTCAGATACCTTGAATATTTCTTCCTATATTAAGTAGTGGTGCAATTTGAAAAAAAGGATTTTTTAGTTAACATTTTTCCTCATTTAGTTTAACTAAAAAAGATTCTTTCTATCTGTAATGATTCTTACAGTAATTTAATACTAATGCATACATATTATTTTCTGCCTTTCATCAGCTGAAAATGTCATCACTAAAATAAACATTTTTTTACCATTAGCTTATTCTAAGCATTTGATCTTGTCTTTTCTTTTAAATAAAAAATCCAAAGGGATGAGTCGTCTCCTATTGCTCTGAAACAGCAGGGGGAGCTTTCAGCTTGTTTAGAACTCCACAGTGTTTTTAATTTATCATTCAGGAAAGCGTAACTGAGCTGAAATACATTGTAGAATAGATTTTTAGAAAGATTAAACGATTTTTGATTGTATTCCCAGGGCCAACACCGTACCCAATCGATAAATAAACAAGAAAAAAACCCAACAAAACAGATCCACACACCATACATGCAACACACACACACACACACACACAAAGCCAACTCTGCTTGCTTTTTCACTGGCAGTTTGGTCTGGGAAAGAGGCAAGAGTTCAAGTCCCTTGACTGGCACTTTATTATGACACTTGTCTCACAGTTGGATGCATTCAGCATGTCACGAAGCTGTTTCAATGGTCGTAAAACATTTAACAACAGACTGAAACATGTAAAACTGGGTATACTTCAGCTGATATACAAAGGGACATGACCAGATGAGTCTGAAAAGCTGCAACAGATTGCTTGTTTCTAAAAAAATTGTTTCTGATTCTTAGTATAGTAGCTGCTTTTCCAGGTAGTTTCTTCGGAAATCGACTAAGCATAAATTTATGTTCTTTGTAAACATGTGTTTTTTGTAAACAAGGTATTTATGTATTTATTAATTACTTTCAATTGACCTCTTCTGGCATTGGTGCATAATAATGTACGTTCTACTACCATGCATTTTCTCCCTTATCAAATTTGCATAAGAATATTATATTGAAATACTAGAGATGAAAAATCTGAAAATGCAACATAAATTGATAATTTGTAATTTCCACTTAAAGTTGCAGTACGCCATCACACAAGTTACTCAAACCCACAGAAGTTGCACTTAACTGTGTTCATTTTTTTTGCGTCTTGCCTTGCGAGTAAAGCTGGACACATGCAGCCACATTACTAGTTCCTGACCTTAAAAACTTTTGGCAAGATATCCTTTTATTTTCCTCTTGTATTCAATTGAGTGTTTTAATTATTTCTTACAGGTAATTGCTACTTATTTCAGGAAGACATCTAGAAAAAAATCCTATCTTTATCAGCTTTCAGTTTACTTTTATTTATTTTCGTCTTTGAACAGTAATATTTTCATCCTGCTGTAGCCAGCACTCCTGCAACATCCTATAATTTCAGATTCCTTATTTTATTATTTTTAAAAATTTGAGCAATGAAATCTGAGTTCATTTTCAAGAGTTTCAAGAATGACACTTAAAATTAGCCAATTCAGGAAGTCCAATATGCTTTTTTTACATCCTTGGTTGGTGCAACTACTCATAACTTCATGCCTAGAAAACAGCTAAATCAGGTCTCTGAGAAGTAAAACTCAAAAGACTCTCTCTTCAATCAAGAGAACAAAAACAGACTCCGTGTTTCTAAATGTCTCCATTTGTAGTTCTTTTGTCATACCTATTCCCTGTTACAGCCATTTTCTTCCAGATTAATGTGTCAGGTATGCTAAATCATTTGACCATTTCACCTCAATCTGTGTGCTGTGTGCTTCATAATATCTATTAAAATATTCCTGCCTCATGTGCTCATAATTTTATTTATCACCAAAATCCATTTCTCCTTCAGTTCTGGCTTTCAACTTCAATATTTTATCTTCTTCATCCAGCCTTCCTTCAACTTTAATTAAAATTTACAGTTGGAAACAAAGCGTATATCAGTATAACCTCAGGAAGAGAAACTGATTTAATCAGCACATACATCTATCTTTGTTACTATTATTACACTGGAATATATTCATGTTTATTAATAGATCATATATTACTACAATGATGGGTAAAGTAATCCTGAAAAAGAACTGTGATCTAATTATTTAGTATTTTTTATGCACATCTTGGTATTAACTTCCACGGTCACTAACACATGAATTATTCAGACTCCCAGATCACCACTACAGCTGATCTTCTGTTAAAATAGCTGTCATAGGGTGAGCAGGCAGCTTGAAATGAACAGTTTGGATTAACTTTAACACTGTTGACAGAAGAAAAATCTGGTTTGCTCTGACATCCTTTTAAGTCATGTCGGGACTTTGTACATCCCAGAATCCCTCACCTTCTTTATTTTTTAACATCATCTGTTCTGTCTTTAACATTTAGACACACAATTAATACTAATGTTAAAAATCCATGTTCTCATGTGTTATAAAATCCAAGACCTTTGATTTCTACTGAATGTACTCACAGTGATTGGAAAATGACAGTTACTCTAGGAGAAGCACTCAAAATAATTGTTGCACTTTGTAATTATAAGCAAATTATTTAAATTCTTTGGTCTCCCAGTTCCTCATCTCCAATAAATAAAATCTTTTCTTTTAAGGATTTGCAGTTGTTGAAATGATAAAATCTGTAGGAGAAGGTAAATATGCAGAGGAATATTATTAAACATAATGTGGGGCAAAAATCTGCAATACAGGAAAATATGTGATTTCTCTGAATAAAATGAAATTTAATGATTTATAAAGTTTTAATGATTGATGCTTTGGGCTTCCTGACTTTTGCAAGGTCTTTTGAAGTGACTCATTGAAATTAAGATTTTCAATAAACTACAATCATAAATCAGTTTGATATAGCGTTCCAAGAAGACAGAAAGCACAGTGAGCCATTTGGAAAAAAATTATTGACACTTCAAATTTTTCTTTTTTTCCAAATGTTCTGTATGATGTCTAACACATGCAAATGTTCAGAAAACAGATTATTCATACTAGAGGAGAATGTGTGGGGCTGAAGATCTATCAGTTTATATCATATAGTATGGAAATTTTTCCCCATGCTGACACGATAATATTGACTGTTTAGAAGGCCACATATCTAAATTAGATATGAACAGATTGAGACACATCCAATAAGTTTCTCCAAGGAAAATGGAAAAATATATAAAAATTCATTCACCGTCCAATAAGTGTAACAAACATAAACTGGGAGGAGGGACTATGATGTAGCCAGACACTTACAAATGCACTAGTATGATCTTCAAAAAGTACATTTCGAAGCCTCCCAGCACAATACAGTATAGAAGAACCAAGGCACAGAAGGTTTGTGTAACCACCAGACTAACAACGAAAAAGACTAAGCTAAACTTTGATGCAGATGAAGCAAACCAAGGGCATGATTTTGGGCTTTCATGCCTTATGCAAATGCTCCAGAGGGTAAGCTGTTACTGTACCTCTGAAGAACTTCCTAATGAAGATTAGGAGTATTCTTTGTATTTCATCTAGGATTTATAAAATTAATTTCAGAGCTGCAGTGGGAAAAAAAAGTTCTTCCCTACTTTGGTAATAGTTTAATGAAACCAGAGTTCTGAAAAACTATTCATAAAGCTGACAGTCAGTGCTCTACGTGTCTCCTTTCATGACAATAAAATGCATACCCTGAAGAGACCTCCATTTACAAAAAGAAAAAAAAGCTTCTGAACTTACAGAAAAGGGCTTGCTCTAGGACTTGTAATAGAATTTAAGCAGAATGCATTACTGCTTTTACAGAGAAGTCAAGTACTTAACAACAACAACATAAGAATGGGAACAGTGTGTGGCTGAACTTAATCTTTCTGAATTAATGAATCTCCCATCCTTTAAAGGGATAAATAGAAAACACAGTGTGACAATGGTGTACTCAACATGAAAATACTGAGAGAACAGGTGGGTATAAAAACTGCACTTTGGTTCACCTTTCCTTGCATAGGCAAGGTGTTAGGCATATAAGCTAAGTTGCCCTTTCTTCCCATGGGAGGAAAAAGTATTCATAACTACCGGGGCTTATTTGTTTGTTTGCTTGTTTTTGTTTTTGTTTTTTTTTTTTGTGAATCGTTAGGAGATTCTACTGAATTAAGAGCCATAAAAACAGAAACAGAAGTTTCCTAATCTTTTAATCAGAACTTCCTTGTCTAAGGCTGCCTATTGCCTTCCTACAGGCAAAAGGGAGATTAATCACCTAGACTTTTTAAAGAAATTGCAATACAAAATCAGCTAATGCAGAAATAAAAGCAGGCAATGGGCTGTTTACATTTATAAAAAAAATATTATTTCTGTACAATCTTACTCATCTTGTACACTTCCACCAGCCCAGGATCATTAATATAGGCTCAAGCAGCCCAACAGCAACAGGCGACTCTCCAAGTTTCTAGGGAGTTTCCAAGTACCCTCAGTATGGAGGTACTCCACATTTTGGAAGCAGTTTGGTTTAGCATTTATCTAGAATAAAAAGAAAATCTCAGACAACTGCATAATCCATTTGATCCCTCAGGTTGCTCTCAATACAAAATGCAGTTTAGTGAATGAATTACACAGCCCCATGGAAGCTTAAACTCTGATACAAAAACAGAGGTTATCTTTATTGAAGTGATTGCTGTGATATTACTCAAGGGCATATATAATTTGACTAAATCTTTCTTCAGAGTACTGGGTACTTCTACATTATTAATGACATTATTTATTGTATTCAGAGATTAAAACAAGGCATAATATTTTGTGAAAGGCAATGGTTTCAGACTTATTTGGAAGAGTAATGTAAGGGGCAATAGATGTTTATTACAAAGCTCTGGAGAAAAAGGTATTTGCTTAACTTAATATCTAGTACCTTGTCATTTGCATAATTGGTAACCCTCAACTGCATAAGAATACTTCTACTTTTTGGAAAAAAAATCAGATTTTTTTTTCACTTGAAAGTCTTGCAGCAGCATGACTTTTTCAAGGGAGCACATTTCAAGGGAGTTGAAAATAAAAGAAAAGAAATGTTACAATTCACACAACCTCAAATAATTTTCTCTAGCCCATACACTAAGCAGCATTATCTCTCTCACACACACACACATGCGCGTACACACACGCGTACACACACCAGAAATTTGAAAGCAGAAAGCATTTGATTACAGCTGCTGAACCCAATACTCATTATTTTTTTCCCTAAGGCAATACACCTAATCATATGACATGTTTTCATGCATACAGAGTTCCAACAGTAAAAAAAGAAACTTGTTTAGTAGTGGTAGATGAGAAAAAATCTTGCAGTTTAAGAATTTCTATCTGCTCATCCCTATTTTAACACTTTAAAAATATGATTTCTCATATTTTGAACATTCACTATGATTAAATAAATTCCTTCTCAACTATTGAAGGTTTTTGTTCTCATATCAAAATCCAAATCAACATTCCATTTTGAATTTGTGTTTTAGATTTCAAGTACATGGGTTGATAACCATATATAACAAAACTTGACATGTTTTCAAAGTGTATTAATTTCAGTAGAAACATGACTTTTGGTCAGAATACCTCTCAGAAGTAGTTTTTTGCAAATTTGGAAGGTGTGCAAAGTACCTAAGTGGTAACATATCAAAGACAGTTTTCTAAGTGATACTATTTTTTTCTCTGGTTATGTATGAAGTATACATATTCTACCTACACATGGAAATGTTCTACATTTATCATATTTCAGCATTCATGGAAATAGATATCCCTACAGATAGACATCAGTTCTGAATATTAAAGACTTGCGTTTCAGTTGGTGTATACTAAATGCAGGCAATTCTCTTCTCTGATAATTTACCTAAAGGGATGCCAAAAAATCAACTGAAAAATGTGCATAATGATCAATTAGCTGTTAGTAACAACTGCTATCAAAAATAAATTTAAAAGCCCACCCTTTTTTCATGTGCCACATTTTTTCAATAATTTCCAAGTCGGGGCAGAGGAGGACCTATTTCATACTAAGCAACTTGCTCCTACAGACAGCAAATCAATCTACTTCAGTAAACTCGTAAAAATGTCTCTTTAGTACTTTAAAGACTTATGACTTAAAAAGGGTAAAACCCTGGAATAACAGTGCTGTCATACAGCAGTTAGAACCAGTTTTATAAATCACAAAAAACTAGAGGAGTACACCAGCGTATGGGGTCTAGTTCTGTTCAACACCTTTATTCATGATCCTGATGGGACAGGGCAAACACTCAGCAAGTTTGCAGATGTCTGGGATGAGTGGCTGACATGCCAGAGTGTTGTGCTGCTATCCAGGAGGTATCTTGAACCTGGAGAAAATGATTAACAGGATCCTCATGAAGTTCAGCTAGGGAAAGAGCTAAGACCTGTATCTGGTGAAGAGTAACCCCTTGTGCCAGAATAAGCTACAGGCTGACTGTTGGGAAAGCTGAGTGCAGAATAGGACTTGGGGGTCCTGGTGGACTCTAAGTTGAACAGGAGTCAGCAGTGCTCTCAAAGAAAAAGTGCCTAATTTTGCCTGAAGTGCGTATCCCTTGTTGCAGCAGGAAAAGTATTAATGACTGGGGTATATTGCAGGACTATAGGAAGAAGCTATATATGCATATCAACAGAGGAAAGCATAAAAAAAAATCCTAAAAAAACCCACAAAAAAACAAACAAAAAAAAAAACCCCGAAAACAAAAGCAAAAAATCCACCAACAATTTTATGTGGGAATTCTCTGGTATAATGAGATAATCAGAGCAAATAAAAATTTCCTTCCTTTACCAGAAACCGGATGTTACAATAGCTCAGTAAACCTCAGTGTTAGAGAGAAAATTGGCATAATGCATCCATTTATTAGTAAGCATCAAAAATGTTAATTATGCACCACTTTGTAAACTGAAGTTCCTTTAGCATTATGGTTTTGTTTTAATTAATCTTACACACTGAACACTTACAGAACTTGCTCATAAAAATCATAACAAGGCCAGCTTAGTTGAGAACACCAGCGTATTGTTCCTCTTCACACAAAAGCATATTTCACAGTGAAGTAATAAATACTTTCTCTCAAGAATATGAGCTATTAAAGGAGACTATATCCTTTTTATTTTTAGTTCTGGGTCCTCTTTCAGCATTCTTAGTCATTATGCTTGTGGAGGAAACCTTAGTGAGCAAGACTATAAGAGTGAAATTGTCTTCAACTTTTCCTTAAACCAGGCAAACCAGGATGACTTCCAGCTACTAAAGCAGCAAAAGATTAAAATGCTGACACATAAAACATTTGTATACTTCTTTATGTTTTTGTTAGTGAATCACTTGTAAAAATTATGACTTAGTTTTTTTAGAAGCTCTTCTTCACCAAACTTGCTTTTGTTGTTTCCTTTCTAATAAATCTTAAAATGCATAGAAAATGGAAGCCATAAGAGGCAAAGAAAGATAGAGATCAGTAATAATCATGCTAGGATAAGTTTCTCTTATAACAAAAGCACTTCCAAAATATCCACTGGTGCCATACATCCTGTGATGCTTTGCTGTCCACTTCATAGGCCCTGATCTCAACCTGAACTTTATTTCCCATAAGTCTACCTAAGTGTTAACCACCAGTTCCTGTGGCTACCATGGATGTGTCTGGACCGTTTGGCTGTAGCTCTCATTGTGGATTTGGAGGAGACAGGTAACAACCCAAGAGCCAAGAGCTAATGTCAGCAACGTAAGTACCTAACAGTAGTGCTGGTTAATGGTTTGACTCAAGCCAAGTTTGGAAGAAATTAACATCTATAGTTGGTATGCAAATATGACTGTAAGTCAATTGTTTTACCCTATAAATACTGGACAGCCCAGGGCCTGCTGGACTCTCCTGCATGGCAGTAGGCTACGTGCCAGGATCTCCCCTTGGGCAGAGATGCTTTTCAAGGTTACTTCTTTAGACTGAAATATTCCTTAACAAGCAGATCCTTGGTGCATAATTCATACTGAAATCTTTGCTGACATATATGATTGATTGTGCATACATAATACTTTACATAAAACACTGACAAAGTTTGGGACTAAATCTGGATCCAGCTGCACCTAAACGCCACTCTTAGGAAGAGTTAAGAACATAAAGATGTCCTTTCAGAAACTCAGAACTCTGTAGGAGGGTTTCCCTCACAGTTTTGTCTGACCTGGTTCTCTATGCAGTAAATAGTCAAGAGTACCTTGTTATGAGATCTTGTTCAACCACTGTGCTATTTAATAACAAAATTTGTTAAATTGCTGGTTTCTATCAATGAACATATTGCTACTTATCTCTTAAGAATGAAGTGTGTCACTCCATCCACCACACACCCCCAAAGGCCAATTTAATGATGCATAAGATGTATATTAGCCATTTTGATTTTCTTCAGTTGAAGATAATGAACTCTCTTCCAGTTAATGACTGCTGGCACTTCTATGCCTTGTAATCCCTAGCTTCAAGAAGTCATCTCATTATCTGTTATGGAACACAAATGCTTGAAAAACAGCATCTTTATTCTTGCAGCTCGTGTGCAGAATAATTAAAATAGATTCTTTAACCACTCCAGCATTACTTTAAGGAAGAGCTATTATTAGTAATCCCAGGCAAGAGATGCAGGGTTTATCCCATGATGAAGTCAGATTTATTGGACAGAGAGTAAGTGACATTATAATTTAAGAGATGAATTTTAAGTAATGTGTGTATTGAAAACTCCTGAACATAAAATAACCCCAAGGGCATAACATAAGGGGAATAATAAAAGCATATATTCACAGCAACATATATAAGCTTATTTCCTGCTGTATTGCATTTTTGGCTTGCTGTAGCTGAAACACCGCAAGAAATTTATTTGAGTGTTAATTGAAATATTCTATTTGCCTTCTGTGTGATTCAAAAACGTCACCATTACCTTCTAACTCCTTTTGTGTAATCTAGATTTTCTGCTGATCTGAAAGGTTTCTGAAGTGAAAAAATTTTGTTTCTTCCAGTTGTTACAGAGGATGTAATTCCCTGATGATGGCAATTTCACATTTTAGAGATATCTTAGCAGTCAATAGGAAAAATTAGAATATTTTGGGGACACTTCAGCACAAAATTATTGCTTCACAAAGATCCGACACATGCTTTAAAGGCGTAACTGCTAGGACAATTTATCTCACCTGTGGTTAAGGGAGCATCTTTTCAGTGATCTCAGTCATCTTTGGGAATGAGGCTAATGATAAGTCTGACATGCTTCCTTCAGAGAGCTATTAACACTGTACATAAAATTTAGAGCATGAAGGAGAAGAGTAATTTAAGGTGCTTTATGCTACAAGGGTGAGTGGGGGACCAGGACCTCAGGCTAAGCAGCAAACACCAGATTCTCTGATAATAAGAAATATTTTTAAAATCTACAGTAATACAGTCATGATAGAGGGATTGGGTCTTTCAGTGCTTTTTTGGCCAAAATCAAATATTTTACATATTGAGGTTTCATACGGTTACATGAATTTTTCCTGATGATCCAATTCAGGATTATCAGATTTAGGGTTTAAGCAGAAAATGCAGAGTCTCAAAACCAGAATGTTTTCTGTAGCAATAGTAACAACGTTAACACATCTTTTACCGGAAGTGTACCTTCTTGATTTTCCTTTTAAATGCCACACACTTGAAAAGCATTCAGCCTACAGTCAATGACATATTCAAGTGTCAGGATTTGCCACTAGGTAAGAACCTCCACAGGCTGACAGACCAAAGCTGCTCTAAGAATAGTTTTCACTGGAGACTAAACTGCATCATTTAGTTCTGTAACTTAATAGGTGATGCCTGGTAAGACTTGGCCTTGAGGTGCTTGAATCTCTAGTTCCTAAGTATTACAAACTAGGGACAGTTGAAAACTCAGCCAAAATTTTGAGAGATTGCCAGGCCAGCAATTCCATTATTCCCTGAACTAAAAATACTTCATTGAGAAAAAGTGTTATTTTTTTTTTTTTTAATCAGATACTACCAACTGAAGAAAGAAATACGGGATTGGTATCCAAGGGTAAGTTTATAAAGCAAGTTGGTGCTTGTCATACCCTTGACTACCTGAGCTAGAACTTGTAAAATGAAGCTGAGACAGATGCTTTTGAAATGTTATGTTCAGAATCTGAACATTCTTTCAGTAATGCAAAGTAATTCTTCCTTCACTGATCATTTTCACATATGGGAATTTATCCTTGCCACAACTACAAAGCTTTTAGTACTTCATGGATGAGCACACAGCACTACTGACACAGTTCTTGCGATGAATTATCCAAAAGAAGTCATCACAAAGTGCTCTTGGGTAACTATTAATATTACATATACTTCTTCACCCATTTTCTCCAGGCACATTCTATGTGGCTCTCCCAAATAGTTCACGTTTTTACTCATACAAAAAACCTCTCAAAAGCTTTTCTCAGTTTTTTAAAAAAAGTTATATTTTATCTTTTCCTGCTAAAGCTTTAAAACTTCTTTGTTTTGTTTCTTGTAGGTGTCACTTGTGTTAATTTTATACTTTTTCAGGGTAATTTACAGAATAAAATTTACAATAACTTTCCACTGAAGTAGTAAGCTTTGCAGTCTGCAGGATATCATAGCACACTGTGCTGGAACACAGGAAAGGCAAAGATATTTCCTATTCAACCAGGAATAAAAAACCAAGAAATCCAAACCTTTTTAATGTGGACCATGCATACTATAGCATTAGTACCCCCTATTTTCCTTTAAAAAACATTGAGTTTTCCATGCACAAATTCAACAGGTATCAGCTTCTTTTTCTTCTAAATGCTTTATCCCATATATAAGCACTGCAACAAATATTCTTTTTAGGGACTAGCAGTGTAATGACCAAAAATATGTATGTGTCGAAAGATTGGAGTAAAATCAGTCTCATTTCAGGCACTCATTTCTGATAGTGGTAGAAACTGGCTGCTGAGCCCCATGCAGAGCAATCTCTTACTCCACTGTTGTGGAGAAGGGGCTCTAAGACGTGATGACTTCAATGTAATGTCACAGTTCTGCTGGTCAACTGCAATTGGACAATCAGTTGTCACACAAAATTGAGATAAAAAACAAAGGCACAAACGCATAAAGACTCTAGTAACCATATAATCTACATGCAGATTTATTTTAAGTGTTTCCTCTTGAATTTTTAACTCATTTCAGGCTCCTTGGAATTCTCCTAAATTGCAATTAAAGCACTTGTTCAGATCCCATCCAGTACCTGAGAAATGTTCCCAAGACACCGAGCCCAGTGAATATTTAATTTTAAAAGCATTTTTATTTCTAGAAGGTTACATCCCAATTCTTCTAAGAGGAAGTCTTTTCAAATCATAACTTCCCATAATCAGCAGTATAAGGATATGCCACTGTAGTTAGTAAAAGTTTCAAGGGATATATGAAAAATGAAATAGAAATTGTTTGAATATATTATCAATATTATCATAGGAATACATTTGGACATGTAGGTCACCATTTTGGAATGCCATGAACATGTTACAGGAACAAATATCTCTTAATAAATATAAGATTATTCCACAGTTGATACTTATAAATGCTATCACAGAACTTCAAAACACATAAATATGCTAAAAATACTTTACAAGAAACATTGTGGTTCCAACCACTCCAATCCCCCAAAAACGTATAAGGAAAAAAAAATGGGTGTGAAGAGTTACTCATAAAATTGGTCTAGATTTCACTCCACTATATGGAAAATTGTGCTTTTCTCCTGGGAAAATGCTGAGATCTGGATCCCTGTACAAATATTTATTCTTAAAATTATTTATTCTTTAAGTTTACAAAACATAACACCTTAATGATATATTAACAATGTGCCATAGCATTGTGCAAAATATTTTTGGAGTATTTAATCTTAAAAGACTACAATTTATTCATGAACATACCTGCTAAAATGCAGAGAATTAAGTTTGAATTTTCAAACATAGTTCATAGTGTGACCCTGAGATTAGCTCAGTTGGTCAGAGCATGGTGCTGATAATGCCAAGGTTGTGGGTTTGATTCCCTTGAGGGACATTCACTTCTTCTTTTTAATAGAAGAAAGTTATAAAAAAGACCACAGCATAAAAAAGAAAACATGTAAAAAAAAAAAAAAACAACCAACATTTTTTTGCTTTCATTTTTATAAGGATTACAATTCAGGAGCCTAGGCAAAAGGAAAAAAACAAAAGAAAAAAAAGAGAGGAAAAAATCCCCTGCTGGTGTGGAGCACCAGGGTTGGTGACTGCCAATCTCACCCACAAACAGCCACAGCAAACAGGATGCAGTTGGCTAATTATATATTCCCCTGACCATCTTCCATATCTGGTTTACAGAAACACAATAAGCATATATGTCTATTAGGACATGACAGTCTTCATTTGGGATTTCTTCTGCTGACCTAAATCACTCATTTTATTCTTGACTTTTTAATTTTATTTTTCTTCTTAAAAAATGCTAGCTCCATTTTAGGTGCAGAGGAGAGTCTACTGCACTGTACTGAGTCTGTATCTAAAGAAGCATTGGGCAAACACTTATGAAATCATTCAATTTTTAGCCATTTAAATGCATAATTAAACATTAATTATCTTCATCCAAATTCCCAATTGACAGTGCTGTGCCTAAAAGCTCTATCTTTTAGTATATAAGCACAATTTAGTATAGGCTGAGCATTCAAACTGGAACTATGTAAGGACAGAGGACTAGTTCAGCTGCTTACTAGAGGACAAATTGCAACTTTGCTACAAAATTATTTTCTTTAGTTTTCTGTTTTCAAAGACAAGCAATTCTCAAAGCCTTCACTAAAATCATACAAAAAGACTTTGTGATAGCAAACAATCTTGCTCATCTCAATACATTAATTCAAACATCTGACCCCATAAGCACTGTCCTATGAGGCCATCTTAACTCTTCCAGAAGCCTTAGAACTGTGATGTATTTCTATTTCTCATACAGAAAACTGATATGCCATGGACTCTGCCCTAAGGAATAGCATTCTCTGTTCACAGAAAATAGAAATTTCCAAACATATCCCTGTAAAACATTTTTTTCTAATACACCTGTGAGCCATGTGTAGACTTGAATTAACATATGCATGAGGTTCACAGCAAATGAGGAGTTAGTGTATACAGCCTTAATGAAATTGTTAGGAAATCATTTGAATCATCTGGGGAATTTGAAATAACTGCCTCCATGAATTTTGTAAAGTTCAGGGTTAATTCTGTGAAATTAATAAAATCTGCACAGAAAATTTTGCTGAAGTACTTTAGACTCTAAACATTACAAATCCAAATATTTACATATGTAAATATAAAGTGTTTTTTTGTTATTGAAACCAATTTTGTTTTATTGAACTACTTTTTGTGCTATCAGTGGGTAAAACTTCTGGATTTTTCCCCCTTAACCATGGAGCATGATGTAAATCAGAATAGCACTGTGAAAATCTGCATAGTTGACTTCAACTGGTATTTAGTCCTTGTATTTCAAGGAGGCAAAAGTTAGGATGGACATATAGACATATAACTTGAAAAAGCAACTATTTTTTCCATTCCTCATGTGATTTTTGCTATCCAGTCTCCTTTAAATCTGCTACCAACTTTCAATAGAATACTTTGTGCTGTCAGAACCTATAAAAAGAAAATAATAATAATAAAAGAAGACCATTAATGCTGTAGCATAAAACTGGGCCTTTTAAATTCAGTGTCTGCAGTACAAACCACTGTCCTACTTTATGTGCAAAGCTCAAATAATATTACTAACTTGTTGCATCTGAATTACTTTCTGATTTGCTTGAATTCACATCAGTTTGTTACACTCAAAGCATTTTCAAGAGCAAGTCCTTCTGCAGCACAGACACAATGCTGAGGGTTTCTTCTTTGTCATGTTTTGTATCATTTTAAATACGTTTGCTAATGTGATCCACCTTGCTGTTTTTCCTCCCACTGGTTTGCAACTCCCCATTGCATTCAGATTTACTAAAGTCTGTGTTGCTTAGGTTACTTGCCCTTTCCTCACTTTTTTATCCCTACACTGGTTTTGCCCATCTTCCAAGGCAGCATTCTGCTGCTGAAAAACAACTGGGCATTTACCAGTTTTTTTGTAGCCCTGTGGCTATCACTCTCACCTGTACATTGTAGGCTTCTGTCGTCATCCCATAGCTGTATCCCTATGCTGTGCATTTTGTTCTAAGGCTATATATTTTTTATTATTTTATGCAAAAATTTACTTGTTATTGTGGCCTAGCAGTTACAAACATGTAATAGCAATTACTGTTATTCCACACAGCAGTACAAGGCTAAACAAAATATTAAACCAAGAGAGGCAATAGTTACCTGGCCATTACAGAGCTGGTGTTACAGCTAAACAAGCTGAAACAGGTCCATGAACAGGTCAATCCCAGGTAAAGCCTGACAGGTCCGAAGGCTCACGCAATCAGCGTAACTGGCACCAAGCCTCTTACCAGCAATGGCAACAACATAATTCCTAAGCTGGACAGGGCTGCACTGCAAATAAACAAAACCTTCTGGAAGCAGGGAAAATCCAAGCCTATGGAGTTCATTCTTCTGCTAAAAAAGACCTACACAGGTGCTGTCTCAAATGCAAGGTCTTTGATTCATTGTGTCTACTAGAAAAGGGATACTGTACCAATAAACAGATGTAAATATGTAAAACTCTGAAAAAAGGGTGGAGATGATAAATGTCAAGAATGAGAGGTGTTGTCTGTCTGTAAATTCCTCACATAATAGGTACTGTTTGGATAAGGCATAGGCTGCTTTATGACACCCTGAAATCTCTCAAAGTCCCCATCTGTTGTCTGTACAGCAGAAGCAGAATCAATTAAAGGCTGCCAAACAGTGATTAGAGAGCCCAAATAAAACAATCACTAGGATGTTTTTCTTTTGTCCTCTGAATAACTTTTGGAGAACATTTGGTCCTTTGCACTGACAATGAATTTAAGGTTAGGAAATATGCTTAGAATAGAAAAAACTTGTTAAAGTACACAACTCAAATTATTGGTTTTGAGATGAGTTAGATATGATTGTCAGTAACGTATTTTCAGCACAATATGGGATGAAATGTTTAGTGATTTCTTCTCCCCTTACATGCTGTCTTAGGCTGGAAATGGGGGGTATATTCTATTTCCATCTGATGGGGCAGTTATCTTCTGTTAATTGGGCAGTTCTCTTTGTCTCTTCCACAACCAATCTGCCCTCCTGGGAGATTTCTTCTGTTAATGGCCCCTTGAGTGCCACAGCAGGACTGATAAAATTACAACGTCCCATTATGAGAAGCTCCACCCAGAGGGAGGAGCCAAGCATTCCTAACTGGATATAGTCAGAGATTTAGAAGACCACTGGATTGCCGGAGGAGCAGCGGCCTTCTCCACTAGATTCCCAGAGGAAGACCAGGCCCACCTACACCACCACTGCATCTTCAGAGGAAGACTACACCCTTCTACAAGATCTCTGCTTCTACAGAACCCCATCTGCCGCTCAGGGAGAACTGCAATTGGAATTTCAATTGGACTGCTATCAACACCCTGACCAACCAATATTCTGACTCTTTCATTGTTGTTTTGTATTACTGCGTTGTTTATTTTATTTGTTTTTTAAATTTTTATTTTCTTCCCTAATAAAGAACTATTATTCCTGCTCCCATATCTTTACCTGAGAGCCCCCTTAATTTCAAAATTATAACAATTCAGAGGGAGGGGGTTTCCATTTTCCATTTCAGGAGAGACTCCCGCCTTCCTTAGCAGATGCCTATCTTTTCAAACCAAGACACACACACACACTCATCAGAGAATAGCACAAAAACGGTTAACATGTAACTGTACTGAGAAAAAAACAGAGTATGAAAAACAAATTCTAGTCCATTATTTACATAACCAGACTGTTGTCAAACCAAAATTTTTTGTAAAATTACATATTATCCAAAACTCACAGATGTCCTGTGTCTGCTTAATATGTTTGAATTTAGTGCGGCACTGTTGCCAATTTAGGGACTCTAAACATGGGCAGGGGCCTAATTTAGATGGGCTACATTGTTGATTCTTAACAGGGTGCAAGGTGGAAGCTTTTCCAGAAATTAAACATACAGATTCTCAAAAGTTTACACTAATGATACATTTTATGACACAAAAAAACCCCAGTTTGCTGGCTATAAGTTACTTAGTTTTCTTAAAAGTAGTATGTTACCCTTTATTTGTTAAATAATTCTCTTGCTTCTCGTACTAATTAGGCCAGATGGTTAATCTTTCTCTCCTTTTTGAGTCTGTGGGTTTCCTGAGTCAGTGGTCCATGAGTCAGTGGTTGCTATCTCTCACTGCCAGACTCCAGAGGCCATGAAATAGCACCTATCCCTCACATTAGGTAGGCACAAAGCTCTTTCACAACCACTTTGTCATTCTCTGTAAGTCCCTGGGCAAATTGTTAACTGTTTCTGACTCTCACAGTGTCAGCATCAATACCTTTTTCAATGAATTTCCTCAATGAATTTATCCACTCAACTCATCACCCCTGAAATCGTCAATGAAAATCACCATCATTTTTTCTAGTCTTCTGGAAGTTAATTCATTTCAAGGGAGATGTTATGTATATCATAGACAGCAGTTCAAGTATTTTGTTTCTAATTTATTTTTTTGATGTGTATTTGTTGTAAATATGCTGGTCAATGTGTCTTAAAGAACTGTTTGCCTTGTGATTCAGGCAAATTAAGTCTACAGGTGGAAGTACCATATCAGACCTTTCATGCAATCCATATGTAAGTAAACACACTTTACATGCAAATGTATTGATACTCTAAGTAAAATATTAAACTGATAATGTGTCTTAAAGAACTGTTTGCCTTGTGATTCAGGCAAATTAAGTCTACAGGTGGAAGTACCATATCAGACCTTTCATGCAATCCATATGTAAGTAAACACACTTTACATGCAAATGTATTGATACTCTAAGTAAAATATTAAACTGATAAATGATTAATATGTTCAAAAAGTTACTTGTTAACTTTACTATAAATTAATCATATTTTCAACCTATTTTTCTCAACAAGACTAGAAATCTCCTATATACAGATTTCACTGTATCCAACCTTCCCTGTTGTTATGATCCCCAACCTTACACTCCTCAAGAGCAGATGTGGGTATTACTGTGGTGAGTTGTCAATATTCTGAATTTTTTACTGGTGTGGGCACACTCATACAGCCCACTGTTGGCAAATAGACTGAATAGTGACATGGTTAGGATTAGAACAAGTGTACACAGTGTGTGCATACAGATCAAATGCAGGAAGCTCAACAGTGTGCCTGCCCAAAACTGATTGCATTAAATATCATGGCTAGGAACCAATTGCCTCCATGGGTGTTAACAGGCAAGAAAAACATCAGCCAGAGTAAATGGTAAATAGGAAAATTCCAACATATTTTGGAAATAAATAAAAAGTTCACCTGAGAAATACAGAAGAAACAAGATTTTTTAACAAAGGAGAAGATACCTTAGAGTAGGAACAGCAGCATCCATCCTTGCTGGCACTATAACCTCTGCCCTTGCTAGAGGATGACCTCCCTGTGGGAAGCCATGGACAGCTATCTTTGAGGCTATGCCTAAACATGGTTGGAATTTTGGGCATTCAGTTGCAGAGAGATGATTATTAACAATTTAAAAATGCTTAGGATTCTGCCTTGTCTGTTGTATAACATATATTAATCCCAAATGGATAAATCAAGGATAGATGGTTAACACAAGTCCATAATAAATTTATTAATTGCTTTGATTCCAGTTTAAGATTAATCTAGGTGAACTGAGCTGGTTTCCCCTTGTAATAATTGGCAAATGTATTATATTGATAGGAAATATTATTCCTTCCTCATCTTATGGACTAATTTTATGTACTCTGGAACATGCACTGTATCTCGTTTTTGTTTTACTGGTCTGCAATTCTGTGTTATACCTGAACTGAATGTATATGTCATGTTTTATAAATGCTAAATAGCAATTCTGTGTTTCCTTTGTTAGTTCTGAAACCAGTTTTCCCAGTTCAGCACTTCACATGTTTAGTGGCCAGTAATTGACAACTGATCATTTATTTGCTCATAGCTCTTTACCTGTGGTTTCACCATGTGCCCACATGTTCTTTCTATCAGCCCACACCCACATCCCCTTAAATTGCATGTTCATTCTATCATCATCTACCATTGCTACCTATTACAGCCTCCTGGTGCAGTCACGGCCCCAACACCAGCTATTAGCAGTGCCAAGTGCCTGCTTTCTGTTTTTGTCTTTCTCTACTGCATACAGTATCCCAGACTCCAGTCCAGTTGCAAAGATTCAACTCTTTAAGTTGCCTCCTTTTTTTCTTTTTCTTTTTCTTTTTAAATTTCTCCTTTTCAAAACTGTCTCAGAGCTTTTGTTTTTTTACTTATGCAAAAATGTTTCATTTTAAACAGGTTATGCTGCTCTCACAAAGTGACCGTCATAAGAAGAAAACTCCATGAAAAGCTGTTACTCCTATTGCTATTTCCCCATGAAGCAGTGACTGTTCATGCCTGAGCAGCTGGATCCAGCAGCATGGCGTGCATTAATCTAGGCAGCAATGGAGCTGGCTTAGAGACTGATAAACACACTGATTTTGCTGTGCTTTGCCTATTATGCTATAATGACTTCCCACAACACCTTCTCCAGGAGAAGTCACAAATCTGGGGACTTGCTGCTCTGCTACTATCTATTTAAAGAGAGAAATATGCACAAATCATGCAAACACAAATGCTCAAATTACTAACATTTTCCTACATTATAATTTTTCAGAATTTTCTTTCAATTGAAATATTTTTGTCTTTATCTCCCGACTTTTTAAATATTGTTTTTTTTAAATTTCTACTCATGTTTTATAATGATTTTGAGTCCAGTGATATTATGCCTTTAAGCTGAGTTTGCTTTAGTTTCTCCTGATATTGAAACATATCAAGATTTCATTACCATTTTTCGTTCTGATTTTCATGCTATTTGAAGCATTAATAATTTAGCTTTTTTAAAATATGACCTATTTTCCTAATGTAGACAAGACTATAACATTAGCTCTCTATGAAGAAAAATAAGTGAATTCAGTTATGCAAATAGTTAGCAAATGAAAAAGAGGATTGAGTTTCTCTGCAGTATGACTTTCATTTCTAAGAAGTTCTAAAAGATAAAGTATAATGGAAATATGAGGAAGAATAATGAGAGGAGCCTTTATAAAGGGAAAGTCTGTCTGAGCTATCTACCAATATTCTTTGGAGAAGTCAGCACACACAGAGATAAGCAACACAGCAATCCATCCAAAGGGCATCTCTTTTTACAAAATCTCTGCAGCTGATATTTGAAGTCTAACACCACTATGGCCTTTTAAACAAACCATAGAAGCTATGCCCCATCTACAGATTGTTATGCAGCTTATAATTAAAATGAAGCTCATCTTTGTCTTTCTTTCTTTCTTTCTTTCTTTCTTTCTTTCTTTCTTTCTTTCTTTCTTTCTTTTTCTTTCTTTCTTTCTTTCTTTCTTTCTTTCTTTCTTTCTTTCTTTCTTTCTTTCTTTCTTTTTTCTTTCTTTCTTTCTTTCTTTCTTTCTTTCTTTCTTTCTTTCTTTCTTTCTTTCTTTCTTTCTTTCTTTCTCTCTCTCTCTCTCTCTCCCTCCCTCCCTCCCTCCCTTCCTTCCTTCCTTCCTTCCTTCCTTCCTTCCTTCCTTCCTTCCTTCCTTCCTTCCTTCCTTCCTTCCTTCCTTCCTTCCTTCCTTCCTTCCTTCCTTCCTTTTCCTTCCTTCCTTTTCCTTCCTTCCTTCCCACAATTACATAGAATGGCACTATTTATTTTGGTCATTCCTACCATAGGAAAAGGTTATCTATATTTTAAGTTTGGTTGATTGTCATTGTTAAAGAGGTAGAGATGTAAATCAGTGCAAACAACTTCAAAATATTTTCAGACTGCTAGTCATCAGCACTCAAGAGGATGATAGAAAAGGCTGAGGAGAAGGGGAGGGAGACTGAATTGGCACACATTCCTAACTCTCTCCCACATCCAAGGAAAGAAACCATAGATTCAAGAGAGACCATTTCCATATTACCATTAGAAATTAAGATTATCAAATGAAGTTCAGCTTTAGTCAAAGAAGGTAATTAGAATTATATAAGTTACTAGGAAAGGTATAAATTCAAAACTGTAATGTGCATGAATTCATATCTGTGGTGTCCTGTGTTTTGAATATTGTTTTGAATATGATCCTCAGTCTCAAAAGAAGATAAGAAAAAAGATTTTTTTTTTAATTATAGGATACTTGTGAATAAAAAAAGGACATGATTGATGGGGTATCTGACTACCTACCCCAAAATCATCCATAGCCTGGTTATACCACTTCATGTTGATAAGTTTCTTCTTGTGTGTTTCATGGCCTACTCTAAGTCAAGAAAAATTCACTGAAGTAACTTGCTCAAAATTCTATCTTGATGTGGCCAAATGCCAGATGATTTTACAAAAAATTCTAGATCTCTGGCAATAAGTACAATAATATAAATTCTACCACTGATAGGGAAGTTACAAAAAACCCCCAAACAATGGAATGCTAAACTCTTGCAGTTGCTAGCTCTCCACTATGACCCCTTTATGTGACAAAGTGAGAAAACATATTGGATTAACCCAGTACAATCTTTCTTACATCAGAATAATTTTATGGAATGACTAAACTCAAATGTTTAATTAGGGCTCATACAAGAATCTAAAACCTCAATTAAGCACTATCTTATTCAGTTCTATAAATCATATAATAGCTTGTTGGATAACTACAAAGAGCCACATTGACATAAGCTGTTATTTAAAGGTCAAAAATTGCTGGCAAAATATTTGTTTTGCATGCTGCCCTGTGATGTTGATGTTCTAAACAGAGCTTACTAATACCAGGTGGCCACAAATTAACTTGAAAATTGGGACTGGCAGAGGGAATAAATGCCTGAAATCCAACAGCAGATCAATAGCAGAAATTGCAGGACTTAAATGGGTATGCACAGTTTTAAACTGGAGTATAATTGTTTTATTGTGTGGCTGCCAGTCCCTTATCTTTGAAGCTTAAAATTAAAACACTGAGATAAATTAATGAAAAAATACCCAGAGGGTATGCAAAAGGGATGGAAATAACCTCTGTAAAGGAAACTAGGGAAAATGTATATCCTTGTCTGGAAGTATTACGAGTCTTAGATATTTTTGTTACTAGAATGTCCCACATGAGGGTGGAAGGATCATACTGACATTAGGAATGAGGACAAGTAATTGGAAGTTGTCTTATAGAATTCGTATCCTTAGGATGTAGATGACTACAATCACATGAAAGATTTCTAAGCTGTCTATACTAAATTTATTCTGGTGGGGTGACATTTGTTCAATGATTAGCCTTAGGTTCTCTACACTGAAATATAGCCAGAGAAGGAATTTTAGAATGAGTACAACATTTGTGCCAGAGGCATCCCCTGATCTTTCCTTGTGCTTCCTGTCTTTTCAAAATGGGCTGATTAAAAAAGCAAAGGATAGGGATACATCATCTCTCCTTACCTTCTTACTTCACCTCAAAGACAACACCATAATGTTGTCCAACATAGGCAGTGACCAATATGAGTTCCTTTGGAGGAATGCACAGTGTTACTTTTGCTGTACCGAAATCACAATCCCAGAATGTGTAGTCATCCATGTGTAACTTAAAAATGGTGCAAAAAATCTGTCCCTTCACCCAGTCCCCCAGCCCCCACCTCTCTGACTGCTTGTGCTTAGCTTCCTCTCTAACTTTTAGTAACTCTCTCAGAGGAAGAGGTGTTGCAGAAGTACCACACCCTTTGCCGGGGGCTTTGGTGAATTCTACTCTCTTCCTTTTGAAAGCAAATAGGCAGGAAGAAAACAGCTAAAACCTCCACAATGATACAAAGTTGTCATTTTTATTAAATTCTTATAAGCAGTCTCTCTATCAAGACTTAACAGTCTTATATATTAGATTGTACAACTCCTTTTTGTTGGAAATATGCAGTAAAAAGTGACTAAAACCAATATTTAAGAGAATTAAACCCTTGACCTAGTTTGTATAAAAGATCAGATTTTTAAAAGACCTGGATACTTACAGTGGTTTTGTGATTTTGTTAGTTTGTTCATTTTAGTAACACATGGAAAGGAACAAAAGAAAAAGCATTGTGAACATATAAGACACAATAACCCAAAAGATTTTTGCACAGGTTTTATTTAAGATAATCTTACAAGAAAATTCTTTAGTATTTTTATCTAGTAAAAAAATGCACTACAACATTAATGTCCATTTAGGCTTTTTGTTAATAAAAATACTCATGTTCCTTTTTCCAGATCTTTCCAGATGCTTCTGCATACCAAAACTATGTGAACCCATCATTTTAAAGAGAGGAGGGGACACAAGACACACATCTTTGAAAGGGTACATGAGAGCTGCACTCTGTGGCATTCAGACCTCTGGTTTCCCATTCCCATATAATCAAACTGTAAGTTACTATTCATTTACTAACAAACAAGAAATACGCATTGCTGTAATACCTCAAGATCTTGGCAATACAGTGTATTTTCTTTTGCCTGCTCACTACCTGGAGAGATAACAAAATGAATTAATGTTGCCAAGAGTCTTCATTTTCCCTATTCCATCACAAATTCCTTCCTCTGCTGTTGTCTTAAATTCCCCTGGGAACAAAAGAGAAAAGCTCCAGTAACCAATTTATTAATTAATTTCTGGTGAAATACCATCTTTAAACTTTTTGCCTTGTGTGTCTTTTTTATATTTTATGCTGTTTAAACATTCAATTTCCTAACAGCACAAAAACTTTTCAAATGTCCCTGACTGCAGATGACATATTTATATAAAAAATGTCTTAAACTGGTAGAGGTGGTTTAAAGACCCAGCTACTACAGCAGGGCCTGCCATAGGGCTGTGATTTGGGAGGCAGAGATAAATGGAAAGCAAGTGGCCAAGAACAGACCTAGTTCTCATCACAGGTAGGTTACTTTGCTTCCTATCTTTTACAGAAATGCAAACTCTCCCAAAGAAGGACACTTCTACATTTTTAACTGGATTTGAATATTAAAAAAAAATAGTTTTTACAGTACAGAACAGCAGCTTTTCTCTCTTTCCAGGTATTTTTCACAAAAAAAAAAATAGAATAACCATATTGATTGTAAAAATTCTTGAAGAAATGGTATCGGGTCTAATACACTAAAAGATGAAAAGAGAAAAATAACAGTGGCACACATACATGAAATCCTTTCCTATTCAACATAGTATTTTAATTTCTTCTTAAATCCTCTTCTAAATTGGGTAATATAATATAGCTAAGTATCAGCGGTGTGTCATGACTATTCTGTCGTACCCTGTCTAAAAAAATATTTTCAATTTTTTGTTTTTAACTTAATTTAATTTCATATTTTGAGAAGTTTAAGAAATATAAAATTCAAACAAAGTTTCAGAAAAAACAATAAAGGTAGTGATAATAATATGATAAGAAAATAAAATGCAGTTTTAGAGCTCCACAATTTTTATCACCTTTATTTTCATATTTTGTTTCCTTTATATTCCAAGACCTAGACCAAAAATTGACACTGTTTCACCCTGTTATCAAAGAAAAGCTAAATTCCATTAGGAAACTGTTCAACATTTTATGGAATTAAGCTCTGTATTTATAACAAATGTCTCCAGTTGTACACTACTAATATAACCATACTCCAAAACTCTCTCGAAGCATGATACCAGTAATGAATTTTCTCCTGGAAAAACTGGTGAATTAAATGTGAGGCTGTAAACAGAAATTACATTAATCCATCTTGTAGCTCACAGTAATGTAAATTTCCTAACCTTCTCGTTCATATTGCTACAAACATGTCATTAATCTGTTACACCCTGAACTTCTGTTCTTTTTACTGCATAAGAGCAGTGGAGTAGATAAACTATGGGCCGTGTATCAAGAGGAAGGAGCAAATTATAGTTTTGACACTTACTAAGTGACTTCCCCATTTTCTTTCTATGTATTTTGTCTGCAAGTTATCATTTAGGTACTAACACTTCCATTACACTTTTAAATGGGCTTTTGCTCTGTATAGAACTTGAAAGACATAAAATAAATTATCTGTTTCTTTGTTCAGAGTGGCTGCATGAAAGTGCTGTCCCCTGTTTTATGCTGGTGTTTTAAATTAGGGAAGAGGAACTTATCCAACACTTTTTCCCTAAGAGTGTGATCATGAGACTGCTAAAAAGAGTAAAAATAATATGTATTTGAAAAAATTTATCTGAATAATAACAACATTTATAAGAAAGCTTAGTGACAAAGCCACTCAAAAGGCTATTAGACTTTGCACTGCATGTTTTTATCGTTAAATCTCTAATGAGTAAATGTTAAAATAACATGTCATGTGTCTGTCTATGGAATTTGCTTGGGCAAGCTTTGGAAGCAGAGGGAGAACTACATGGGTGGCTCCTGTGAGAAGCTGCTGGAAGCTTCCACTATGTACAGAAAAGCCAAACCTTGGCAGCTCCAAAGACGGACATGCCACTGGCCAAGGCTGGGCTGTTTGGAAACCTGGTAACACCTCTGTGATAATATATTTAAGAAGAAAGAGAAAAAAAAAAAAAAATAAACCCAAGGAGTTGTTGCACATTGCAATTACAGCCAGAGAAAGCAGTGAGAAGACATGAGAAGGACAGCTCTGCAGACACCAAGGTCAGTGGAGAAGGAGGGGCAGGAGGTGCTCCAGGTGCCAGAGCTGAGATTCCCCTGCAGCCCGTGGTGCAGACCATGGTGAAGCAGCTGTGCACCTGCAGCCCGTGGAGATTCATGAGGGATGCAAATACTCTCCTGAAGCCCTTGGAGGAGACCCATTCCAGAGCAGATGGATGCCTGAGAGGAGGCTGTGACCCTGTGGGAGGCCCATGGAGAAAGGATCCTACGCCATAGCTGCTTGCACTTGAAGGACTGCATCCCATGGAAGAATGACCCACTCTTTCCAATAAAGTGTAAGATTTTCAACAAATTTCTCTTTACCAATATAGCTACCAATTTATCGTAAAATAGTAATGGAATGCAGCTGTAGTACTTTGGATATCGATGTATTTTCTCATCAATAAAAAATACTCTATCATTCTTGTGTTTCAGACTCACGAAAAAGAGAAAAAAAATCATGTACTATTGCCTTTGTTAGTGCCATGCTCTGCTTTCCTGGAAGACATTTATGTGTACCTAACTTACTATAGTTTAAAGTCTCCTTATAGCTCTTGTTTCATTACTTTTTTCCAGAAATATTTGACACTCACATATTTTTTAATTGGCAAATTAACTATCTTTTTTCCCTGAACCTAATTATTCTAAATTTTAATCTCTTTAATTTCTTACGTGATATACTTTCTTTAATTTCTTACCCACCTCATAGAACCACAGCTGTTATTCTTCGGGTTCTTTTTCTCTATACTCTTTGAATAACACCAAACTCTAATCTTAGCAAATCTAACCTCCACTTTTGAAATTTCATTTAAATTCTTTCCTAACAAAACCTTCTCCATCCTTCCAGTTTTTCTTGGTCTTTTCTAAAATTTCTTTGGAAGTTCTCGTCAGAAAATTCCAGATGTTCTATGTCAGAAAAGGTTGCTTATCTGAAATTCTTTCACTTTACTTAACATGATATGGCAGCCACAGGGGAATTTTTTTTTTTTTTAATTTTCCTTTTACAGGCTGGCATAGATTTTGTCAGAAAAACATGCTAGTTTTAATCCATATTGCCATCATTCAATCTTAAAAAGGAAATAAAAGTTCAGTTTAAAGTCCTGATAAATATTTCAAATGTGCTTTCATTCTAAGCATAAAATCCAGACCAGGTCTCATGCTCCGCATAATCTATTGTCAGATGTAAAAGACACTGAGAGATATATTGAAAAAATAATTGAGAGATAAGTACATATAGTCTACAAATTTTTCAGCATTTCTATCTTTGAGTGTCTCTCAAAGCTAATTGAAGCTGACAACTTCATTAAAAAATTTATTCATTGGGGGAGTGTTTGTTTTTTTTCTTAACTGTTTGCAACACAACATGAGATAATTAATTGACAGTATTCTCCGTGGTGTAAGGCCTGATTTAGAAACAATTATGCAAGGTGATATATCCGTCCTTGTCAATAGCTGGTTTAATCAGAAATTTCTGAAAAAAATAGATTTTTTTTTTGAAAGAGCTTGCATGATATTTAATGACCTAATCACTTTAAACAATGAAGAAGAAATGAAAAAGCATATTTGGGTTTTAGAAATGTGTTCATTTCATACAAATAAGTTTTCTGCAAAACACTGCCAACCTAACACATACAAGATTTTTTTAATATCCATATGCATCTGTCTGAAGATCTGGACATTCTCATCTCCTGGTTGGGTAACTCACTCTATTTGCTTTTGCAGAGTCTTATGCAAAAACATATTCATTGACTAATTTCTCTACCTCAAATTAACATCAGTCTTGACAAAATCATGCGGAAGTTTTTTCTGCTTTGTCTACAACAAATTTCTGTTGATTACATTCTTATTTTTCAAGTATGCTTTGAAATTTGAAATATGGCTCATATATTTTATTTTTCCCTAAATTTTTTTTTCACCTACTGAAAGTAAAATAAACTAATGTAAAATTTCTAAGACAGAACTACTTATCTCTAAGAATCTAATAGAGCCTTAATAAAGAGTTAGTTTCCTATTGAAAAATCTGACCAATCAACTTGTATCTTAAAAGCATATCTCCAAAATTTTAATTGAGCTTCCTCATGGCAGTGCCCTTGAGCTCTAAGAGAATCTTTCAAGGCCTGACTCTCTCTGTTCTGTAAAAGATTTTTCTGTCCAATAAACCTCTTGACAGATCCAAAGTTAAGTTTTATTATTATTTTTTCAGTTACTCTGAATATTAGAATGGATAATCAGCACCCTTATAAATGGTGGAAGTGTTCCACATTTACAAGCTCAAGGTAGCATGGAATCAGTAAAAAACACTGTCCTTAAGTTAATCAGTGCTTATAGGAGTGGATTTTGAAGCTTTCTTCCCAGTATGAAATCTGTATGAAAAAAAGCTTATTACAGGCTCCAGAACTCTGGAGCTTCTGCTAACACGATAGGACCTTGCACATGGCAATACTCCCAGCCAAATTGTTAATGTAGTGACCAATCTGGCAGCTGTCACACAGATCTGAATCAAATGAAAGCATGCATCATGAGGTGAGTCCCAAAGTAGACCTTAATTATTTTTAGCACCCTCGATTAGTACTGCCTGACAGGAGTGTTAATTATCCACTAGGTTTCTAGAAATTAACGCTTGACATTCTGCATCAAGTTTCTTGCCATATGCTGAATTTTTTGTAACCATCTTAGCCGTTTTTTGAGAAAATAACAAAAAAAATTGCTGCACATTTTATTTTATTGGGTTTTTTTCCTCCCTGCATCTCTATCCATGAGCTCAGCAGCTCAGCTATTTGCAATCCAATGTCTGTTTGACGTATCAAGCTGCATGACCTTGGGTCAGGTTTACCACTAAAACTCTTAAGCTTTGAAAAAGAACACATGAGAAACTGCATAACCTGGAGTCATGCCATGTAAAAAGTAGAACAGAGATGAGTAACAGCTTAGGGATTCAGAAGGAAAACTGCAGGTATGAAAGAGCAGACAATGGTAAGTAAAACGAAAACTGAAACAGTGAAACTACAATGCTGAGCATTGATTGACATTGAACACTGGTCCATTCCAGTGAGCAACACAGGCCAATTCTTCCCAATCTAAGACTGACTGGCCAGCAAAGGCTCATCATGAGCATATTAATGGGCATATTAACCAAATAAAGTTGAAGAACTCATTAGTTCTGACTATCTGCTCTATGAGTAGCCAACGTGTAATTGCTTGTTCTCTTCAGCTGTATGTATCCTCTTTACAGAATTTCCTTTTTAAATGAAAAGTTACCCAGCCTAAAATAACTGAAAGAGAGAAGGTTGCACTGCAGCAGGCTCATGCTTTGGAACAAGCTCACTAAGTCAGAAAACATGACATTTTTCTGGTTTTCACACTTCGAATAAAAAGTCAGGGGGCATATTTTGAACACATTTTTGAGATTACTGACTATACAAAATAGCAGAAACTTTGATAGCACTGGTTAAAGACCCACAGATGTATAGGGATCATCATAGAGTCCTAACAGTAACTGTAGTGTATTTGTGCCATTCTCACATTCTAAAAACTTCACACATTTCCCAGCATTTGGGAAGCTGTGTATGGCAAGACTAAGATCTCAGCAAATTGTCTGAATATTTTGTCAACACTGTCTCTCTACTGGGTTTAAAATGAGGCTTTGATCATGTATTTGGAGGTTGTCATCAATGTACTTAAATCAAAAGCTGAGTGGAATGTGACAGCTCCTAAAATTAGCATTTTGTTCTCTGATGTTTACACTATTGTTAACACTATAAAACTCCCCAAAGCAAAGACAAAAAAAAAAACAAAAAAACCAAAAAAACCCCACCCAACAATGTTTAGATTTCTCTCTTTGAATGTTGTAATTTGTTCTTTTTATATTTAAGGTTTAGGACGGTTTTGATGATGCAAGAAATAAGGAAAGAAAAAGTGGAAAAATCTTTTTAATTCTGGAAGTTCTGTGCTCTCTGAATCATCAAAGAGTGCATTTCAATGTTAACAATTTTAAAAGCAGTGCGATAATCTTGAGCACTTCCCTGCTATATTATTACAATCTGCATTCTGTTTAAAGTTTAATTTTAAAAATAATTGTCCCTTATTAAAATCTCCCACATTACATTACTGCTGGTCATGCAGAAAATTACTTTGCTTCAGGAGACTAAACCATTCAATAAAATAATTTCTGTCTTATAGATGAAAGAAAATTGGTATAATCACAGTGCAAAATCTTGGAAGTGTTTTGTTTACTAAACTGAGCTGCAAGCATCAAGAAGAGGATTTAGTGCTTGTGACTCTCATGCAATTTTCACTACTTTCTTGAAACTAAGAAGTGATCTCCCAGCTCCTTCTGGTATTTTTTATATAACATGGTCTGAATGAAATGGAAAATAAACGTTTTATAAGTGGCAGAACTATCAAAACTCTTGGAAAAAGTGAATACAATGATCTCATTTACAAGAAGAATTTTCTATACTTCCATTTATGCTTTTTTTTCCGAACATAGTGAGTTGACAGTACAGAAAATGTTGGACAAAATTAGATTTGTTTTATTCTCTTTTCTTCCTACAGGTTTGGTCAAAAGAAGAAAGAGCATGAAACACACATCAAGCAGAAAATGAAAAATTTGAAGTTAAATTTCTGAATTTTTAATAATCTATCAGTCTGAGAATTTTTTTTGTAGTGCTGGCAATAGATGCAACAGTAGATACACTAATATGACCTAAATAAGCTGAAAATGAGATTACTATTATGTAAGAGATGTTTATTTTATCCAAGAGAAAGTAATTTTTATTATGGCAAGGCTGAAGTTTCGTTTTATTCTTATTTATTCTTATTCTATTCTACCATAAAGAGGCTAGAATTCTCTATGTACATATGCCTCCCCTACACTGACCAACTTCAGAGGCTGGAGGAGAATTCGGCTGGAGCTATGGAAGCCTTAGGAAACCAAGACCCTGTGTATTCTGTAACAGATGCCTGGTTTGGACAGGCAGGTATGTTTGCACTGTGAAATGGTTAAACAAACCATGTACCAAAGAGCAGCAGCAGTGAGGCTGCTCCACCAGAGCTGCTGGAGCAGGAGCAGCAGATGCTGACAGCACAAGCCATGCTGTCCCTAACAGGGTGCAGCCTGGCAGGACCCAAGCAGGGCTGGGCTGGAGCTGGCAATCCACTGGATGGCAATCCCAGGCAAGGTGAGGGGATGAGTCAGGGCAGGGAAGCAGCAAACCCCAGAGGCTTTGCTCAGAAAGAGCAGAAGTTAAGACTGAACACAAGGACAACCACAATTCAGCACAAGGTGTGATGGGGTGTCCCAGCCTGGCAAGCCTGAGCCCAAAGGAACTCCTGGACCTGGCAGAAGACACCTGGGTAGAGACCCCAGTGAGGCTGGTCAGGCAAGGAAAGCCTGTTGGTGGAACCCAGATTGTGACACAGCAGAAGGAACTGGCTAGGATGGATGGGCTGGAATTGAGACCTCACATGCAGTTCTCAGAGTATGTTTTTTCCAGCTAATTTTGGTTTATGATCCATGCGGGCAATATTGCAGGACCAACATTTTTGTTAGTCCCTTGGAGAAAGTGTCAGAGCTCAAAGATTGCATGTGACACCAAATGCAGGGAAGCTGCTCAGTAACTCTGGAGTGAAGGGGTACTGTTCATACATTTCTAACAAACCTGGAGGAACAGGTCAACAGGAAATATAAGAAATTTGGTGAGGCATATGAGGCAATTGTGCAAGGATATGGGCATGTGCCTGTCTGGCTGGGAGCCACTTACAAAATACCTGCCAAATCTCTTGTGGTTTTGGTTTGTTTTGCTTTGTTTGTATTCCCCATAGCTTCATCCAAGGTTACTTTATTATAAATAAGAAGTACATCAGCTGCCTGATGATTGATGAAAAGTTCTAATATATACTAGGTGGATTGCTGAACAGATATTACAAGTCCATTGACTTATATGAAAATTCAACACAAGATCTTCTTAGCCACTGACAACATAGTGGACTTCTCAAGCCTAGGAATAAACTTCACTGCAGAAAGCACAAATACTCCTTCAGGAAGGATTTGGAAAGAATTTCAGATTTTATGATTTGTCTAACTCTAACTTTTCCTTTATCTCAGCTCTTTCAGCCTTTTTGTTTCCATTGCTGCTAACTAAGGGAAAACTACTGGTGAATTATGAACTGATTGCGCAGAGGTGATATGTGAGCAAGAAAGGTACTTACCTACTTTGATCCACTGGCAAAGTTAATTTGTATCAAACTGCCTTTTAGATGTAATACTGCTTCCAAATGCATAATGAAAGTCTGAGACTATTAAATAGATTATTACACAAAGGTAAATTGTAGTAACCCCTCTAAGACATTTAAGTGTGTGATTTGTAATAAAATGTAATGATAAATTTTAGTTTTAATAGATCTTGAAAAATATGTTCCAATAAAATTTTAGGGTTTCAATAAAATGTGATACCTAATCCTCAGTAAAATACAGCTAGGCCTTCTGTATTAGTGCATAATGGTAGAAGGTTTTAGTAATTTCAAGAGAAAGTTAATATTTTATGTGAATATTTAAATACTTGACAAATTATTAGAGAGATTGAGACCAAAATCTCATATTACTAAGTGACTGTTGGGTTGATTCCATTAGAATTTTACTCATTTGTGCTAGTTCTAAAAGTAATTCCTAATTTGGCCCATGCTAGAGGTTTAAACCAATTTTTCAAAAAAATATGTCACCATTTAATCTATGTATTTTTTATCATTCATTTCACACTTATATTTGCTACTTACAGAGAATGACTGCTTATTGAGAGCTCAGTTCATTTCTCCTGGTCATTAAACATTTGTCCTTCTTATCAGCAAGTGATAATTTATCATCACACAATAGACAGGGCATTTCTATACTGGATAATAAAGTACATGTTTGTACTTGCTAAAAATTATGTTCAGTACTGCATAAATTAGTAAAAAATATTCTAAAAGAAAATAATATTTCTCACAATTGAGACTCGTAAACAGCAGACTTTGTTTTTATTCAAAAAACCCCCTATAGTATTTTTAAAATATTTTGAGTATTTTTAATTAAAAAGTATAAATTAGCATAATAAGTGTCTTAGTAGGTAACTACTTCTTACTGACTAATTATGGTTGCCAAAGTTGCAATTCACATTTTTGTTTTTTGAAGGAAGTTATAAATCCACATTATTTCCAATGGAGTTAATATTGATTGTACTTGGACATATTAGTGCATTCCTGTAATTAAAGTCTCCACTCATAAGTAATTGGTCAAGCAAGGCTTCCAAAATGCATCCTAGAAAGGAAAAAAGAGTTAGATTTTTGTGAAACACTGTCAAGATCCTAATGCACTAAGTTGAAACAAGAACTAGCTCTTAACAGCAGCCAGTGAAATTACTTACATTTTCAGATAGGTCAAAATTTTAGAAGCACTCCATGCCAATAAGGCCAAAGACAAAAACTTTCATATTTTCTATTAATCAAAATCCCTACAGAAGCTGAAACATATGTTCCTTGTAAGATGAGACTGTTCAAAACTGACCTTAGTTTTATCAGTTTGTTGCTGGTAAGCACTAGGCAGCAGTAAAGGACCTAGTGAAAATCATGCTATTTTTAGTCTGAGAGGGTCACAGCTCAAACCCATCCCTGGTCATCACAAAAATGCTGAGTAAGAAGGTATTTCCTGAGTAGTCCTGAATGAAAGCTTTTCTTTAAATAAGTGAATGGTGATAGCATGACTTCAAAAACCTCATATAAGATTTTCAGTACTTGCCTGTCAAACTCTATGGTAGATAGTTCTATAAATTTTTTCATCAAAACTATAACCCTATAATGACATGTTCCATAATAGAAAAGTTGTTGTTTAAGTGGAGCACAGGAATTTCCATTCTCTCCATAGATTAATATTATCTACTCTTAAAAAAGAATATCTGCAAAAGGATATTAGGCAGTGACTTTTTATTAATGTAATCTGAGCTATGCAGAACCACCAGACATCTTTATAAGATTTCTAACGTGGAAAAAAAAAAGAAGGGAGAACTAGGAAAAGGAATTCTGTGTTACTGATTGGCACAACAGTGAGCAAATTTGCCTATGATTTTTCTGAGTCATTGCTTTAGAGAAACCTAGAAACAAGGCTATGGAAAACAACTTGTCCATTACTGTGTCTAACTATTTAAACATTTTTCTTCTAACTATTGATTTTCAAGATTTGTAAAATATGTAATCGATCAATCTTTGAATCTTCTTAATTATTCTGAGTGATCCATATGTTTCCTCCATTTTTCATATAGAACAGAAAGTGCCTGCATAGCAGAGCCTGTGTTGAAAAACTAAAAAAAAAAAAAAAAAAAAAAAAAAAAAAAAAAAAAAAATCCAAAGCATTTAAAAGTCATGCTGAAAGGCTAAAACTATGTAACTCTGGAGAAGTTAACTTTACACTTTAGTGTGCTCAGAAAATTGATATAGTATATGATGCTATCTGTTCCATTTAAAATTAGGTGCCTCAAGCTATAGATCATCAGAACTCATTTTCCAGAAAACTAACAAAATACAGTTTGACAGATTGATTCTTGTTAACAGTGAAAAGGTATTGCTCATACTGACCTGAACTGATTTCAGACTTTTTTTTCCTTTCTTATAATAAGAACTAGATCATCACTTTTTATCTCCTGACATATGGATATCAGAAGATTTATGCAATTTGATAATGTCAAAGAGTTTTACCAGCAGAACGCATAGTTTCTGGCTCAATCTAATTTTTTTTTAAATTAATATGTAAATAACAATGAGAAACAAAATAAATTAGCAGGAAGTGAAAACTACTTCTGGAGGTAAAAAATAGCAAATGAATATGATCACTGTTGTACATAAAAATCCTTCCCTGTGTAATTCTGAACACCTACACCTCACCCCTCCCAGGGAGGAATCAAGCGTCATGCAGTGGTTTAAAAGAATTAGATATTTTTTAAGGGCATGGTGGCATTTTTCAAAAATGTGTTTTTACTAAATATTTATATATTTTTTATAGGTTCAAGGGCCATTAAGAGAACTACCAAGAATTCCGACACTGTCAAGTGTATGTTTGAAATCAAATTTCAAAGAAGATCAGGTCCCCAGCCACAACATTTCTTAGTGTGACAGACACTGGTGAAACTGAAATTTTTGTAAGTAATACAGCATACAGAACATAAATTTACAAATCTTGAAAATCTGTGGTTTTTGAAAAAATATAGATAATAAAAAATTCCTGATCACCATCTCTCCCTGAGGACAAACACTCTCACGATTCAAATTAATCTTTAATCATGAAGATAGATGACAGCCTTTACAATCATTACATAAATTAAAACATCTTTGTTTATCTATTGAATCATAGAGCAATTTAGAGGAGAAAAACATTTAAGGTCCTTGAGTCCAGCCATCAGCCTAATACTACAAAGTTCCCCACTAAAGTCATCTGTTAAATATCACTCCTGTTCCATCCTTTGAATGGTGACTCAACCACTTGCCTGGGCAGCTTGTTCCAAAGGTTGATCACCCAGTCAGTGAACACAGGCACCTTTCCAATCACTCTGTACCCAGCCTGTAGTGCTATGTGGGGTTGTTGCCACCCGAGTGCAGGACCCAGCACGTGGCCTTGTTGAACCTCACACCCCTGGCCTTGGCCCATTTATCCAGCCTGTCCAGATCCCTCTTAGGGGTCTTCCTACCCTCTGCCCTAGGTTACACCAAGTACCGCTATTACCTTTTCTGTGCTTGGCCTCAGCTGACTAGTTTTCAGTTGTTTTCTCATCTCTTCTAGTCACTAGAAAAACCAACTAAAATATCATTTTGTCCTGGTTTAGGGCAAAATTTGGAGAGAATCCCCAAAAAGGGGCCCCTCCAGAAAGCAAACCCACACATCCCCTCCCCCCAACTGGTTTGGGAAGAATTCCTTGGAGAGAGGTGAAAGAACCAGTTTATTTGACAAGCACAGCACCCCCCAGCACACAAAATGAACAATACTGGATGACACCACTCTTTCACTGCTCTGAAAAAGATGACAAATTCAGAAAGTCTCTCCTGGTGTAGTTGCTGTTATCAGTCCCTCCAGCGCTGGGGCAGCTGCTGCAGCCACAAGATACAAACTCTCTCTCAGTGTTTGCCAGGTCCCAGTCCGGACCAGGTTCAACCAGGAAAGGAGAAACAGTCCAGGAAGAAATTTGGACTGTTTAGCTAAACTAACTAAGGAAAAGAAGCAGAAAGCAAGAGTAAGCAGAAGCAAAGCAGAAGCAAGAGCAGAGCGAAAAGCAGGGCAAAAAAGCAAAAGCAGCACTATGTACTGTCCTGTCTGTATGTCCCGCCGGCTGTAGGGGAGTGGCTGATAAGAAGCCAAAACAGAACTTTCCCTCTTCAGAGCCAGTCTTGAAGGCACAGAACATAATATCCAGCATAAACAGCACACATGAATGGGGATACAAGCATCCTAATGACACCCGAGGACATATTTACCAGTAGGTCAATGAAAATCATCAGTATTACCAGTGTTGCTGCAGTTCAAACCATATCCCTCAATAAATCCTGCACAGCAGGGACTAAAAGGATTGTGCTGTTTCCTTCAAAAAGGTACAATGGGGGTGATTCATGGGGATGGATTACATTTCCCATTATACTTTCTCCAGAGGTAAACCATTGTACAAGTCAATCTTCATCCTTTAAAATATCACTAGAAAATATGACAAATACAAAATATAGAAAATATGCTTTTATTATATTAGTATATGTGTCAGGCTGCTAACATGCATGTTGAAGTGTGCATGAATAGTGTTAATTTCAAACTTATTCTAGTTAGTGAAACATAACATTTGATGGAAGCAATTAAATAAAAAGGTTTTATTAAAAAACAATTTTAATATTCACTTTGTTAGCACTGTGAAAACATTCTCTGCAGAAAATTGTTATAAAGGAACTAAGTATAGGAAGGTGACTTCTCAAAAAGGAGTCATTTGCTGATCGTCTGCACTTGATTGCAATCTCAGTTGTACCTGATGGATATAGAGACATTTTGAACTTCTGGTAAAATTTTAAATCCAAATAGTTAAACTCAGCTAAATGCTTGCATAGGAGTTCAAGCTTAAAAATACCCCATCAGGATTTATGTTTCTGTTTAAAGTGAATTCAGTATATTTTGAATAGAAACAGTAATGTGCAGGTTTAATCCAGTTAAGGTAATTTGTTTGAATTAAATTAATATTGATTTGATTTTCCTGAATGTTCTAATTTATAAAATCATTGAATGAAGGACTGGCAATCTTAATGACAAAAAGATTAATTCAAGGTTCTAACATAGGGAACACACCCTGCAGAAGGAAGCACTTCTTCTAGAAACTATCATTATCATTTCAAGTTATCTTCTCTGATCTGTAAGAGTCTGCTTCAAAAATAGACCCACATTAAAGTAAGTAACATTTCCCAACATTTAAGTAAGATTAATTCAGCTAAATAACATGTACGCAACAATGGCTCCCTTGAAGTCATTAGCCTCCCACTGACTTTCTGTGCAGAAATATAATCAAAGCTTAGGGACAACTAATTCACTGCAGCAACTTTGTGTAAAACCAGAATGATCTCAAGCTACAGCAATACAAAATTTCTGCTCTGTGAAAGTATAGGTGAGAGAAAAAAGATGAAGGAATTTAAACTAATTAGCCGATGTAAAGGTTAGGCACACTGCTTAGAGCAATGACAAAATTTTGGCTCTTAGGCAAGGAAAATGGGTTATCATAGCTGTTTAATATTTATTCTCTTTCTTACTCTGAAATATGGGAACAATAAATACTGAACAGACATATTGGCTGAGATAAGACAATAAACATCTCTCAGCACTGTCCAGTTATTATTACAAAAGAGAAAGAGAACAAAGGCTGTTCTAATCTTATAAAGTGTTGTAATGCAACCACAAACCGTTCTCAGTGTAGTAGGTATTCAAATTCTTAAAGGGGAAATATTTTACAAAATGAGCTCACTACCCTCCCCTGAAACAAATTTCTGAAACAGATTTCTATTATGGAGGTACCACTGACCCAGCTTTAGGCCAGGGATCTGTTGCACACCTTAATTATAACTGTATTTCATTAATTCCATCAGCTACCTGTGAACACAATAATGGGAGAGTTTCTTACACATCCACCCTTCAGATGATTTCAATGTTTTGAATGTGGTTATGTGTGGGAGAATTCATCAGCTATTTAGGAATACAGTAGTAAAAAGTAACAAATAAAAATGTGCCAGAGTCTAAGGTACCTGTTAATAGAGATATAGCTCTGAAAAAACAGTGAAATACCTTTTTTAAACTTTCTCCAAATACATGTCTACTGAACATATAAGAGTATCTTCCCACCAAATAAAGTCCTAAGTCACAATTAGAATTTTTCTAAAGAGAGCAGGAAAGCCTGAGGATACCATTAACATCCAAGGGAACTTACATCAGCAAGAAGTGTGCTAAATAAAATCTGTATACTTATACACAGATTTGAAGGGAAAAATAAAGCAATAACCTATATGGTATTAAACTTGATGCTGGTATTTAGGTTGATGCTGCTGCATGTGTTTAAACACTGAAGAAGAGTAAAATTAAGAATCTAAAGCCTTATAACAGAAGTGTTTTCAGCTTGCTGCACCAGACAGGAAACCTCGCCCTTACCACACGATGGGTTATAACCGCAACATTTTGCCTTTGCGTTCTTGTGCCATTTCTGATACAGCTCTTAAAGAGACTCAAAAGTTGAAAAGTTTAGTCTTTAAGACCTTTCCAGAAACACTCTAGATATACTCTGTTTCTGGATAGATTAAATATTTTTCTCATTCTATACGATAAAAAAAACCAATAAATGACCCAGATTCTAATAAAGTATTCAATATTATTAACCAGATATTTCTTTGCAAATGTAGATTCTTGTAAAAACAAAAATAAAATCTTCTTACCATAAAGATTGCCCGTTCTTCCTTCAATAATTTTATAAATTAGAACATTCAGGAAATGTAAATCAATGTGAATTTAATTCAAACAAATTACTTAAACTGCATTAAACCTGCACATAGTTGTTTCTTTTCAAAATATACTTAATTTACTTTAGACAGAAACAAAAATCCAGATGGAGTATTTTTATATAGTTATCCACAAAACAATTTTGAGTCTTTATATTCCTCATGTAATATAAACTTCCCAAAATATTGAGGAAATAAATGCTCTTTAATTGAAGACCTAAACCATATATGCTCATAACATTGCAACTCTTGAGTAGTGAAAAGTTTTCATAAGAATGCAAACTTCTGTGCAAAAAGGAATAGAAATGATACTATATTTTCTTGTCGTACTGAAAAAGAAAAAGTACCGTTTCTGTTTCAAAAACGGTAAACCGAAAAGTAATTTCTAATGCACAGAAAGGAGCCCTGGGATTACACTACATTGTATTTCTATCACATAATTAAATGAACTAGCCTTAGAAAAAAGTTATTCAAGAGCAAAATACACTTAAAAATGAAACCTTTTTTTAAGATACGTTTACACCAAAGGCTTCTCAGAACCAGAAAAAATTATTCAAGAAGCAATATTTTCTGGTTAATTGTAAATATAAGCCCGCAAGTTTTCATGCCATCTGGGTTCCAGCAAGACCTGTATTTGAATGGGGTTGGGGAATGGCAAAAACAAAACCATATTTAGGAAGTGGTTTGTGTTCAATCTGTTCAGATTTCATTGTAAACTGCACAAATAATCTTCATTAGTCTGCGATTAGCAGTGTGCCCTGGCAGCCAGGAGGGCCAAGCGTGTCAGGGAGGGCATCAGGCACAGCATGGCCAGCCGGGCAAGGGAGGGGATTGTCCTGCTCTGCTCTGAGCTGGGGCTGCCTCACCTCCTGTGTCTGTATAAAGTTTTGAGTGCCACCATAAAAAAAATATATTAAGCTGTTGGAGAGCATCCAAAAGAAGTGCTATGACAATGCTGAAGGGTCTTGAAGGGAAGTTGTATGAGGAGCAGCTGAGGTCACTTGGTCTGTTCAGCCTTGGGAAGAGGAGACTGAGGGGAGACCACATTGGAATCTACAATTTCCTCATGAAGTGAAAAGGAGGGGCAGGCAATGCCCCTTCTCTGCAGTGACCAGTGACAGAACCCGAGAGAATGTCCTGAGTCAGGGGAGATTTAGGTTGGATATTAGGAAAAGGTTCGCCATGCAGACATGGCTGGGTATTGGAACAGGCTCCCAGGGAAGTGGTCGCAGTTCCAAGTCTTACAGAGCTCGAGAAGGGTTTGGACAGTGGTCTCCTACTCATGATGTAATTCTCAGGGATGGTCCTGGTTCAGGTTATCAACTGAAAATAATTACATGGAAGGTCTCTAGGTTGAGATTTCCAGCAAGGCACATATGTATACTAAGGAGGACCCTTTCCTTTGGGGAGAAACATTTTTGCTGCCAAAACAGAACTGAGGGGATACCTCAGAAAAGCTCTCACTCAATTCATCTTTCTTTAATCCATCAAGTTTCTGCTGCAAGGTACTCTAAGCCAACAAATTGTTTCACTCAGCGTACCGCAATGTCTTTTCATCTAATATTTGAAGGGAATGATTATTAATGAGTTTATTATGCTTAGCAGTTCTCACACTACACGCTGATCATTTAATTCATTCTGAAAAGAGAAGGAGCAAGCTATAGAACTGTCAAAATATGTGCCATGCCTGCTGAATTGATGAAGTACTGAATAAAGAAGGAACCTGCCTCGGAATCTTTATCAGGTTGTATTTTCTAATAAACTGTGACACGGGCTATAAGACCCTTCTCTGTGCTGTTTCTCTGAATCTGTTACAGCATTAAAAAATGGGTCAAACATAATGAACACTGTTCATGAGTAGCAATGGACTAGACCCAGAGAAGAGAATAGAGAATAATGCCCAGGTATCTCATTACTTTATGTTTGCATCTTAGATCCATGGCAAGAGGGCAAAAGAGAGAAGTTAGGGGTTTTATAATCCTGATTCACCTGGCTTTCACATTCCCTTCTCTTCCTAGGCAAGAAAAGATCAAAGAACAACATTAAAGTGAATATGTCAAGGGTAAGTCTACCTTGATTTTACAAGGAAGGGTAGATACTTGACTATTGGTTGGGAAGTCTAACTGCATGACAACACTGCAATGAAATTAAACTCTTTCCACAAGTCTGAAGACAAAAGCAGGATAAGAAAGTGCACCAGAGAGAAAATGGCTAGAAGGGATTTAGGAAGGCATGGCAGGTGAGTAAGGCTACCTCCAAAAACAGTAGGTGCTAAGACAACTACTTCAGACTCCCTACCCTCTGACATTCAGCTGGAAATCACAGTAAATTTAATCCTAGTACTTGGTTTCATTTTAGAGTGACATAAAATATGTAAATCCAATGTGACTGTGGAAAATATGATGCTTTAATATCTTGAAAATTGCAGATTAAGTTTGTGTGACTTATAGGGAAAACATTGAAGAGCACTTATAGGGAAAACATTGAAGAGCATCACCAGAAACATGAACAGAAACAAGTGTACCAACAGCAAGCCAATCTGATTCCTAAACCACACCGTGGTATTATTTACATAAACTTCAACTGCTTTTTAGAAAGAGCAAATCAGAGTGCAAAGAAAAGGCCAGTCTCAGAAACACTGACATCAGTGAGCTCTACTGTGGGCCAGTGACTGATCTTCAGACTACTACGTTTTCCATAGAGTAGCCTGCATAGTAGATACAGAACGCTCTATTTAACTTTTGAAATATATAAACTCTGAGGGGAAAAAAATAAAAATCATAATGTAAAATATTCTCTCTCTTTCATCTCAAGTTGTTCTGTGTAGTTTAGACAACGGATTATTTGTAAAGTTTGTAAAACAAAGTTTTGAGATATATATGTGTGTACAGAAAAAGTCAATTTAGATTTACTGCAGCTTTAACAACTCCCAAACAGCAATCTGTATGTGTCTAATATTATGTTCTCTCTTCTCTTTTAGACAATTATTCTTCCTTAAAGTACCTACAGTGTGTGTTTATAAATGGTATGTTTAACCATAAAATTTACTGAGTTTAGTACTTTATGCTCTTACACACTTCAGTAGCTTTAATGTATTCCAGATTTACAGAGCTTTGTTCCTTTTTGAACACATTTTTTCTTTTTGCAAAACAATAAAATCTTTTAATAGGTCTTAGAGTATTTTATGTATCGATACCTACAGTTTAAAATATTTTTTCTAAGCATTATATTTGTGAGATCTTCCAAATCAGTGATTTTTTCCCAGATAGTTCTGTTTAAAATTATTTTATTTATAAATTGGTTTATATCTCATTCAGCCAAGTTAAAACTAGGATAGTGCTTTGTTTCACATTGGACCATATGTTAATTTATTGTGACCTTATATTTTGTTAACAGTTATCACCAATATCTTCAAATACTGTACTCTGTGTGTCCCTTTTGCTGGCTTTTGTAGTTTCGTATAAATGTTTGGTTTATATGTGCTTAATCCAAAAATACTTATTTAGGCTTTTTACCTGAAAATGAGTACTAAAATATATTTAATATTTTCCTGTATCCTTGCCAGTTTGCTAAAGCTACCTATAACCCGATGTTAGAGTTCTTTAAATCCATATAGCAGAAGACTGTATCTGAAAGTGTTTGTGTAGTTTCTCTATTCCTAAAGAAGTCCACAGTGTAATGCAAAGTAGAAGCTCCAGACTGCTAATTTCAACCACCTGCCATGTACACCAACACTCCTAGTTGATCCATATGCCTCCTTACAGACACAACTACCTCAAGAGATTAGAGCAGGTGAAGACTATTCATAATTTCAGGATAAATAATTTGAATTTCAGGGTAATTTCTCAGGACTTCTAAACTATAACTAGTGTCATGTAGTGTGTAAAGTTGTCCCTGATGCCAGGAAGAAGATGAAAGATTAACATTGGCCTCAGGAGCTGTCAACTCACTGCAGACTCCTGGAAACTGCTTACAAGAGGCTAAGTGAACGTCTGTGAACTGATGTCATTGGGGCTACCTCCTATGCAACCCTCTGCCAGGTAAAGCAATCTATCTGGGAAATAGTGCATTTCAAATTATGTTTTTCTACTTGGTGGCTCCCTGTACCAAGAGAGTGGTGAAAAAACGATTCCTTAAATGTACAAAAATCTATTTTATGTGCTCATGTAAAAATAGCTGAACAAACCATATTATTACTCCCTTTTTAAAGCAGATTTATTTCTCAAAGATTTTCTCTCGATGTTAACCTGACAGGACAAATTAATTACTGACTTGTTCTAATAAGTTGTAAGAAATTAAAGGACTAATTGTGAAGCAGTCTACTCTGTCACTATTCTCAACTTACATTTAAAGAATTCATATACCAAAATTGTAACCTAAGAAATAGTTACCTTGACTGAATCATAACACAGTAATACAGTGCCATAATCTGAGGAACCATTGCACTACAGAATTCCTCTGGCTGTGAGAAGAAACAAGCCATGTACTTACATACTCATATTGTTTACACTGAGAAGATTCAGTGCCATGTGCAGCAGTGCCAGTGTAGCCAACTGGCTCCCCAAAATAATTCAGGAATCACACTTCCATGAAAAAAGTTGGAAACCACTCTTCCAATCACATCCAGACACCAAAAAATCCTATAAGACATAGAAATATATTACAATTTGACATAATTATAAAGGACTTATACGTGGTAAATTTTTTCCTCAGCCAAAAAGACTTCTCTGCCAGCTTAATTTAGACTAAATTAAATCATTATTATTATTAAACCACTACTCAACATATAATAAATTGAGAGAGGCTGTAAGAAGGAGAAGACTATGTGATCATTAATATCTTTCCTTAGGATCTGCATTTCCTAACCTTAAATAAAAATGTATTTTGTAAGCATGAAAAGACCTCTACTGAGCTAAATTTATTCAACAAAAGAAAAGCAGTAGGTTGTTGTTTTTAAATGTGACAATCTAATAAAAAGAATTTTTTTATAGAATCTAATTTTAGAAAATATCAAATATGCTCATAAGCTTATTCAAGGTTTTGAAAGCATTGATGAAGCATGGCAAAGTAAAGATATGAGGTATGCTTCCTGAGTACCAACAACCTATGGTTAGAGATGGTATTTGCTTATTATTCCTCAAGCAAATTCTTCCAGCTACAGAATCTCAAGTGCCTCTTGAAGCAATATCTTTAGTGTCTGGTGACCTAAATAAATGGTAGTTGCACATGTTGCATTTGCACATAATTCCTGGAAAAAAGTTTTAAAAAGGGAATTTAAGTGCATACCAGATTAATTTCTGTGGATATTAAAAAAAAAGAAAGGAAAAAAAAAAGTTTTTTTGTCTACATAATATAAGAATTCTTGGGGTGTTTTCCTTTATAAAATTGAAGGACCTATGTATTTCCTGAATAAATAAATTTTTTAAATTGAAATTTCTATCTACAATATTGATGCCTTAAGTTTTAGATTTTATATTTTTCAGATCCCCTACTGCATGAATGTGTAACTCTGAACTTCCTATGGAGTCTCTTCACAGTTTAATCAGAGAAAACAATCCTTTCTCAGATGGAACCAAGGTCATCTCTGCCTCAGGCCAGAAAAGTATAAACAAAAGTGAATTAGGAGGGAGGGGCAAACTGGGGAATGTGACTTCATCGTCTGGAGCTGTAATTGCACAATTAACCCCCGAGAGGCCAAATGACCAAACTCACATCTGTCTGAAAAACTCATGACTGCCATCGATCTTGGGTGTAGCCTCTGCCAGGCTCCTGCATTGCCCAAGATGCATCCTTTGAAGGCCTTTCAAGAAATACCTGCTTCATTTTGTAACTCAGTCTAGCCTCTGTTCCAGGTATCCTCTCCAAGGCATCAGTATAAACAAAGAATTACAATTCCCAAAGCCAGAGGTGTGTGGAAATAATTTCTATTTTCTGGTTTTGTATTCTGAAAATAATGTTCACAGTCTATAGCAGGCCATTAACTACTTTGTCACAGATCTGGTTACATTTTTTTGTTCTCATCAGTTTCATGAAAATATTGTTTCTCATACTACTTTTTTTTTCTGACTTAAAAGCTTCTTTTAACTTAGGTTTGCTATACATGATTAAATTGAATTTAAAAGCATGAAGCAAGTAGGTGACACTATGGAAAATAACCAGTTAACTTGGTGGAATTTTATTTCAATGGATTTTATGCCAACTAACCATGAAAACAAAAGTTATCAAGGCCAGAGATAAAGATTCAGTTTATTTTTTTTTTTCCCACAAGACAAAATAATGTGATATGGTAGTTCTCTCAACTACTTTTTCATCTATTCATTGTTTCATCTACTCACATTTATTAACACAGGTGTTTGGATGACTTCAATTCCTTGAATGAACCATTTTTATTGCTATTTTTATTATGAGTCCGAAGCCTAAATTCCTATTTCCTCTGTAATGATTATTACTGATGAGCTTGTGCTGCTGATTTTTTCCTAATCAGAAATTCAGTGTATCTTCATGGTTCTTTTTGTGCTGCATATCTTATTCCAGTTTTTATAAACCTCAATGCTTGCTAAGCTCCAAGATTTATCTTCCAATATTTAAATTACATGTTCTTTGTATCTTTAAACAGAAAGATTTGAATTTTAAATGATGTGACTCAATGGAGAAAAGACTGTTATGATTGACAAATAATTTTGGAAGGTTAGTTTATATACAGGAATTAAGAGTAATATAGAGAGTAACAACATGAATTAATTTACACACTTATTCATAGATATAGATTAAATATAGATATAGATAAATATATGTGCTACATGTATAGATCAGCCTTTACACATATAGATAAATAAAGGAGAGCAGCCATCAGGTGATTAGAATTGCACCTTCATCCTCAAGATAACAAATATCCTTAAACAGCTTCACCAAGTAGCAATAGCTTTATAATCCCTTGCAAAGCGAAAGATCATCATGAGAAGGTCACCCTGTATAGGCACCAAGAGCATTAAGTTCTTACAACAATGAATAAGAATGCTCTTTCCTTAGGACAGGTACTAGTTTTGAGCAGCCCTTTTAGTGCTTGGTATCCCCCTTCACTCTGTGGTGAGAAGAGCTGTTGGAGTGGTGTCACTGCAGTGATCCCACTGCAGCACATCACTGCAAGGTGAGGTGCTGGGCCAGGTGTGGTCAGACTACCATATGTCCACACGTAGTTAAATCAAATTTCAAATATTGTCTTAAAATATACAATGAGCTTCATCTTTGCTAAATCACATGAAGGGGTAAAAAGTTCCTCTTTCACATTTCTCAGTAAAAAAGGAAAGAATTGTTGCTGCTCCAAGGTTATACGAGTCAGAATTTCATTTTTGTTATAAAAATACACAATAACACAGGTATTGCTTTATCTTGAAGGGATGTCAGGGAAATATTGTTATATATTTACACAGATCTTTAATAGACAGAACAGTTCATTGTTGTGGCTTCTTTCCCTTTTGAACCTTTCAAAAACACAATTTTACTTGTAAAAAGAATCATACTAAGTGATATTCAAGTTTGTACAACTTTTACAGGGCATCCATGACATGACAACAAATTTGCAGAAAAGCAGTAGCAACACCTTAAAGCTTGTTTTACATACAACTGGCTTTTGGGAAAGCAGATATTTCAAACAGGTGGGTGCTGTAGCTTCTAATATTCACAAAAATTATGCACTTTTAGAAAGAGAGACAGAATCTTCAGATTCTTTTAAAACCTCCTAATGTGAATGTTACTCAAGTTTTAAGACTTTTTTGCCATGTTGTAAGTGTGATACCCAACTCAAAAGTCTACCTAGTCACTTCCTCACTGAGGGCACAGTTGTGCCCTGTAAATTTACAGTCTCTGACCTTCACACTGTTACTGGTGCTGTCTGGGAGCTGCTCCTCGGGCACTCCCACTGTCCTGCTCTCTCTCTCTCTCGCACTCCTGCTTTCTCAAGAGCGCAGGCTTCTCCCTAGAAAAGCCTCCTCAAATACTGAATATTGCAAAGACCTGTGAGCTCAATATCTCTGGGCTCTCTGACCCTCCTTTTGGTACCATGGGCCCTCACGTAGCCTGGCCAGATCTGTTACAGCAGTAAAGGGAAAGATGTAGATTGCCCTAAAACAAGAATTAAATGGGTTCTGTCTGCCACAGGACCAAAACTACAGGGCTGCCTGTAGTACCTGAGGGATGAGACCTGGGAATAGATCAGGTAGCTTTTGCTTAATCTGCTCATCCTTTTGCATTAATGCCGCTGTGCCACTGGTGTGATTTATAAGTAATAGTGCTTGTCAAAAGGAAATTGCTGTTGTTTCTGGCCATGCATAACTTGTCAAAATTAAATACACACTTTGCACTAGGGATGCTGTCACCTCTGCTGCACCTCATTAAGCAAATTGAATTCATAAAATGTTAAATACTGTTGGGCCTGAGCTTCCCTCAACCACAAAATTCAAGTCACCAAATAACTCTAATTATCCTCTTGCACTTGGGATATTTTTTGCTGGGAGATTAATCAGAGCTCGTCCAGTGTCACTGCATGGTGTCTACTCATGACTGCCTTTGGTGTGGGGCATAGTGCTGCCTTTGCTCTCACCCCATGAGAGCTGAAAACCTGGTTTTGAACATTCCAAGGAGGTGCACATGTGCAGCTTTGCTCCTGGAAGTGACAGCTTTTTTGAACTAAAGCCAGAGCTGCACAAAAAATCAAGGTGCCAAATCAGCTAAATACACTGGTTTGGTGGAATGAGAGTAACAGAGGCACCCATGGAGAATTCTCCATGCTTAAGGAAAAAATTGTGTGCAATATACTTAAAAATAGATGATATACATATAGACATAAATAGATGATATAGATAGAGATAGATATCCCTAGTCTATACTAAATAAATGATTTTAACTTACAAATCTCATTTATAAAGATGTAGTCTTTCATATGACATTCCAGCATCCAACTGTAAGGATAAACAGCACTACACTAGCATGTTTAGAAAATCAAGGTAATTTAGAATAACAAAAAAAGCATGGAATCATGTATGCATATAAAATCAGCTAGTGGGAATTCTGACGGTAAATATGTTAAAGAAATTATCTTTGATGCTGGTTTGTGTAGACATTAAGCAACATGTTTATCATGATAGTCTTTTTCTTTCATAAAGTGATTGCTATAGAAAATAAAGGTAGGCAAAATTAACTCTACTCAAACCAAAACAGGCACAAATGGCCACAAAGAGAAATATAGAAAATTGCATATTAAAAAAAAAGAAAAAATCTTGTTGTGCAGTTCTCACCCCTGGAAATATTCAACACTTGTCCAGATATTGTGTGGGACAAACTGTTCAAGTTGGAGCTGCTTGAGGAGGTTGACTGGACAAGACTGATAACAACTAACTGATAGAAGAAGAAAGATTTCAGGAGGCCCAAAATGAGCTCCCAAGATACTATGATTTAGGCTTTTATTTTTATAAAAATGGTGCTGTTTCACCTAAGTTTTATCTTATTTCCCTCTGTTCTCATATCCTTTCTCCACTGGATACTGAAAAGATCTTCTTCTTAAAATTTGTTTAAAGAAAAAAAAATTCCTAATGTACAAGTGTCACAGTCTGAACAATGTTCTCCCTCACTTCCAATTGATAAAATCTTCAAGAACTAGGTCAAATCACCACCATATTTTTTTATATTAAGACCACTTGATATGACTTCCTAAGTACTATGCTGAAGGCACTGAGTAGACAAATTACTAAACTAGAGTAAATTTATAGGCTTGCCTTTGAGAAAGTTTAATAACTAGAAATAATAATTACCAGTAGTAGCCAGCCAGGTCACCTTTACACATTTCCTGTGGTCATTTCCACAGTCAGCATTTGATTAATGTGAATTCATTGACCCTAAGGTAATTACCCAATCATTATCAGGCAACTAAATCAACTTCAATAATAACTACCAATCAATACAGTCCCTAATGCAGTATGGCTCACATTAATGACCCAACATTCAGACTTGAGTTTGCTTAATATCCAGGTCCAATAATCTTTGTCTGTGTGCTTCAGAATACCATATTCTTAAAGGGATGCTTAGATTAAACATCTGTTCCTTCAAATGCAGCCCTTTGTAGATGTCATATTAGATTTTCCCACTTTGCATTTGCATCTCAAAATGTGTATTGGTAAGTGTCCAACAATGGAAATTAAGAAGACGTGAGCAAGCAGGTTTAAAATTCAGTACACCTTCACACTTACTCTCAAGTTCCCTTCTGACATCATTCTGTGGCTAGAGAGGGTAATTAATGATATTTCAGACTTCATCAAATCAATAGAACTACTGACTAATGCATAAAGACATCTAACCATTTCATACAAGACTTCTTGAACACCCCATTTTTACAAGTTGCAAAAAAACCTCCTCATGCAGAACATTTGCGGGCTTATCAATAAGATGTGCTTCATATAACTTGACATTCTTGAGTGAAGCTGAGCTCTTCATCCCCAATGAAACTTCTTCAAACTGAGATACAATTAGCACCATGCTTCTTCTACCTGATTGGTCCAAGAGCTGCAAAGATATCCCCTCTTGGCTCCAGAAAATGGTTCACTATTTTAGATACAGGGACTTCATGGGATTTTTTATTTATATGGTCAAAATGCTGTGAATAGCTAATGGAATTTTACTTAGTAAGTCTGAGGGCAATTGTCAATAAAGTTTAAAAACTTTGTTATCTTAAATATTCCTAATGTCATTTAAATTATGTTAAAGATATGTACCACACTTTGTATACATGTAGCTTATATAATGAAATTGTTAATTTTGGAAGCTTATTTACTTATGCACAAATTTTCTATTTAATGTTCCTTATATCAGTATGTTCTAGTTTAAATTTTTAAAGTAATTTTATAAAAAAAAATACTTAGAAAATATATAAAGTAATGAACCATCACTGGAATCAAAAAGTTTGTTTTTTAATTTTAATTTAAATCATTACTCCTAACACACATCTATCTGAAAATACTACTAAAGGAACTCTCAGTTTATGCTTAAGAAACCTGTGTTCTCTGAATTTAATTAATTAAGATTTGGATTTTAATCTTATATTTAAAAACACCACATAATATTTCTCCATTTCTCTTAAATGTATGGCCTAATATTACTATTCCATGATATTAAAATGTTTCAGAATAACCATGACTGTGTAGATGCTTACAGAAGGAGGGATTTCTTTTTGAATGGAAGATCTTTGATATTAAATGTTTGAAATTCGAAAAACTTGAAAAATAAGAAGTGCTTTAATTATGCTTGCCAGAAAACACACAAATAAAAAATAGATTTTTTTCATTTACCCAGTCATAGAGTACAAACACTAAGAAAATTAGCAGTCTTTAATACAAACAACAAACAAAAAACCATTAAATTAAAAATATTTTAAGTGTTTTTTTTTTTTTGGAAGCTCTATCAGGTTTTTTTTTTAATTAACTGTGTTAATTAAAATCATAAGTTGATTTTCATTCTCTGTTTTAAAATATTCTCTTAAATTGCATTCTGAATCATAGTTCAATTTGCCTCAGAAAATATATATTTCAATAAAAGTTATTGAAATATAAGATGATTTCACTATTCCTTTAATAACTTTTCAGGCCTCATTTATGCTGTTTATTTATTACATTTATACATTTATTACATACATACATTTATTACATTTTCAGGCCTTCTGGAAGTGATAATTGCCTTCCAAATTGATGAAAACAGCCATTTGAGGAAAATTATTTCTACTTTTTTCTAGACAGAGGTCCCTCTGCTAGTGAAAATTCACAACCAATCAGATGCTGGACTAGAAAAAAAGAATCTGTTACCCATCTTCATTTTCTTGAAGATAAATTCTTGCACTTGCAGCTTTCCCAGATGAAGGAAGGAAAGGTGAATCCGACTCGATGTTCTATGAAGGCTAATTTATGATACTATATTATATTAAAGAATACTAACCTAAACATACTAAAGAATACAGAAAGAATACTTACAGAAGGTTTAAAAGATAATTATGAAAACTCATGGCTTCTTCCAGAGTCCTGACACAGCTTGACCACGATTGGCCATTAAGTCAAAACAATTCACAGGAAACAAATGAAACAATCACCTGTTGGATAAACAATCTTCAAACACACTCCAATGCAGCAAAACACAAGAGAAGCAATAGGTAATATTGTTTTCCCTTTTCTCTGAGGCTTCTCAGCTTCCCAGGAGAAGAATCCTGGGCAAAGGAATTTTTCCAGAAAATGTGATGGTGACAATAAATGTCTCTTCCAGGGCCCTTTGTTCCTTTGTCAGGTTGCTATGGGGCTGGAAGTCAGCATGCCAAGGACAAGGGTAAGTGGCATCAGGGTCACAAGTGTTAGAGGAGACACCTGGCAGGCCCGCAGCACATACCAGCAGCAGCACAGCACCATCCCTGGTGGGCCTTGGGGGATGTCTGGGGGAGGTTCCTTCATGCAGGGACAACATTGTGCTACTCCCAAACCCAGAGACTCATGGATTCCCCAGAGGTGGCTCCTGCTGAGCCTCAGCAGAGTGAGGAAGAGGTCACCACCTGGAGAAGGCAATGCCGTGGCTGCAGGTGCTGGATCACCATTGCCAGCTCACTGATGACTGCTCGGACATTACAGCCAGCACTGTGGTAGGAAAACACCTCTCTTCTCAACAGGAGGCATGAGTGAGCCGTGCCCACATCCCTGGAGAGACTGACTTTTAGTAATCAGCAAGGACAGTGAGAAAGGGACTCAGAAATAGCTTGCAGCCAGAGGAACCACAGGCATGGGGAGCACAATGCTTGGATGAGCTCCTGTGGGAATTCTGAAGGACATGCTTTGTTCCCTGGATTGTCAGAATAAAAAAGGAATACGATTGAGGTTAGAAACATCAGAGATTTTCAGCTAAGCTGCTATGAGTTCAAGTAACTCATTATTTTTGCATTATATTGTATTCGCAAAGGAAAAGCTTTAATAGAGCTTAATAACCAAGGTGTTTTAATGGTTTGATAAAATATGAAATATGTATCTCATTTAACAAAAATATTTTCTTAGTACTGACATATTTTTCTTCATTGGTAATCTGTACCTTTCCAGACACAAAACAGTGAAAAGTCTCTAGTTTCAGTAATCACCTGTGAAACTAAAGGAATGATTATTTTAAGTGTGAAGGATATTACAGAATTTCCACTATTTTAAAATACTTTTAAAAATATTTAAATATTTTTAAATAGATTAAAAAAAAAATGTTCTGTTATACTGTTAAAATCTACGAACCACTGTTAAAGACAAGGTGAAAGTATCTTACAAGAATGTGCAACATAAACATTTTAAAAGAGTGATTTTAGGTCTGAAACAGAAGCTGTACTCATAATTTCCAATATATTTCTAATTGTATTTTTTATACAATAAACCTCACTCTTGACAGCAATGTGGTATGTTATCCCCATTATCCCCAAAATGAATCAGTTGCAAACTGCAACAAAGTTAAAATAGGAGCAGGATAGCTCGTGGTAATATTTAAAAAGTGCCTTTTTGTTTTTTGAAAGATGTATTTTTCAGGTGGGGTCATTACAGTGCTAGAATAAATGGTATGATCATTCTGGAGGCAGAAATTAATTTCTGCCAGTGAAGTGCTTGGTTAACTTGCACTAACTCACTAATTTCTGTCACCAGAAGCATGAGGTAAATATAATTGGTCTCACCTGGATTATGCCCACTAGGAATAACACTGTTTTTTTCTCAGCACAGATGATTCTTTTTTAAGTTCATCTCCCACCTTTCATTTTCAAGTTGCAAAATAACATAACTCCCAACCCCCCACAGTTTTATTTAGCAAACTGCAGCGATGGTTAAATGGCATCATTGAGATATCTTTGTACACCCAGACCAACCTCAGATACAATTTAACATGAATTTTCTCCCTATTCACTTGCACATCAGTCTAATTTTTAACAAAGATGATCTTATTGCTCTGGTTCTTCTGTTGTGTCCCAAAAGGCTTAAAAGAGCCTCTATCCATTATGCTTACTTGAGATCTATTTTATCTGATTAGTACAATCACTTGCCCTCAGTCAGAAACAGAAAATAAACTGACTCTGGTACAAATGCTGAAGGACAGTACAGACAAAAAGAAAAACAGGGCTGTCTGGTGGAATCTGTAATCCTGCCATCAGTATAGAGCTAAGATACCAGAATGCATGTACAGAGGCCAAGATTTTCCTATCCAAACAGCCATAAAATAAATTAATTTAAGGTCATGGTATTGGATTCATAAATAGGAGACAGTAATCCATTTCCTAAGGCTTCCTGTGAGACTGTGATGAAGCCATTTATTTCATAGATTTGGGAATGTATTCCCAGGCATAGCCACAAATTTTTTTCTTGCCAATAGCACGTACAATGAAGCAAATTGCTTAAAGGTAGGCCTAAAGTATTAAAATACTTTACTGAATCAAGATTTTTAACCTGCAGTTTCCCAAATGAAGACAGCTCATTTTCTCCCTCTACCAGGTCTCAACAGACTTGTTATCTACATGCCCAGTTTTACTTGTGGTGTGAAAAATCTCCATTAGTACAGATAAATCATTTAGCACAATTCATCCTGAGCTTATTTGGGTTGTACTTGTCTTTCAGAACAAAAAAGAATGGTGTACCTTTTCCCTTCTTTATAATACAGTGACCTTGATCTCATTAAAAAAATGGCAGATTTACCATGAAATTTTGTTAGAAGACTATCTCCCAAAGTCTTATGTAGCCTGTGAGATAGGAGGGAACCAGTGAGTAGAAGGTTAGAGGATAAAAAAGTAATAATACCATTGTTCCTGACATAGAAGTCCAAATTCAATGTGGGAACAGACTGAAGCAGAAATCTATTTTATAGCATCCCTTGCAGTAATAAAAATTGCTGTTGGAGGCCACCTTCTGAGATACTGCTGAAATAATTTTCTGTGATCTTTGAAAGTTTTTCTGTACAGAGATATACACACAGACATACATAATTGTCTTGTATTGGAGGACAAAGCAATAAAAGAACAAAAAAAAAAAGACTTTGAAGTTTAAATCCTATATTTTGAATTCGAAAACACTATTCACTTTCCTAGCAAAGAACTGTCTTCAAAAAACTCCAATCATACTAGACACCCATCTTTTTTTCAGGAATATTAAAAGAATAATGAATTGCACAGTACTTCAGATAAATAAGAAATGACCGAAACATTAAAAATAGTTTTATTAAGCTATTAAGATGGATATCAGCACACTGAAATATCTCATCCATGAAACTGAGCATAAAAATTATTTTGAAATTATTCTAGGAGGAAAATTATTTTTTTCCAGTGACTTGAGGTTAAATTACCTCATGTTTGGTTTTAGCACTGAAGGCAGCCTAGTGGCAAGACTGCAAAAGAAATGCAGGGATTTTTTTGTGTTTGTTAGTTATCTTAAAATAGTAAAAGGTATTTATTTCCTGGGAATGTCAGAAAGAAAAGTCTGAGTCTGCCCACAACAGCAATTTTTCTTTCTGATCTGCAGTCTCCAGCCCTGCCAGACCATCCCATATGTAGGGGAGATTTCAATACTTTTGTCTGCTGTGGTTTTGCCAGGTAAATCTGGGCAGGCTGCCTGCAAGGTAGGTTATGCAGATGGTTGATAGTCAGACACAAAATATTGGGTGGCAGCATTCATGGCACTCCAAAACTACAGTTTAGAAAGCAGAAGTAGCAAAAATACAGAAAAATCACAAAGCACTGATATAGGTCCTCTAGTGAAATGACTGATGTCATTGCAGAAACATGGTAAGAAATTGACCCAGCACTGCAAAATTACTGCTGCTGTGAGCCCAGTGGAAACACAGATCTCAAAGAGAACTTGGGAAAATTAGGAGTATGCTAAGTGTAATCTCTGAACAGGGCCTTCCTGTGGGAAATCCATTTGTTATCTCCTTGAAAGGGCATGTTTGTCAGCACCAGAATTCCACCACATTGGTGGGTCTGAGCACTCAGCATTCCAGTCCTCAGCCTGATAAGGCTCTTCTACCTATTCCTTCCAGCCCTTCTCGGTGCACACAACACACCTCAGTCACTCCTGACAAAAACATAGTAGCTACAGTTTCCTACAGTTTCCAAAAAGTGGAAAGAATTGGAGTGTCCCAGATGGAGGAGGAGCCAGGAGACAAAGAAGACCAGACAAAGCCAACATTCTCACCAGTGGGTGACATCCCTAATCTTATAAGGTAGTTAGGTACAAGTATTGGAAGGCATCAAGAGCACATCAAGAGCAAGCAACAAATCAGGACTGGGGTCAATCCAGAGAGGCCAGTTAGGAGCAAGATAACATGGGGCCAAGAGGCAGGACTGGAGTTACCACACAAGTGTGAGGGATCCAACCAGAAAACAGGACTGAAGTCAGGCTGCTAACAGTACAGAATCAAAGCCATGCCAAGAAATCGAGCATGGAGTGTTCTGGAGGCAGGCACACCTGCAGTTCAGCCTAGGGAAGGGCTGGAGACCCAGGGCTGTTCTGAAGACTCCTGGGCTGAATGGTAGAGGGTGTAGGTGGAGGTACCAAGTGGGGGTGAGCTGGGTTGTTATGACCTGTTAGTGTCCCCAGGGCAGTGGCAGCAACACCACCAAAAGTGGCTGGGAAAATCATCCAAGAAGATGAAAGACATCTCAACAACTGACGTACTATGTTAAGAATTTTTATGTATTTTTTCAGAATAGTAGTTATATATTTCTTCAGAGTGGTAGAGGATCTTAAGTTTTGTTGTTCCTTTTTAAATCTATGACCTTTACAAAAATAGAAAGCACTCCCCAGTAATAAAGACATTTGTTAGGGCTGAAGGGGGATTAACTCTTCTTTCTAAATCCAGTCACAGTTTCAATCAATTAACATAATGCCTCAGGTGTTTCAGTCTGAACTGAGATATGGCTTAGACCTCACTTGGGCTGAAAATAGTCTGTTTGGTCTTGAGCTTACCTACTCTGAATTCACACTGCAGACAAGGACATTCTGTGCCATGTGATCCTTCCACCCACACAAGTTTTCATGGACCTGTGTGAACTCTTCAGTCCACACAGACCAAGCTTCAGACCTGAATTACTCCCACAGCCTACTCCTAGTTTTGGTACCAGTGCCCTGGAATGGAGGCTATATGTAACCACCTACAGAGTGTAAGTCAGGAATTTTTCTCACTCCACTGTAGAGTTTAGATGTAGAGAGAGAGATGAAGAAGGGAATTTCCCCAAATTGTGGTTGGCTCCACTGTGAGTACCCAGTATTTTCTAAAACTGAGGAAAATTTATTGAAGGAAATTAAATAAAATCTGTTATTCTATAATGTGCTTTGCAAATCTGTAAATTATTTAATTCATGACCACAAATTCAAATAAATTTGTATTCATATGTGATTAAATGATATTAATTTCAATTTACATGATGTTTTCCATACATTTCAGTGTGTTACAAAATCACATAGAAACTGTTAATCTACCCTCCTGACTACCTTTAAGCTGCAGCTTTTTGCATTTGGACAGCAGCTTGTGGTAAATTTGTCTGCCTTCAGTAACATGATAGTATCTACAGTCTGAGTTAGTACCTTGGCTTTATGATCTGAATTGCATAAGCAGTAGTCAATTTTTTATGGTTTTCTTGATTACATCTTTCCATTTCCCACTTAATATACCATTGCTATAAAGGGTCACATTACACCATCCAGAGCCATTTTTTTCAAGCTGTTTGCAGAATAGAGCACTGCATCTGTTCCTAGGCAGTTGGCATTTGGATGTTCTGGCAATAGAAGAGTGTATCTCTTGCTGTTTGCATCTGTATTGCTTAAGAGAAAAAAGCCTACTAATGCAGATGAAATCTCTAGGCATGTAGGTATCTAAATGGAAAAAAAAAATCAAACTTTTTGATTTAAATAAAGACTAGATTCTGGCAAAAAAAAAAAAACAAAAACAAAAAAAAAAAAAAAAACATGGAAACAGCAGGTTCCCATGACAAAATTGCGGTTAAAAAACATATCAAACCCAAATTTCGGGTAGCATTTCAGCAAACAAGAAAAAGGCAACACTAGATTCTGTCCCTGAAATTCAAACTTTTCTGTGTATAATATGTAAAGAATTTAAATTTGATTTCAATTTCAGCTGTAAGTCTGTTTTGGCTTAAGAGTCCTGTATTATTGATTACCCAGACCATCAAGTGTAGCTTCTACACCTTGACTGGATGACTTGAGCTTTTGAAGCAGGACACTAATAAAGTATGAGTTCTGAATACTAATAAGAGCATTTACAAAGTAAGTGTTCAGATTAATCTTTTTTTACAGTATTCACACAATTTTTGAGACTCAGATACATTTTGGCAGTAAATATGTATCCAGCATCCACCATGTGCCATAGCCCAGCAGCTGCCTGCAGGCCAGCCAGGTCCATGCCTTTCAGCTGCCCTCAGAGAGGTTTTATTTGAACCACTTCTGAACCGCTGTCACTCATCCAAGATACATCGTGTCTTGTTTTTTTAAGCTACTTGGTACTTTTCAGTTTCTGTCTTCAAGTTTTTGTGGTTCTTGGTGTTTCTAGAATGTGTTTTTTGTGTTTATAAAAGAGAGGGAGCTTATACCCCACTAGCTTGTCCAACCATTCCCAGTACGGGCCAGAGCGGACAGTGTTACTGTTCAGCATGCATTGCTTTCATATCTCAGATTTTGAAGGAGTACACTCTCCTTTTGTGTAAGGATGATATCAGATTAGAAATACAGAAACATATCTGTAAAAAAATACTAATCAAGCTCTTCAGACTGCCTGCTGTGCTGACCCTTTTGTATGTTTGTGTGGAATCTGTGAGAATGGGCAATAGAAGCAGATAATCAGCAAAACTTACACTGATAGGTTTTTTAGGTCTTACTGGAAATAGTTTTGTATGAAGCTGACATGACGTTTTCAAGCCTTATGAAGCAAGTCATGTCTGCACACCAAATTAAAGCCATTTTCTTTTGACACTTCAGTCCCTTCAATATCATGTTGGGGTGAGTATAATCTTTAAAATTTGGCATCTGTTATGTCTCTTAATGACTTAAGCAAAAGACAAATTCTTCACTACACTTTCCATAAGCACAGGTGGAGAAAACTTATAAAATACAAATCACTCTGTTTTTCAAATGTAATAGAAGGGAATATCTTATAGTGGACATATGGAAAATTGCAAATAAATTATGACGTTATGCTTCATTACAGTGGTGTACAGCAACACCAAATTGGAATAAAAGTAAAAAGCCCAAGGATCTTTTCAAAATGGATGTATAAAGAAAGAATAATATAGAGCTGCCAGGGGTTAAAAATACAGTTTTACTAAACTTTGGGCTTAGATTTAAACAGATTTTTTGCCATTAGATTTTTTGTAAGTTGAATAAGCAACCTCGTTTCTCAAAACCACCAGCTGTCGTTTGGATATTTACATCCCTTTTCTGGATTTTGCAGTTTTTAGATCCTACTGAGGCCAGTAAAAAATAGAAGAACTGTGATGCCTTTTAACTGTTTTAGATTCTATATCTACCAAAGTGACACATAGTGACAGACTGTGAGGGCTTAAACTACCTCTCAGAAATGTGTCCAGTTGGTGTCATTGTACTGAATGCACCGGAATTGCTGGGTATACAGTCAGTATGAGGTGGTGATCAGTTCCTTAAAAGATGTGACTCAAACTTTGTTCCAAGTGCTCAGATTTGTGTATGCTTTCCTAAGGTCAGGTCTGAGTTAAGCCTGAAGACAAAACTGAGGCAAAATTTTCCTCTTGGTACAAATCTGTTTCATACACTAAACAGATTTCATGCTTGACATTTCCACTGACATAGATAAGAGACTTGCACACAGTGCAAGTATAGAATTAGCAACATGGATCCCTGCTGATGAAAGAAGAGATGAACAACAACAGCCAAAACCAAGGCTCCAGCAGCAGATGTGAAGGGTAAGATTCCAAGTCTGCCAGGAACTTTTGATCTTCTTTTTGCAAAACTAAATTTCAGTGAATTTTCCTAACCTGTGCAGATGTGCTGTTTATCTTGTATCTCTTTTAAATATCTTTTTATTCTCTGCATGGTTAAAACTCATTTATATAATATTGCTTGCCCTTGTAGCTTACGCTGTTTTTCCCCATTTAGTTGTTTACCTACCAATTAAAGTTAGCGTGAGAATATATCAACCCATTTTCTGCTGCTAGATTAGCCATTCTATGTCTTCACATTTGGACTAAAAGCCCACTGATGAGCAGAGTACCATCTTTTGAGTTTAAACAGTGCCTAATATTGTTGTAGTCCTCATCCCTTAGTTATTCATTTTGATATGTCATTTGATATAATAACAACGTATTTAAGCATAGCTTAAATCAAATATGATTTAATTTTTCCTACTTAAAATGGAAGATTTCTGGTAAATTTCGAGTTTATTCTCTGAAATAATGTATCCACAAAGCATGTGAATAGGCATACATACCTTATATGTTTCTCAAATGTCAGTACAAAAATTTCTTTTTTGCCTACAGTAAGGATGGAACATATCTAGATGAAAAAGAATGTACACAACTCTTCTTCTTTGCTGAGAAAACTTGTTTTCTAGCACAGTATAAATACATTTATATGGTAAGCATATTTGTTCAGTAAATCATAAACATTCACAACCTATTAAATAAGAAAAGACTGTGAAACTTGTACTTTGAATCCATTTTACATGACATTTTTCAGACTTTCCTGTTTCCTCAATCGTAAATCTCCTCAAGCAATTAAAAGCATATTAAAATCATAATCAAATAAATGTCATTTATGTGTTTACAGGTGCCTCAGAATAAGAATGGCAAAAAGACATGCTGTAATGCAATTCTTCTAGCATAATACCTGTTTACAGTTCAAATCAATGTCTTCCACTGGCCAATCAATACCACCTCAGTCTGTTTATCACTACTTGTAAGCCTTTTCAATGATTCTAATTTTAAAGAGTCATCGCTGAAATTGTATAGCCATTGATTGTTTAAAGGTTGCAGATGGCATGAACAAATTGAATTTTGGATTCAATTAAACCTGTTGAAAAATTGCAAATCACCTTTTCTTAAGAAAGTTTCACATCAGTCTTTCAGATGAAATCAACTCTCATAGATCCACTACAACCACAGTGTGTCTGTTAATACAGTTCAGTGGTGGATCAATGTAGGGCAAGCTGCAAGCTACAGAGGAGGTTGTACCCTAACCCAGGGTTGACACAGTTTTCTCTTCCCATTTTCCCTTGACCTGAGCAGGGGCTGTAATAGACAAACCTGGATACCATTATATATTCTATGTTTCTCATATCAGGTATCTTATCTGGTCGAACCACACACATACTGTACCCCCACTCAGTCTGATCAGATACAAGACAGCTTGCATCTGTAAGCTCCAGACCCACAGTAAAAGAATCTTAGGTGAATATAATGTCTAGTTATTTCAAAACAATGGCTTCGTGTCGGGTGTGATCATGCTGCAGCCTCTCAGTAAAATGTTTGTGGTGAGATATTTTTCAAAGACAACTGGCCACTTGATGTAAGTGGTCTCAGAAACAGAGACCTTCAGAAGTGTTCAGCTTTTTATTGAAAATCTGGCCTGTACATTAGCTGTAATGGGTAGCAGAGTTCAGGTTCACAATGTCACAGAAAAAAAGAATTAGATGAGAAATTGTCACTGTGTCTTCTCTAAGGCCATCTACAAGTAACTTATCACTGTCATTTTTTTTGGACCAAAAAGATGAACTTCATATGTACCAAAGAGAAAATGAAATGCTTAAAATGGCAGCTGTCCACTATCTGAGCAATTACTAGAATTCATTCTATAATAACTTTAGTTCTGTGAGTGCATTTGTTTCTAGGGCTTTGATTCAGACTTTTTTTTCTGGCCAAATGCTAGAAATAGTGATAAAATCCATACAGTTTATTTGTATCTCCTAAGATAATTAATCATAATAATTTCAAATATCTTCCTTTTTCTCCTTTGTTCACTTCTCATTTGGGAACTACAGATATCTCTTGTTTGTTGATTTGTATTTGTCATCACTCAGTTTTCTGCATTGCAGACAAATTTAAGTGGAAGTGTCACTTGTTTTGCTCACCGGTCCTGCATGCAGCTAAAGATAGAAGGCAATCAATAAAAAAACCCTTTGTTAGCTTTCCCAAATTGAAGTAAACAGGTCTGTTTTTATGTACATGCATATAAGCAAACCTCTGGTGAATCCATCCACCTGAGTTGTGTTGATTTTAGATATTTTTGCAAGTCAGTAACATTTTAAACAAGGCTATCTTAACTTATAAGCAATAGTCCTGTTTGGCAACTTGAATGCCCAAAATACAGACTCTTAAACCTTGTAAGTATTATTGATAAACACTTTGTCTGTTTGCAACTAAAATTTGCAAAAATGGAATGGCAGTGAATATTTATATGTGCCACAGCTTTTGATCAGTACTATCAAGTGTTTTCTTAACAGTGGAATTAGAAATGGTCCAGTCTTATGTGCAAGTAAAAGCTGTGTTCCATTGCAAATTTTCTGACAGTCTAGCTTATGCTATTTATAAATCAATAATGTTTTTTGAATGTCCTGAATAATTCTAAAGGCAGTGATGGAGTTAGGAAAACCCAGCCAACTGTTCTCAGTATTCCCTTCATGGTAAAATCTTCTGCTGAAAAGAAAAAGAAAGACATGAGCCACATTAGGGATTCCTTTAATGGCTGAAACACAGAGAAAAGAATGACTCTGTAAAAGCAGCTAAGTGTCTCTTACTGCAGTAACTCATTCTGTTTGTAAAAATTGCATTGGAGACACTGAGTAACCTCTGCTCTGTCAACAGGTTAACTTGGACACAGCTATTCTGCATCTTTTTACCTTACAAGATCTTTATTCTACCTATGGGAATAGACTCTCATACAAGAAAGGATCAAAGCAGATAGAGAGATGCTGTGTTGCCAAAGACATTAGAAGATTTACATTTCAGAGAAGAATGTGTTACAACTGAAACCTGAAGATATTGATACCTCCTTCCTTGGAAAGCACCTCACTATTGAAAAATGTAAACCATGATACTTGGTCTTTAATAACAAGAACAAAGTGTTTTTATAATCACAATCCTGGTAGAAATGGAACTAAGTAAACCTTATGCCCTGACCGTCTCCAAATTTGTGCTTTACAGACTCTGAATTTTCTGTGTGGACCTCCTGTGCAAAATGTATTTTAGTTTTAGTACAGAAATATTTCAAACTACTGAAAAACTACAGGATCTGAAATTTAAATAAAACTAAGATAATGTGCCATCTATATAATACATAGCCCATGCACATCTTCATGTTTACCTCAGGATGCTCAACCTTTTATGAATTTGTACAAAGTGTCATATATGGGAACACACAGTGCACTTGGATGTAGTAGGAACAGCAGCTTTAGTGAGTAAAAACATAAAAATTTAAAGCACTTAGATGGCTTTAAATGTCCATATATCAATTTCATTTCGGTTTAATTAAAAATATTTATTTTTCCTGTTGAGAGTAAAAGTCTTCAAGTGCATAACATTTCCTAGAACAAATACAACTGCCACCTTTCATTATATTCAGCAAGTCTGAAATGTATTTTAGCCCTGTTCCTTGGCAATACTTTCTAGTATGTCAACTCAACAAACTTGATTTAAGCTGAGTAATACTTGGTTTCATGTCATTCACTGTCCACTGTAAGGCTTATATGTAAGCCTGTCTCTATCTGCTTGCAGTGGTAGAACTGGGTCTCACAACTTCATAGGCATATTTAGCCACTAAAAAAAAAAAAGGAAAAAGAGAAGGGAACGTTAATTTTGAGAATTAGTTCAGACCTCTGAATACTTCTTTCCTAACTATTGATATTGATGGCAATTGATGTGTTTATCTGTATTTCTGAAGGAGTACCTCTTTTTCTGCCTGTTCAGTATGAGATTTGTCACAGAGACCAGCATCTCATCAGCTGAATATTTTACTCAACTTCTTTCACATGCATTCAAGTATTTTTTTTAGTATTCTTCTAACATAAAATAATTTGTTGCTAAATAAAACCTCGTTTCACTCTGTAACTTTGCTATGAACGAAATGTCTCAACTCTGCTTGTCAGACATATTGAAAAGTAACAACATCTGGTCCTCAGTATTTTCATACAAAATGGATATTTGTATACAAAGCTTAGGACCTTATTTTGTTTAAATTCTAAGCTAAATATGAATAGGAAATTAGCACACAGGAGCTCCAGATCAATATTGTAGAATTTAAGATTATAAGCTCTGCTGTAAAGATCCACAATGCAAATTTAGATGCCATCCCCAGTGAGAAATGTTTATGCAAATATACATTTCATCAAGTAAAATGCCTCAAATTGAATTTGAAGGTAGGGAGACATTTACTCTCTTCCCTTTTTGTGTGTTGAAGAGAAAATGCAATGCAAGGAATTAGAGTGATTTATAAAGCACTGCTTTGCACAAGGGGCTGAGATTTCCCATTAACTGCAAGCAAGGCACATAAAAATGTTTAAAGACTCAGCACAATTAAATTTCTTCTTTTTTTTCTTTTTCTTTGTTTTTGTTTTGTTTTGTTTGAATTAATACAGTCAACACGCTATTGGCCAGGGAAGGGAAGAAAATTTAAGTCATAATCAAAGAAAAGTAAAACCACAGGCACAAAATTTGCTGGTTTTAATGATTTCTTTTCCAAAAGAAGTTATTTATTTCCAAAGTATTTCAGTCCAGGTATATGGAGTATTTGAATGAATTTTCAATCAAATCACTTACGACAAAAACAGTTTACACAACTATTAGCTTTATTAGGATAATACATTTGCATCAACCAACTGAAATGGAGCTGAATAGTTGCTGAAGAGCTGTTGCCTGCCGTTTGCAGTTACTTGTCCACTAGGAGACACCATTGCTCCATAGAGCTGAAAGATGAGGCGGTGGCAGTAAATTATCGGAGGTAATACATGTTAACAGTCGCTCTTATCTTCCAGGTCATTCTCCACTGTTCATAAAATTTATATTGACCCAGACGAAGTTTGCTTTTCTTTTCCAGGCATGCAGAAAATGCATGAGCTAGCACTTTCCACAGTCAGAACCTGAAGAAAAAAAAAAAAAAAAAAAAAAAAAAAAAAAAAAAAAAAGAGGAAAAATTGGAATCAGGAATACTTGGTGAGAGAGTAAAAGGGAAATTGTTGTGTAATACTTTTGGAGAAACAATCAAAATTTTAGAAGAAAAAATTGAAATTTAAAATACATTAACATTTTCATGTCTTAGTGTATTTCAAGACGCAAACCTTCAAGGATGAAACTGAAGAGAAGATTACAACTTGAAAATGATGAGATTTTTCTCCTTTGTGTGATAATTTTCTAATTCAAGAATTTACCCCACATCAAGGAGCTTAGTTCAACATTTTCTATTCCATTAGAAAGGTTATGTATACTTGGACGTGTACATAAAATATGTGTATGTGTGTGATACGTACACATTCATACCCTATATAAAACATTAAAATATTTGTTAACAGTTTATTTGCACTAAGAAAAACCTTTAGGAGGACATAAGAAAGGGAAGGATCTTCTTACATCATCAGCTAATCAAAGAAAAGAATTAGTTCTTTGCAATTTTGGAACACAGCTGTATTTTGTAATCCATAATTTCGTAATAATATGTGTACAAGTACACAATTAAAAAAAAATTAAAAATAAATGCTGCATACAAGCTTTCTCATGATTTAATTTGTTAAGGATTTTCAGGGTTACTTTTAATTATATTTTATTTGTTGCCGTTTTAAGATGGATTCCATAGCTGTATAATCAAACCTTATGCATTTCATTATCTGTGATCTAGATAGTCATTCTAATTTCAAAACTGCAAATGGCAAGAGTAATTAAAAAATAAGCACTTATTTAAAACTAAAATTCTTAACATTTGAAAATGCTAAAAATATGCTCTTCATTAAATGCACAAAAATCCAATAATTGAAAAAAGTGGGTTTGAGCACGTTTACTTGGTCATTGAGATCAAAACCTCTAGGCCATACCATTATCTGGTGTAAATCAGTGCAGTTTGACAGAATTTCATAGACTTAGGCTTCTTTGTAGTAGATAAATATTTATATCTTTTGATATTGCTCAGCAGACCTTGTTTATTAAAAAAATATTGTCTTTGATACTGCTTAAGGCAGTTCTAAACTAAAGTAACTCTTAGTGGAATTTTCAGTGTTACAAAAGAAACACATGAGATTCTTCTTGACACTTGAAATATCTTGAAATATTAATATGTCAGCTACGAAGAAAAAAGCTAGTAATACTTATTCTTTTTAGTAGAACTGAATATACAGAAGTAAAATAAGTAATTTTTTGAGATAGTTATGATCAAATTTTGAAAAAAAAAAATTATCCAGCCATCTCTGGGGATTTATTTGCAACAACTACAATGCTATTAAAAATAAGTCTGTTTTCTAGAATACTGCAGCAAAAATTCCCAAGAGGAAGATGTTGACTACCTAGCTAATTGATCTCACACAAAAACAATTTCATCCAACTAGTGTTTCAGATTTGCTTTCCCAACATCTATAAGGACCTATAAATTCAGGAGAAAAATATTTGAAACATTAAAAGGGAAAATAACAACAAAATACAGGAAATTACTCCAGGCAATTTCAGGCAGGAATTGCAGGTCTGGTGCAGAAATTGGTTAAGGAAATTACAGGGCCTACTGGTTGAAATGGTGACAACAGACCTCTTAAGTTTCAGAATGCCATGAAAAAATTGTATTAACACAAGGATAGAACAAAACGGAGTCAAAAAGATTTATTATTTATCAACTTTTAGCTGTTTTGCCATGCACTTGAAATGATCGTGCCCAGAATGGAGCCATTTCCTAACAATCTACAGTTGCCATTTATAATTATTTTTCATCTAAGTCATGTAGTGAAGAAAGCCAAATTCTTTGTGATTCACTTCACCTTTTTTAGAAGTGTGTTTCTGAGAAACAGCCGTTCTGAAGTGATAGTGTCTCATTCAGTGTCTTGGTCTTAAAAAAAATTGATCAGATAATAAATAAGATAAATAGTGGTAATAAAGGTGCATGACTTTTAGGTTTGGAAGCTGAAATGCTGATCCCTATTTATCTTTGCTAGTGACTGCAGACTATTCTTTTAGGTACCTTGTGATAGGCAAATTAAGCAATTTTAGAGGACAGAATAACCTTCTGCAGCCTTTGGCTAGGGCACAGATATTGAACAAACAATTACCATTAGGGCTAGAGCACATCCTTCAAACACTGTACCCAGTTTCATGGTGCCTGAATACGATCTTTGTTGTGCAGCAATAAAAGTCTAAAGCCAGGAAAGTAAGTTAGGTGTTATTGTAATTTCTCAGAATGCTGTTGAAACAATTAAAGACCACCCCTTCACCTGCTTGTTTTTCTGGCAGCTGCCTTGACTGTGGTTGGATATGCAGGACATCTCGTCTGACTCCTCCATTTGTAAATGTATGGATCCAAAAGGTCGGAGCTCCTGAATGACTGAAGAGAGCCCCTGCAGTTCCTCACACTTGACCCAGCTCTTTTCTAGCTTATCTTCTATGTTCTTTAGTTCCCACAACTGGATGATGTACAAAGTACTGTATAATGTCATTACCTGTCTTGCCTTTTGACAAAATAAAAGACTAAGTACATGAATTTGATTTATGTGCTGCTGATATGTTTCAGCCAAAGGCACAACTTGTCTTTTACTCCTCATCCACACAAATGAAAGAAATGGGCTGTCCTTTCCTTTTTGCCTGTTTGTGCTCTCTTTTTACTCTTCTATATACTGATACAGATAATAAAATTATTTTGCTGAAGGGAGAATTTCATAAAAGCAAAATGGATGTTTTTGCTAAATGAACCTGCATAATTTTGTTTATCACTTCTCAAAGGGAAGTAACATGTCACAGAGGAAGTGAAATAATAGGATATATAAGCAATGCAATGAGCCATGTGAAAAAGAGGTTGGAGAATGTCTTACCCAAAGACAGTTAAAGGTCTGAGAGGGAGCATGTTACAAAAGTGAGGAGAGGCTATTAAGCAAAACAGTCTAGAGGAAGTAGACTGGGAATATCTCTTAACTGATATCTCATTAACTCCTGAGTAATTCATTTGAATAATTGACTATAAAACTTGACAAGATTTCTAATGTAATTTGATATTAATAAAGTCCTCAAGAATATTCGATGTCCAAAAAAGTGCTGGGTTCTTTGCTCTTAAAATAAAATGAAGCTCCAGATATTTGAGAATATTTTAACAACTACATGGAGCAGATAGAGTTAATCTTTTTAGTCCCATTACATTACCTTTTATCTCCATTGTTTGGCAGTGAAGCATGATGGGTTTTATTATCTATCAATACATATTAGACATACTTTTTTTGTGATGATCAAATTTACCTACTCTCATCAATAAATTTTAGAAAGCTGTCATTTTGTGAAACATTATTAATCATTCCTCAAAACCCAAATTATTCCTACTGTAAATACAGTTAATATCCAAGAGATTTATCTACCCCTACGTCCCCTTTCCTGACTTGCCTACAGGACAGTGTGCCTACCACATACAAAAGTGATCCTGAAAATCCTTAGTTATCTAACTTATCTCATACCACATCTATATCTTTGTGTGCAAACTTTTGCTATTAGGACAAGACTTTCAGTATTCACTAGATACATTTTTTTTAATAAACAGGTGATGGCAGAAGCAGTAGATTATGTTATTCTGAACAGAGTATATCCACAAACTTCTGGCTATTAATTCCCTCTTTGCCTTTGTTTGGGTTTCTCAATACTGTTGGAAGCCATTGTCACAGATTCAGTACACTTTTCCATGCTTCCCTAATATCTGCAGCAAAAGCACATCACAATGCTTGGTTAAATTTGCCATCTGTAATTCCAGAACCTCAGGTATATCTGAGCCAGCTAACTGCAATTCACAATAATGATTTAATATGTCATAATTTTCAGCATTCAAGCATTCGTTTTCACTTGGAAATGCAGAGGATGAGATTCATAATGGCACTGAAATTTCCTGCTAAATTTCCCATCTGGCGATCCTCTCTCACTACCACTACAAAATTCTGTGTTTCCATCCATTTGCAGCTGTAGCTCCTTCCCCCGTGGGATCAAAGTTGCACCTGGCTAAGCAGCCTTTTCAAAAATGCTACAAATAGTGCAATATGTCATTCTAAATGGTGACGACTCCTTTTGGATTTGGAGTTAACAGCGGGCAGCCCATAACTCGCTGGCACACCCTACACAAGACACCAAATCAGAGTATTTCCATTCAATTTAAGTAGACTTATTGATTTGTAAAAAGCCACGGAACAGATCCATTTTGAAGGGGAGAAATCATCTTTAGTGGCATCCATAGGCCAATAATGCAACTTAAAACAGCTGTTCTTAAGCTGTATTAAAGCCAGGACAAGCCCTCCTAATTAGGCAGCTCCTTCTCTGCCTAATGCCTGTGCAGTGCAGATATGCACTTCAGGAATGAAAAGAGCTGCTGTTCTTCATGCTTTGAGGGATGACTGAATCAACAGCTTGACAATTGCTGGAAGCATTTGAATACATCTTGCTTCTTGGTTTATGATGAAGGCATTTTTGTGACTGCTTTTTGTGACTGTTACTTATAAAAATCAGCTGTGGAGACTGCTGGATAGAACAGCAGGCACAGCCCCAGGAGACCAAGATTCTACTTCTTGTCCTTGCCAGTGGCTTGCTGGGAAACCCTGGAGAAGTCATTCCCTGCCCCTAGCAGAATTCTCCCTTCTCTACAGCTTAGTTCTTCTAAAAATACACCATTAAAATCTTTCCTTCATTCAGCTCACATTTCATCTAAACCCATTAGCCTCAGAATCCCAACACTGAAGAGTGCTGAAAATGACAAAACAGAATTAAATCACAGTTGAAGATAAAACTGAAAAAAGGAAGCTGTAACTCTCTTTACTGAGCGTTGTTGCATATCACCTTGGGACTATTTCCACTATCCGTGCCAGACAGAGAGATATTTATTTTGTTTTGACTGTTTGGTTTAACATTTTATGTCTGAAGTCTCAGAGGAAGAAATTGTTGGAGACAATTTCATCTCTGGAAAAGGCTCACGAGGACTCTTTAGCTGCTTCCAGGCAATATGCTTGGCAATTAATTACTGAATGCAACACGTCCAGATTTCCCAGGTCACAGTTACAGGTAAAAGCTGCTGAAACCTGCTGCAGTAGTGAAACCAGGGAGAAAATGGGACTGCTAAAGAGTCCATACAGTCCACTATTTCAAGTGGTATCACTTGAATGTAACTTAGGTGATAATGGGTCTGATTGGGGACCTTTTTCTGCAGTTTTACTTCTCTTATCTCTTTTTTTTCTCTTAAAGGCCTGCTAATAATGGTAAAAGCTGTCATGCTGTTTGATTTTTATCTTACCTGAAAATGTTTTAGTGCTTCCACAAATTAAAACTGACTCAGCACCTGAGACTTTATCTCCTTAGAAGACATGGAAGATGTATTAAAATTTGGCTTAGTTTGATCTACACTGAAATTGTCATAGTTATTAAGTTATTAATTAATATTTCTTTTGTTTTACAAGGACTTCCAGTCCTTCACGTGTAGTGTTTATTTATAAAAATGCATGGGAGTGGTCACACTTCGTGCACATGCATTCAGAAACTGTTAAAACTCCACAGCTGACTCTGAAAACAAAAGGATTATCAACTTTGGCCTTTAACTAAACCAATTTTATCAAAAGGAGAAAAAAATCTCAACTGTCAGGGTCCCAGCACCGCTCACCACCTGGGGCTCTGAGCCATGATTCCCCCAACCCAGCCCAGCCAGGCCATCCTCTCTGGTGGGATCCAAGCTGCAGCTGTCAGGCAGGAGCACACCCAGAACACTTCCCATCACCCTGTGGCTGGTGCCTTTCTCACACTGAAGGCAGAACAAATCCCACCAGGTCAAAATCTGGGTTAGGGGCCAGGACACATGGGGCATGTGCACTTCCTGTGTCTGCTGGCTGGCCCTGTGCAGGATCCTTCAGTAAGATGCCTTGGGATCTCCACATACCCTTGGCTCTGACCAGACAGGAAATATGCTTTTTGTGCCTGAGGCAGCAAAGAAAGCAAGAGGATTAGAAAATCACCAGGACAATTTTGAGTTTTGTGCTGAGAGAAATGATTACTAAACTTATCTAAGACAAGGGAAAAAAACAGATCCCTTTTGCATTCAAAACATCCATTGGAAGCAACTGCATTAAAAAAAAAAAAAAGCTGCTATAAAATACTATTTTATATAAGATGAAGGAAGAACAGCCAGATCAGAATTACTGAAGAAGTTACAGGATACACAGAAGGTCTGTAAGAAACTGTAAGGCCCCAAAAACCTCACTCAACAAGACTTAAAAGTTGTTTGTGCACTCTGAGTTAAATGCACAGGAGAAAAATTGACAAGATGTTTTCAAGAGGTCAAAACAACAAAAAGAACTTTATTGGCAACTTCAGAAAATCAAAGAACTTCCGCAAAAGGTGCTAAGCAACATTCAGTCAATATAAAACACTTCCCACAGCTTTAACTTGGCCCATTCAACCCCACAAAACCTAAGCCAGTCTGATTTTATTTGCACAAAAATTCTGTGAAGATGAAGTTAGAAGAAAGAGAGACAGACAGACAAGATATAGAAAAGAGCAAATATAGCTACCACTCTTGCTGTAGAAGTGTTGAAACTGATAGAAATTCCAAGAGGAGGTAGGGTCAAGACATGAGGTTGTTTGACCTTAAATACCTGTTGGCCTTCCTGGGTGCTTCTCCTAGGTGGGACTTCCAGTCATTTAACCACTCAGGAGCTGGGTTAGGGGCTCCAGAGGCAGGTGTAGATCACTGCCTCAGTGTGGCAGGGATTGACAGGCACTGCATGGTTGAGACCAGGCTTTAGTGATGGGAGGTGTGGAGCACCCCCGTCCCTCAAACTCTCACCCCAAAATGTCTCAAGGCAGTCGTCCCAGTCTCTTACACAGCCACAGCTTGAATTTTTCCACAGTTTATGCACCAAATTTAAATTAATTATTTTTGTTTCAGATGCATTCATAATTTTGTAATAATGGATTTGCATTCCTGAGATCTAAATATAAAGTTACATGATAAAGATTGAAATGCTCTAAAACTGGAGGATGTATCTAGTAAATCTGAGCCATTCCACAGACAGTAAATTCAGAGGCCTAGAGATCCATGGTTTTTTGAAAACAAATTTTACCACAGCATCAGTGTTAACTTGTGACAACAGTGTTTAATGAGACTAATTTATGTGATAATGATATATACTTTCATAGGGTAGGTATCACATGAGCTTGTCTTTTCCTTACTCTTGTTTGGATGTTCATGTAAATCCATTGATGGAAGAAATTTTTAGGCTATGCTGACCCTTTGACAGAACAGGTAGGACTGTAGTTGTGATTTATTGCAATTTTAACACACACAGAGGCATTTTTAGGGTATTTGCTGCAGTCTTTGTGGCAGTTTTTCTTAGAAGAGTTGGTTCATTGCTGGAAATATTTGAACAACTGAAAAAAATGAATGCACAAGAAATAGAAAAAGGTTACATATTTTTTCATATCTGTTTATAATCAGGCAAGAACTGTATATTTAATTTCAGGTATGAATATTTTTCACAGATTTTTAACAAACTGCTAATAGTATGAATGACTCAAAATCCTCTAAATATTTTTTTTCATTTCCACCCTTGGAGATGGGAAAAAAAAAAATCACTCTTTTTCACTCAGACTACTTGGAAAGACTGAGAGACTTGTTAGCACATGCTGGGATTTGTGCACTTAAGCTCTGAAAGGAGAGAAAAATCAATTAGCACGAGATTGTGTAACTTTTTTGTCATTTTCAGGTATAAAAGTTTAAAAAGAACATAACCTCTGACATTGGAGTATACTTCAAAGGCCAGACTTGAGGATTCTGTAAGATATGGCTGGAAGGACAAAAAGTTCTACTGAATGATTTACTGGTTGTCTGCCATACTCTGAATTGCTGTCTGTCAATGCCACATGTGGCACCTTTCAGATAGCATATTCTTTCAAGCAAGTCTGTAAAGGTGGCAGATATCAAGAGTGTGAAAGTGTGCTTTTGTTAATGCTCTAGAATATTTACATTGACAGCTGGAATAAGAGAAAACTCTTAGTCATTGCTTCTGTAGGTAGCAACACAAAATGATCACATTCACTTCACTCCATAACCAGCTGTGATTTGTATTTTGAATCCAGGAAATCCATATATTTATGTCCCTCAGTGATTAAAATAATTTTAGTTTCCTACCATGCAAACTGAATTATTGAGTTGCAAGTCTCTTCTCATGAAAGAGTTTTAATTCTAATTCTTGATTTCTATCTGTGTTAAAGGTACTTTTTCAATCCTTTTCACCACAGATCGACAAGTTATTAAATTAATTTATGGTCTTGGAAGGAAGGGAAACAGCAGTAGTTCAAAAGAAAGAGATGCTGTCTGAAACACAATAATGTGCCTACAACTTCTGTCTCCATGTTATTCCCTACTCAAGGATCATCATCATTTCACTGTTTTTAAATAGCATTTTATGATACATATGGTCGACCTAAAAGACAAATTAGAATGTAAATGTTCTCTAAATGCTTTATTCTAAAGAGAAATGTCTTTTTACTAATCATAATAGAAGTCTGCATCTCCTTTACCGGCCCTTTACATTACCAAGTTTTAAATGAGAAACTTGACTCACACAGGAAAAATCATTGTACTGTCGGCCATCACTGTATTTTACTATGTCCATCATCTTAGACAATAGCTGTAATATGTGCATATTTATGTAAATTGGGGGCTGGGAGGAAGCAGAAGCAAGGATTTAGAAAAAGAAGCAAAGTAAATAAAAAAAAAATAGAAGTAAAGCCAGAGTCAATAATTAATAAAAATTAAAAAGAGGAAGACAAAATTCTCTTCTTAAACCTTTTAAATAAACCTAAAACCGGTAATGTACACATTATTTAGCCAGTGTAACTAACTGGGGCTACCATGCTTCCATCGTCCTTTCCTGTCTTTTCCCTATTTATAGCAATGCTATGCATCATTCCTTCACCCAGGCATCTTCAGAAGGCCTCTGCAGGAGTGAGAGGTTACATCCCTGAATCTTCCAGGGCTGAGGCTCTCCAGTGCATGGTGTGTAACACAGCTCTCTCCTGACTGAGGCCACTGGATCCACCATCACATATCCAGCTTGAAAGGAAATGCTTAGTGTATTACAGCTAATGGGAATCCACCCTGTTGCAAAAGTGCAGACATAAACCTTTTTTCATCTAATCCTGTTAAAGCAGCTAGCAGTGATATATTGTAATGTGACAATAGTTTCTGAATTGTTTCTGTGAGCAGCAATACCAGAATGTATGTATTTGCAAAATAACTTCAGACTGCTTTCCTTTTCATCTGGTGCTGACTAGGTAGTTTGGGTATTCTTTTGATTGTTTAATATTTAAGTAACAATTTTTATTTCTTATTTCTTTTCATGATACTAACACACCTCTAACTTCCCAGGAACCAAGAGGATTGGAGAAACAAGATTGGCTGTCTCCAGGCTTGTTGGTTATTTTGTTGGAGAGTACAGCATCATCATCTTGGCAGCACGTATTCCATTCATTCATTTCCACTATCAGTGCTTGAACTTTGCCTGAAGGAGGGTTTAGGTGATATAATTGAAAATTATCACTAACATTGTAAAAAAAGAATAATAAAAGATGCTGATGGATTAAAAAGAAGAAAAATCAGTCCCTGACAGCACATACAGAAATGTATGTTAATTTATGTAACTAATAATTAATTTATGTAATGTATGTTAATTTAGGCCATCATTGGAATTACCTCACGTAGCCATCCATACCTGATGCAGTGTTAAAGAATAAATAAATAATCTGTCAGTGTCTACAAAGAGAGAAGGACAACATAAGCTTAGACTTTCTAGTTTTCTGGGCTGTCCCAGACTAGCCCCTACAGCTATGTCACTGATATTAATCCAGGGACAAGTTAAAGAGTGTCATAAAGGTGAATTTCAGTCCTGAGAGAATATATATGCTGTGCTGGGATGAGAACATGTGGCATTGATCCAGGAACTGGCTGTGGAAGACACTGGCCACCTGCACAACTACCCAGATTTCTTTAGTAGCAGAAGTCCAGCTCTTTGATTCCTCTTGATCCCTTAGGATGATTTTGTCTTAGCTACAAAATCACATTTTCATCTATTCTCTAGAAATTTACATTACAGCTAAAGGTCAGTGGTATCTTGGCTACACAGTTTGTCATAAAATTGTTATAATATTAAACCATTAGAAGACAGCCCTGGGAATTGCAGAGATGGGAACAGCAAAAATGTAATTGGTACATATGGAATGTGTGCAACAGACTGACATATTAAAGCTAACTGTTATTTGCTTTGCTTTAATATTAGATTTGTGTGTATTTCCTTAGCTCTTGAGATGGACAAAACTGATCAGGTAATATCATTTAATAACAAATTGCTATTGCTGCTCATATAAAAAAATCTGGTTCATAAAACCCTGAGGCAATGCTTTTTATTCTGTTCTTGGTAAAAGTCAAATATGTGGATATACATGGGAGTTAGCTGAAATAAAAAGTGAAATAAATAATGACCTGGGAAATTAGTGAAGGTCTTTGAATATATGAAAGACATTACTGAAAACAAGCAGGTTTTTATAGTTGTTGTTTATTTAAACAGTACATTAATTACTGGTAAATAAATTGTGACTATTTTTCATCATCATCATCATCATCATCATCATCATCATCATCACCATTATTATTATTATTATTATTATTATTATTATTATTATTATTAGGAGCTACATGCAGGAAGAGCTTTGTTTACCATATTCTGTATGAATAGCCTGGTATTACCACTGGCCTAAGTTGTATCCTCTGGATGAAGCACCATGTGGTCTATCAAGAGGAACCATGCTACATAATCCTGCTCTGTCCAGTTTCCAGAGTCTGATTGTATATAAATATGAAGTATTTCTGAGCCTTTCTGGAATAACAGTAACATCTTTCCTGAATCTGGGGGTGGTTTATTGTATTTTTAACACATTTTACAGAAAATCTATGCAAAAAAGAAAAAAAAAATTACTGTCAGAGGGGCATTATGTGTACAGTCATTGTAAATAGATTGGGAAAGTAAGCTCAGTATTAGCTTTTGAAAAACATCCTACCTTTTAGAAGTAGCAAGCAAATGTAATAATGAAAATGGAATAAAAGATTAAGTAACCACCATAATCCCATTTCTTCTTTTTATTTATTTAAGATATTTTGTTGCATTCAGAATTTGAAATGTCTGGCTATATTTATAATGGGTTCTATTTTGCCATAAAGTTCTTCCAAATACCAGTTAGCTTCACGTTTTTATACACTGCCAAAAAGAGAAACTGTATTTGGCTCTTAATATAATTTTTTCTTGGGCAGTAATGTGTCTTGAGTGTTCCTCATTTAAGAAGCTGTCCACATAACTCACAGCTGTGGCTTCACAGATTAAATTCAGTGACTGCTCTTTAAAAAGCAGTCTTATCCTATGAAGCTGTCCTAAAGTTAGCTACAACAGCCTATTTCAACCTATAAAATAAACTAACAAGGTTTTCAGAACAGTTTCATACTTGTATCTTTCATTTATTTCTAAAGAGGCTGCAGGTGCCCTGAATTGAAAGTAATCATATGTATGGTTAAATATGATTAGAAATAGAAACAGAAAAATAAAAAATATCTGAAAACTGTTTGTAGTGGTTTATCGTAGATGGGTTTCAGGTGCCCAATAAGCTGCTCTATCACTCCCCCTCCTCAACTGGCCAGGGGAGAGAAAATACAGTCAAAGTCCCATGGGTCCAGATAAGAACAAGGAGAGATCATACAGAATTGTCATATTGTCACCATATTGTCATGGTCAAAAGAGACTTGATTTAGGAAAATTATGTGAATTTATTGCCAATAAAATCAGAGTATGGTAATGAGAAATAAAGGAAATCTTAAAATGTGGTAATCCGTCGTTTTCCTGGGCCTCGTATGAGTCCAACCCAGCTAGCTTAAGACTCTAGCCCACACGGACCCGCATAGACGAAGGTAAAAGACGAGAGGCGCTCTTCTCCACGTGGGTGCAAGTATCTTGTTTATTGGCTTGGTGCAAGACACTCAGGTGATGGGGTCACCCAGGTAGGAAAAAAAGGGGGGGGAAACCGTCACACAAGAGGTTTTATACCCTAGGGGATGGGGGTGGGGGAGAGAGGACCGGAGCCAGTGGGATGCCATTTGGGGAGGGGCGAATTACCTATGGGACAGACCATGTGTATAACGGGGGGGGGTGTGAGGGGGAGACCATGTAATGAGGGAGGGGGAAAACCCATCTACTTGACCCAACATGCCCAGTAGAAATTGCCCATCACCAGTGCAACAGCAACAACTAAATAAACTAGTGCAAAACAACATTAAAACACCTGCCCCCATCCCTTCTTTCTTCCTGGGCTCAGTTTCACCCCTCAATGTTTTAACCTCCTCTCTCTGGCTGCACTGAGGCACTGGGAATGGGGTCTGCCCATGTTGTGGCTCTTGGGGAAGGGGCTGTGCAGGGCTTGAGCTGGACTCAGTGAACCTGTGGGTGCCTTCCAAACCAGCATGTTCTGTGGTTCATCACACGCCACCTCTGATGCTCCTTCCTCCTCACACTCTTCCCCTGCTCCAGCTTGAGATCCATCCACATGAGACAATCCTCCAGGATCTTCAGCATGGGTCCTTACCATAGCTTACATTTCTTCACAAAATTTTCCAGAGTGGGACCTTTCCACAAGGTGCAGCCCTTCAGGAGCAGGCTGCTCCAGTGTGGATCCCACACAGGGTCACCAGTGCCCCCAGGGAACCTGCTCCAGTGTGAGCTTCTCTCTCCACAGGGCCACAAACTCCTTGAGACACAGTTGACCTTTTTGTCTGCCAGGGCACACTGTTGACTCATATTTAACTTGCTTGAAGATTAACAAAATATAATGATACATAAAATTTATACATCTAATTTAAAAAATGAAGAGAGAATTGAGCTGAAGAATTGTCGAAAAACTGAAACGAATTTTGTTTTATGCGGCAAAAATCTTTAATCTTTGATTTACTGATTGAGAATATATCAACTCCTTCTGTACAGAAAATATGTGATATACAATTGTGATTTTAAATTACTAACTTAGTTTGCAATTTGAAGCAGTTATCTTCAAGAAAAATCTTTCAAAAAATTTCATTTTCATACAATCTGCAGAGTATATCAGAATGAAAATTGTATTACTTTAGATTTATCAAAGCGCTGTATGTGTAAAGTAAACAGTAAAAAACTGGATCTGTCAGCTAAAATAAGGTAATACATACAAACACTTATACACCTATATTAGGTAAATAATGAAAGTGACTAAACTTTTTAAATGGTTTTCCCTAAAGGAAATGGAACAAATTTAAAAATCACTCCTTTTTTTTTTTTCCCCCACAGTGAGATCTCTAGTTTTCTTCTCAGCTATGAATTAATTTAGGCTTTAACTTAGAAGTTTCTCTTGGATCTTACAAGAGGACCTTGCAATAAACTACAACTCAATTTCAAAGCTGCTATTTAGAGAAAATCCAACAGAAAATTGATGTAGTGATATAACACAAGTGTAACTAAACTCATTCAGAACTCTTAAATTTCTATTGGTCTAGATACTTGAAATTTATTTTGCTATCCCTTTTTTTTTTCCCAAGTTGGCATTTAAAGGATAGATGAAAAATTTTATTGCTTATAAAGATTAGGATCCAACAAAATATCATTAACAGTACCTGCAGTATAGCAAGAGCATCTCAAAAAATGTCACCTCCAACATGGGCAAGTCAATGAGATTTATTCTCTCAGCATGTGTATTTTAAGGGCACTGACACTCTGCAAATGGATAGAAACAGAAAATGATGATTCATTTCCACAAGTTCCTACTATATATCTCAGTCCTGCAGTGAGATATAACAAAATGAATGAGGAAAAGAAAATTCTTTGATTTTGAGGTGGGAAAAGTTGTTATATTTCCAATGAAACAATTTATGTAAAGTAAAATTTCTGTCTGATGCCCCTACCTTTGAAACCATTGATATACAATTAGAATTATAAATCCTGCCTTCCTTACAAAAAGTTCCACTCTGTTAGATACCAGCTGAGCAAAAGAACTCGGACTTACTCCATAAACTGTGTCTACACTGACAGTCAGTTCATGTCTTTGTCTTGAGATACTTCAGTTCTTACATAAATATGAAATTTCCACTCAGTTAAGCTAACTGTGTGCCTCAGTGCTTTGAGGAATCAAAAGCTCATAAGAAGTTCTCTTTTTTTTTTTTTTTAGTATGATTTTTTAATGAATAGCTTCAGTAATTTTATGTCTACAAACCTGGAATTGTGCAAACCAGTGATTTTTAAAAGGCTTTCTAAAAATATTCTGAAGTACCATTTATAATTGGAATTCAATGTAAGAAGAAATTAATCTAAATGCTTTGAACTCTTAGCAAAATGTTCATTATTTAGAAGTTTTAGCTGCTCATCTACTGTATGAGGTAATTCCCTGCATGAAATTTTGCTTCTTGATCTCCACCACTTAAGCTCATTGGTCGTTTCAAATATAGAAAATCTAAGGACTACAGCTGTCTGAAATATTAAATCTCCTATTTATAAATGCTGGAAGAGCAACATAGTGATTTTACAACACTTCAAGGCATCTGATTTTTATCTATACCACAGTGAATAAAATAAGTAACAAATGGCCGCAGTCCCATATCCACAGAAACAGTGAATCAGCACTGTGGGGTGGCCATCAAATAAGCTGTCAGCTGTAGCCACAAAAATCAGAGTGTAGATGTGTATAAACACAGTAACACAACTGAGTAACACACAACTACCAACAATTATACTCCTAAATCTGAAGAAAACATTTTTTGGGCCCTTGATACACCTTTTTCTGAAGTGCTTTAAGCAGCTCTTGAAAAAAACCTTGATAAAAATAGGTTGAAAAAGATGGAGGTCAGTGTATCTCTAAATGATGGAGTTTTGTTTTCCAACCAACCACATTTTTTAAATGGTAGGAAACCTAAGAAAATGTTTAGTGGTATTAGAAAGCATGTATTGGAAAAACTGATGAGGTTTGTGTAGTGTTCTTTTAAATTCAGACATTTCACAGATCATGCAAGAGAATAATTTGTGGTGGTGTCTGCTCTAAAGGACCCATGCAATTGTGAATGTGGGAACAAGCAGAATCAGCAGCAGCTACACAAATCTGCTTGCTGCTAAAAAACCCAAATGTGTGGACTCATGCTCTAAAAAATGTCATAGGCAGCTGAGCTCCCTGTTTACATATTCACTAGTATGTGAAACAGGGAGCACACATCATTATCCACCTCATAGATATCAGTGCAGAACATTATTGTGCTGTTTTCTAGGGAGGTAATAAAAGTCAAACACTCTGCTTTCAAATTACCTCTAAAAGACACAACATCTCAATATTTTATCTGAATGTCTGATAAATGTTTCTTCAGCAATGTGATGCACACTCTTTCATAAATATGCAATAAAATTCCCATACTATGAGAATATGAATTATTCAAAAACATTCTTATTCCATTTGATAAGAAAAATGAATATCTTGAAAGCAATCTAAAATTAAGAAGCTTATTTAAACAGAAAGAGGATATTTTGACAATTTTGTAATATTGCCTAGAAAACAAAAATAAGTGGATTTTTTTTTCTATTTTTCATAAAACTATAGCTAGAAAATTCCAGATCAGCTTTCCACACCCTCAGGAATAAACAGAATAGAACCAGATAGTTCTACTTTAAGTAAAATCAGCTGAATTTTCTCATTAAAAGTAATCAATTATTGAATGTACATTCTTCTAAGTAAGCATTTTAGCAGAAATGAGTCACTAGCTTGTGCTTCTATTATCAGCTCTAGGTAAGCCCAAGTCAGAATGCATCTTATTGCCATTTACTAATTACACAGAAGCAAAAACCTTATGCCACTTTTTAGATAGCAGATTTATGTTATTTTTTTTTCCTTGGGAAAACAACTCAGGTGTTTACAGTGAAGAGAAAATTTAAGGTTACAATTTAACACACATTTTTGTCAGGAATGCTGGTATCTCCACAAAGAGAAGTAATCCATGTCTTCACATGGCTGCAGCCCTTTTTCTGGAGTCTTTAACTATAGTTACATGGTCAAACAGTGATTTTATGCTGATCTAGATAAATCCAAAAATATTTATGCATAATCCTTCTCTTTGTGTATAGATTTATAAATGTATATCTATTTAAAAGTCCATTTTAGAACTAATAATTCCACAGCTTTGTTTATTGCCCAGGCAACACAAAGTCCTATATAGTGCTGAAGCAGAAATGAGCATTAAGAATCTCAGAGGAGGGAAGTCAAAGTGTTGACTTAAACAATTTTAGTTTGTAGATCAAACTATGGGAAACAGAGACTATTAAAAAAATATGAGATGGCAATTTCTGACAATCTAATGTCTAACTGATGACATTAACATATACAAATGAAGAACAATTACCTCAAGTGTTCCAAATAAATAATCTTATATTTGTCATAAAATATTTTGAATTTTATTCAAACTCATATTGAGCAAAGTAGGTCTTTTAGTGAGTGGATTAAATTGATTGCTCCCAGCTAGAAGTAGCTATAAGATTTTCTGACTGGTAGATTTTACCTCAGTTATATATTTCTCATGGAATCAAAAAAAAAAAAAAAAAAAAAAAAAAAAAAAAAAAAAAAAAAGAACTGTTTTCTTACTTTTTTCAGCTGTGAATGACTTGACAATTAATTTCAATTAATTCAATAAACTGAGATCAGGAAAGTATTTTCTGCATATACAGCAGAGGCTAAAGTTTCTCACTGTTACTTGATGCGGTGAATGTGCTTAGGTATTTACATTCTGCAAGGGGTTTGCCTTCAAAATTTCAGAAGCATATACTGGAAAATAAAAGACAATCGATTTTGATCCATTTTCATTGGAACTATGATTGGTAATGACTTTTTTCTAGCCTCTTATATTATCATTTATCACAGCAACATGAGCAAAAATACATTTATTTTGTGGTCTGAGTGGGAACATCAAGTCAAAGCAATGTGATTTTTTGCATACCTTCTGAGCAGGTAAAATTAGTCTGATTTTCATTTTAGACAATTTTAGACCCCACAAGTAATTTTTAGCTCCGTTTAAGTGAGGCTTGCTCCTGATAAATTTAATAAGAACTGTGTTTGCTACCATCAGTTTTGCATTCAGCCCGCTGTGCCCAGACTTGATTTCAGAATACAAGAATTAAGTTATGTGCTTAAGTGTTATGAACAGGCAGGACCCAGAGTTTTGTACATGTGGATGGACATAGTCTTCAAAATTGGGAAAAAAAATTAAAAACAGCAGGAGAATCATCATTTCTGATAGTTTGAATTCTGACTTCTGCAGGGCTGAAGTTCCTGCAGATTTTTGGGAACTTTGAGGGTGTGAGAACACGGTTGAGAGCAGGGACCTTTGCATGTTACAAAGTGTACTGTGATACCCTGTTTTGTAATATTGCATAGGAAAAAACAAGGTGACCACGAGGGCAATGTTTGAGAGACACAACTACTAAGTAATTCAAGAGGGGTTTTTTCATTATGTTTATTTGATAATCTTGTTTGTCCCTGATATGTTAGAGAAGACTAATGATAATGTCTGCTTTTCCCTGTGCTGCACCATTACTGAACACTTCCACAAGGAGAAACTCCAGGGATGTGACCACTTTGCCTGATGTGTTTTACTGTAGGTCCGTGGTTTTACTGTTTCCATGGCTTTGGAAACCATTTCAGAGGTGATTAAAAGCCATTTTTACTCTCTCCAGGAAGTAAATGAGTAAATGTTTGTGACTCCTGGGAAGAAAGCTTGAAGTACTAATGGGAATGTCTTGGTAACGAAGGTCAGTCAGTCCAGACAGGTAAAACGTATTCATTAGCAGACATTTTCAAAGAGAAATTAAAAAAAATAGATTTCAAGTGAATCAATGAGTCAAAATACCTGTATTTCAGTCATATCACCAGTCAGCTTCAAAGATGCAGACTCACATGGTGCTCCAGTAAAGCAGCTATGAAGAGTAGTGAGTGTAAAAAATTGACACAAAAGACTCAACAGCAAGACCTGATATTGTGCAGAAAATGTAGGAAACACATAAAAACTTAGAGATGCCATTCACTGAGCAGAGGGTTGTACCATCATTTATTAACAACCTCTGAAATAGGGCAAAAGATTTCAACCCACTTCCTATCATCTTCTGGCACCCTGAGCTTACCTCGTAGAGCATTAGAGATTTACCCTCATTAGGGTGGTTGGACTGGGAGGATCTCAGAGGACTTGCCAGTGCTGGAATCAGAGGCCATGCTGAAGGACTCATACCATGCCTTTTTCCAGATGCAGGTGCCCCAGTGCTGGTGGCAGCAGCAACAGCACAGAGGGTCCTGCCAGGGTGGACCATGTGTGGGACCATGTGTGGATCAGCTGGGGCTGTCCTTCACTGGACACAGACAGTCCGAGTGGCTCCAGGTGGCTCCACATGGTGACACCTGAGGGAGTAGAAACCCCCTTTGCACAGGACCCAGGGTTAGCACAGCAAACAGAAGTAAAGAGAAAACTTTTCACACTGAAACAAATGGTTTTGAATCTCAGGGACAATTCACACTAAACTGGAAAAAAACAGATTTCCCTTAAAGGGAATAATACTTCTGAAATAGATTTTAGAGTGTTTCTTGACTTTCTCTTATATTGAAATAAAGGATCATATTTTAACAACAGAATATGGGCAAAGAGAAATTGAATGCTCTGATTCAAACAACCATGAAATACAGTCCTTGCATGGTGCAGGTTGATGAACCTCTTGGTACCTGGGAGGCCCTGACCTCTGAGCAGCCCTGCAATGCTGAGGGCTGGGAAGACACCAGCCTTACTCTCAGCTGTTCAACCATTGAACGATTCAGACAAAATAAAGGGAATAAAAGAAATAAAATAAATTTTTAATATTAGCATGAATGCTTTTAAAGGTTTTCAAAAGTGAAAAGTGCAACTGTATGATTTTACTGATTATCCTTCCTTTGTTTTCCAAAAACTTTGACTTCAAAATTTAATATGAATGGGATATTATAAAATAAATCCTATTCAAGCAATTGTTTTTACCCTCTAGAAATTACATGCACTAGTCCATAAAACTGGGTTTAACTCAGTTATTTAAAATTAGAATTTAATTTTTATTGTATAAAGAAAACCTTCTTGTACAAAATCAGGAAAACGCTGAGAAGAAGCAGTTGTGTTATCTCAAAAATAATAGAACAACAAAAAACCAAGAATGGTCTAATCTTAATCAACAAGGACAGAAAGACAAATATTAAAATGAGTTAGAAATTGAAATTCATCTACAATACAGCAAGTTTGTGTGTGAAATCGTCATTAGAAACACATTGTTAATTTAGTTAATCATTAATATCTCTTTATAATACATAACTCATTTATATTGGAGAATATTGATAGATATTTATTGTAATAATCTTATTTACAATAGCCACTAAAAGGAGATTTCAAAGAAAATTTTTGAACAAGTTTTAGTACCATTACTCAGACTCAGTGATATAGTTCTGCTGGTCCATACAGTATTCCATTTCAAGTCATGACAGAAATAAGGATATCACAGTCGAGCACTTATCAAGAAAAAACAACTTTAACATGCACAGCTTGATGTGATACCTTCTGTAACCTAATCCAGAATTCATTTTTCTCCTGGAACCCTGGGGGTTTTTTAGTTTCTTTTTGTTTATTCTGTGGTTTGGTTGGATTTGTATTTGGGGTTTTGTTTTGTTTTGTTTTGTTTTAATATATAAATACATACCTCTCTCTCTTCTTTAGTAGTAACAGATACTTACCTTAGGCCTGATGCTGAAAATATGTAATGCAGAATTTTCAAGACTTCAGTATTTTCATTTTAATTGTATCCTAGGATCCTATTTCTGTCTAATATGCAAGTTTAATAGCTATACTTGTTATTTTACAGAAAGCTTGATTTTTTTTTTTTTAACTGCAAATATTTTTAAATGTGGGTACAATTGCTAGTTTACCATTTCCCATTTCTTTACCCTGAAATAGTTTTATTGCACTGAGATTGCTGCACTTTAATACTTTCCTAAGAACCAGGTATTGGTGCTTCATTCCTCCTTTTGTATTGGAGGAGGCTGAGGGAGATGCAAAGGAAGCATCACTCAAATCTCAAATTTATCCTATTTCCTGCCTCTTGCCTTTCTTTATTAGTGAGAAGCTTAATGAAATGAATTCTGCAAATATTATTTTTAAAGGTCTCCTGATCAATTACACTCACCAATCTATAGTCAAACCATTAATGCATGGATTAGAATCCTATTTTTTCCTGTGCAAAGCCACATTAATATTACAAATAATAAAGGCACTTGCAAGACAAAACTCCAGTTTTTGGTTTTTACTTATTATTGTGTCCTGCCTTTTGTTTAACATTTATTCCACTACATGCCTTATTCTTCCTTACTATCAGGGATACTGGATACAGATGAGAACACTATAGCAAAAGTATTTTGTTTGGCAAAATATCTACAACCTGTGATTGAGAACAAATTATTAAATTAGACTATGCATTACCTTTGTATTGAAATTGAAAAATTGACAGGAAACACAGTGGAAAGGGACTGTAAAAAAATAACTTTTCCCTTTCAAACTGTGGCTTTTTATCTCTGTTCCATGGAAGGGCATGAAGATAAGACCAGGGCTGAGAAACAAAGGCAGTTTGAATAAAACTGAAGGGATGTAAGAGGTGGCTCAAAATTCTAATAACTTGACATGTTTATTAAAAATCTGCCAGTATTTTAAAACTCTTCATCTTCACCAGTGTTCACAACAAAAATTATGTCATGGTGCTGCATGGACAGTAAATGATGCGTGAGCATCAGGACTGGGCAGATTAGTGTTCAGTGGTCAAAACTATTTGGGTTTCTGGCCTCCACACAATGGATGGAAATGCTGTGTAGGGATCAAACCAGCTGCCACCAGAAGTGGTGCTGTGTGAAAAACATGCCAGGCTAACATCTCCCCAGGTGTGGTGGTGCATCCCCTTGCACTGCCTTCATCCCCAGGGCTGCTGTACAACCTCAGCAGCTCTAAGTGAGCCCCGACCTCTGTGTAAGGGGCTGGCAGGTGCGTGGCCCTTGGCCTTACCAGGAACTATTGCATGCTTTAGGTGGGAGTGCACTGACCTCACACCAGGTATCCCTGTTGCCATACCAAGAAGGTGAAAAAGTAATCACCCGACAACCTTGGCACATTTCTCACCTGAAGTGTAACCCGAATGGAATGGTACCATTGATATTGTCCTTTTGAATAATTTCAGTAATTAACTCAGATTACAGCCAGGACAGTCTCAAAAGCAAGGGGGTGTGTGTGTGCCTTGCTCTAAACCTTGTGAGTCAAAGTGGTGGTTTCTCTTATCCTTTGTACCCTAATTACAAAGACAGTGGGACTTGTGTTTTAAAGTCTTGAAATATGTGTTACTGTTGTTCTACTAAAGAACATGGACAATTTGGCTGGCAGATAATGAGCAAACAACTGGAAAAAACCAAAACTGAGGTTAAGTATCCAATACTTTCAACTAATTTGTATTTAGTTCTTCATATCAAGCTAGAAAAAACTTGTTCTATTGTTTAGTTCTAGTTTCTTGATGCTTTGCCTTTTTTGATTTGATTCCTGATTTTTATGCTCTGTACATTTCTGGTTCAACTCCTAACTCAGATGACTGTCATGAGAGCACAAAAGATATGAACTTCCCATGTAATGAAGGACTTTTGATGCCTATGCAATGTTTTGTGATAATTTCTGTTCAGTCATTTTATTGTTTTCAGTCATTTTATTGTTTTCAGCCTCACTGGATGCTTGCCCTTTGCACATTAAGGAGTGAAACTAGTATGGCATCATTCTTTGTAAGTAGAATCTCCTGTTGAAGACACAGGACCTCACTCTCTGCAGAGTGATAAGCAGAAATAGCACAACTGCTTTGTCAACAGTTTAAAGAAAAAAGATGACCATATTTCAGAATATATTTTTTATCAGAGAATTTTTCCAGTATATCAAGTAATGGAATTATAAACTCTATTTCCCTACTATTCCAAATGCACTATATTAAAAAAAAAAAAAAAAAAGAAAAGCTTCGTATCTCAGAAGAATTTTGTATTTGAAAATTGGATTTGGAATGTGTTCTTTGAGTTTTTAAGCCTGTCTGTCCTCTGAGATGTAGCTTGTGGACTGAAGGACATTCATTCTTTATCACAGAAGTAAAGATGAAATGAATTTGAGGGACCAAAGGTCACAAAATATTGCTGAGTGGTAGTTAGGGTCTGGAGGTTGTTAGTAGAGGGTTTGTGAAGCTGCCACCAATATCCACCTCCTCCTGCAAAGAGACTTCAAAGGACAATGGCTCCCTTCCCTGTAGTCTGCCTTGTATTCACAAGTACTGGAGACAGAGCTGAACAGCACTGTATTGAACTTAAAGCTAATCATGTGAAGCTGTCAAGTAGTTCATATTTCTTAACACAGTGATCTGATAGACAAAATTGAGATCGATAAATAGGAAAAGCAGCAAGGAAAAAAAAATCCTCAGTTCTGAATTTTTTGGAGATAGGATAACTGGAGCATAACTAACTTTCTGGTTAAACAAGCATAATCCTTTCCTCTTCACATGGTATTTTATAGGCTATATTGTTATTAAAGCTTGCTGTATTGAAGATAAGGTATTTCATGGCTTGTCATAGTCTGGAGCTTTTTAAAATATGTATTGAAATCAAGGGAATTTGGGGGCTTTTAATCTAAACACTTAACAGATACAGATGTCTTGAAAAGTCTCAGGGTTTTTTTTGTCCAGTATGCACAGGCTTTTTTTATTTTTTCTTTTTTTTACAAGCTGTGATACTGTACATAGTATGTCACACAAGAACAGGGGGAGCTTTGGCCACATGGCAGAGTCAGTGTTGTAGTTCAATCTTACTGCAGGAAAATATAGATCCCTGCTAGATTTCTCTGAGCATGCAGCCCAGGATATAGACCTTCCTACTTCTCTGTGACCCACCAATGTAGCAGGTCACAGAAACATAGAATCATTAAGATTGGAAAAGACTTCCAAGATCATGGAGTGCAACCTTTGACCCAATACCAGCATGTCATTTAGACCATAGCTATGATTGCCACATCCAGTCATTTCTTGAACACTTAAAGAGATATTGACGCCACCACTTTCCTGGGAAGCATGTTCCAATGCCTGACCACCCTTTCAGTGAGGAAGTTCTTCCTGGTGTCCAACCTGAACCTCTTCTGGTGTACCTTGAGGCCAGTTTTTCTTGTCCTATCAGCAGCTGCCTGGGAGAAGAGGCTGATCCCCACCTGATTGCAACCTCCTTTCAGGCAGTTGTAGAGACCAATAAGGTTAACATCTGAGCCTGCTCTTCTCCAGATGAAAAAACTACAGTTCCCTCATCCAATCCTCACAGGAATTACACTCTGGACCCTTCACTACCTCCATTGTACTTCTCTGGACACACTCCAGCACCTCAATGTCTTTCTTGTAGTAAGGGGTCCAGAACTGAACACAGGACTCAAGGTGTGGCCACACCAGTTCCAAGGACAAGGCGGACAATCACTGCTGTGCTCCTGCTGGCCACAGTATTGCTGATATAGGCCAGGATGTCATTGGCCTTCTTGGCCACCTGGCAGAGCTGGACCATGTTCAGCTGCTGTCAACAAGCATCCCCAATTCCTTTTCCAGTAGTCAGACTTCCAGTAATTTTTTCCTCAGCCTGGAGACAATATTAAAGGCTTTACTGAAGCCCAGGTAGACAATACCACAGTCTTTCCCACACCCACTAGGTGGGCCACATGGTTCTAAAAAGAGATCAGGTGGTTAAAGCAGCATCTGCCTTTCCTAAATCCATGATGACTGAGCCTGATGCTCTTGTTGTCCTGTATACATCATGTGATTATACTTAAGCTAATCTATTCCACAACCAGATCTGCAGAACACACTTTTCAACTCTCTTTGCCATAGGTGATTGTAGTTACAATAGTTCATAATCCTTATTATGTGGGTAGAGACCTTGTGGCTTAGGAAGGAAAATCCCAAGCACAGCATGAAAGAGTGACCTGGTCAGAGTTCTTCTGGCTCTGTCAATTTTGTGTATCTCACCAAGAGAAGTCATTGTTGTGTGTACCTCTGGCTTTGTAAAATGACACTGAGAGCAGCTTTCACTGCACTCTGCCTTGAGATTTGTGAAAAAAAGCTAAAATCAGCACTACTGGTTCACAAGTAACTAAAACTGTGATTCACAAAAGCGCTCTTTTCAAGAGGGCAGCTTTCTTGCCTTAACTCCAAGCTAATGTAGGGGACTACCTACAGTGTGCAGAATACAGTTTACTTGACTGTTTTGAGGTAGGATCTTCCTGAGTAGGCACAGTTCCAGGATGTGAGGTTCACACCAGTTCACATGACAAAAAAGATCTGTGTAGCTGCTGGTGAATGTGACATTCAAAATTCATCATCCTTTTTTTATTCCATCAACAAAATTGTTATTTCAAAGCCCATGATGCAGGCCCAAATCCTTCACACTTAATTTTAAGAATTTGAGATATCCAAAATGCTGTGTTTGAGTCAGAAGAGAGAGGCAGGAGCTCCCAAAATCAATTTCAGTTTGCTTAAGATACAAATGAATAGGCTTACCCTCCTCCTCTTGGTGAGATGAAATAAGGCACAAAGGCATGTTCTGCATTCCTTTTATGAATATATAATGTAGAAAAACATATATTTGTCTTTAGACACAACGATTGTATTAGATGGCTATAAGAAGCATTTACTAATACAATGGTAATATGATTCTAACCTGCTCTAACACTAATATTTTTATTTACATGCAAGGATTTTTTTCTAAATTATGAGCATGAATCATACAGGAAGTTATGCAAAATAGAATAAATTATGCAAATAGCATTCTTTGAAGTTTTGAAGTACAAAGCACACACACTGAAGGCTTGATGGCAGTAAAATACTTTATGTTTAGAATATATTCCAACAATGCCAGTTTGTGTTGATCTTTTCTGACCAGCAGAAAATTACTTGCTGATCTTCAGTACCTGATTACCTCTGTTCTGTTTTGAAAATCCAGTCACATGGGATCAACCAAAAAAATCTCATAATTAGGACTTGTCTGACACCTGGAGCACATCACGTGAGCATGATCATGTTGCTCTGACATTCAGAAATTTAAAAACTCAAAACCACCAAAGAAACCGCATGAAAGAAACTTTACTACTCCAAACTGCACATATTAGAGGACTTTGAAGATCCCATCATAAGCTGATTGGTAGTTTCTCCTTTCAGTGATGATAAAATTGTACTGTCAGGCTTTTTGGCAAAAGGTGGAAGTTTCAAGTAAGATCCCTGTGTTATTCCAGGTTTACCTCTTTCAGCAGATGGCAGCCATCACTAAAACTAATGTCAAAATTAATATGCACAATCTGTTTAAAAAAAAAAAAAAAAGAGGAAGGGAAGTAACATTTCATTTCTGTAGTTCTATTGTATGTTTCTACAGTATATTGGTAAATTAATATTATTTGCATATACATAATAGAGCAACTAATTTCTTTATTTATTACTTGAGGCTAAAAATACTCTAACAAATGTCCAAAAAATCAAACCAGACTTTTGACTCATTAAGCTGATTTTACTTTACTATGCATTGCTTGTTAAGAGGAACAGAACTCCACCTTTATACAAAACTCAGAATTTCTGGTTGCACTTCATAGAGAAGCCAACATCAATCAACAGAGGCTAGTGCTGAAAGAGGGAGAAAGCTTACAATAATGGGTGGGGTAATGCTTGCTCCACCCTGCCAAAGCTTTTGATTTCAAAGACCCCTCACCATGTAAAAGAAAAACAAGAGGCTATGTTTCTCTCAGAATTAAAGTGTTATTACTCTGATAAAAATTTATTAAATGCATCATGCTCTAAATATCTGATCAGCTGTGACATGTCATCTGTAAAAAACGTATCTACACTTTTGGATTCCAAAAGGAAAATATACTTCAAGTGCTGTCTGAGAGGAAAATTTTTTAAATCCCTCCTAGTGTCAAATGCTTGCAAGCAGTAACAGAATGCTATGTCAAGGTCTGGGCTTTCAATTTGCTCTGGTATTTAAGAGTGTTCTATGTCAGCAAAAATTTAAATGGAAGTAAAATACTCATCAGGCAGATGGGCAGTGCCTTTCACCCAGCCAGATGCTAAATAGCCACTTTAACACAGACAACTTTCCTCTCTTACTGAGAAAAAGCTATTGAGGAGGATTTCTGCAGTGGAATAAAGAAGTGACCTGGCCATTAGAGTAAGAGGTCACTGAAGAGAAAAAAAAGGGAGTAAAAACACACTGAAAATCCTGTGCTTCTTTCTAACATCTCCATCTCCACAATCTGCTCCTCCAACATCCTGTATTGTGTCCTCTCCTCTCTCTTCCATCCCTGAGAGGTTTTTCTTGAAGAATCTGAGTTCTCTTACTTTCCCTTTGCAGTTGTTTATCTAAGAGATATAAATATACTGGAGTATTCCTTAAAGTCAGAGACATCAGCACACCTCAAGCATACCATTACCTCAGCATGGTTTACTTTTCTCTTGTGCTCTTAATCAAAAATGGGTAAATAGTTGTAACCATAGACTCAATTTTTTTACATGCTTTGCAAAATGTGGCTGCAAAATTACACCCTCCTGTACATATGAATGTACAGGGTGTTCTTCCTGAAATACAAGCTAAATTTTTAAAGCTAACTGAACCATTAAAAAACAAAATCAATTTATTTTTAATTTTGTATTTCATGTCCTCATTAACCTTTGTGGAGGCTTCTATCCATAAAAAAGCATGTTGGGTATTTTGAATTTAGTGAGCTGTTACTGTTTTTGTAGTTAAAAAGGGAATGTGGAAACTCCAAAAAATGGATTCTAAGATGCTCTAGAAATGTCCAGTTCCTAACAGCATTGTCCCAGTATGAAGAAGAGTCTTCTGATAAGCAGTAATTACCAGGAAAACATTTTTCACAAGGAAAGCACAATATAGCAAAGAGAGCACTTTCATATTGGTGCTGCATCAGAAGCTCAGATGGGTCTGATAATTATCTGTCTGCTACTGCATCGCTGTTCTATTGTAAGCCTGTTTTCATGGGCAGTTACAGTTCATGCCACTTATCACTCTCACAGACTTCCCCAGGCACTCTTAAAAATTTGCTAATATAGACAAAGTCTAAGCTGCCTGAAGCATCCTGTGGTTACAGACTAGTTTTACTGATTTATGAAAGGTAAAGTCAAAAGTCATAATTACTCTGTATTTGCATGTGTTCGCATTTTGAGTATGCATTCATGGCATGAAAAAAGCAGAGAAATGTTAGGATCAACTTCCAGACAGTTCCAGAGTGAACAAGACAGGGTGGAAGCACCCTGCATCTCCAAAAGTTGAATTTGAGGAATTTAAGCAAGGTGCAAACCAAGGAGACTACAATATTGCTGCTAAGGTCTCATGAGCTAAGCTCCCCATAATTATTTTTTTCTGAACTCTTACCATCTGTGTTCACTCCATCCATCCTTTCCTGTTGCTATGGGTGAGGCAATGAGGGAAAAAATATTCATTTGCTCTCTACAGTAAGGATGGCGGACATGATGGAAATATCTAGAAACAGCTCATTTGTCTGCTTTCTCAGTGGGTGCCACAGTTACCCTTTATGTCACATTGTACCCACCCAAAACTCACAAACTTCTTCTCTTTGGAGTCCGAAGGGATGTCTCACACTGAGGTAAATCAGAAGAAATGAAGTGTTGGTGCTGTCCTGTGTAGAAGGGGATGTGAATCTGGTCTCTTTATGCCCATAAATGCACTATATGAGTCAGCATCCAAATAGCAATCAGCATTTTCAACTCGCTAAAGCAAGAAAACAGACATCTGAAAAACATGTTTTATTCTGTGATCTTGGTACTATTTAGAAAAGAGCATCCTTCTCAAAAAAATTATCATTCTCCCATCATACATGAACACACCTTCTACAGACATGGCTTCTTGCTCTGCACAATTGGTCCCCCAGAGCAGATAGTTGATAGTACAGGCTATATGGAAAGTTATTCTGAGCTGATCTCTGCGTGTCTATTTTGTATTTTCCGACGGTTTTATACGCATTGGTATTGGTTTTCCAAGACCAGACTTCTTAATATTCCTACTTTAATTCTCAAGTAGGCATTGCAATATTTAAAGGAAGCTTTTACTGTACAGCAGAGGAAATGTTCACACTTGATTTCAGTTAGTATTGCAATGGCTCAAAGTGCCGGCAGGATAAGCTGCTTAAGGACAGCCAGGATATTTATCTTATAATGGTCTTTATATTAGCTCAACAGAGGGATAGCAAGATCATCTCAGTCTCTGTCATTCTACTTAATATTTGCCATCTCATAAATTTCTGAAAATAATTTAGAATAAAGTTGAAATACTTGCTGAGCTCTGTGGCTTTATGACAAGTAATAGAAAGGCTTTAGGAATCTCTATTAAAAAGCTTACAGTCAATTTTTTGTAATGGCATTGACTTATCTTCAACCTAAGCAGGAAAAATCAGGTAAAAAAGACCAGTTATGATTTGGAAAATTTGATCTCTGTGAAACTATAACTTATTATGAAATCTTGAGTACAACCTATCTGTAAATGCGATTCTTTCCACTACAATGTTTTCAGCTATGGCCACAAAGGTAAATGAATTTAAGTATCAATGAAACACTATGTTTATAAAGCATTGATCTCTTGAAGGAGAAAATTTGACAGAGTAACAGAGAAGGTATCATGAACTTGCCTTGCAAACTACTGGAAAGTACAGCAGTTGATCTGCTTTGAATGTGTCATATGCTTTGAAAGGCAAAAGCTGACCCCCAAAACAAGACAAGGAGAATACATAACAATAATAATAATAAAGAAGCTAACGGGTTGACTGCAATAGAGCAGACACTGAAATGAACATCTACCTGTAACTATGCAGAGCTTTTTTCTGAGAAGAAATGGGGAATGGGCGAAGATTAGAGAACCTGAAATTTTTTTTTTTTTTTTGAGGGAACACTACTTTTTTGGCAAAATGTGCAAAAGAAATGGTCTCTATCACAGCAGTGATAACTAATGTTTTCAAAGATGACTGGATTCCCTTTTTTGTTGTAAACTACCCAGATATAAGTTTATATTTTCTCACAGTTTCTGGCAGGTGTAGCTTTGTTGATTTATAACATTGTCACTCTTGGTGTCTGCCCTTCCTCTACATTGGAAATTCATCACAGCAGTGTTGGTGGACTCAAACTGTGCTGGCTTTTCTGCCCCTGCATCTGCAGCAAATACATTCACCTGAGCCATGCTCTTTGTCAGTTTAAGCTAGTGCTGTGCACAGTGAACTATAACAGAAGTAAATGTGTTGCCTTAAAACTCATCTCTCAGCATTTTCTGCTGTTTCACTGTTGTGTGAGCTAAGAATTAGCACATTTGATTTTCCTGCTACAGCTAAGGGGCACAGTGGTGGGTCATGGCAACATCATAAAGTCTGCAACACTGCAGAGCACCTTGGAAAAATTCCTCTTGTGAGATGCAGCCAGAGGTCCAGATATCTTAGGACAAGCTGTGTGGGTTCACACCTGCATTTCAAACTGTCCTTCATTTTTAAACCCTTTTTTTTTCTTCCGCCAGTTCTTGGCATTTCATATATAACTATTAGAAATTATTTGTGATCTCTTTTTTTTCACTGAAGAAAAGATACTTTATTATTCCTACGTATAACTCCTGTTAAAATCTATTAATTTATTCATGTTTATTTCTGCTGCAGCAGTTGATCACTACAAAGATTTTAGAATTTGATCTTTTATTGATTGTTGCTGATAAATAAGCTAAAGCTGAATTCGGCATCATCTGCTGATATTTGTGTTCACTCAAAAATATTTACAGCTCCAAAATATCTTTATGCGAATTGAATCAGTTAGCATAACATCATCAGCTATAACCTCACACAGAGTGTCTTAAGAAGGAAAAATATTCCCTTTTCTATCAACAAGGCAGCTGCCTCTTAACAGCCCAATCTGTGTCTGTTCTAGCTGCTGTAATTATTATAAATATGTATTTTCTCAGCTTTTCAGCTTTCTTCTTTTATAGTTGTACAACTCAAAATTTTTGATTTCAGGTCCCTTATTATATTTAAATTATTATATTTTATGTGACATTTTTTTCTCTTTTACTATATTAAAAAAAGGTGTTTTCTGTTTCAATTTGTTTTCTGAACTCAGCTAATGAAATTTTCCATAACCTGAAATGTCTTCTTCCATTTTCTTTTCTTTCCCATTGTATATGGAAAATCTATTCCTGTTCCTTTCAATTCTTACAGTTAGTGTATCATTGTAGTGGTGATATGACTCTCTTTCTATTCCTCTGAGTATCAAGTTTTCTGTATTTTCTGGCTTGGTTGGTTTTGCCCTCTACAAAATTTGGGGCAAAATAATTGAAATGGCTCGCACTTTTCCCAATTTTATTCTGTGTTTACATATAATCCAAGAATTACACACTTTTGAAACCTTCTCAAGATATAGATCTTGTTTTGTCACCTAAACACCGGCATATTTATGGATTTAAAAGATATTAAATCCATTTCTGTTGTATTAAAGTATTGCAAATTACTTCATTGGGATCCTAGAAAAATCCAAGGTAATATTTTTCTCAATTCTACTAGATTTTCCTTTAGAATATGGAAGGGGGTAAAGGTAAAAAGGAGTATATGGCATTCCTAGTTATAGACCACTTTTCTAATATGTTGATAATTAAATCATATTTTGAAACAACTGGCAGATCTGCAATTAAATTTCTCATTCTTGCTTTTATGAGCAAGAAATTCTGGCCTACTGTCACAATAAAATAACAGAGCACACTACTGGATGAAGAGTCCAACCATAAGAGAAAATTGAAAATTAGAGCTGACAACAATACGTTAAACAATGAAATTACAGGCCAGTGATCGCACATAAAAACCAATTAATTAAAACCAAATTGTGTATAGCATTTAAGTTCTGTTATACATTTTCAATATGGTTCAATGGCATTCTTAGATCAAGCATGAAGTAGCTTTTCATTTTATTTATGATAACAACAGACCAAAATGACTTCTTCCTCTTGTAGCAGTATTGTACACTGCAAAGTAAGACAAAAGGCAAGATAAATTAAGTAGCTGAATCTCATAATGAAGAAAATCAATTTCTACTGCCTGATAAATCAAAGCAAATTCAAAGTCAATAGACTAATCCAGCATTTATGCCAGAGTAAAGCAGACTCTTGTTTTCTTCTTTCTCTCAAATACCAACTGAAGCATAGGGCATTTCAAGGAGTTTAATGACTAACTGGATTTAATGTCACTTGACTGCAGTTCATACCTTCAGCTTCTCTCACTAGTTATCAATCCCCAGGAAATTATCTGTGCTTCAGAATGTTTGTTTATCAGTCATGAATGTTTGTGAATGAATTTTGAACAGTCTGAGTAGATTTTAAACACAAGAGATGATGTCTTAATGAAAACTATATGAGTCCATAAAACATTTTTCTTCCCTTGGTGTATTATGTTCGCAGGGCAGTATTTGATGACTAATTTCCCCTGGTTCTTATCTCAGCTAAGGAGCCCTTTGTTACATTTTCTCCCCCCTGTTCAATGGCACAGGGGGGGCATAAAATATTTTTGGTGGGTACCTGGCATTCAGACAGGCTCAACTCACATTTCAATTGTCAAAAGTGGCACCAAAAATACTACAGAAACACATCTGCACTCCAAACAGGCTGGCACTTGTCTTTGCTGGCTATGTTTACACTCTGCTCATAGTTCCTCAAATTGGTATATCACTCTGCCTCAATTTAAACTTTGGCAATAGTAGAGATCAATTCACAGAGGGATCTTTTGGGGTCAACAACAGATACAAAACTGTTGTACTTGTACAGGTATGCCAACTACCCTAAATGAAATCCAAAAAAACCACCAACTCACATTTCCCAGTTTCTTTAGAGAGGACATGTTTCCTCATTTGCACACCCCAAATATCAACTAACTGAAACCAAGAAGAGTTAGCTACAAGATGTTTACTGGTGTTTGCTTTTCCTATTAGTGCTGTCAGGTGTTAAACAGCAACAACTTAGAGTGAGCCCTTCCCTTTTGCATTCATTTTCCAGGTCTGGCACAGTCCATAATGGAAAGAATTTTCTTGCTAACCTTTCAGTGAACTGCTAGTTATTACAGGGCTTCTAACATTTGCACAGGACTACATGGTCACAAACTTGCAGCCATGTAACAATGCCTGATATGAGTCTCTCTACATCACTGCATCACAACTCTCTGCAGATTCACACCAAGATGACTCAGTCCTGCAGTCAATCTTCAGGTGTGTTTCCACTGAATGAACTCCTTTCCCACTTTCCTTATCTTGGCTTTACTCTCAAACCGTGTTAGCTTGTCAGTGTGGACAAGGGGACCTTTTATTGAGAGTACACTTGGGAAAGTTTTGTCTCCTCAAAGTTACAACGGTTTATCATCCTTAAAATCAAAGCCTCCAAGTCCCTTTCTCCTGCCCCGGTAAATGACATAGGGTGGTATCAAAAAATGTCCTAGGTCTACCTGAAGCCATACTCCCTCAGTTACTGAAAAAAAAAAAACCTCTGTCCTGGCTAAAATTAGGATAATTCTATACACAGTAAATAACATTTTTATGTATAATACCCCCAATAATTCCTGAATGATGAATAGCTATGCAAAAATTAAGTTTTTTATTGAACATCACCCATGTTACCTGATCCTATTTCCTGCAGTGGGATTTTTACCACGCGTTTCTTGATTCTCCTTTCTTTATAGTTACAAGAATAAAAAATGTTTTATTCACTAGATAAACTAAATAATTGGTAATAGGCTTTAGATCATAATCATGCTAATTACTTAGAAGGAATAGGTAAGATCAGCATTATTGAGTCTGATGTATAAAAATAGTAGGACAGGATGCAAGAAACAAGGGAATGTTTTAGCTTTTGATTTTTTTTTAATAAAAGAGCAGTCTAGGGAGAGAAAAGTAGATGAGCCATGTAGGAAAATCACCAGGGTTGTTGTTTTCTGGCTTTTTTTTGCAAGAGACATGGTTAGCATTTTCTGGCAGCATTGGCTTTATGAGCCAGTTATGTGTGTCTTCAGGCAACATAACAATGAAATTAATATTAGCACGGTGGTGTAGGAGTTTACATTTATACAGAGAGAACACTGATTGTTTTCATTCTGCATCTACCATGTAAGTATCACTTGAAGGAACAGGAAAGAATAGGCAATGGAGAACATCAGTATTAAAACCCACTTAAAAATAACCTTATCTTAATTAAGAAAAGAATAAAACCATCAGAAATACATTTAATTTAGTCAGAGAGAAATATCTAACTGAAAAGAGGCCAAAGTTGATCAGAAATTGGAGGCTTCTCTATGGGGCGCACTCTGCACTATTGCATTGATTTATATGGTGTCAAGGGTAAAGCCCATTGGTTCTGATCTGAAACAGCTATCCTCACACCCATGTTTCCAGGAATTTGAAACATGGGGTTTCCTAGCCTCTTATTTCTTATCTTAGATCTGAATGCTTTCCTTGACTGGAGTTCAGTCCTGTGCAAGAGACAAGGTTTTACTGCCTTTGAAAAAACTGCACACACCAATATTTAGTCTACTGGACTAGAACTTTGGAGATGAGAAACCTCTGCTCTGCTGTGCAGACTCATTTCAGAGAATGTTTTCCTGTTCTATTTGAACTGCAAACCTCTGGGGCAAGGAGTCTTTCACAACCTGTATGAATTTATCCATTAGTTGTTCTAAGGAGCCTCTGAGCCTAATGTGGATCTCCATGTAAGTAAATTAATAAAAGGAATATCATTGGATGTACATTATCCTAAATTATAGTTGTGCAACTTAAAGAAGAGCTTAAAGGACTGTGCTTTGGTTTAGGTCTAACAAGCCTGCATAAATTGACAAAAGGTAATGGAATTCATAGGCATTTAGGTTCTCCTTCAGAATTGCCTCTGCTTTGCCTCAAAATCTACAAAAACCTGTCAAGTTAATATTCATGTAGCAATGGATTGTCTTTTTTAACATACTACTCTTTAAATAGGTATTCTTTTGTGAGGCCCTAGGGTTTTTATGAAATATATTAATGTATAATGCATGGAGAGCACATTAATTTATGAGGTCAGTATTCTTTTGCTTTGCCTCTTAAAGGATTTAGACATATTAAATTTAAAGTTTTTTTCTTAATTATTAATTTATGCATATTAGGGACTATTCTTATCCACTTTGTTTGCAAATGGTTACTTTCTGTAAATTATGTTCATCCGAGGAGACTCCACACGCTGACGTAGTACATTATAAATAATATTTGATTTATGATAGTCCCAGGAACCTGAGCTTGGACTATGACTTTGCTGCACAGACAAAGATTAATAAAACAAATTACCTGATTTCAGAAATGCATGTGGTTCTTGTTAGACTGTGGCTCTGTGGACAGCAAGGCTGCACTTTTTATCTCCGAACATCAACTGCTGATTTTTAGCCGACCTTTCAGCAGAATATCTGAGAAACAGCATGTGCAGGTCCCAGTCACCCTGTCCATTACACTGTAGCTTGACAAATCACAACCCAGTTGCAGCAAGAAAGAAACTTGGCATGCTTTATCACCCTGAGAGACATGAGCCTCTCTGTAGGTCCTGATGTATTCCAACCACAAATACTCAAGCCAACTGTTTGCTATAGTAAGAGCAAGAACATGATCAACAATGAAAACTGGCAATTTGCAGTCATTTTTCAATGAATAAATGTAGAATTTTGAAGAAACCCAATCTGCTACTTCTCTACATCTAACTTTTGCTACTGAGAATGCCTCACAGCTGAGGAAATAGCACATTCTGCAACAGAGCTAGTATGTAAAAAACTGAATGCAGAATTATGCAAAAGAACCAGAATAAATGAGGTATTTCAGAGCTGAAAGCACTAACTTCATTCATGTTTCAAGCCTGAACTAGATCTTCTCTTCTGCAGTGTGAATGCCTTGTGAATGTGTATTGTGAATAACCTAAGAAAATCTGTTACAGAATAAGAAAGATTACACTCCACAACTTATAATAAAATTCCAATGTGTTTATTGACACTTGCTTTGTTTCCCTCCAACGTTCTTTCTAATATAGAAACACTTTACATATTGACATTTCTCTGTCACCTCATTTCATGTCTTACAGACACTTCAATTTCCTTTACCTAGCTTTAAACAACCCCCTAAATTATCAAGACAACTTATCATCACCAGTTTTTTGTTAACTGCTGTTGATCAAGGGCAAGTTATATATATGGAACAGAGTAAAGATAACAAAGAGGTCTCTTTGCAGTCTGAAGGCAGTGGGTTATTCAACTTGTTCTGAATTTTCAAATGTAAATAAGCAAAGGTTCAATCTAATAGACTCAAAGTTTAAAGAACAATTTTTGTTCCAAGGAATGAGAAGGGAGCTCATAGGATAGTTGTAATCTATTCAGGATTGCCATGAATAATACAAAAACCTTTATTTTATTTGAGTGTCTATGACTATTTAGGTGTAAAGAATTTTATAATATCCTTGTTTGAAAAAAAAAAAAATAGGTCAGACCTAGTTAAATATCCTAAAACTAAAAATTTATTTTCCCTCCTTTGGTATAAGGACCTCAATAAATAAACTGAAGTTCTACCTCATCCAAGCCAGTCTAGTCATACTTTGGCTGCATTACAGATGCGCCTACAATCACTGTTCTCATCTGCAAACCGGACTGTAGGATTCCCTGTGCCTGACACATACATTGTCTTTGATTCATGTTCCACTCACTTTACCTGATGATACTTAGAGTGGATAGGAACTTACCAGCTGAATTGTAAAGAAATTTGCTGACAGGAAACTTGACCTACTGTCACTACAGGAAACTGCTGAGGGCAGAAAGAGCTTAACTAGATCTAGAATACATTATCTTTTGACAGCTCTTCACACTTCAGTCTTAAAAAAAATTACTGTTATTAGAGATGGAAAATTAGGTAGTTTTTTGTTTTGAAAATAAATTTTTGAAAATAAAAAAAAAAAGGACTGACATGTTTAGTTATGAATGAATCACACTGACACCCGTAAATACTTCAAGACCAGTCAGAACCCAGGGATATACCAAGCCTTCCTCTCTGATTTTCAGTTAGCAATGTCCTTCACCTCATTTCCTCCCAGTAGTCTTCATGCTGACAGTATATTTTGTATTTTGGGACTATAGGTGTCAGATGGGGCTGGTGGAAGGCATACCATGCAGAGGGGCTCATGACCAAGAAAAAGGGTGCGTCCTTCAGAGGGCATCAAAAGGGGGCTCAGCCTGGCTGTGTAATCAGGGGCAGATACAAGTCATATTTTGTTGTTGAGAGCTGAAATGGGATGTGTGAGAACATGTGTGGAATCTATGCTGAACCTATTTCAATAACACCTTAAGGTGTGGGGAAAAAAATCAAGACAATGCATTTAAATTTGAGTTTCACTTGAATTTACAAGAACTTTAGTTTCTGCCTGGAAGGTGCATTGAACTGATACCAGAGAAACAAATCTACCCCAGAGGTGAATTGGGTCTTGAAACAGAATTAACATCTTGGATACAAATCTTGGCAATATATGTGATATCCACAATAAGTATATTCTGAAATTCTCCCAAACCAAGCAGAATTGACTATACTAAAAGGCAAAATTAAATCCTAATACCAGTGAAATGTGGTTTGATTTCATGTACCTTTCTAGGAAGATAGAAATCCATTGTAACAACAAAGGAATTTTTATGTCCTTTGAGGAAACCACCTCATTTCAATGAGCATCTGGAAAACATTCAAATAAACTAAGTGTGCTTGTGGCTTCATCATGAATCTGTTTATGAATTACGTAGAAATCTATCAAATAACTAGATTGCATAGCTTTTTTCAAATTGGTGCAGCCTATGACAACTTTCCAAGATTAGGTTCATATAACGTTTAAAGTAAGTTTCTGTACATTTGATTTTTTTATTAAAACTGCGCAGCTTTCTTCATCCCTATATTGTAATGATTATAAATAAGAGTGGCCCACAGAATAAAATGCATTTGGATACATTGGAACTTGTTTAAACAGTAATGATAAAGGAGAATTACACTGTAGTATTGCACTATGTCCTAATTCCTTTTGATTATTTTGGTTTAGATGTGTTCTTTTTGCATGATGTCTTGAGATAATTTTTTCTTTTTTCTTTTTACATTATTATATAAAACTAAAATATACTAACATAGTGCAAGGAAAATATAAGCTAAATCTCAGGAAATTATTCATGACAGGATGTCATCAATCTTTGGAACATTTTGTGCTTAAAAGTGGTAGAAGTCCATTCAAAATTTATGAGACAAATGTCTGAGAAACACTTTAATATATATTAAAAAAAAAAAATCATGAAATAGCAAAGATGTGACTTTGCTTGTTTCTCTCTCTAGATATCTCCAGTGCTATGCAAGAGGCCACTATATAGCTGAAGAACAGTCTTGTTATGTTTTCATAAATTCCCAGTCTGGTCAGTAAACAAATCTAGTGTGTAGTCTATCTAGTCAAAGGCTTGGAAATTTACCATGATTTTCAGATTTGCATTGTCATCTCTACTGCATTATGCCTCTTTTGATATTAATATATAAATTTCCCCATTTCAGTCGTGCTACTCACCAGTTATAAGGATTTTGATATATGTTTCTATCAGGAAAAAATGTACTTTTCCATCTCTGAAAAAATTTCAACTCCAGTATGAATTTGAAAGTATGGATAAGCTGATGCTTCAAAACATAAGGTGACAAGGAAGATGAGGAGGACTTAGAAAATTTTCCATAGTAGGAAAGAGTCCAATCTGACAGATGGGGTGACCAGCCTAAATTCTCAACTATGAAATTTCATTATCACTTTCTTACATGCACAATATTCAGTGTTACTATGGATAATAAATTTATTCATTGCTTTTATAAATCCATCTACACTTCTGCATTCAAGCTTACTATTTTCTCTGATAGCACATTCAAAGACTGAGAACACACTCTCTGAAGAAATAATTCACTTCACTTCAACTATGGTTACACACTTTTTCTTTTCCCCCAGTAGTCCATAATTCTTATTTGTATCTTTTTGAATACCCTTGTTGTCTTTCAGAAAATTCAGATCTAAGGAAATATTAAAAGGTCTTCCAGATAGGAATGCTTTCTCTGACAAAATGCTTAATTATGACTTTGGCTCTACTGCTGTTCAACTTCAAGCCTTAAGGCCTTTCAACACTAATATTTTTATATGTTTCTGTTTCCTTTAGAGAAGATAAATCAAAAAACTGACACAATTTCAAATTGACAGATAAAAATGAAGCGTATATATTGAAAAGCTAAAGTGAGCTATTAAAAGTCTGAAATTATAGGCTTTCTACTCCAATAAAAAAAATGTTTATCCAGAAAATTAATTACTTTAAATCTTCTCCTTTGTGTATATTCATGGCAATAGAATGCACTCAGAGAAACAAAAAAGGATTGCAATTGGATATCCAACATATAGTCTGAGATATGGAGCTTTTCTAATTGTTTCTATTGCTATTAGCTATCATATAAATTGAGATGCTTTAATTTATCTGAGTTTTCAAATATTTAATTACTTGCGCATCAGAACTTTTCAACATATTTCTGAAGTGTCCTTCCTTCAGATTATGTGCTGGGGTTTTTTTTTTTTTTTTTTGTTTTGTTTTAGACAGAATTATACTTTATGCAAATGAAAAAACTGTCTTCTTTTTCAGAAATCTCCAAATATTTTTTCATATGGGGTTACCAACCACTTTTTTCTCCTGGGAAAAGGTGTAATGATCACTAGTGCAGCAGGTTCACTTTTCTTGCACTGATCTGACCTCTCATGCATACATTCATTAAGGTTTTATGAAATCTCTTACTGATATCTAAGTGAGAGATGGCCATTCTTTATCAAGACTGTTGCTGCAAGATCCAGAACATACCCTTCCAACTTCAAGCCACAAAGAGATATTCTGGGTGCTTACATAGGTGAGAAGTGTATTCTCAAAGCTGAACATTTCTAGTGCCAGTGGCTCATTCTGCAATGTAAATTACCTCTGTGAATGCTAAGTCATGATACCAGCCTACCTCTACATGAAAATAACTGCCAGAGTACAAATAAGAAAGGTGGATAGGATAATGAAGACACTTGGACAAGATTAGATTATAAAAATGAAGAATCAGTGAAAATTGCAATGATTTAGACTTCAAGGAAATATTTTAAAATAAAACTCACTAGACATGGGAACCACAGAAAATGCTTGGAACAAAGATGTAAAACCACAGACTTCAAAAAAGAGTAAATTAAAGCAAAATGATATTCAGCTTGGATTAAGAGAAATGCATTGTAATAATAAACATATGGAAAAAAATACATACTTTTTAGAATGGGTTTTAGCAAAGAATAAATTGAGATTAGTAGTTTACCTAGTTTTATTTTTCATAGTGTAGACCTTCCCTGCCTAATTAATGGTCATTCATGTTTATTCACTGTTTAAATTTGTAGAAAATAAAATGATGGATGAATTTTTGGTAACGACTATTATACTCATAATTTTCTTTAACACAAAGATATCTCAGAGATATTCTTCCTCTAGGGCTCTTCTTACTTCGCTGCAGATATGTTGTTGTATTATGAGTATCTAGCTATCTCTCCAAGACAGATATTTTGAAAGTTCCAGAGAAAACAGCACACTTCAGAGAGCTCAAATTACTAAATGGCACAGAAAGAATGAAAGCTTTAAGCAGTGAGTCTAATCTGGAACGTCTGCAACATCATTATAGTGCCAGGAATTTCTGTGAAGCCCTGCTACACCTGTTGTTTCTCTGCCAACTGCATGTTTCTTAGCTAACAGAAGGATAAGAGAGCAGACTAAAACGTTTTTAAACAATGGGATGGTATTCAGAAGATCTCATTTTAATTCCAAGTGCTCTTACCAATTTCCTATCTTATTTAGACTAAGTACATAATCCTTCTGAGATCCTATTGTGTGCTCATAATGGTGCTTTTGTGAATTCTTTGTAACAGAAAATATCCTTTGCTATGTTCATATACCTACATACTATATTCATGGTATTATCTAGAGTAGTACATGCACAGCATGGCTGCTATGAAAATAAAGTTTAGTGACAGAGGAAGCAATTATGGTTTAGCAATTAGGACAAGCAGGAAATTTAGAGTAAATTAGGATGGCAAAACAGGGACAGAATATGAGAAACGGATTGTTGCTAATGAGAGTGATAGCCATGGAAAAAAAAATTCCTTTTGTACTAAGGTCGTAATTGCAGGAATTCTCTGAACACAAAAGAAAATAGACTTGCAGGTCTTTTCCAAATTTAAAGGATGCATTGCAACATTAATTACATTCCATAATAAAATAGGAATGTATCTCATACTGTTGTTAGGAGGGCAACCAAAATGATTAAAATACCTTTTTCAGACTTTGCTTTTATTTATGAGGCATCAAGAAAGAGAATTTTTAAACTGCAGTTTATTCCAAAGCCACCTGAGAGATTCAGATGCTCCAGTCCCTGTTAAAATTAAATCTACTGGGCAGCTTTGACAGTCACAACTTAGCAGCAAAAACAAAGAACTGTCAATGTACAAAGACATTTGCAAGTATGAACCATATGTTGTCTCTGCAGGACATCCTAAAATTAACCAGGCATCTTGGTTTCTATTATATTAAATCAAAGAAACAAAAGTTTAGAATTTGTATTGTTTCTAAAAAGGAGGATTCATTAAATTCAGATCATCTCCATCTGGAGACCATTACAGTCATTGGGATTATTCAAGCTGAAACTGCTTTTATGTAGCAACTTTTTTGCACCAGAGTTTGCTCTCTTTCTCTAAACCATGAAGTACAGAATATTAAGATACAGAGGGTTTAAAGATGTTTCTACAGAATGCTAGTACTGAACTAAATGTGTGTCCATATATATATACACATAATCTCGTTCTATATGTTTTTTCAAAATGAGTGCAGTCAGGGAAAAATATGTTTTTCCAAAACCCAATTAAAAAATCTAATCTAGAATGCTTATATTCATTCAAACAATACAAGATGAATTGAAACACTGGGTTTTCTTATGTGATTCAAATGGGTAGGAAAGAATCTTCACCTACCCTGCAGCAAAATTCTGATCTTGAGAGTTAGAACATTCTAAATGCATACAAAGGTAATAAAAATAGGATGTGCAATCATTCTTTTGATTTTAGGGACCAGCCTTTATTTCCTTATTTGCAGGTAGAAATTGCAAAGGTAAGATCAGATAAACACTTTGTTTAAAATATTAATATGGAAACTCTGACAAAATGCTTCTAAAAACTATGTCAAAGACTCCAGTTTTACTGATCCCTAATTTCAATAATTTGCAATTCCCTGCTTCTTCAGCTATATTTCTCTACATTTTAAGTTTCACAATTAATGATATACACAGAAGTAGATAAGATTAGGAAGATGAATTGCCTCTAGGCAGGTTATTCCATAACTGTTTCTTATATGTGCTCATTCCTGAAGCAGCTGGTATTGACTGCTGACAGAAATAGCACATTGAATTAGCAGATCAGTGGTTTGACCTGTAATGGCAATTCCAATTGTCCTTTGGTGCCATGAGCACAAAAGTTTAATCAAAATGGATGTAAATTAGCTCAGACATTTGAAAATTGAGGCACATTGTACAAACTGCATACAGAAAAAAAAATCTTTTGCCAAATTTTATCTTCAGAGCAAAGATAGGAAAAATTAAGAATCTAGATTTTCTCAGTAATCGTCTACAGGGAAAATTCATGTCTTACTGCCCATCCAGCTCCACCATGAACTTTATCAATTGTTGCCCAAGTACTTCCCTCTTTCATTCCTCCCTCAAGAAAATTACTTCATATGACCTGGAGAAATCGTAGGAGCTATGTTTTTGCAGTGAGATGGAAACAGCATGGAAATATTGACAAATAGGGTTTCTGAAGATCATGAGAATATTTCTTCTCACCTAGAAAGGTCCATTAACACTAAAACATGATATTTGGAAGAACAGCCAGGGTATAACAGATATTCTACTGATGACTATTTCAACAAAAGTATTAGAGAATGTCAGGATGACTGCAAAACCAAGTAACTTTGGCAGATTTAAATCCATCTACACATTGGCCTAAGCTTTTATGAAGAACAGGTTTTATTTAAGTGTAAAAGATGTAAATGGAGTGCTGAGTCATTCCACCACTTAACACACTTTTAAAATTAGTTTATACACTATTAATACAGATTTTACAGTTAAAACAAAATCCTAGAAAGTAAAGCACCTTTAAAAGAAGTGGAGATAGAAAACCTTGCACGTTTTATTCAAACTAAGAATTCTGGTTTTTTTCTCTTAATTATGTTCAGTTCTATAAAATAATCCAACAGAGCACTCAGACTTACTTAAGAGCATATATACTAATATCATAAGAAGTCTCAAAGTCATGAAATACTTCATAAATAAGTTTAAGAATACACTTTTTTTTAGTAAGTATTTCATCAGGGCATTGGTAAGGCAGTGGTCATAATTTAACTAAATTTATGATTAAGAGTGGAAGTACTACTTAACTGATCATACTCTTGCAGCTCTCCCCACTATTCCCGCTTTAGTTGCTGTTTCTTATTTAACTTTCATGAAGGGCACCTGACACACAGCCTCCTCAGCTTCAGCTCAGGTATACTTTTTTTCCTGTGTGCTTGTTTCCTTTTTTTCCAACAATACAATTTCAAGTGTTGAATTTTATATTCATATGTTCTGGCTTTTTTTAAAGTTTTACCATGGAGACAAAAGAAGAAATGTAGGTGTTTTATTTGCTGGATATTTTTGTCCCATTTTCTACAATTAGTTGTTTCATTCTGTTGACCTTAGAGCTTAATCATGTTCTTATTATTTTCAAAGAGATTGTGTCTGGAATATGCAAGAGATGAAGAAGGAGGTTCTTGTCTTTATATCACTATACCTTTCTTACAGTATTTCCTTCAGAAAATGAATTTCATACTTTATAATACCAGTTTAATTTAGGATAATTTAGCTGAGGTGGGGATAAAATAAGATTTGCTAATAAAATCGAGCATCTGAATTTTGCTGATGGGAAAAGAGACAATTTTGTGTTATGCTGTGTGAACATGTGCAAGGCAGATGTCTAATTTCTAGTTTCCTCCAATAGCTCCAGAGGTGATAGGAGCCTAAACCAGGTGTGCTTGAATAGTATCTGAAGATGAGAATAGGAGATAAAACTGCCAATTGCTAGTCTGGCACTGGTTTTGGTTTGCAGACACTATTTTAGTATGTTTGAGTGACTTTACACTTACAAATTGAGGAAACACTATGTTTGTAATAGTGTAGAGAAGTGTAGGCCAACAACATCTGAATCTGCCTACAGAGATGTCATGCTGAGTTAAAGCAATGTTTTCCAGCTCTGGAGTGATGGAGTTTGATTTAGACTGGAGTAAAACAAGCAACAACAAAAGATGTCTCATCACATAAAGGGAGAACAAAAGAAGCTGTTGAAGGACTTCCTGTGCTTTAAAAGGTGCTGTATTGTTTTCAGTACCACATGCAGTTTTCCAACAGTTAGAAAATAAAAACTGTTAGCAAAGCTGCTGGAGATGGCAGAAAGGGGTGGCAAAGTGCAGATAGCAGAGCAATTCAAGGCTACTGGAAGAAACGTGTGTGGGAAAAGGCTGTAAGGGATACTTTGCAGGACCTTGCAGGACAGCTGATGAGAAGGAAAGACTCCCTTAAGTTTGTCAAGGGAGGACAGGTGGTAGATGAGAGGAGAGTAAGAAGCAACTGACAGAACCAGGTGAAACCAACCTGAGAAGCTGGACACACTGATTAAGCCCAGGAAAGCTTGGGTTAATTTTCCTAGCTTATTATGACCTAGCTTGCTTATGGTCTGAGCTAATGCCTTAATAGCAACCTGCTTGACTTTTAATTCAGCTCTTGTTGCTGTCTGTCTAGAATCTGTAGAAGTATTAGTTGCCTGAGTTCTGCTAGCAGCTATTAAGAAGTACAAATAGAAGCATCAAAAACTGTAGCTATGGCTGCTTTAAAAAACCTAGGATTCTTGGAAGTCTTGTTCTGGCAGGGAAGAACAGACCAAAAGTTTTCTTATGTGAATTTATCAGTACCATTTGCAAACCAAGGATCTGTTTTTATGCACAGTGCAGACCTATCCTGCAACACCTAAGCTGAAACCACACTACTTTTTGATTGTGAAGCAGTTTAAATCTACATCTGTGTGGCATTGAGAAGTACTACCAATTAGCTGTGTCCCATTGAAGCAATTATTCATTTTCCCAGATACAATTTGATATGCCAGTTCGGACTATTCTGGGAAAGTGCACCTGGTTTTCTGTGCAATCTTAGGTAATTTTAACAGTACATTTTGCTGAAGATAATGTTTTCTTGCATTTTATTCTATCTTATGCTGAAATTAGCAAGCAGTGTGGAGCAACAAGAGTAGAGCCTGACAGCTGTTGCTGCGGCCACGGTGTTTGTATCATCTCTATTAGAGGCAGTTTTGCTCTGCAGGCCCAGTCAGGTCCTACAGTCCCAGGGGTTGGTATCTGCAGACCTGCCTTACTTGAGCACATCTTCTGCTTCAGCTTTGTCTGAAAGGAATTCAGTTCAGCTGCCTCAGGGCTTCTCCATGACATCAGATACTTGCAGGCATAACCAAGAAATATGCTTCTAAATCAGACTCACAATATGACTCAAAATGATAACATAGGTCCATCTTTACATGCTAAAGCACTTCTGGGTTAGTCCTTTGTGTTTGCAGATATCTTTCTAGTACCACTGATGCCTTAGGATTCTATGAGCAATACTACCTGCTCGGAAAAAAAACTGAATTTGTTTTTGTTGTTGGGAAGGCTTGCATAAAAAAGGACAGCATTTAACAATTCTAAATTTTAGCGCTGAAAAATGTGGTAATAATCAGTTCCATTAATAAATACTGTCTCATAAAATCAGCATTCAGGTTTCAGTGATAAAGATGCTACTATAATTTGTGCAATATAGCTGTAATATGCCTGACCTTGACTTCATTTTGCAAGTGAGCAAAACAAGGCTGACTAGTCTTTAGAGGATTTCTTCAATGATCAGTGAAGTGAATGAGACCCTCTGTGGTGGGTTGACCCTGACTGGATGCCAGGTACTCACTAAAGCTGCTCTATCCTTCCTCTCCACCACTGGACAGCTTTTGCTTTTTTAATACTCTCCCTTGTTCTTTAGTGGAGAGAGTGAGTAGGCAACTAGATGGGAAGTTAGCTGTTGACTGGGGTCAACACTGCACAGGGGGAGGAGGAGAAAAAAAAAAAATTGCTGAAAAATTTAGGCTTCCAAACTGACTCTCAGTAAAACGAATTCCTGCAGACAATCTTTGTACTGCTTAACACTACAGAGGAACAGATACTTACAGGGGATGCAAGGCTGTAGTCTAACACTAGAACCTGGCCTGAGGGAAAATTACACATAGAGCCACAGTAACTGTTTACTGGTCAGAAAGTAAAAGGAGCTTTTAATACAGTGTCAGAAACAGCAGTAGAGAAGATGTCTCACTGTTCACCTAACGGGGAAGTTAATTCAAACAGAAAATAAGATACATAAAAGAGGCAGCTGTCTCTGAGCACACTACCACCCAGAGTATGAAGGAAACCTCTGTGAGAAATCCTGCCTGCACTCAGGAGTGCAGACAACTGCAGAAGAGGGCTTCCAGGAAAGGAGCAACACTACCTCTGACTAAATACCATGGCAGAGAGAAGAAACTGAAGGGTCCAATTGCTTTGAATTAAAATACCCAGAATCACTACACAAAATGCAGCTAGGCATAAAAATCGTGAAGGAAAGCATTACTTCTCAATGTTTTGCCTTTACATAAATATAAAGGCCCCAAAAGTAAACAAACAGACAAGAATGAAAGCCAAGAACAAAATACAAATTGGAAACCTACTTTTTAAGTGCTGGGAAATTGACTCAGAAGACAAAACATTTTGGAAATACGGTTCGACCCTGGAGCTCCTCAAGTTACACTGGGGTGTATTTTAGAGCAAACTCATTGCTACAGATGGAAATTTATTCCTCCCCTGACTCTTCTTGTAGTCTCTTAGCTGCAGGATCACTTGAGAATGAAAATTCTTAATATGTTGATGGGTTCAGAAGCTGCACATATTAATGCCAAACAAAGTTGTCTTGAGGGTGAGGAAATACACATAATTATAGGAAACCACTTGATATATGGGATTCGACAATATTTTACAAAGTTTCCTGTTCCTTCTAATTTTCCCTGTCTGGAAATCAGTACTTCCTTCCATTCCCACAATCCCACACCTTAGGTGAGCAACAAGCTGCAAACAATGTGAATTAAGGGCTCAGGAACTGGGCAAATTTCCCTTTTTGAACTCATACAACAGCAACAAATGAGGATGGCAAATCTCTTTAGTCCTGCATAATATTAATTTTGACAGTCAGAAAGATATTTCAGCATATGTATCTGTCTTCTAAATCAAATTTCCAGACTGAGGCCACAGTGTACTGAACAGAATTTGCACTGATCTTCAGTCTGTTTCTACAAATTTCTGAACAAAACTTTTTTTTAGGTTATTCATTCTGATAGGTGTAGTTCTATAGATATAAAGACCCCTGCCATGTCCATATTTTTGAGAAGCAGCTAAATGCATTCTCCTCTCTCCATATCCTGGTCTGTAACTTTTTGTCTTGTAAAATTCAGTGTGATAATTAGACTTACTTTTGTTAGTTCATCCATTTAATTTAATTTAAACTGAAATCAATTTAATCCAGATTAATCCAAGGTTATTATTAATATAATTTGATCTCTAAAATTTGTCTAACTCAGTATTACCTGTTTTTTTCAGTAGTATTTATTTTTCTAACAAAATTAAAGATAATTTTATCCCATAATAGCCAGAGCAAAGGTTGAAAAATCCATTTCAATATTAAGTTTTCATAGATCCTTCTGATTAACTATGTGGAAACTCATATTATGACTGACATCACTGATATGAAGCAGGAGTCAAGCTGTAATTCTTAGATGCTTTTCCACATTCTTCTTATGAGAAGACCCTGAATATTAAATATATATAAAATTTTATTAAAGTCTGCCCAAAGTGAAAAATCAATTGGCCTTAACAGGCATTGTGAATAGTAGTCATTCTCCATCCTAAATTTTGAAGGATGAATTGAAAAAAAAATAATTGTGCAGCCTGAAACCTTCTTATTATTTCAGTTTTGCATGGCACACAGTTTAATGCCAAATCATACTTGCCATAATAGAAACTAGAGATGTGGAATAAAAGTAAGAACTCATGAAATGAATCTGTCCTGGTTTTGGGACCATGTTTGACTTAAAGAAGCCAGATAAAAAGTGGTTGAGTAATACTGATGAATTTTATTTTGACAAGTCTTATTTCCCCCTTACATTTATGAAATGGGGGACAAAGAAAAAGAACATATTTGATTTTTGCCTTAAGTTGTTCAGTTTCAGCTTCTTGTTATTGAAAATAAAGAAATATTTTCCTGTGAAAGTGAAAACCTTGAAAGACTTTTCCTTAAGAGGGTACTGAACAAGGAACTAACTGTTTTTTGCAAAACAATACAAAACACAACAAAACAAAACACAACAGAACGAAAACCAAAACAATACCACAAGTTTCCACTTGACTGCTTCGATGAAGGATTTTGAATTTGCTGTTAAAACTGTCAAATTTCAAGTTTTAAGAGGCTCGCCAAGAATATTTTCTTTAAACAAAAATATTCTACAAGGAACATCTGCAATCATTTGTCAATGTCTCCATAATTCTGAAGGAGTCCCAGAGAAGTAGTTTCCATGTGAACAGGACGTGATGCCTGGTCACAGACTGTGAAATCCAATCACAATTTTGCAGTTATTAAGATTATTAACGACCTACAATATCTTATTATACAGCAACAGATGTTGCAATCAAATAATTTTCCAATCTAGAAAACAAAATTATTAATCCTTTATAAATATGATAAATGTAATCACGTTACATTTATCATATTTATAAAGGATTAATAATTGTTTCTGAAGAACGTGATATGCAATGAAGATGCAAACAATGTTGTACAATAGAAGGAAAAAATAACCTCTGTAGAACATTTTTGGTTGATACTGCAGAAAATTGTTCAGGGTTTGAAGGAACTGGTTCAAGATCAGCAGCACAAACATTGGAATAGATACAGGTCTCTCTCCCTTCTCCTTAGCTAAACAAAAATATTTTTCTCTAGAAAAAGAACACATTTTTCTCATAAATTCCCAAGACTTGATCTTGTGTGCACAGATCTGGAGGACACAGCTCATACTGAATTCAGAACAAATCTGTGCAGCTAAAGCAAGGTACCAAAGTCAAAGTTAAATTTTGCTGTGCTAAACAATAAGAACAAAATCTGCCCTCTGAGCAAAGTTCCCACATACAGGTGCATTTTTCAGCAAGTGTTATGCATCATGGGGATCCATATGGCTTCAAACATTCTTACAGACATCTGCATTTTTGCAGAAATGGAAGCAGCATGTATGAATAATTCTCAAAATCAGATTTTGTTAGATAGTTTTAGTTTATGCAATCAATTTTATCCCTATTTAGAACAATTTTTGTGACATATAGGTCTTGTGAGATTATGCTACACTATAACCAGTTTAAAAAACAATCTATTTAGGAAACCTGTAAATGAGGCATCCATGAAGGAATATCAAGGCATCTTTTCAAGATCAAAGTTACACAAGTATTTCTAGGCAGACTGTGATTCTAATAGATCACAAATCACCAACAGTAACACAGTTTGATCTAAAATCTCATGGAGAGCACTCAGCAATATTGCACCCTTCCCCTATAGTGGCCACTGAAAAATTCTCCTTGCCTTGAGTAAAGCCATGGTTCTAAATGTGCTTTAAATTCCATTTGTTCCATGAGTTTGCAGATATAATAAGGAAATAGGTGATAAAGTTATGCCAAAGAAAGGGTTTATTTATATATGCACACAGGTAAGGAGAGTCATGCCTCTGTACACATACATAAACACCTGCTTTTGAAGGTGTCAACAAATCTCCACCAGCACAGGACATTTACTGATCAACTTAGTTTAATCAACTAAAAGAAGCAGAAACCAGATGTATGTATTAATTGACAGAAACACAGAAAACCAGAAACTAATTCAAAATACAAAACTCTGATGTCATGTGAACCTGAATTTCATGCTTCATCAAACACTTGCAACATTTCCAGCTGACTGCTGCAGAAGAATCAAAGACAAAATTTTTCATTCTTTTTAGTACAACCATGTTATAGAGGACTTCAGATTGTTATTTACAGCCCTGATTCAGAATGCGATTTTTAAACTGATGCTTCAAACTTCACTGCTTTTTGTTTTTTAATTTTCTCACAAAATATGCTGTGACCTGGAAGGAAGCCATAGAAAGTTGTACTTAGGAGCCAATGAACTGACAAGAGAGGACAAATTATGTTTATGGATTCCCACAGGGCAATGAATAAAATGGTTCATCACCCACACAGATTTCTTCTACTTAGAGATTTAAAGTACATCATTCTCAAAGGGCATACAGATACAGACAATCACCAAATCCCATGGGAATAAATGCAAATCATAATCCCAATATATGAGCTGTCAAGGACCACTGGAGACTGCATTTCAATCATCTTGGCAGTTATAGTGCATTGAATCAATATAGCACATGACATTATTACTCAGGCATGTGCATTACTATTCAGTAAAACAACAAAATGTCAAGGAAAGATACTAAAAGGTAGCAATAGTTCTGGATATCGCAGACTGCTAAAATTCCAATTACCTGAAAATTAGAAAAGGCACTTTTTTTTTCCATTTAGTAAATTTTTACATTTACAAAAGGAACTGCAACATTGGCTCCCAATATTCCTAACCACATTAAAAAAAAAAAAAAAAAGATAAAGGAAAAAAGTTTAGATAGCTAAAAAAAAAGTTTAGATAAATGTTTTCTTTCTGCAGTACTAACCTAAGACATATAATCTTATTCACAGTAAAGTTAATTAAAATTCATGAGCAACATAAACAGACTTATAAATATGACTATATTTTTTGAGATATTTAACCACTCTGGGGGAAAAACCCTACAACAATCCAACAAACAACCCTACATAAACCTGTCATGCAAAGACTGTGGTTCCACATCTTGCCTTGCGTTGGTGAATAGACCTGAAAAGACTTTGGCAAGAATTTGTTACTAAGTACTCTGAAAAAGACTCAAATTCTTCCAATACATCTGTGATTGTGAATCTTGTTTAAAATAACACACAAAACCCCACTTCACACAAGTTATATTAACTCTTCCATTGATTGAATTATTTTAGTATGTTCAAAGATTTCTCCTTATTTTTCATCCATACAGTGCCCCCTGAATTAATTACCAGATCTGATCTTTAAGTTGTAATCTAAGCGCTATCAGTGAAACACGATAGTGTCTTCATTGGTGAAGTCGTGATTATAATCAGGAAACGTGCATCTGTGTCTCTGATAACTGGTTTTTTTTTTCATTATCTCCTTTTAGCTACCTAAAGCATTCTAGAAGACCTTTGTCCTCACCTAGAGTTTCAGATTAGACTCAATGTGCTATAAATACAATTCAGTGTGATTCTCATGTACTATTTTTACCACAGCTAGTTGAGTCACAGTTCACAACCAGTCAACCTTAAAAGTGGCAAATAACTGTTAGACTATTCTGTCCCAGACATGTTTTTGGAAAAATCCTTTTCTTAAGATTTTTTTCTTCTGAGAAGCTGAGAGGCCTCAGGAACAAAATATAAACAATTCTTATCTGCTGCTGAAAAATGCAACAGGTGGATCTGTGATTGGTCTCATGTGGTTGTTTATAATTAATAGCAAATCACAGTCCAGCTGTGTCTCTCTCTAGTCAGACACAAGATTTTGTTATGATTCCATTCTTTTCCTTTGCTTGCAAGCCTTCTGATGAAATCCTTTCTTCTATTCTTTTAGTACAGTTTTAATATAATATATATCACAAAATAATAAATCAAGCCTTCTGAAACATAGAGTCAGATGCTCATCTCTTCCCTAATCCTGAGACCCCTGTAAACACCCCCACACTATTGTATTCTGCATAGCAAGATGTAATTTCTTGTTTAGATTTTTTTTCTTGAATTCCCATATGAGGCTTTTCTTACTAAGACTTTTTCCTTCCTATGCTGTGTTAGGTAAACAGGAATTCAAACACTCACAGAAATATTTCTCCTTGCAGGACTATGCTAATGTTATGCTCCCCTTCAAAGATACACATCACACACAACAGGATGTTCTTACAAGCTTAAAATGCTTCAGTGATAGTCTTTGGTGCAGTTATATCCCTAAAAGCACATATGGTCTTCAGAGTTTCAATAACTTGAATTCCAGAATTTTAAGCAAATATAACATAAGTGTTTAAAGTCATTAACTTTAAAACTATTTAATAAAGGCCACTTGCATACATGTGGTAGAACTAGAAAAGTTGCAGATAGTAGCAGTACTCAATTCAAATGAAGCAGATTTCATCAGATATTCAAGTTCAGGTCTACAATATATTAATAAGATTTTTACCATTGCATCATTGGACTGTCTTCATAACCCAGCACTTGCTTCCTCTACCCTTAATATTTAGCACATCTAGAACTGAATACTGAAGTTTTTCAACTTGGTTGCACAATACTGTCATAACAGAAAATCTTAAGATCAGCCAGAAAGGACCTACAGTGTACTAGTTATTGTCCATAACTTTTTGAAGAAGGGAAGAAAAAAACAAAAGGAGTAAAGGCAACAGGGTAATTTTATTCCTTCTAATATGATTGACAACATGGACATGAGCAGTTAAAAACTCTTCCAAAACCTATTAAATGTGAAAACAAATACTTGCTTCAATTTCATAGGCAGTTATTTTGTATGTGACTGCATGTTATTTTGGTGATCTGGTGACTATTAAACTGATGGGGTAATTCAAATCTAGGGCAGCTTTGGCAGTGAGTACTTCATCATGTTTCTAACAGAAGCTCTCTGTGCACAGAAGAAAACTGTGGTGATGAGGAACTGCAAACAGAGGTGGTTCTCTCCTGGTACTTTTCTCATCTCCATCTCATTTTCAGACCTTAAAATGCAGTAGAGTAGTGATCATCAAGTCAGCCTTTTCCTGACGGTTCTTTCTTATCAGTAAAATGCAGAAATTTGCTTTTTGTTGACTAAGATTCAACTGCTAAAACTTTGGACTGGCGCAATACATGAAAAATAACTTTGTTAAAGATACATTTTAAGAGTTTATAATGGGTTTTTTAAGGTTTTGACTTTATATTAGGGAATTCTTCTCACATCTGTGAGCAATATGATGTTTTGAATGGTAAAATATAGTTCTTATACGGCTGAAAGTGCAAGAGCAGGAAAATAGTACTAATTTTAAAAAATGGATAAACATGTATGTATTAATGATGAGGATGCACATTGTAAGAAGGCCACTGTGATACCTGATTGACCCTGATACCTAATAGGTCAATTCACAACTAAATAAGTTCATAAAATTATTATACCATGTCAAATTTACAAATTCCATCACCCAAGTTTCTTTGATGATTTTTTCAGCTAAAAGTAAATATACATATACATTTTATTTATCTGTAAATTTACCTGTAACTATAACTATAAATATAACTATAACTATAAATAATATAAATATAAATAGTGTAAGTATAAATAGTAATATATATGAAGCTGGATTACATGTATGAAAACTGTTTTCAGATCAAGTCCTAATGAAGTCTCACAAAACCTTGCCTATGAATCTCGTTAAATTGCTGTCATATTTACCACTGAACTTTGTTAATTTGGTAATTTTTAGAATAGATTATATTATTGTTTACCTCTCAAAAATGAGGTGCATCACTTTGTTCATGGCATTGAGTTATACTTTGCATAGCTGTAATTGTATTTTTTTTAACTCTCATTTATCTTTAGCTGGAAAACATGTCGTAAATCTACCTGGAAACAATGTCACTTCACCATTTCTTTCTCAGTTATCAGAAAAGAATGATATAATATAGTGTAAAAAAATCCATTCAATTGTAAAATAAAAGTTATTTTCTTTTCTTGGTGGAAGAGGAACACAAGGATAAAACAAGACAGGTTAAGTTTTGCTTGTAGGATAGATTGTCTCTCAGTTAAAATTCTTCTCAGCCATATTTTACATCCTTTTATGTCTTACATGAATATTTATAACACAGATTAGTCTCCATCCAGGAGTTAGCTACTTGCATTTATTTTTTATTTTGATTTTTCATGCATTCATTTATTTGTAGTAATGTCTGGAAATACTCTGTGACACTTTTTTTCAGAGTTAAGTGGTTTGCCTTATCTGTGCAGAGCGCAATGAACCACAATGAGGAGCGCTCTAGAGTTAAGTTTTGTCCTTGACAGCAAAGGTAGAAATCTCATCAGTGGATTCTTTAACTGAACACAGCACATAAGTGATTGAAAGGTCATATCATTTTCAACAAATACATGTAATCCTGTTGTCACAAATCTCTGTGCTTCCTTATACTGTATTTCCACCCTACATCTCGTCACCACAACTCATCTGTTCATGGTTAGGATTAGACTGTGGGGCATTTTGGTAAACAAAGTATATTGAAGAGAACATGTGTATTGTATTCCTCTGACTATAAAATATTTCTCAATCACATTTTTGTTTGCAAAAATCCCCCCCAAAATTATTTTTCTACTAATTTCTAAATAACAATAACACTTAGTCTATACATATTTTTGGTACATTTATAATATTTATTGGACTATGTTTTAAAAGTTTTTTCCTGAAACATTAATTTTCACAATTAGCTCTTCCAAAAAATGATTACTATTTCATTGAAATAGCTGAAATAAAGATTTAAGACAAAGTGGTTTTTATCATAAGCCACCACAAAATTATTGTACACTGAAAAAAAAAATTGAAAAATTCTAGTCTTTTGAAGCTTTCATGCCATTTCAACTGATGTCTTTGATCTGGATTAATAAATAATTTACAGAAAATATTATTTAAGGGGTGTGTAAATTTACAAAATAATTAAAACAGATTTGAAAATAAAGCTGTCTGCCATTAAGCCTCATAGAAAAAATATTTAAAGAATTCAGCAGTTTGAAGAGACCTGCAGATGGCATAAAAACACAGAGAAGAATCAAAGACACTGCTCTAGAAGTTAGGAAGGAATTATTTACATATGGTTCTTGGAGATATAACTGAAGGTAAGAAAGACAACAAATAATTCAGAGGGTTTCTGCCTTTCTGATGATGTTAGAAAGTAATGACACAGAGATGTAGTTTTATGCATATGGCAATGAGAGAAGATATTCAGTAAGCAATAATTTTTGTGAAAAATTTTATTCATATTAAAAGAAATATAATTCCTATGCATACAAATTAAATTTTTTCTTGCCCACTTGGATAATTATTTAAACATAAAGCATAAAAACAGAAGCAAAACTCCTTTCCTATGAGCTACAGTGAGAAAGCCAAAAACCCTGGCTCATCTGAGATCTATTTGGTCCTACAGGCTCTGAAAGACACCAGGCATTTGCATTTCTAACACCACAGTTGTAGTGAATTTGGAAGTCTTCTCCAGCCCCTGCTTTATCACCACATTGTGTGCTGAGTCCATGAGAAGGAGCCAGGCAGCACTGAGTTACAGGTCATTCACAGGTCAGGCTTTCTTACTGTAGGGCTGCTAAGTCTGAAGCATTGGTAACTTCATTCCAAGGCAATATTCAGGAATGGCTTGGTCAACATACAACAATAAAGGTTAGAGTTTCTGACATAATTTTCACTGGACAATCAGCCAGAAAACTCTCATGTAAGCTAAATGTTAAATGCAGGTTCTGTGAAACATTTCAATGTTGTCAAAGAAGCTTTTTTCCCTGAAATATAGTCTTACCACAGAATTCTAGAGCCCTGAGCTTTTTTATGTATTGATGATTAAATTAATTTAAAAGTGATAGCAAATACATCATGCATTCAATACAATAAAGCAAATTCTCCCTCTGATAAAACATAGTACTGTTTTTTCCTAATCCTTTTTTCTTCTCTTCCATTTCACCTTCAGCAGCAGCAGGAAGGTGAAACAAGCTAAGACTGACAATAGTAGAGAACGTGTTTTAGGCTTTTTGAGGTATACAGATGCTGATCAGGATGATGAGAATCTGTATAAAATGGATTGAGCATCTCAGTCCATTGACAGTAACTCTACCATCACAAATGAATCTTTAGAACTCTCTAAGAAGGGTATGATTCATAAGGTAAGATCGAGACAGGCTGTAAGTCTTTATCAGTGACTATTCTATCTGCTTTCTTTTAGATCTGTGTCTCACAAAAGCCTAGAAGATTTGAGATGAAAGAGGTTAGTGCAACAAATCATTAAATTTCTTCTGCTCCAGTGCAGGATCAGCTATATCTCAAAAGTGCTTGTGAGATATTTGTCTAACATCTCTATAATAATGTGTAAAAGGAAGGGATTCCCAGTCCCTTAGCCAATCTGTTACAGTCTGTCTTTGCTATTAAAAAGCTATTATTAATGACAGGTCTAAATCTCTTCTGTTGCAGTTTAAGCTCATCATGACTTTTCCCAGAGGATGTGAGGAAGAGTTTGTTCTCTTATTTTTTCAGTAGCTTCTTACTAAGGTGTATTAGGTTTGCATGGTCAGGGTTTGGTAGTGGGGGACTACAGAGGTGGCTTTTGTGAGAAGCTTCTGCAAGCTTCCTCTATATCCAGCAGAGCCAATGCCGAGTACCTCCAGGAGAGGTGTGCCATGGTCAAGGCTGGGCCAATCAGAAATGGTGGTAACACCTCTGTGGTAACATATTTAAGAGGAAAGAAAAACAAAATGTGGTTGTGCAGCTGTAATTGCTGCCAAAGAAGAGTGGGGTGAAGACGTGTGAGAGGGACATTGCTGCACACACCAAGGTCAGTGGAGAAGGAGGGAGAGGAGATGCTCCAGGCACTGGAGCTGAGATTCCCCTGCAGCCCATGGTGCAGACCATGACAGTAGTGCCCCTGCAGCCCATGGAGGTCAATGGAGATGCAGGAATCAACCTGCAGCCCTTTGAAGGACCCATGCCAGAGTGGATGAAAGCCTAAGAAGAGACTCTGACCCTGTGGGAGGCCCGTGCTGGAGCAGACTCCTGGCAGGGACCTGCTGACCTGTCGAGAGAGGAGCCCACTCTGAAGCAAGTTTTCCTGGTAGGACTTGTCACCCTGTAGGGGGTCATGCTGGAGCAGCCTGTGACTGATGCACCCTGTGGGATGGACTCATACTGGAGCACGGGAAGGATCCTTTTCCCTGAGCAGCAGCAGAAACAACTGTCCATAACCCCCATTCCCTTTCTCCCTTTGCTGCTGGGTGGGAGGAGGTAGAGGTGAGAAGGAGTAAGGGGTGGGGTAAGGTGATTTCAAGGTCTTATTTTACTCCTCATCCTTCTGCTCTGATTTTGGTTATAAAAAATTCTAGCAGTATCTCTTTTTCTGGTTTTGCCTGTGGTGTCATTTGGTGATTGATCTCTCTCTGCTCATATCTCAACCCATCAACCCTCCATTACATTTTCTCTCCCTTGTCCAGCTGTGGAGGGGAGTGATGAGATTTGGTGGATGCCTGGAATCCAGAGAGGGTCAACCCACTACCCCTGGTCCAGCCCTTTATCTCCTTTCCTTTACCTTAACCACACACCTGCTACAAACTTCTATAATATTGGATGCTATACAGCTACTACTCTTTTGTACATTTATTAGAGACAGAATCACCTCAAGTACTAGTTTATAAGACAATAGCAATCCAAGTTGGTCTTGGCAGATTTTAAGAGAAAACTAAACTGCTAAAACCTGTAATTATTGGAGAGTGTTAGCCTACAATACTACAGCTACAAAATTATATAGGAGAACTAATTTTTGAGGTCATATCCAGGCAGACAGCTGCAAACATCTGTGCATCTGCTCTGCCTATGCTCAGAGGTGGCTGGAAGCTGTTCAACCATGCTGCTATGGCTCATGATCTGGGGCTCTGACTCAGCACAGCATGCTGCCTTTATTGCAGCACCCCAGGTTACAAACAGCTTGCATCAGCTTGTCTTGGAGCAGGAATAACAGAGCTGCATGGCCATCTGCACCTGTACACAAAGATATATGGAGAAGTTTTGGGGCAGTATCTACGTCTTTATGAGCAGCAGTTGGTGGAATAAACCACAGTCTTCCGTGGGACCAGAAGATGCTTTTTTAATGCAAGCAGCCAAGTGTGCACAAGATATGGTAATACAAATAGCCATAACTATACTCCTAGGTAGCCTATGCACATGTACATAATTTTAGATAGGTTTTGCTTACATGTGTATGATACAGCTGTATGTACAGTATGTGCCCATAGCTGAGTCAGACACAGCACTATTCACATTTAAGGTTTGCATTTTTAGATAGTGTCATAGGAATAACTCATTAATGCCAATAATATGGAGTAAGGACTCTGTTATGTTGAAAGGAAAAAAATCACCTTTAAAAGAAAACTGATTTTGATACATATCTTTTATATCACTATGCTAGTAAGCCTCAGTGCAGAGTAAAATAAGGCATAAATTTTTTCTTTAAAAATGTTTTTGATACATTGTTATTATCAAGTTTTTAGAGATGCCTCAGCCCAAATTAAGGTGAAAATGAGACCATATGCTAAAGTCAATAGTACAGATTTCATGTAACAGTAAACGTGAGAGAAAAAGAGATAAAAGGGAATAGCCACCTGCTATGGTGGCTTGTCTTATGGCAAGTTCCTTCTGTGGCCTTAACAGTTTTTGAGGCAACTATGATCTTTAAGTCTTTCCCATACTTTAAATGTGTTCTTTGCTACACAATTTATAATAATTTATGATTAATAACCTCCAATGTTCAAGGAACTGATACGGCACATTGTATGAAGGTGGGATTTCTATTAAATTCAGTTATACAGTAGCCTGAAGTCCAAAAACTTTTGGAAGAGCAGTGCAGCTCATATAAGTATGATGCTGTGGTGGGATGACCTTGATTGGATGCCAGGTGCCCCCCAAGAGTAATTTTATCTAATTGGAATGGGGTGAGAAATTTCAGCAAAAGGTTCATGAATTGGGGTAAAGGACAGGGAGAGATTGCTCATCAATTACTGTCAGAGACAAAACAAACTTGATTTGGGGAAATTATTTTAATTTATTGCAAATCAAAATCAGAGCATGATAAGAAGTAAAACAAATCTTAAAAAACACTTTACCACCTCCTTTCTAGCTCTACCGCCTTTCTAGCTCTACCTCCTCCCACGCAGAGGCACAGGGAGATGGGGGAAATGGGGTTATGGTGAGTTTGTCACATGTAGTTCCTGATGCTGCTCAGGGAGAGGAGTCCATTCCCTACTCCAACATAGGGTCCTTGCCACAGGAGACAGCTCTCTACCAACTTCTCCAGCCTAAATCCTTCCCACAGTTCTTCCTAAACTGTTCCAGCACGAGTCCTTCACCACAGGGTGCAGTCTTCAGACACTGCATTCTCCAATGGCTGTAGGTGGATCTCTGCATCCCCATGGTACTCTGAGAGAGCACAGAGGTTCATCATGGTCAGCACCACAGGCTGCAGAGGAATATCAGCTCTACCACCTGCCCCTCTTTCTCCACTGATCTTGGTGTGTGCAGAAGTTGCTTGTCTCACATATTCTCATTCCTCTCGTGTCTGAGAACAATTACATCTGTGCAGTGATTTTTTAATTCCTTCATAAATGTGTTATCACAGAGGCACTACCTTCCCTAACTGGCTACAGCCTAGGCCAGTATGGGCCTGTCCTGGAGACAGTTGGGATTGGATCTGTCAGAGAAAGTTTCTGGCAGCTTTTCACAGAAGCCACCCCTGTAGCCGCCACTACCAAAACCTGGCCACATTAATCCAATACAGACAAAAAGCTTGTCATAATTTGGCAATATTCGTGAACCCCATGACCTCTTCTGTAGTGAAACATGTTCTATCTCTAAATGTAGGGCTGTTTTACCATGAGAAGTATCTTCAGAAAACATGTTTTAGTTTTCCTGTTTCTCATTCTTTTGACACCAGATGGCATCACAATATATAACCATTGTAATCATCCCAATTTATTTTGATTCATTTTGATTTTGGTTTCAGTGGAAGAAAATCTTCATTAATCAGTTTGCATATTAGAGGTATATGATCGAAAAAGCTTACTAACCCTCCTTCTAAATTTCAGTCTTCCAAGCAAGCAGCTGTCATTATACCAGGGACTACCTTGGTCATTTCGCTATCAATATTCGAACTACAGTTAAGCATTACCATCAGTTTTGTTTACCTCTTTCAGTTTCACTAGGTTTTATCTAAAAACACTTGCTCACTGATCAAGAAGGGGAAAAATGTCAGATTTGTGAATTATGGATCTAGTCTACTTGCTGTGGAACCAAATTCACAGCCATAATGAGAAAGTACCTTGAAGTTCTAAAAGACCCTCACTTACCACCTTCCAGCTCATGTGCTGTAGCAGGGCCTGAGCCTAATCATCAAGGGAAAGAAACAGCACAGCCCCTAAATCTGAGCAAAGATATTTCTATTTTCTTTACCACTTCCTGATCATTTTGCATTCCTAGCAGTAGCTCAAAACAATGGAGCTTTCTTCAGCATATCTTGTAGGCTCTTCCCTGATTCCCTTCCACCCATTCTTCATGAAAGAGTAGCCAAGTATTATACAAGAAACATTATTACGCAGGAAAGAAGAATTTCTGAATGCTAACAGAAGCACTTAAATTACTTCTCTTAATGGCTCCAGAGAATTATATAAGCAGCCACTGTTGTTTAGACCAATGGCTGGATGACTATCTCTATAGATCATGCATAAGACCAAAATTTCTTCAGGAAACCAATGTAATAATCCTGGGAGATAGAATAACATCAGTATATTTACCATGAGGTCTGCTGAAATAAAATGCAGAGGAAGAACAGAATTGTAGAATTGTTTAAGTTGAAAAAGACAATTAAGATCATTGTGTCCAGGAAGTAACCCAGCACTGCAAAGTCCACCACTAATCCATCTCCATAATTGTCAAGTATATGATTTTAGACACTTCCAGAGATGGTGACTCCATCACTTATGTGGGCAGTCTGTTCTAATGGTTGAAACAGGATTTTTGAAGCCAATCTATTAATGGCTTCAAGGATATCAACAGTGTTTTCAATCAGAAATAATTATTTTAGCACCAAAAAATGCTATTATGAAGAGTCAGAAAATCTATTTTGAAAAGAAGTGAAAAGATGTTAAACAGCTGTCAATTTTGTGTGAGGTAGGCTGAAAATTGCTAACTTCTGATCATGCATTAAGAAAGATTTAAGGGCTTCTGCTGCCTAAATAAAGCTTTGCAAAGGTCAATAATAGTTTACCTTCTTGAGTATGACCTAGCCTTGAATAAGTTTCTAAGAATAGGTTCTCTGGGATGTAAAAATATGTAGAGGAGCTGTTCAAAACACCATGTGTTTTTGAGCTATAAACCATTCATATTAGGGCTTAAAGCCTGAATTTAAATTTTAAAATTTTGGTGTAAATAATTTCTCAATAGTTTCAGACTATGATAGGAGAGAAATATAAAGTGTCTTTACAAAACTGATGCCCACAGACAAGATTTATGACCTGTCATTGAGGAGGTTTTTTTTTTCTGTTTGTTTTCTTTTTTTCCTTTTTCCAGTTTGCTCCAATGAAGTTCACAGATTTTTACCAAAACAAGTTTCTCACATACCAGATGCTTGTAAATCCAGAGCAGGTGTGCACATGTGTTGATTTATGCCTCTGTGAAATATGTGGGCAGCAGAGGGGAAAGAATGATGCAAAAGAAAAAAACCAAATGGCCCCATGTAGAAACAAAAGTCCTACTCTTTTCTATGCCTTTCCAGTTATGAGAAGAAATTAAAATAAGTTTTCTTCCTCTAAGACACATGAGAAATATTGTTGTGCTTTCACTGATTTTTTGTACCCATTTCTTAGACTGGACATTTCCTCCTCAGGAAAATTTACTGTTCTACATCACTTTGTAAATCTGTGTACACAGCTGTAAGAAAATGTTATTAATCTTTGCTCATGAGGGGTCTCGTCTGACATCCAATCCTTCACATTTTTGCATAAAGAGTCATAAAATAATTTAAATTTAATTTGTTTTTAACACTTCAGATTACAGAAAACAGAGCATGTATGTCTGAATGCTAGAGGAAGTAGAGTTTTGTATAATTCCTGTAGTAATGCCTGAACACTTTTATAATTGTGGTTTATGAAAATAAAGTTTAACAAAAGTTCCTTAGACCATAGTGCTACCAGTATTTTTCTGAATGAGCAAGGAGTTAAGAAAAAAGGCTACAGCCCTCCAAAAACCCCCAAACCAAAAAAACACCTAATTCTTAAATACTTAAAGCTGCTTATGTAACATTATATTATATTTATTTCTGTATTTTATATGCAAGAAAACATTTTGAATTATTTTTAAAATACCTTCTCTCTCATTTTATTTCTGTGTATCTATTAGATGATATATTTTAACAGTGCAAGAGGAGTTGCTATGAGTGTAATCAAATTTCATTTTAGGTAGAAATTACATTATGGAAACTGGCACACACCAAGCTCCTGTTAGTGTAGCTGTCCATTACACAGTATAACAAAAAGACACTGCGTTTTTATGGCTTGCAGGGATGTTTCCTACCTAGGGGGTATGCTTGAACTTGGCCTTGTGGAATCCTTTAATATTCCTGCTGGCCATTTCCTACAGCCTCTCTAGGTCCCTCTAGCTGGCAGCATTGTCCTTAAGAGTATTACCTGTTCATTCTCCCACAGTTTGGAGTCATCTGCAAACTAAAAGAGACAGTTCTTCATCACCTCTTTCAGTCTACTGAAAAATAATGTTGAATTATTTTAGATAATTAAAAAATTTTGATATTTTTTAAAATTAAGATTTAATTATTAAAATAATAGAGTCCCAGGACAGAGTTTTGTGATAGTCTGCTTGACACCAGGCTTCAGTTAGAATACACCTTACCAAGTACACTTCTACACACCTGATCATCCACCCTTTTCTTTACCTGTCCGTAGCATCCGAACTGGGATACAGGAATACAGTGACAGATAATGCCAAAACTTTGCTGAAGTCCAACTAAAAAATGGCCACAATTTTCTCTGACCCACATATTTCAGCTTTGATCACAGAAGGGAATCAGTCTGGCCAGACATGAATTCAATGAAGTCACTGAATTCAAGGTTTCTGGTTACAATCATCTCCTGTGTGTGCCCAAAAATGGGGTCTGTGAAGACTTGCTCCAGCATCAAAGTCGGGCAACCATAGGTTAATTGTTTTTTTCTTTTTGAAGATAGGTATGGCATTTATTTACCTTTATCCAGGTACTGGTGCTTTCTCCTGAACTCACAACAACCTTTCAAAGACGAGAGAAAGTAGCTTTGAAAGGATATTGGCCATCTTTCTCAGTGCCTTGGATGGAGCCTGTTGGATCCCAAGCATTTTTGTGGATCAAATCACTCAGCAGTGGGCCTGTACTTTCATTGTTCTACCTCCCTTCCACAGAAGTAGGCAAGATGTAAGGTATATGCAAGGTGAGTCTTTGGGATGTGGGGGCTGTAGAAGTGGGGTTTTATTTGGAGGGGGAAATAAGGCTGGGTTGTTCGTTTGCTTGCTGTTCTACATACTTTTTCATTTTTTTATTAAGCAGTATGTTGAGGACTTTCATCCTGTTGCTCTAACAAAGGCTTCTCACTTCTCTCATTTGCTACATAAAGGAAATGGAGAAAGAAAAAGGAGACATAAAATCAGAACAAAAAAAAAAAAAAAGGAAAAGGGAAAAGATACAAGACAAAAATCTGCAGACACATAACAAAAGGAGAAAGAAGTAGGAGAAGAGTGAGCACATGTCAAACTATTTTGCAAGAGCATAGTAGGAGAAGATCATAGAGCTGCAGTTGTCCACCAGGCTTTGATAAAAGAGACTAGAAAAAAAACAGAGAGGTTGGAATTTGACTGAATGTAAGGCACAATCACTTCAGTAGTCCTGAGTCTAATAATTCTGTCCTGCTGCGCTGTTTGAAAATGGCTGACAACAACAGCAGTGCCTGTCAATCTCTTCGCTGGCTCAGAGGTTTGAATATTTTTTCTTTTCTCAAAATGAACCACAAAAGATACATAAAATAAAATGAGCAACCACCAGGCTTGGGTACAGTCAAGTGACAAAAAGAAAAATTTCCAGGAAACATTTGCAGTAGCATTAAAAAAAAGGCAGGAAAAAGAAATATAGACTAAATATAGTAAAGATGAATGTTCCTCTTAGCACATGCAGGTGTCTCAACTTCAGGATTAACAGGAGGCCTAATCAGAGCTTTTCAGCATTTGACACCTGGGCACATGTCCATATAGATGTTTAAAATAACTTTGCATTCCCGCAATTGTAGACTCTTAGGTGAAAAGGTGGTTCCCAATGACTCTGTCACCAAAACATCTGTAGAAGCAGATGTAGAGTCAGTGCTGTTCTATATATCCTTTCCTATATTCATTCCTCTTATCACACAGAAGATGGTCTATGTCTGTCAGATCTTGCATGGTAGAACAATCCTGGCAATGAGGGATCATCTTGGGGAAAAGAAATATAGGTATTCTGATGAATTTGGAATTTAAATCTATGTCCACATAAGCCAGAATGTACTGACATTTTAAAGCTCCAAATGGATATATTATCTAGGACAATATTACCCAAATCTTTGGCAAAATGACTTTTACATATAACTTTCCAAGTAGAGTAAAATGGGTAGTCAATGCATGAAAAAAGAAAGAAGATGAGACAGTTAAAAAAAATCTAAATAGTAATAACTAAATGGTACATCACCCTTGTTTTCTGGAGTAAAAAGTGGGTGTAATCTTGGTAATTAAATCCTCAAGTTTAGAACAGACTTTTTAATCAGGTTCTCTTGTTTTAGTTCATAACAACTTACCTTCTATTACTTTCTCCAAATAATCCTCCTGCTGTACACTTACTCAAGAGAAACCATTTCTCTTAGTGCTTACAATGACCTGCTTTATTAGAAAAGTTGATTCAAGCATAAAACTCCAATACTTCTAGTTGATGCAAATATTAACATTAGATTGAGTATATAAAATATCCAGTAAGTGCAACCAATTAACAAGGTAATTTATTTTAAACCTTTTTGCTATATTTTAAATTAATGGAAAGAAAAGAAACACAAAGTCTTTTAAATATGAGTTAAAAATTTGAGGGCATTTCTTAACCAGTATTGTTTACTTAAAGTCTTTTTTGCATTAAATAGAAGTGTCAAATATCAGGAATTGTGAAATCTTTAACTACTTTGCTCTCTATAGAAACAATTGCTCTTGCAGCATTGTACTAGGTCAAACTTGGTTTAAAGCAAGCAGTTAGAGTTTTTCTTTGAAATTTCATCCAAAGCAAAAGAAGGAAAAAACTTTAAGAACTAAGAGTATTAAGAGTCTAAGAGCAGTCATACCTTGATTGTCACTTCCCATCCTAGCTGTCATTTTATTTATTTCCTTTGCCCTTCCCAAGATGTGACTTTTTTAATTTCTTTTATAATTGATCCAAGAGATTGTCCTAAGGTGATGTAAAATAGGGAAAGAATCATTAATATCTAATGAACTACAATGGTTCATACCCATTGAAGAGTGTCCAACAGCGCTCATTTTGTGAGAAGTCCAGATACAGAAGTAATTATTAAACTCTATTTCAAATTTATTCAGCTAAAAGCATTGGGCTGTTTCATTTTTCCACTCATGTGCTGGAGTATATTTATTGAAACCAATGCTTTTACTCTGCTCATCTCAGTAGTGACTGAGACCTTATGAGGTACAGCATACTGGATGTACAGCTGGCTGCAGCTTACTGTTTCTCTTTGCCTTAGTAGGCTACCTCCTGTAAAGGGGACTGAAATTGAATCAGGTAGTTTCTATCTCTCATAAAAACCAACTATTCTGAATTCCACAGGAAGGCTGCTGGGTGCATCTACAACAGAAAATATGATTTTCAATGAGTCAATAGATATTCATTCTCATAGTGAACTCTGTTTACAACCAAGTGTTTGCAAGTAAACTAGCCTAATTGAAAATTCTGTAATTAAAAATTAAAAAATACTGCCAGCCAAACCTTGTTGGTTTTAATTTCCCTCACTTCATAATATCTATCTTATATTTAAGTTCAGGAACATTGCACTGACACAATTTTGATATTCAAGTAAATTTAATCTTTAACTTTGAAACTAAAAGCACATCCACCCAGAAGATGAAATGAGGTTAGGTAGTTTAAAATTATCAAAACCAAACAATTTCATTATCTTCTAAAATGCTGTTCATTTGTTGGATGTTGAATAAATTTTGTTTCTATTGAGATAAGTTTGGAAAAAACTTTTGAGAAAAACCCCTAAGGAATATAAAAAATGCTCATGAGACAGAAAATTTGTTACCTGTGTAGTGGAATTGCACAAATACTTCTCTTAATTCACTAAAGAAATAGTAGAAAATAAATTGGCAGATCAAATATTTTTCTGATGTATAATGACAGACTCATTCTGAAAGCATAGTGCCATATTTAGAACCCACTTATTAGATATTTCTTTTGAAAACACTATTCTACATGGATTCTCCTATGATTTTAATAAAATCTTTACAATCTTCTGCTTTAAATATATATTTACTGTTATAATCAATCTTGGCACAAATTATGCATTCTTCAATGAGAGGTGAAACCACAGGGACAAAGACTGATGAAGTCCTGTGTTATGGACTCTAGGTATTTTTGTCATTAATGTATTATACAATAATGGAGTGAAGTTTGCAGTCACATAGCTGTATAATACAGTGGTGTCATTTACAGTAATAGTCTACAAGCTTTGAACAAAATTTATAAAGCCTCAGGACTAAGGTTTGTCAATTTACTCTGCCTAAATTATTCTTGACCTGTCTGCAACTTGATTTTACTTGATTTAACTGCAGCAGCAATTTCTCCTGTTGAACAGATGTCTATAGCCAATTTGTTTTGCTTTTATTTATCTTTGTGTGGTATGATGGCATTTCTATAGAGGCAGCAGGAAGCAGAATTTGTCCTCTGTAGAAGAAATTTGCATCCTTAACAATGAAGTGTAGAGAAATGCTTGGCATTATAGCTGCTCTCTACTCAGAAGCTGAAATACAGGATGTGGTACAGGTGTATACAGGAATGGGAAGAGAAAAATGAGTTGTGGGCTTGCAACAGGGACACTGTGGCCATAGACAACTTGCCAGAGGTCAGTTAAAACATGCAGAGCTGGAATGGGGCAAAGCTGGATGTTCAGGTATCAGGACGAAAAAGTAGGATCAAACATACATAAAAGCCATGGGTCAAATACATCAAATTTGGATTTAATATGGACCTGTGGAACAATGAAATGTAAAAGTAGGTTATCAAATGTGTAAATAATCTCAATGGATGTAAGGGTTGAAGATACAACAGGCCTCAACATCGAATTTTCCTCATGGAGGTCTCCAGATACTGAAGGTTTAGATTAACTTCTCCAAATGTGCGGATTCAAGATCCAGTGTTGCAGTGACATAAAGAAATAAAGACTTCTATTAGCAGAGTAAATCTCACAGGCAGATTGTCCAAAACTCTAAAATGAATTTGCCCTCAGGTGTTAAACCACCACAAAGCTGTGGTGATCACTACAAAGCTCTGTCCAAACCCGTTTTATCTGCCATCTTCAAACCAGAGAAATATGTTTTACCTCTAAGAATAGAAGTAGAAAATCCAAAGCCCATAAAAGGAAATAACTGTCTTTATTCATAATTCTACCCTTGAGAAGTAGATGAAAGATGAAATAAACAACATGGTAGTGATGCTGGACACAACTCAAAGGGATATTCTAAGATCCTGCAGTCACAGGGCTACTGAAGATGCAATATCACCATTGTCTGAAATAAACCCCTTCTGTTTGTGGTGAGACAAGATAAAGCAAGATTAGCTCTTAATAGCTTAAAATATAAGTTGAAATTATTTTGGCACCTATACACGAAAGGTGTAAGCCCATTACTTGGTCTGTGTTTTATAAATTTAAATTTAGGAGTGCAGATGACACACCTATTTAGGTAATACAGAAAGATGGACAATTGTTTATGACTTTAGCCCGGATTTAGATACGGCATGACCTTAATTTCTTTCATTTTGGTATAATTCCTGATTTTAAATATCTCTTAGACAAGATTATTTTTGTCTTTAACAGCCAGCAAAGTGGTCCATAGGGCAGGATCCCAAGTTTTTAATTAGCCTGGACTTCAGAAACCAAGGGCATAAAGACAAAAGATTTTAATTCAGCAAAAGTCCAAAAAGTGATTTACAGAAAGTTTGCTACCTATACGGAAAAAAAATTGGATAGGTTTTATGGAAGATTAGGTATTATTTAATCCAAACAGTTATTATTCTTTTTGTTGTTTTTGTTGTTGTGTATTTTCTATATTTAAGTAATACTGACAAAAAAGGGAACTGGTAACTTTGTTTTATATGAAATATTTACATTTGTAGTAGGCACACATTATGAAACGTGTGACAACTTCTTCCAAAAAATATCTTTTCCAAGAAAAGTGAGTTTGTAGAAAGCAAAGAAAGATTATAAGATGATCAGACTGAGATTTTTCTCATAATAATTACAAATTTTGGGAAAATATTCCCCCCAGTTGCCTGGCTTTTTCTTCATTTTCATAGACATTATAAACTGCTTGTTTGATTTGTAGTCATAACCAAGTAAAGCAAATGGGTTTTGATCCTCTTAAAATCTATGCTACAGTAACATTATTAGTAATAAGCATTAAAGAAGGTGTCTTTTCTGTGAATCTTTCATGGAGAAAAAAAAACCCCTCCGACTAGTCAAAGTATATTTGTAATTGTAGTGGACACCTTTGCTCATTTCTGAATAGCAGTTGGCTCTCTGTGCACTGCAGGTGCCATCTCAGCTCAGAGCTGCCTCTCACATGCTGTCAGGAACATGCTCATGAGCCAAACAAAGTTAGTTGCCAACTTGGTGCTCAGAAAACAAGCATGACTCTCTGTTCTCTGCGGTTCTCACAGTGACACTTGTACACTGTTGTAGTCACAGGGGTCTGGCATGAGAGGAAAACAACATTTTGGCTGCTAGAGGCCAAGATGCTTTGTGCAAACTAACACTGACACCAGTTGTCAAAAGAAAATACTTTTTCCCTCAATCCAGGTAAGCTAATCATGTATGAAAATTTATTTTTTATCAGTCAGTCTTGTACTAAGCCATGAAACCCAGGTCCTTACGCAATTCTGTAATTTTCTCTCTGAGTTTTGCCAAGCACTTCTTGAATCAGTATTAAGAGCTGATATAAAATAATAATAATAATATTAGCAAACAAGTAGATGAGATAGAGACAAGAAGAAATGAGAAGAAGGAAAGGGGTAATGTTACCCACAACTCATTGGCACCTCAACAAGCTAGTGATGACTCAGTGAAATATGCACCAGTTATGGGCTAATGCTGAACACCAGTACAGACTAATTTCATAGTGTCCCTGCAAAGATATGGTCCCTTTGTATCCACACTGTGCTATGTAACTCAGAGAAATTTTGTTATTGGTTTCAACAGGATTAAAATGGGATCAAATCCAGGAAATTTTGTACATTCTCATGGCTGGAAAATCTTGTGGCTTTTTTTTTTTTTTTTATGTGTTTTGAGGATCCAAGAACAAGACCATGAAAAAATCCTCATACTTGAAGAACAGCCTAGTACTACTCTAAAATGAGATACTTAAGGAACACTCATTTTTAAATTCACAACCACTATTCCATTTAAATGTATGACTCTGAGGACATCTACAGACTGGTGTGCATTTAAATTTAACATAATTTCATACTTCAGCTCCAAGGACTCAATCTCCTCACCTCAAGCCCAGCTCCAGGTTTCCTGTGAAGTATGGTAGACTCCAGAATTTAGGCTATCACAGATCAATAATTCTCCACAAAATAACTCTCTGCTAAGCCAAAAAAAAAGTTCAAGATGCATTTCAACAAAGGCTGTGATGCCTGTGATGCCTGTGATGAGAAGAGACTTGAAACTACTTGGCTTTACAGAGAATAATTATTGATTTGATGGACTGAGAGGGTTAGAGACCTAAGTGATCTTGACTGTTTAGTCTTGTGATGGGATAAGGAGCTGGGTTGTAGTCTTTGCTCCAATAAATTTTCTGTTATTTTACATTAAATAACCCCAAACCCTTTGTGTTAACCCTGTATCAAATAGTTTTTCAAGCAAGTCAAGCAAGATGTGAACACTCATGGGTGCTGTCATCACTAAGCTTCAAAGCTGTGATCCTTTTCACAACTTTTATCTAGGCCAATGGCCTTAAATAATTTTAAATATGCTGTAACTGGACAACGGGGTGCCAGCAGCTTCTGAACAGTCAGAGTTTTGGTCCTCTTTCATATAATCTTTCTGCAGACAAACCGGGCTCTTATTAGTTACAAAAGCTGATTTGTATTTGGGAAACATATGATGCTCATGTATGAAAAGGCTTCAGAAGCACAATGGTGCTCAACAGTATCCTGGCAGTCCGAAACTCTGTGCATATTAGAGACCCAAGTAACTGTCTGGTACGGTCTGCCATAATGAATTCACTTACCCTGAGAGTTTGTCATATTACTAAGAATCAGCTTAGGCAAGACGAAAATATTAAAGAAGATGTCTTTGCAAATCTGCTATGATAACAAAATAACACTTAAAAATTTATGATTAATATGTACATTTAAAATTTAAGCTTTGTAGACTGTCTCTAAGTTTGTGAGGCTATACTACTAGCTCTAGAAGTCATACAAAGTTGTAACGTCCTGAATAGTTCTGAGTATTTCCTATTCTCATAGTGAAAGAAGACTACTTCATAGAGTGTCTCTGATAAGTCCTAACTCATCCCCCAGAACAATACCATAACTCATTTGTCCTTCACAAGAGAAAAGGAAAAGCAGACCTGTGAAGGGGCAGTGATACAACACATGGTAGTGAAGGGCATTCTGTTATTTCCTTTCTTGTCTGGTCTAGTCTGGTCTGGTCTGTCTCTCCTCTCCTCAAGAACTCTTAAGATTTAGTGTTTTTTTATCTTAATCAGACTCATCCCAGTGCCTGGCCTGAGGCTGTTCTTGTCAACATACAAGCCACATAGAACATGGCAGTATTTGCAGATTAGATGGCATGAAAAATATTGATTTACAAGCTTCATTCAATATTTTGCATGTTTCGCTTCTGGGAAGCTTTACATGAAGACTTAAAATAAACACTGATGTGACAAATGTTGACTGCTTTGCTAGATCTGGGAAAATCTCCCTGGGCCAGGAGGTGTTTACAACAGAAAGAAGAAAAGGTACTCTCACCTATTCTTTGAGGATAAATTGCCAGTATGAAAACAACAAAATAGATTTATTCCATGCTTACTCAGGGGAGGGATAGTAAGTAGTTACACATTCCTCATAATTAAATGACAAAACATTCAAACTATTTAATAAAAACAATCCAAGTCAAAGCATTGAAAGTGAAATAATATTTCCTTTAGAAAACAAAACAACAGTCAAACTTCAAGTGTGAGTTCCGGGAGATGTGTAGGCTCTGATTCCCCAGAAGACAGCAGCCTTTCCTCAAGGCTTTGAGAAAGAACTAAGTGGCAGGAAATAATAAGATTTAAGACATATTAGTTTCCACAAGATTTATCATAGACTGTGACTCCCAATCAGAGCTATTACACTCATGAATCCCACTCCAAGATATTACACATGGTCTGCAGTACGTCTCTCACAACTATGGCAAAAGTAATCTACAACTTTGAAGCCACTGCAGAAGTTTGTAATGTCTTTTATGATTTTATCCCCACGTAGTTGGTGCCATGAGACTGCAAAACCAGGGATTGTGAACTGTTTTTGGGATTTTTGAGATGTAGCATTCAGGAGGCCCTTCTTCTTTGATTAATTAAAGAAAAAAAAACAACAAAGAAATAGAGAGAAAAGAAAGAAAGAAAGAAAGAAAGAAAGAAAGAAAGAAAGAAAGAAAGAAAGAAAGAAAGAAAGAAAGAAAGAAAGAAAGAAAGAAAGAAAGGGCAACCAAATATTAAAGAAACTCAGTTCAACAAGCAGAGGAACAAATATACTCTATCCAAGACACCAGAAAAATGTCTTTCATGATTATTTCACCTCTCAATGCCATCAAGAGTTCATTTTCATGCCAAAGTAAGAAAAACTCAACCCACTCAAGAGTGACTGCACAGAAGGACAGAGATCTATTATATCCAAATATGATAATTTTTTACGCATTCCAATCTCCAGATTTACAATGATTTGAACAAAATGGTGACTGATTCTGACAGCAGCTCATTCATCCAAATTGTACTCAGTGATATGAATCAGTGATGCTTGACCCTGCTAAGCTGGAGAGCTCTAATCAGTAAATTGCCAAAATCTGGAGCTGATGTAGGACATGAAAATTCTCTTTCTTTTCATGTGCATTACTGCTGGAATGTGAGTGAATCTGAATAAGCTTAGAGGCAGTAGTTGAGTAATGTTGGTATGCTGAGGTCACAAATTTGTACTGCAAACTTGCAAGTGTGTCATTGTGTTTTTGTGGTTTTCTTTAACATTTGCAGGATAAAGTGGTTGCTGATCAGTAACATAGACAAACAATTTTGTGAGTTCACTACTTCCTGCAGGCAACAGCCTGTATGAGCAAAGCATTGCAAGGAGTACAGGGAAGTTGTTTCCCTAGGGATTTAATTTCTGCTAACCAGGAAAAACTATTTTTATTTCACATCTAAAATATAAAATTTCATATTCATGCTTCATGCTATTACATGTATCATCGGATCATTAATTCCAAGATTGATTTTTGCTGCTTATTTAGGTGCTAGAGTTAAAAAAAAGTCCCTGAATGTGACTACAAAACTGAACATGAGGTCCCCAGATCACACATTTCAACTCTCTCCCTTTTACTTACAGTATGGGAAAAGATAGCAAGAATTTTAAAAATACATTTCATTAGAACATGTAGTCACATATACTGCCTCTTAGTCCAAAAGAAATATATCAATGCTCAGTAGGGAAAATTAAAAAAATAATATTTCAAAACAAGTTCTCCAGTAATTTTTTAGGAGTAGACATTTTTGTCAGACCCTCTTTTGAAGTTCTTTTTTTATTACCATTCCACACTGATTCCAGTAAAGCAGAGAAAGCTGTTTTTTTTCCTTACATCTCAGGCTAGGAATGTGATCAGCCCTGTACAGCTATTAAGCAACACTGTGAAGGAAACAAACCACTGTGCTATACCATTTTGTACACTATGAAATGTGAACCCCTATCTTAAAAATTATGTCCTTTCTTGTAATTTCTGATACCAACATTGTCATATCCCAGGCTACATCTAAAGCAGCGCAGCCAGCAGGACAAGGGAGGGGATTCTGCCCCTCTGCTCTGCTCTGGTGAGACCCCACCTGCAGTGCTGCATCCAGCTCTGGGCACCTTAACACAGGAAGGACATGGACCTGGAATGAGTCCAGAGGAGGAATACCAACTTGATTATAGTGGTGGAGCATCTTCCCTCTCCACAGACTAAGAGTATTGGGATTGTCCAGCCTGGAGAAAAAAGGCCAAATTATGGCCTTCCAGTACTTGGAGGGAGTTTACTGGAAAGATAGAGAGAGACTATTTATGAGACCATGTAGTGACAGAACATGTATGAATGGTTTCAAATTGAAAGAGTAGGTTTAGATTAGATATAAAGAAAATAATCTTTAGAGTGAGGGTGTTGATGCACTGGAACAGCTTGCCCAGAGAAGCTGTGAATGACTCATGCCTGAACATGTTAAAGGCAAGCTTGGATAGATCTCTGAACAACCTGGTCTGGTAGAAGGTGTCCCTGCACAAGGGGCGTGGGGTTGGCGCTAGATGACTTAAGATCCCTTCCAAGCTGAAGTATTCTGTGATTATCCATGGCATGAAAATTCAATTCACATAAAAATTCCACAAGGAAGGATGTAGCTGACAATGTTCTAATAGCTGAGGTATGGTTACAATAAGCCATTTTATTGTTAATCTTGGTTCTGCAAGACTAAAAATATTATTGCACTACCATGGATTCTCAAGTTACAAAATTATTTCAATTTTTTTACCATGAAACAATATAAAAATTAGGTGGTTAAATCTATTGGCATTTTAATTTGGAAAGTTAATAGTTCCATAAATATGAGGAGAGATTCATATGGTTCTCAGTGATGAGGTTTTAAGTGCAAAATACAAGTAAGAATGTGTGAAAACAGAAACCATCCCTTTATCCATAGCTTGTTCTTTCTGTTTCAGCATTACGTGTGGGAAGAGACAAAACCAGGCTTTCCAGTGATAGGTAGTGGGATGGTGGGCTAAACCTTGAGGAAACAAGTGCTAATAGGATTGCTCATTCTGCTCTAGCAGGTGTCAGCTACCACAAACCCCATCTGAATTGTTTCTATACGAATGCACAAATGAGGAGCAAACAAGAGGAATTGAAACTTTGGCCCTGTCTCAGAGATTTGAGATCATTGGCATAAACAAAACCTGGTCGTGTGGCTGGACTGTATGGAGCCCTTGGTGCACAATGGCACAACTGAGAACCTCTGGTTAGGGATTAAGGGGCAAGCAACTAGTGTGGATGTCATTGTGGGAGGCTACTCTAGACCACAGAGCCAGGATCCTGACACTGATTAATTATTCTTTGTGGAACTAAGAGGTGCCTCTAAATGAACTGCTCTTGTTCTTAAGGAAGACTTCAGCTTGCCAGAAATTGATTTGGAACAGCACAAAACTGACACAAACAGTTTCAGAAGGTTCCTAAAACACCTAGATGATAACTTAATTGCACAAGTACTAAGGGAGCCAGCTTGGAAAGATGAATTTTTTGATTTGTCGCTTGTTTAGGTCTCATGAGAGAAGTGGTGATTGGTGGCCATCTTGGCCACAGCAACCACAAAACAATTGAGTTTAAATATCTTCTGACAAGAGGAAAAGTGCTGCCAAAACTCCATCTCTGGACAAGAGGAGATCAGACTTCAGACTGATCAGGGAACTAGTGAGGAAAGTCCCCAGAAAAATATTTCTGAGGTTGGTAGGGCCCCTCAGTGCTGATTATATTTTAAGCTTCACCTCCTTAGGACCCTGGGGCAGGCAATTCCAAAATGTCAGAAGTTAAGCAAGAAAGGCAGAAGGCTGTCTTGGCTGAGCATGGACTTTCTTTTTCATATAAGGCAAGAAAAGGAGGTGTGTGCCCAGTAGAAGCAAGGTGAGGTGATATGGAAGGAACACAGAGATGCTGCCTGCCACTATGTGGTCAAAGCTCAATTGGAGCTGCACCTGGCCAGAACTGTGAGGGACAATAAAAAAATATATAAAATGTATATATATTTTTGTATACATTAATGGCAAAATGCAGTGCAGAAATAACATCGGCCTGTTAGAGGATGGGGATGGTCACTTCACTAATGTGGACATAGGCAAGAAGGAGTTGTTAAATTATTTCTTTGCTTCTGTTTTCAACACCGGTGATGGACCAAGGTGGTGCCAAGCCTCAATCTGAAGGACCATGGCTGTGAGAATGATGAACCAGCAGTTGACATAAAACTTGTGTCATCGGGATCTGCTTTTCCAGCTGCATCCCTGTAAGTCTCTAGGGCCTAAATGGGCCCCTCCAAGGCTACATAAAGAGTTTTCTGATGATATCATGAGGCATCTCTTAATGATTTTTGTATGGTCTTGAGAATCTGGAGAGGTCTCTGTTGACTGTAAGTGCTTTCATCGGAAGATCTAGCAATGTTTTTTGGAGTTACTAGTGCTTTCTATAGTCTGATTGGTGTTTCTCAGGGCAAGTAAAGAAAAGCAACAATAAAAAAATCCTATTATTATTGCTTTCAATATGGAGTTTTATGTTCTTCCACACATATCTTCTGTGCATTTACCCTTATTTAAGAAAAAGCAAGTCAGAACATAATGTCAAGTAAGAGCTCCATGACCTAACATGGAGCTTCTCCTTCCCTGAAATTTTATTTTGCTTTGTATTTAAAGAGAAAGAAATTATTTTTTGCAATCATTTTTATATCAGTACTTGAGAGAAAATTTTGCATGTAAGGGGTATTGACATGTCAAAGATCAATTTAAAACAGTGCCACAGAACCAGGCCAATCAACAATGTCTCTCTGCCTCAAGAATATGAAGATGGAACTTCATGAAAACACAGAATTTGGTCTTATTGCTGAGCATAAGTACAGAACATTGATTGAGCAACAGAAATGGTTTAATAATACTTGACAAGAACCAATGAAAAGCTAAAGGAGCAAGAGCAAGCAGAAGTCATTGTAGTTAATGATTATGGATTTAAATTATTTAGAAAAGACATAGATTTAAAAAAATTCAACAGCTTTCCTTTTTCATTAGCAATTTTCAAATAAATGTTTTCAAAAAGCTTATAATAACCTATAGTGTATTCACCAGTTTGGTGTAAATTTCACTACTATTGATAAACTTACAAATGTAAAAATCTAACAAACCCCAGAAAGTTTGGTATTTTCCAGACACACATAGGAAAAGGAAAAAGATATCCTAAAAACCTTGTGTTTTGTCTAAATTTCCCTTGAAGTCAAAGATTTAATTAAGGCCTGACATTTTTAAGAAAAGAAACTGAATTCACTGGGAACTCAGATTGTTCAAACTCTCTGAAAAATCAATCTGAGTATATTTAAAGTAAACATTTCAGAAGGAGGTATTCCACTCTTTCCCCTACCTCAGTGGTTTGCAGACTTGATTCTCAGACTCTCTGTTTCCCAAAATGTCAAGAGGCCATATTGCCATAATACTAAGATGTGGAACATCTCTAGCTATTTTTCTGCTAAGCTACAAAATCCTGTCCACAAAATAACTTGGCCAAGAACTTTAGACTTTTGAAACCCTTGGAAGCTGGTAATTTCAAGTTAATTTCTCTCTTTTGGGTTGCTCTGTAAACAACACAGAATTCTCTGCCTGTGTTGATTGCAGAAGAATATACATGTGGCTAGGTCTTCATATGTTAATAGTCAGCAGTACTCATTACTAGGGATGAACATTGGCAAAGTCATACATTTTGTTTTCTTGCTTTGTTGACTTAAACATTATTGTCCTGGTTCCAGCCAGGACATGTGGGAGCTCAGCACATCACTCCTGATGTCCAGAGCTACCGAGAGAACCCTTGGGGGGCTCGGGAGTCCTGGAATGCTGCCAAAAGCACTTGGTGGCTTGATTTTGATCCATCTAGAGATGTGCCACCGATGTATGAGGAAATGGAACATGCGAGAACCACTCAGGTGTAAATAGTGAAGGGAAGATATTATTATAGGGTGAATTACAAATTTTGGGGTTTCGGTACAGGGGGGTGGTAGAGACAAGATGGAGGAATAAGGGTGTGCCACCAGGCTTTTCCTTCTTCTTCCTGTCTTCCATCTTCTGGGGTGGTGTTGGCATTTAGGGATTGGTCTGGGATGAGGGTGTACTTAGTGACGAAGATGATAGGTATTGGGGACAAAAATGTAAATATGATATACATAGTTTTTGTTATAAAAGATGAGGCCGCCTTAGGGGTGGGCAGAGTGCCTTTGGCTGCCGTGCTGGTCAGATCCTTCAGGCAGGGAAAAGGACTTTTTAGATAAGAGATAATAAACAAAACTGAAGACCGAAAAAACCTAGCGTCCAGTCTCATCCTTTGAAGCCCAGCGTGCAAGAACCATCCTAAGCGTGTCTGGGGGCAGAGACAGACAGCTGACCCCAGAAGGACAGGGTTAGTTTTTGCAGTAGCCAGGAGGAGACGTGGGTAGAACACGGATATTATTCCACACCAAGTCGTGTCACTGCTGGGAGCTTCTTCTGGGGAGAAGGGCTTTTTTCCACAGTCAGAGTTCTATGGCTGTGGGTGGGCTGTGAGCTCTGCAGTGAGCATTTTGCATGTGAATCTCTCTTTGTACACTTTTGTTATTAATATTGTTGCTGTTACTGGTTTTTTTCTTATCTCATTGCTGTTTCCAGTAAATTGTACTTATCCCAGTGTTTGATGTTTTCTGTTTCTGCCTCCAATTCTGCTCTCCATCCTGCAATGGGGAGGGCGGTTGCAGAAAAAGGGAAAGAGCAATGCATGGTTTCAGTTGAAACACTAAATTGGAGAATACCATTCCTAAACCAAAACAATTATTTAAAAGGATTAACAATAAGCATAAAACCATTTTTGTAGGCATTGTAGTATGTGCATTCTTTAAAAAGTGCAGCCATTCTAACAAACCCTCATAAATATCAGATGTAAAAGGTAAGTAAAGCAACAGCCTCTTCATTGAAAAAAAAAAAAAAAAAAAGAAAAAAAAAAAAAGCCAGAGAAACCCCGCAGCAACAAAACCAGATGTTTGAAATTTGTGCAAACATTCCTGAGGAATTCTTACATCAGCATTCAACTAGCTATCTTCCAGTTTAAGAAACCAGATTTAGTCATAGTTTTTTATTCCAATTTTGAATAACACCAGGAGACATAGTAAATTGATCAGCATTTTTTTCAAGGACACTGTCTTTTAACATAGTTCTCAAGCAAGCGATCACTGTCTAGATCTACTGACAAAAATGTAATTTAATTAAAATTTTGTTGCACTATCACAATTTAAAAGAGGAAAAGGAAAAGAAAGGAGGGGCAAATCATCAGAAATATGATAAGAAGAATTGCTGAGCAGAACCCTTCTTCTCCCAAATGTATGCAAATATGTAGCAAGCCACTTAGTAATGCTGGAAAGGAGAAAGGATATGATGATAATGACAGGACTTGCAGCTTTTTGTTAATGAATACATCTATCAACTTTTAAAATGAGAAGTATTTCAGTTACCTATACAGTGAGTGTTCTGGTTTAGGGCAAAATTTGGGAGGAAACCTCTAAAGGGGCTCCTCTATAAAGCAAATTCAAGCGGCCCCTCTCCAGATTGGTTTGGAAAAGTATTTCCTTGGAGAAAAGTGGAAAAAACCTGTTTATTTAACAGGCAAAACATTAACCAGCACAAAAAAAAAAAAAAAAAAAAAAAGCATACTAAACAATAAAACCTCTTGCTGCTCCAAAAGAGATGACCAACCCAGAAAGTCCTCTCCCTGGGTTGTAGCTCAGCTCACTCCGTCTCCTTTCAGTCCCTCCGGCGCTGGAAATGCCACGGCACAGGCCCAGCCCGGTGGGCCACAGGTGTGAGATGCTGGTGCTGCTCTGGGTGTTCAGTCCAGAGCAGGTTTGAACAGGTCCAAAGGAAAGGGCAAAAAACACAGTCCATGGAACTTCTCTGCCTCAGCTAGTTAGAAGTTAACTAAAAGCAAAGAAGAGCTCTGTCCCACTGTCTGTCTGTCTGCAGACAACACAGTCCAGGAGGGGAATTGAGGAAGCAAGAGCAGGTTCTGATAACAAACTCCGCACTTCTTCTCTCCCCTGCTTTGCTCTCAGAGCCAGTCTTAAAGGTGCAAAACTGATTTCTGGGCTAAACAGATGAATGGGGATACAAGCATCATAAAGTCACCCCAGGACAGCGAGTTACTGACATATTTAAACAGCAGACAGAGGATGGTAAGGAACAGCTGCATAGCACCTGCTACTCCCTGCAGTGAACTGTGATGGTATCAAATGAAGAAAAAACCATTAGCTTGACCACAGGATGTTTTTTCAAGAGTATTAACACTATTATAATTAATATCTATGAGGTAATTTCACAGAAGGAATGCAAGGTACCTTTTTTGACAAGAACTTTTCAGCATAAAACTACATTCAGGCTAAACTTTAATTGTCTTTTCCTACATTAGCAAAGCATTAATGCATTGTGTAAAAAGAACCAATGCACATTTAAAATTAAACACGTACCTAGGTTATTATCACAAAAGATTACCTTGGACGTAGCCCTTCTCAGCAACCCCAGCACTTTCTGAAGCATAGATCTTTTTGCATGTGTCCACAGAAACCGAGCTACTTAGGAACTGCCCAGCTTATGAAAGGAACTTGCACAGCCAGATGGTGCTTATGCTGGGATTTCAAAATTTATGGCAAATGTTGATGAAAGTACCACAGCTGCTGTATGCTCACACAAACTGAGCCATGACTGGGAACTGTCATGCTGTACATCATAATATCCCTGGAAAGCAGAGCACTTGCATGAATTCTTTGTAGAAAAGCATTTTTTAGGAGCCAAAGGTAGAGAACTTAAAAGGGCAAGGGAGAAAAAAATTACAACGTGTTCAAACTTAAATTTGGCAGAGAAAGTTTCTGGAAAGTCAGCAAGTGTCTGGAGACAGAACAATGCACACAGAAAATCAGACAACATCACTGAACATTCAGTCCCTAGATTCAGAGGTCAGATATTGAAGTGCTACCTAACTGACTGTGTGTGGGAATATGGGAATGACATTTAAATTGATTAGAAGTGATTTCAGCAAGGGTGTTAAATAATTCTAAGCCTATGTGAAGACACAAAGATACAAAACAGAAAAATAGAAGCCATTTTACAAATGTTTTGAGAAGCCATGACCTCGTCTTCGTTAGGCAGAATATTATGGCTTGCTAGTGAAAAACTGTCAAATCCGTTTTGCTGACTGCATCTCATACAGAACAGGGTCCTCAGTAAGATAAGCAATTATATGTATTGATGTTCACTGAATTTTGAGTGAAAAACTACATTAACTTTAATGTTCACAAATAAGTTTATTTGACAGCTGAATCAGTTGCTACCTTAGTATCTACAGTGGGAGTTCACTGAATGAACTAAGTGTTTTCCAGTATAAGGGTGCTCATTTCCTCATAATGGATTTCAGAAAAAAGGGAAGGGGAAGTTTTTATTTTAAGTATTTTCAAGATGGACCTTCATAGCACATTACCATAATAGGGTGACTACTCAAGTCAGATCAAGAATTCCTGGAAGTGTATGGATTGAAGACTGACAAAAATAATGAATAATTATTTGCAAATATAAGAGGAGATTTCACGTTATGTAATCCATATTTAGTGTCTTTCTTGTGTACAAACATGGTAAATACCAAACATTTGTTTTTCTTAGAAGCTTGTTACTGCACTGACTTTGTGCTCACTACAGAAGCCCAGCACCAATAATGTAAATTTCCTAGGCATAAGAGCTCCCTTTTCTGCCAGCACTGGCACAGTTGTTTGAAATGCACTGAAGTTAAATGACTTTGTGAACTCTCAGCATCTCAGTATTCTATTTGGAAGCAGCAAAGTTTGCAAACTATTCTCAAAGTGATGGTTAGACTACAGTGGACCGTAGAAGCAACAAACTGGGTCCACGAAGTGCACAGTACAGTCAACAACATGCACAAGTTTTGCTGGACAATCTTTGAAATAACATGAGGGGCAAATCAGCATCTGGAAGTATGGAAAAGAATGACAAAACCTCTCTTTGAAATTGAAAATTGAGCATGAAAGCATGAAATACATTGAAGTTTAAAATGCTTGAAGAGAAAAGCTCTAGATGAGATTTACTTTGATAATCATCTGTTACTGTCTTCAAATCAACAGACAACAGTTTTGAGATTTGGAGGTTTTTCTGAGAATGTGATAATCTTCCCCCTTTTTTTTTTTTCTCGCTAACCATGTATGACTTTACCATATTTAAAACTTAAAACTGTTACATATGACAGACAGCTGCAGAATTTGCACTGTATACTTACCTAGGAATGTTAGGTCTTCCTGTTTTACCCAGGTAATTTAGATCAATTCTCTCTGTAATCCAACTCTACATAAAAAGAGAAAATTGGGGGGAATGAGTGATTATTTCAGATACCTTCTTCTTAAAGGGATAATATTTCATACACCAACATAACCATATTTTACCTATTTTCTTCCAAAAATAGCCCAACACTGAAGCTCAGAGAAGTCCTACATTTCAGAATTGAGCATTTACTTAGGTTTGTAAGCCTCCAAATTTTTAAACCCTTGTACCTCTAAGCTGTTCCCCTAATGTTCTTCATCTCCTAATTTTCAAAAATACTCTTACATTCTGCAGGCTTACTTATTTTAATACTTTCACCCTTACTGATAGCTGAGGACAGTTTCTCTTTTTTCTCCCCATTCATAGCTGTTCCTCCATAGCTTTCCTCCTCATTCATAGCTATACCTCTTTTCCCCCTCAACATTCAGAACACTTCTCTCTTTACTCCATATTTCCTTTTCAACTCCTGTGCATCAGCATTAAGTGCAGGATAGAATTATGTTTAACACCTTGCAAGTATCTCTGGGTGTCTAGCAGAGGGAAAATTTGATCCTGAAATCTTTCCTGATGTACTAACAAATCAAGTTGTAGATTAGGAGACAAAAAATTTTGTCTTAGATTTTGAAGCATGAGAATCCTTCCACATAAGTGCTTCTAAACATATCATCATCACATCAGTTCTTTAGCACAGCAGAATCCTCCACATTGTGTATAAGCAGATGATTTGCTCCCACACCTATTTTTAGAGTACCCCTGCATGAACAGGAAATGTCCTCAAAAAGAAGAGACTGCAAAAACCATTTTTAATCTGTGAGTACTATGTAATGAATACAGGAGGTAACTGAGTAATTTCACTGCCTTATATTTTACTCTTAATAATTTTCTAATCTCTAGCTTGAGTCAGATTCACCTTGTTTAGACAAGACACACATACAGAATTCAAATTTGAGCAGAATTTAATTTTTTACTGTTCATATTAAGTAAATATGCAGACTACAAATAATTCTTAGTGGAATTACACTACTACCACTTTTATGTACTCGCTTCAATTTTAGGGATATCAGCTAAATGGAAAATTCAAAGCCTGCTGCTCTCTTTACTCCTCCTGTTTGTTCTTCCATTGAAATTTAAACCTGTCATTTCTTGCAATGTTCTATTTTTTCCAGTACTTCACAGATATTAGCTGAAAGCTCATATAGACTTCTAAAGAGTTCATATTACTGTTTGTTTGAAAGAACTTCCCTAGTTCTTCCTGCTGTCCATGTTTTTCCAGTGCACATGGACACAGTAAAATATTTTTTAAAAGTTTGTGTCACATTAGCTGAAGTGTTATATGATGTAAAGGGCAGACACCCACGCTATCTCAGCAAATGATGTAATATAGACTTTCCAGTCTTGAGTTTTTAGTACTCATTAAAACCCACGAAACAAAGAAGTGCAAAGACCATGCAAAATAGCTGTCAGAGTGAAACATAAATAAAAGGGTGTGGTTGACTGTTGTTTCTTAAACAGAGGAAGTAAATAACTCTCAAGAAGGCCTAGTCTTTAGTTATTTGAAAGTGTGTAGAGACAGAAAGTGGGATGACAATAGTCCCAATTTTAGGTCTAGCCATGTTCAAGATTTTCTGTAGATTACACTGTATTGAAACAGTATATGGACACATAATCTATATATGAATATACAACTTCATGCCCTCTGTGGATCTGCTAATTGGTTCTTCCATCTACAAATCAAAACAAATTTGCTATTACTATATACACTGCACCTGTATTAAGAGGGTACTTCAAACTGCACACTGTTAAATCTAGTAATTGGGCCTTCTCCATTTGAGAATGCAATTTCAATTTTATTTAGATCATTTTAAACATCTCTTCATTTCATTTTACCACGTAACATATTCCAGTTCAAACTGTCTTCTCAAGGGCTAGAAACAGAAAAATACTCTGACAACCTTTCTAGAAGTCTGTAGTTTTTCTTCTTAGGCAAGTTTCTGCACAAAAAGCATTTGTTATTTCTAGACTAAAATACACTGTTGAAACTGCTGCTCTATCCTATGTGGAGGCATTGCTTAAACTACGTCTAGAGTAGGGTTATCTGCTCTTTGCTGGTTGCCATGTCATAAATCATTTAGTGACATTTACAAAACTGTGTGGAAGGTAAGATCTAAAGGAATTTTTATTCATATTGGTCAGGATTTATTTTTAACCATATAGGTCAGGATTTATTATTTTATAATAGAAAAATAGCAATTTTTAAACCAACCTTAAGGATACTTCCAAGGTGCCTCAGCCACTGAAATGAGCTGGATTACATTTGTATTTTGAGACTTTAAATTATATAAAGAAAACTCAGGTTTGAAGCAAATTCTATAATTAAGGTTTCTAGTTTTTATAAGTTAATTTACATATTAAAGAAAATGAATTGTTTCACATATGCAAATAGAAAAATCAGTGTTACAGATATCAATGTTAAGTCTAAAGGATTTTAACACCCATTGATTTTTTTCTGTAATCCCAACTTTTTTTTTTTTTTTTCCACTATATTTCTTACTTTTCTTATGCTAATCTTGTAATCTATGTAAACATCATTGCCACTTTACACATTTGTACTGCAGTTGTCCACAGTGACAAGATGGATAAGTCAGATTCTTGTTTACTGGGACTGAGTGAGAGAGTAATTTTTTTTTTTTTTTCTGAACAAAATAAAAGGAATTTGTATGTGTAGTGAGAGGTGGAATTCAGCTATTGGAGCAAGAACTTGAACCATATAAGGGATGCCAAATCCTCTTCTGAAAAAGATAAGCTTCCTGCCAAGCCTATAAAATTGTTTTCAATATAAGACTCTGAAATATCAACACACTAGCTGCAATTAGTTCTTGAGATCTCAAATGGTGGCAACTGCACAGAGTATGCTCTGTCCCTTTCCAACTCCTATCTGCAATTTTGCAGTGTGGGGAGCATCCCCACTGAATGAAATGAGAGTTCTTTCTCCAGCACAGCATGATAACTTTGAAATTTCAGGTATAATTTACCTGGAAAGCTGTTCTAAATTCTTTAAACCCAGGCCTATAAACAAGAACTAAGATTGATGGCTTAAATGGGATAAGTGAGATCAAGACTGATAAAGAGAAAAGCTTGGAAACCCCTTTGTGTGAGAAAGTAGTTAGGAGTTAGGGGAAAAATGAACATTGGGCAGACAAGAAGGCAAAGGTTAATAGTCAGAAGATTTGTCCACAACAGAGTATATGCTCATCCAGAGACTGAGTGGAGAAACTTGCCTCTTGAAGCCTTAGCATACTCCTGCATTTATTAAAAATCTGCAAAATCTACTGGAAAAATAAGTTATAACTTCATGTGTGATCCTGCTCAGACATTAAGTCTCTGACCCACTACAGTGGATGACAAAATAATTTAGTCCAGAATTATTTTAATTACAAAAAACCTCAAACAACAACAGCAATAAAACTTAAAATCCATCCACTAAACAAACTAATGGCAAATATTGCTAAATGGTTGCAGGTACCATTTTTGCAACGATGGCTGCAGCCACGACAAAGGCTTTCAGCACACTACTGCAGAATAACTGCTGTGTGCCAGCACAGACAAAAGATTATTTCTCCTACTTTTTGCCTACTGGATTTAAAATTTTACAGATTATGGGGACTTAAGAGGTCCTTCAATAACTCTTGAAATTACTCCTAAATGCTACCATTAATAAGAGTTAGATTCTCTCCAGAAGTAAACTTGGAAGGGTGAAATGAAAAGCAGAAAAATCACAGAAATTTCACAACAGCAGCAGCCTCTAATATTCCAGAATAAAAGTAACTAAAATTAATTGTCACTCCTAGGAAACACTTGGGTGGTGAGAGAGCATAAAACCGAGCCCCAGATTACCCACAGTTAAAATAATTACAATTAAGGGTCAGCAAGATTAAAAAATCAATCTATCTATCTATCTATCTATCTATCTATCTATCTATCTATCTATCTATCTATCTCTCTATCTATCATCTATCCATCTATCTATCTATCTATCTATCTATCTATCTATCTATCTATCTATCCATCATCTATTTATCATCTATCTATGTTCCTATTCCACCTAGAGCCTTTCAATGGGATGACATTATCCTTTCCTTAGGATATAAGATTAGCAGAAATTTTTGTAACAGCTGTAGAGGCTCTAAACAAATGGACAAATTATAGATAGTGTCATAGAAATTTTTCATCCTTGAAAAATATATACCTAAATAGGTGGGTGAATACTGAGACAGCACAAACTGAAAGCCTACCCAGGAAAGAGTTTTATACTGCTTATACATATTATACAGCAATCTGTATTTGAACCATCACAAAATAACTTTTGCCAAAGGCTAATTTCCTTGGTACTTAGAGCATCCAACACAGAAATTCAAACACTTTTCATTTAACAGTTTTCTGGGTGGGTGGTACTGCTATATACATGGAAGCTTTAAAAGAGTCCTGAAAAATACTTTTTATTAGAAAAACCCTGCCTTTATTTCTTTTCCCATCTACAGAAAGTAAAAAATAAATTTTGATGAAATACCTATTCAAATTGAATGTTAATAATTTTAAGGCATATAGCTAGTATTTCCTTGCACTTCATGCATTCAAAAAGGTGAAATTTTCAGTTCATTTGAATTCCATACCCAAAGATACATCTTGTTAAATATTGTTCCTTATGCCAGTGGCATTTTGTGGACTTTGAAGCTGCTTTTTGAAAGACATTCCCTTCCAATTAAACAGAAGATCAAGGACAAAAAAGGATACGTGTAGATCAATGTACTAGAAAATTAAATGTAAATCTGCTTCTAATATTGACTATAAAGGGAGAGGAAAATCTGACAGCAGATGAAGTTCTTCATAAATACTATGGCTATCTTCAAATTTGCTAAGAAAGCATACAAATCTGTGAAATGCTACAGCTGAAACCTAGCGTTCTAAAATTTTAAAAATGAAATACAGTTTGAATTAAACTATTGGGGTGGAATTATTTTATTAAAAATCCCTGAGTAATGCTATATAAGTAACTACATATAAAAAGTAAAATAGTAAAACATCAAAGTAAAAAATATTGGAGAGTACTCAGAAAATTTTTATCCCTCACATACTCTCATCCTTTTTAGCTGCAAAACCTCTGCTCTGCTCAGTTCTCTTTTTAGAGCACAAAGTTTTAATCTGCAGTTGTGTATCCTCAAAATTACTGCTTATAGTTAAAAAACATAACTAATTCATCCTTCCTTTTGTTATAGAAAGATGGAAGAAACTGATGTCTGGAGGAAAGATTTTTCATTTTACCTTCCTGCTGGACATGCAGTAGCCTACTTCTAGGTCCTGCTTGTGCAGCCATCAATTCAAAATATTTTCTTCTGTATGTCTTTCCATCAAGGAGAGTATAACTTTACAAATAAAACACCAAAAACCCTCACATCACCAAAACCAACTCAAAGAATTATAATTAAAGAGCGAGCTAGATGTCTTCTGTTGCAGTATCTTTGTATGTTGCTTCTGTCTTGATAGTTTGTGACACTTTGACAAAATTGTGTGTTAAACTGACATAGACCATGGGGGATAGTAGATTGGTTGGCATCTGCAATGAAAGGTATATGGGGAGGAAGGAAATCAGATCTACAGCTTCAATTAATTTTTGTTTGCTATTCAACTGAAAGAAAAGCTGATATATTTTCTGGTTTGCAAAGTACAAGTTAAGCTGTGTGCAACTTGAAAGAGAGCAGAAGTTCCCCTTTCTTTCTTATGTGGCCTACAAAGTGAATAATATTATCAGTCTTAATGAATGCCTAGAAATTATTTACCTTATAACTGCTTACAGTTTTTGTAAGTATATGAATAATGATTTTTAATTTGCTGGTAGTGATATGGCTCTTCTTCAAAATTTTTGGAGATAAGGCTCCCTAGGAACATCTTAAAGTTCTCTAAAATTTGTCATCATTTGCAGATATCTTAATCTAGTGTTTTATAAAAATTTACTTCCATGGGCAAAAAAATAGTAATAGGCTCACATGGTTGTAGGATTTTGAAACACTAGGAATCCAGATTCTTTTAGATGAATAATTTTAAGTAGCTGAATTTTTAATCAGGTTAAAAAAAAAAAAAGTGTTCTGAGGAAAAAATGGATGGTGATGTGTTGCATGTGCCTTGAAAAAGAAGCCAAGTCCAAAGCACACATGTTCTTTGGCCCAGAAAGATTTCTTTAGCATAAAAACTAAACTGCAAAAACAGCTGCATCCCCTAACTGCTGGATTTGTTACACAGACAAGAATTTGGAAATCATACAGCAGGAGTGTGACTGTTTCCTGATCTCCTGCTTAGATTTTGGCTAACATGCAGCTTGTGCTAAGGGCTGAGGTAAGTTAGGAGCAGCATCACTATGTCAAAGTGGGGGCAGCATGTAGTCAGGACCATGGCCAGGAAGGGCAAAAGGTGATGATGCAGTCACCATCACCTGTGCTTGCTGTCTCCAGCAGCTTTAATCCTGTGTGCTGGTTCTCTGACAGTTTCTCCAGAATCTGCTAACTAAAGCAAAAGCTATAGAACAAACTTCCAAGCTGGAAAACATATGAGCTTACCCAAAAGAGTTTTTGAAGCAGATCCAGCAGCAGCTTGAATGCTGAAGGTTTTGTGCTTCCCAGTATATTACAGGGAACACCCACACCATGATGGGGGAGGAAGGATGAGCACCCTTCCCATCAGCTTGGTAGCTATTTTTTAGTTCATAGGTATTCCAGCTGCAGGTTAGAGAATATCTGTATTAGGAACATCATGAATTAGGTGATTAGTCAGTGAATTCAGATATCAGACATCTCTGTACAAAAGGAATATAGCCCTTAGATATTGTATTTTGTTTTCTTTGCAAGTGAGTCCAAAAAATAAAATTTAATTCACAGAGTACATTGTCCAAGGAAGTTGAGAGATCCAAATGGACCATGTCACCATTGACCATTACTTATGATCAGCTGCAACATGACTGGAGTTAATTACCTAAAAACAAAACAAAACAAAAAGAAAACAAAACAAACAAACAAACACCCCAAAAAACACCAAACAACTCTTCAGCTGAAAATGTAAAAAGCTGTGCTTGCAACATATTTGAAAGGGTGTTGTAGTTTGATTGGAAGCCATCTTCCTCCAGTATAAAATTTCCAAGCATTAAAAAGTTATGGTCAGATGGAAGATATTTACACCCAACAGATGAACAAAGCCAATATAAAACGAATGAGAAAATTTCAATTAATACAGCCTGTGAAACTGTTATTAAACAATGTGGCATGCAGTATAGGAATAAGTGACATGATAGGGAATAAGCCATACAGGATAGGTTCAACACTCAGAGTATTTATCATGCAAATAACACATCCTACATGTTTTCATTTTGCATACCATGCAGATTTTGCTAATTGAGGATACATATTAAAGTATTCTGAAATAAAGAATTATGCTTTTAATAATGTACTGATGCAGATTTTCAATTCACTAATCCCTTAATAGGAATATTTCTTCTTATTAAAACATCTCAAAAGATGCATTTTTTGCATAAAAATCTAAAAATATATTCATGCCCTATTTTGTGTAATTACATTAAAATGCAGCTTAATTTGTTTTCTTTTTTGTTTATTAAGGAATGATGACTCATAGGAAGCAATGGATTATACAAATAGAATGGAAATCCTGCCCAATTTGAGACCTATTTTTTAATCATTATTTTTACCTGTAGTAGACTCTCGTGTCTTTTTGTAATGAGATAAAAAATTCAACTGAACTGTGTAAATTTGGGGAATTATGTCATTCTGAGTTTCCAGTATTGGTTTACTTAAGAAATAGCAATTTACATTGCCTTTAACTTTTCCTGACTTCATGTTAAAAACTTCAACATTAATTTTAGCATTTAGGTTTATAGGACAGTAATTACCAGGTGTGCACTTTTCCCTTTGGCATAATATTGACCTAATATTGAATGATAATTAAGTGTTCTATGAAATAAAAAAAAATTAAAAAAAAAGAAAAAGAAGAAATTATTTAAAGTAGAATGGCACGGTATTTGTCTTTCTACATGCTCTATTTGACCAAGGTGGATTTTTCTTTTTTTAAGTAGTTATTGCTTTCCAGCAGTGTTGACTGGCCTTGCATCAACCCATATTAACAAAATATGACCCCTTTAACCTCTACTTGCCCACCCTACCCAGCGCCACTGACAACTTCCCAAGTGACAATGTTTCCATATGCCTGGCGCATGCAAGCCACCACACTGCCCTTTGGCTGCCACACACCTCACTGCCCTGGCAGAAGACTCCTCCAGCCTCTGCATTCTGGCTCTTTCCCTCACTGCTGTGCATTGGAGATACAACTCTAGGGCTCTCTCTTACAGTTCTCCTCTCCAGCTGTCTCAGCTGAGTGTCTGACAGTGCAACAACAAGCACAGGGTGCTAAACTGAGCACAAAAAGTGGATCTGGGCAGACAATTGGCAGAGCAATTAGAGATTAGAAGAGTAAGGGTAAGAGGCAAGGAGATCCAGAGAGGACAAAAGAGAAACAAAGTCAGAAATGTATTTTAATATGGAATGAAGAGTGTGAACTTTTCTCCAGGTAATTCCTTCTCTATGCCCACACAGAACCATTTGTAATGCATCTCCTTTCTACCCTGCGTTTTTGGGCTTCTGTATAGATTTTCCTAATGCTGACTTTTTGGATTCACAATAGCTTCCTAGACATATAAAATAAAATTAGTCTAGAAGAGACTTTGAAAGATGACTAGAAAACTATTTGACTCTCTTCAAAAAGCTTACTAAATTAATTGTGGAAAATGTTGGTTTAAAAAGACACTACCTTTTTTTTCAGTGCTATAGAATAGCTGTGCATGGTTGGAATGGGAAAATTTTTAATGAAAGATGGATGTTGTGTTAAGCAGTTGCCTCAGGTAGTGATGAATCAACATAGAAACTAGATATATTTTTAATGATATTTTACATTTCCAGATCTATTTCTAAAACTGACTGTGGAAGTTTTTAATCCTACAAGAACAGTGCAGAAAACAGAATGAGAGCCGATTCTCAAACCAGCTGAGTCTTCTCAAACCAATTGTTTTCTTGTACTTGCACATATGAAGAGTCTCTTTTAGCCTGTTTTGCAGGAGCTGTTTCCCACAAGGAAATATGGTTTTTTTATTACTAAGAGTGATAGCAGATTGGCTTCCTAGCATGGTATTGGAATTAAAGCTCCATCCTGGACACACAGATTTTGCTTGGGCTGCAAGCTTGCATAGAAGATAGAGCTGATTTCTGTTTTGAGCTGAACAAGCGATATTTTACACCATTTATTTTATAGACCTAAAATTTGATCTTTTAGCCAATATAGTGTATCAAGCATGCAGAGGGCCTTTGCACAACATGGATCCAATGATGAGTTTTGTGTAGTTTGCAGCAATTTAAAAAGAATATCTATAGAAGTCAGATATAGGTATGACTACATTAACTTCTACCACAGAGTCTTTTAGCCAAAAGTTGTTAAGCAGTTAAGTACACTACTAAATCTTGAAAATTCATCTCTTGATAGCCCCTGAGTTCCTTATTTTCTCACAGCTCAGAAAAGATCACAGCTAAACAAATGCATACATTTCATCACAAGGACAAGATCGACTTGAAAGCATTTAGGGGCAGACCATTTCTTTCATTCAGCCACTGGATACCAGCAGAGGTCACTGAGCACAAGATGTCCTGTTGCTGGTCAGGAGGTTAAATTTTTATGTAAAATCTCCATTGCCAGATTGATTTTTAAGCTCATACACATGGTAGGAGTCCTAGTATTACTGGAGAGTTAACCATGCTGATCGAATAAAGGATGAAAAGAGATGGTGCACTGCGCTGGGATATATCATTTGAAGACAGTGGGGAGTACTCAGTGATAATGATGCTCAAATGAATGAATTATATCTACAGTATGGTAAACATGAATACTTCCCTTTTGTTTTTCCTCCCAACACTTATTATAAAGCATAACCAACAAGTATACGTCTGTCCAGAAGGAATTAACTTCAGTAATTCCACATTTATCTGACACTAAAATTTATAAAGTTCAGTTTTTCTCCCCTTCATAACTAATCCTGTCAAACATAACACTGGCCAATTTTTTTTTAGAGTTTGAAAGTATCTCTTTGATACTGTATGATTACAAGTTAAATCAACTTTAAAAAGAATAATTGAAAGAGCAAGAATTGAAAGAAGGAGACAGATAAATTTTTAGATTAAATTAAAGCAATGAAGTGAATTCCCTGAGGCTGTTGTGTAAATGAAAGTTCATGGTGATCTCAAAAATACATATAATCTTTGTAATGAGCAATAATGCAACTTCTAAATGCCATGAGGTCTGAGTCTTTGTTGCCCCTCCAGCAGTTGGAATAACTGACCTATCTGAAGGATAGCTCTTGAAACATAGAAGGTACACACTTCAACTCAGTTCAAAAAAACCACAAAAAAATCTGGGAATAGACAGCCACTTCTTGCTTATTTATTATAACTGTACTCTCTCTAGGGCTGTGAGTAGACATATTAGCAGTTAATCATCTGTTAGGCACTTTATAAACATTAATTTTTTTCTTCATAGTACCCAAGGGTTTCAGCCAGCTTAATTTATTTTAGGAGTCACATTCTGAGAACTTCCTAGAGGATTATATTATTCAAACCACCATGTTTATACTATGAGTGAAACCTAATTTGCAGGAAAATCAACAGTATTATTCCAGGCACACAGCAGTCTAGAAATTATTTGGTATTGAATGGATAACAGAAAAATGGACACAGACGTAAAAAAAGGGTTGGGTGGAGACTACTAGAGAGATGAAGAAGAGATGGGAATGTACATGTGTTTGATGCAATTTCTGCTGTACTGCTTTACACTAGATATTCAGAATCAGGAATAAGCTCTATCCTATGGGTTTCCTGCATGACACAAATTACTACATACATGTTACCAGCTAGGCTGGCACTGCAAAAAGTATAATAGAAGAGTTCATTGCATTTCACCTTCTGAGGAGTCCACCTTTGTGAGAAAAAAAATAAAAAGGGAAGTAAGTAATGGAAGTTCATACTTTTTAGAATGCCTTTGTTACAAACAAGTAGGCTTAAAAAACAACAAGAAACCCCTAAACAAACAACAATTTAACCCAACAACTAATCACAGCCCGCAATGCAGACTTTTCTGTCCAATTACAAAATACCACCCAAACCCATGAAGAAGAAGGTGAAGTACCAGCCTCCGCCCTAAAACCTCCATCTTGCTCTATTTATATTAGTATATTCTAAAACCCGTTCCATCCTGTGGAAAACGTTTTCCATCCTGTGATATTACACATTTCTAATCCAACTACATACCCGTAATCCCAGTGCTATCAGTCAATTTTGGAAGCTTTCTCCATGGCCTTAGGTTAAATGCAGTGCTCCCTTGGGGGTCAGAGTGTGTCAGCACAGAAAGTCTAAAATTCTCAGCATCCAGAACTCTAACACCCACTAAACTTCTTAGAGTTCATGGAGCAGCTGGTCAGTGCTCTCGGCCATATTATTTAGTTTATACAGTCCTGAGAGGAGCAGAATTCTGTGATTCTAAGATTATCCAAGGAAAAAAAGGAAATTCCCTCAGCCGCTGCCAGACCAAAAATCCCCCGAAACAACATTCTATCCGAAACCACAAAAAAAATACCTGGGGCACAAAGCCTGATGTTTTGAAATTGAGGAAAAGAGTAGTTGCGATTAGCTCATTTATCTAATGGCAGAATGCAACATTTCAGAAATATCAGATATAAAAGGGTAATAGAAAATGGAATCAGTAAGACACCCAGTTAGAAATGTTAGTCTTTAGAGAGTATTATTTTTTTTTTTGCTTCATCCTTTGTATTGCAATACAGTTGAGGATTTTCCCTAACACTCAATCACATATTAAGCACATGGAAAGTGGAGTTTTATCTCAGCTTTTAAGATGATAAAAGACAAATATTCATCTGATGTCCACCACAAGAGAAACCCACAGTCAAACATACTTTTGCATAAAGGTCCTATCTTCCTCTGTAGTCATTTTGCCTCCTTGGACAGAAAAATTCTGCTGGAAGTCTCTTGCCTAACCGTTGAATACTGCTGAGAAAGTGAATGGTGAATTCGTGAAGAAAGCCTTCTGGGAATTAAAATCTCATCTCTCACTTCTGAAACAGGTAATAGCAAAGCTCAGAAAAAAAAGGGTTTGTTTATCACTTGCAAAGTTTTTCATAGAATTTGCAAACGCACCAGAAAGATGCTAGCAAACTTTCCAAACACTTTAAAAATATTTCAAAAACAAAGAAAGAAAAAACTCAAACAAACAGAAAACATCATTGTGTTCCATCAGAAACAAACAAAACAATCACAGTATTGAGAAATATTCTAGATACCCCTTTGCTCTCCATCAGGGGCAGTAGCTTGGAATAAACAGCTAATTTTTCTTCCCTGTATCTTGCCAATTCTGCAACTTTCTGTACTTCCTGATAACAGACCTTTACCCTCTACACTTCCATTTTTCTTTCTGGACTGAACAGAGTAAGTGCTCCCAGTTTTATTTTATAAAATAAAGCTGTCTTTCTCTGTTCACCCTAAAAATTGGTGTGTTTTTTTTTTTTAACTAATTTTTATATTGTTTTGTTTTTTCTTGAATATGACTAAACAGAGTTATAGAGAACATTTCACCTTTTTTTTTTTTTTTGCTTTGTTTTGTTTTTGTTTTTTTTTTTTTTTGTTTTGTTTTGTTTTGGTTTTTTGTTTTTTCAGGTTTTTTTTGGGTTTTTTTTCAAAGGAAGAGGTTTGGTAATCTTTAGTAGAGCTAATACATAATCATAGGCATTACACACTGCCTTCTATTTCTACACTCCAAACATAACGAACCTTAATCCATTTATTAACATTTTGCAGCTTTAATAAAGTGTTATCATTTTATTTGTTACCTATCATTCAGACAGGTCCACAGTGTAAGTGAGCCATGACAAAAAAATTAATGCTAAGTTTTTCAAGTATTATTATTGGTCTTCAAATTCTCTGGCTAAATTAATGGAGAAAGAGAAGGAGTACATATCTGAACAATTTGATGCTCCTCTCCACAAACTCAAGCAGTTTGTTCCTCTGTGTGTTCCCTTAAATTCTGAAGCAGAGTAACACAAATCACTTTTGTGGCTTAAGGAGGATGCAGGACATAAATACTCAGGTTTCAAAGGGTCCTCTCTAAAAAAATAAAGTCAGCTTTTTCCCATTTTCTGATGGTAATAACCAAGATAATGCGCGCACAAAAGACTTTTTCAGAGGAAATGTTACACTTCTTGCCTGTTGTCACTGCGACATCCTCCTGAAGTGTATGAGGCAAGATCCTCATATTAACAGGGCTGATGATAATTCAAGAATTTTAGAGGGAAGGCACAGGTTACTATGACTTCCTGCTGGGGATTTCAGCCCGTGATTAGGACTGACAGCTGACATCAGTGGAATAGTAGTTATACTTAATAAAATTGTTAAGCTTCTTAATGGAAATTTCTACAGTTTATGCACTTCAGTCTGCACTGTGAGACCTTGACCTAAAGCTTCAAAATCAGGTATAGCCTTTACATTATAAGCACTCTTATAAAATACATACATAGCTAAGATTGCGCTGTTTGTGTGGTGGCTGAATTAGCAACACAAAAAGCGATTGCTTTCTTGTAGTACCACAGCAATTGTGAAAAAACCCCCACAATTCTCTAAGAAATTATATCTGTTTTGACTTGTTATATCCTGAAAAGATGGAAAATAATGGCCAGAAGTGAGAAAAAGAACTGGACTTTTACAGGGGCAAAAAGACCGATCTTTCCAGCCATCCATTTTAATAAAAGCATTGGAACACATTTGATTTTAGTCCCATTATGGAATATATACACAAATTTGGGACCTCAAAGCTCCGTGAAATTAATCTGTCACATTATCAAGATCTCTCTAGTATATAGTATTTTTGAAATCTGGACCTTTCTTTTTTGTCTTAAAGAGACAGCTTGTTAAAATTGAAAATGTTGACACATTATAACCAATAACACCCTAAAGAGATTTTTCATGTATTTGCATAACTTTGCTCCCTTTCAAAGCTATAATGCAAACATGAAGCAGACCCCTTATTTTTTACACATTTTAAAGCCACCAACATAGATTTGTTTTTGCCTTTTTTTCAATTAGCCTAATCTCCTACAAAACCATTTGTAATAATAAGTATTTACTGCCATGACACATATGGGCATGAGTGGAACTAATCATCTGCAGGCTGTCCCTGCTGCTGAGCTGAACAAACAAGCTGTTCAAGACTTCTTCCTGCAAACATTTCTGCTTCATAAATCAATGGGAACCTAATGTAACATTTTTTTTTTTTTCTTTTTTTTCTGGAGAATAAACTGAGATTCACAAGCTCAGTTCTGAATGTAACCCAAAAAAAGGACCCAAAGCAGACAGTAATAAACAAGCATGCTAGTCCAACAGCCGTTTTAATCTATAAAATTAATATTACATGTTCTGGTGCCTACACCTGTGACAGATGGCCAACAGAGAAGAAAGCTATCCCTATCAGAACTGCCGAGTTCTGAAATCCCAATGCACAAACCACAGATGGCACTGGCAGAACAGTTCAAAGAAGCAGAGATCCAGAAATAGACTTTTCCTTTTCTGTGTTGCACTCCTAAAATGCGTGGGCACTATTTGCAAATTACCTAAAAGCAAACACATCTTTGGGTTAAAGCAACTTGTCAGCCTTCATTAATATAAGTGTTAGATAGTAGGTCAGGGGCAGGCTAAGCCAATAGGCTGATCAATTCTTTTTACATTTCAGTGCTCAGAATTTCCATTGACTCTGGGGAAGGATTGCAGCTCACAGACCCTGAACATTTTTGTGCTACACACAAGTAATCAAGGCACTGCTTTTCTCTCCAGGTAAATGATCAGTCTTGGAAATCTATTTATTGTTCAAAAATGTCACTATATGTGTGTGGATACAGGTTCCCTGATCAAATTTCGAAGCCATAATGCTACAAAAATGTTTGGAGGACTTCAAGTGATTGTTCTATTTCACCTTTGTGAGTGAGTCTGAGCCTCTAGATCCTGACACAGCTCTGTCAAATGAAGTCCAGGACCTACATCTGTAGAGGTAAATAAAAAGGGCACTTGTTGCCTGGGAGAAAAGACATCATAGTAATAGGATTGAATTACAATTAATTTTTATTATATAATTAGAAAATTACTACTTTAAAACAACCAACACATTCCTAGATCCATATATGCAGTGTCTGCCCTTTGGCCCACCATAAGAGTTTGAGTGTTAGAGGATAAATTATTATAAACACAAATCTAAAAAAAAGGTGTTGTTGGCAGGACTACCTCATCAAAAGTTTAGAAAATCAAACACAGCCAAGTTTCTATGAATTTCAGGAGAGCAGCCAGAGATTTAAACCTGTGTCAGTATGGAGGTGGGTATTTAATTGTGTCTTGAGTGCAGAAACAATGTTTCTCCCAGGTAATTAAAAATAGATTTAACAAGTGGGATTTTTTTTGTTTTTACTTCCATCAGATATGAAAAAAAGAAGATGGGAAGAAACAGTGTAAAAGGGTAGAAAAGCACCAATTTAAAAAAAAATAAGGAACAAAAAACAAATTCAGCCTTTAGGCCCTAAGTGTAACAGTCTAGGGCTACTGCTTCCATAGAATTGCTGATCTATGCAGAGCAAAGAGTAGAAGGAGGACAGGAAGGACATAGGGAGGGAGGAAAGGAGGGAGAGAAGGAAAAGTTCTCCCTCAGCTCAAGGAGGATCTCCAGTCCTTTGAACAGTGTGTGAGGTGGCTGTAAATGCAGCCCACAGCTGGAAACTAATTTGCATGCTTTCCTGAAAGTGAGTGAAGGAATGAAGACAGAGAGAGGGAGCCCATGGCTTTGAAATTGCTGCAGGATGTGTGTCTGTTCTCCTTCCTTCATCAGCGGCAAAGGAAGCCTCAAGAGATTAGGACAAGGTCAGTTGCTGCCAATTTTGTTTCCCAACCTCACAATACCAGTCCAAGCCTAGCTTATATGAATTAATTTGTCTGTACATCCAAATCTTCCTCTGTAGACAGCAGTTTACTGTGCCAGTGGCATATAATCAATATAGAAAGGCAAGGTTGCAGAGAGAAATAAGTTCTTTGGAGAAGCAAGGAACAATTGCTTGTGATGCTTTGGACAATAGAAAAATTGGAAAAAAATAGAAACACACAAGTAAGGGAACAAAGTGTGAGCTAATAGATAATAACTCCTTTAAGACAAGAGTAAAGCTGCAAAATGTTAATGCCTATTGGAGTGGTCTCTACTACATACAAATATGAAGATTAAATGTACTCTATTACATGTCAGTCTGTGACAGTAACCAGCAACACTTGATAATTAAAACATTAAAAAGCCATCAGCTACCAAGAATAATCTCAGCTGAAATGAACACCACTGAAATGACAACACTGTTCACAAAACAAATCAATACACTTTAAGCTTTACGGCTGGATTAATGCAAGTAGAAAGGAGGCTGGGTTTAAAAAAAAGGTCATTAACTGCTGCTTTATTTCACAAATCCTAGATATGCACTCTTCCACAGGATGGGAAGAAACACTTACAGCATCATCTTGACAGACAATTATTCCCCTATTAGGTGGCAGCCCTACTTTAGACAATAACAGCAAATCATTTTCCTATTAGGAGGGTCTAATTAAAGAGAACATAGGGCAAGAAGGAAGGGGAATTTTCAGAGAGCTAGCAAATACATCCTAAACAAAAAATTAAAAAAAAAAAAATAGCAGATAGCTGAGTGTACATTTACTTCAAAAAAACAGACTACCCCCAGCAGAAACCAACCAAATAAGATACTGTGAGTTTTTTTTTTGTAGATGACAATTTAGACACTCTAGATTCAGAGTGTTTCTTCCTGTCTAACAGTTGGAATTCTATACTGAAATTCCCCCCAGACACTTTACTACATCCAACTCATAGAAAATCATGCTTTAAAAATAAATCTCTCTTAAATTTTCTATCCCTCCTTATTTCATGTTATTTAGTTATGCTTGTAAATTTACCTGTGTTGATTGCAAATGTGATCCCTTAACAGAGAGAGAAAGTACACTTGGGAAAGTCTGTTTGTTAAAAATAAAGTATTGAATGGAAGAATTTAATGAAAAATTCTGCTTTTCAAACAGCTTTTTAAAAGCAATAATTCCTAAATGATTCTTAAAGGCTTTCTCTGCCAAGTAGTAGCCAAAAAGTTTACTTTGGTTCTGGTTTTCGTTCAAAACATGTCTGGCATCTGGAAAGCACAAGATTTTGACAATGGAATTTAATCTTCTCATTGATTCAAAACACATCAACCATCAGAAAATGATGAGGTTTTTCCAATAAACAATCAAAGATGAAATTGCAAAATATATCTGCCTCTCCACATGAAAATTTCTAATAAAATGTGCACAACCAAGAAGCAAAAACCCCCAGGTTTTAAATTACGCTTTGGACAGAGTCTCTCTTAGAAAAGAGATTGGCATTGATACACAAATTATTTTTACTTGTGAGAATAAATTTGAAGGGTGTTTTTTTAAACTATTGAAAAAAATTTGTTTCTTCACCTTAAATATTCCATTAGGGAGTTTTTTGTTTATACACTCATTTAGTTTTTCTTTTGCTTTCATATACTTTTACTTTTGCAGATTATATTGCAATTTTTTAATAGCAAAAGCAACCTTCTTTGTGGATTATTAATTGTCACCTCCATATCACTTTCTCATTAATCCTGTATGAATAACAGTTTGTCCTGAATAGCAAGTAGTAGAACAAACAAGCTAGTATGAAGGTTATGAGAGATAAATACTAATTTATTAACAACTGGCTCCATTCTTGAAAAGGCATAGCCTAGATTCCTGAGAAATGTTAAAGGATAGCACCAATATAACATCCAATTGTCAAACCCTTCCAACTGGCAGTACCGCCCTTGAGGCAGGAATATCTGAACTGATTTTTAATTGGTATCTGAACCCCCAGCTTTCAACCAAATTAACACAGCTGAATTTGAATATTAATATAAGACAAAGCTGGTTTTCCTTAAAAACAGGGCATAGTAATTGCAGTAGCTTGAGAGCTGATACCCTAGGCTCAGCACCAGTCACCTGTTCAGAGAGCTGAGTTGTCCAAAAGGAATGATAAAGCCTGATTCAGGCTCTGGAGGTATGAGGCCACTGGCCAGGCTCCTGTTGTTTACAGTGACACTGTTGGTGTTTACAACACTTTTGTCATCTCCTTCCCACTATGGGTGCCAGAGGAGAAGCACTGTGGTAGGCACCACTGCTTTAACTCAGGTGGCTCTCCTAGTATTTTCATAATAACCATATTTTGCCTTTTCTATTACAGCCCAGTTCCCATGCCACTGTATCTCTGTAAGGATATAAGCATTCATCTTTAAATTTCATTGTTAAATAAATTGAAGGGTTTGCTTCAAAGTGGAGAAATGCTTAAAACTGAAAATTCCCCAGGATGTAACTTTTCATGTTCAAATAAATACCTTAACAAAAAAGTTTCTGTTTTCCTAAAAAATGTAGGGGTTAATAAGTAATATAAGTGCAATTTTAAACAACAGATCTTTATCAGTGAATTATAGCTAGTATATGTATTTCAAGAGAAAGTCAAGATGGGAATAATTTTGTGGTTTCCTATTAAAGCATTTAATGTTTGGTAAAATTAATTTAATCTGCTGCACAAGCTTTAAAAAAATAAAAACAAAAGCCTAGGAAGATGTGGTCAAATAATTACTATAATCCTGTAGTTCTCAGATTATTCAGCATTCATATCTCTTTTCTGTTCCCAAGAGACCAAACTAAACAAAAATATGGTCAAATAGAGAGAATTATAGCATTTGTTTGAAAGTTCACAACACTTTAGCTTCTTAAACTAGTCCACTGGAAAACCAGGAACAATGTTGTAAAGGGAGTGACATGAACAAAATACGCCCTTGACTTCAAAAAACATAGCCTTCCAAAATTCTGTAATGCACTTCATGCAGATAACAGACAAATGCTTCAAATAATTTAAAAAATTAGATAGACCTCCCCCAAGATATTACTTAACTATAAAATTGTTTTATTTCATTTAAAAGGTGTATATATGCCTGGAATACCTACTTCTAGTACCAAATTTTTTCAGAGCAGGAATGGAATATTTGTTTTGATTTTTTCAATGCTAGGATTAGGAGGTCAATATGTGACATAATTTCTAGCTAATACTAGTTAATCTTATCTAATTTGAGATCTAACCACTTGCTAGCATCTCCAAATGTCAGTCATCATTTATGAAAAATCCCTGGGAATATAATACCATAAATATTGCTTGCATTAGTGGAATTGAAGCTTCTGGTTTATTTAATAAGGAAATAGAAAGTTCAGAGCTTAAGAAAGTGAACCTTTTCTCATCAATAATGGTGTGATGTAAGGCCAGAATAATGAATGACTTAACTGTCCAGTGGTCATGTTAATGCCCTACAAAAAATTGGCACGGGAAGAAAAAAATAACTTACAGGACATTGATATACTTCTTATAAAGTAAAACTGTTTTATGGTTTTAAACTCTATGTTTTATGGTATTAACTCTATTGTCTCAGCATCCTACTTCCAAGGAAAGCCACCATATGAATATGAATAAACAGCAATTACATTAAAATTTTCAAGAATTCTAGAACATTCTAATACATTTTGATTTTGCAGTTTTACTGTCTATCCTATCTAACAGTAGTAAATGAAGCACTGAACTAAACCCCTTCATTTCTTATGCTGCTGCAGGGTGCCTTAGATTTCCTTGTGTAGCATATCAAAGGAAGGATTTTGTCATCTCAGCCCAAGAAAGATGAATTTTTCACCTGTACCCTTCGGTCAGGCAGTCCATAATAAATTCTCACCATGATGTTGCCATTGTTGCTTTGTTCTCTACTTCTGACACCCACACCCTCAATAGGTTTGTTTCTTGTCTGGATAGCTGAAGAGCTCCATAGATCTGAGCTGCCCCTCAGTGCACTGGCAACCCCATCTCCTTTTCCCTGTTCCCTGTCTTTCCTAAGGAGCCTGTATCCAGACATCAACCCACCATAGCCCTTCAGACACACAGGCTTTCCTCATCTCAGTTATTCCAATCACATCTTAGTTTTTCAATCACACACACCACATGTGGTCCTCCTGCTGGTTTACCAGGCTGTGTGCATTTGTGGGCAGGAACTTCAGAAGTGCCTTTTGACACTTGTTTCATCCTTTCCAAAAGCCCTTGTACTGCCATCACAGTGACCCATGTGCTTATTACTTTTGATTTCTACTTTTTCATTTACCTGCAAGCTGTCATCATTCTTAGTGCATCTGCTTTAATATTCTCTACAAAAGACAAGCAAGACTGGGGTAAAGATGCTTTTAGGCCATTACTGTCTAGTGAGTCTCATCTCTTGTGAGCAGTTCTCATTCCTCAAAGAGGGACCTGTGGTTAAAAAAGCCAAGTCACCACCCACGACACCAGGCAGTTGCTAACTCACAGTGTGTATTCACTCCTACTTGAGTCCTGATCCTTCAGCAGAAGAACTGAGAGCTGCACTATCTGGCTTTCCATGTACTTATCTTTGTCTCCAGACCACTGTAGCTATTTCTTCCCAGATCTCCCTCAGAGGTGACTCACATGGACAAAATGAACAGGAGCCTCAGAGCTGGGAAGCTCTTGGCAGTCTCACCAGAACACTCCTTCCTGCCCCAGTCCAGGATGTTTGCAAACAGCAAACCTCATGACAAGTAAGTGTGCCTTAGGACCTCTGGTCAGATGCGGGGTGCTCCCACCCTGCAAAAGGAACATCCAGCCATCACTACCCTGCACTTCCCCTTTGTGCTGGTGCTCTGTGCATGCCCAGTTCACTCTGAGGCCTCTCTGAATGGAACTTGTTCCCTTACACAGGACATTACTATTAATCCTGTGAGTTCAGATCTGAGGGTGGATAAAGAATTATTCTTTGGCTGCCAGATGTCACAAGCTTTCTGCCTCTCCCATCTTGTGAATCTTTATCCATCACCTTACCTGCAGCTCCTTACCCTGACTCGGGGCCCTGATCAATCCTTGCTGCTGGTGCCCCTGGAGAGGTATCCCTGTACTCCTTGTTGCCACAGACCTGACTGCTGCATTCCCTGCAAGAGTTCTGCCTGGGCAAAGACATACCACTAGCATGCACTTCTAATTTGTGACTGTACAAAAGCTGAAAACGTTCCCTTGGGCTTCTTTTGCCAAGCTAAAATAGATACAATATTTCTAATTTTCAGTAAGAGTTTGGGGGTTTTTTTTCTTGTGTAATTCACCTTATACGTTAAAAAGCTTGGCTTCTCTCATGATAAACTCCTGTCACTGATATCCTTTTTCTCTGCAGATGCACAAAGATCTGTTCTCCCTGGCACATGCACAATCTTGTTGCAGTGGAAGCTATGTAATAATCTCCCAGAACTGATAGGTCACAGGATAGAGTTTAATAATGTAGTTTACCAAAGGTACAGAAAAAAATTAGCACATTATTGCTCAGAATGCATATTTCAAGAAAGCAGGAAACTTCTAATTGATTATAAGGGAAAACCAACATATAGTGTTTCAGCAAAATGCCTCTCAAACTACAGATAAACTCTCCTTATCCATGTGACTCCAAAAGAGCAAATGTGAAGGAATACCTATCAAGCTATTCACAGTTTTCTGTTATGTTTGTTCTTTTTAGTTTTTTGGTTTTAAAACCAGTTAAAGATTCATATCTGAATTTTTTACCAAGATGATCAGTAGTAAGACATTATTTCTCTAAGTTTTGCTAGCTGATTTCATAGTTTTTTTAGGTTTAGGAATGGTATTCCCCAATTGAGTTCTCCCTCCAAGCCACTTGCTCACTGCCTCTTGCCATCTTCAGCCCCTCCCTCCCTTCCCAGCCTTCGAGGGGCCTGAGAGATGAATTGGTGCCAAAAAAGGCAAAGATCATGGATTGAGATAACAAGATATAATTTACTGGAAAAAGCAATAAGATAGGAAAAGGAAGAGCAATGGCAATGACATTAAGAACAAAACTGTATGAAAGAAAGGTCATTCAGGCAGAATGCTGCTTCCCAAATCCCCCTTCCCTGCACCTGACAATGACCTGAGCTGGTACAGAACAACCTCTCACTCTTAGCCATGCCCCCTCCTGACTACTGCAAAAATTAACCCTAAAACCAGGACAATAGTAAAATCCCTAAATACCATTTTTAAAAACAGGTTATTTTGAAAATTTTGATAGAGGAATCTCCACCTGTTACTTCAAAAATTCAGCTCTCCAGTTTAAGGTGGAATAAATGTTCTGGCCATGAAACTTTGAAAGGACAAAACCTTTAAAGCAGTCTAGTTTTTCACTGTAGTTTAAGGACATACATTTAGACTCTCTTTCCCCTACATTTAGCTGAAAGGTATTCTTCCACTAGAAAGCTTTCTGACAAAAGCACTAATTACAGAGCCTTTCTCGCCTACAAGCTTATTATTTCTGGGAAATCTTAAACCACTGGGGTATCACAGTCCTCCCAAAGCACAAATTTTCCACAAACTGAGTAATGGAATGTCTATTATGATACAGTCACTCACATGCCTTTCAAAAGAGATCGCAAAAATTCAGATAAAATTAATCAGAGTTTCCTTCCTAAGAGAAAAAGGAATCAGTCATCATTCACAAAACTTTAACAATAAATCTTAATGAAAACCATTAATCCAAGCATATAATTAGTGGAGGTAATATAAATGAAAAATGTTTAACAACATGAAGAATAAAGACTGCAATAGTGGAAAATTATACACAATGCTTTCAAAATAAGCTAGTTTCTTAATAAATAGGTTCCCCCTTTGCCCTTCTTTTAAAGAAATTTCTATTAAAAGAGGAAGAGATAGAAAGAGCCAAGTCTACTAATATTTTCTGGTTAAAAATTTCCAAGATAGAAGAGACATACCAACAATAAATTTGTGAGAAAGCAGGTTGGAGAAGACTGTTCAGTAGCCATTCTCATTATATCAGTTGGCTATAATGCTGGGAGGAGACTCTTGTGAAATCCTGTCCTGCACCACTTAGTTACATAAAACCAGAGACTATTGGGAATTGTGTGATGCTCATCAGTCCTAGACTTCCAGGCATCCTCAGCATGAGATTCCCAAAAGCACACTGAAACACCCTGGATATGTTGGCTTCACTAGAAAATAAAGATAATAATTACATCTTATGGTGAAGAGCTCAGATATCATCCCATATGGAAATGACCTGGAATCATTCAAGGGCTGGCATTTCTATCCCATCATGTAATCTCATTACAGGGCACTCCAGATCTCTATATATAGTATAGCCTATTTGAATTTAAAAAACCAAAAAACCAAACATCTGTTTTATTTGCAATTTCATTTGTTGGGTGCTTACAGCGTTTAAAGTTTGGTGATGCTGAAGAACTTTTATTTGAGGTAAATTTTCCATAGAAAAGCTGTGTAAATTATGTAGAACAAAAGAAACACAACTGCTGTGTCAAAAAGGTAAGTGGAAAATCTTCCTAGCAGCTGGAGCTGGAAATTTTTTTTTTCTTTTCTTTTATTTCAATAAGGAGAAAATTCATTACTGATCATGTAACTTCAGGTGTTGTTTCAAACCATAAGAATACTTTCTTGTGAAAGCTCTTGAATCTGATTCTCTATTATGATGAAAAAAATAATAATTTTCAAGATTGCATGGAACAGATGAAAGTTCCTGTAAAATTTCTTACAAAGAAATTTTAAGGGAAGTAATAGTAATAAATTAAATACAAACAATTTCAAATCTCACAAGAATTGAGTCTCATTCACAACCATGTTGCATCCATGAAACTCATTTGACTTCAGTAAAGCATGCAATTTCTGATCTAGACAGCTAAATGGATAGAGGAAATGATGCCTTCTAAGCTCTTCTTCATATTTTTTTCTCATTTGGAGAGTTCAATACAGACTTCACTGTTTTTGAAAATACTCAATACCTCAAAAAAAAAAAATTTTACATAAGGTTCCTCTGTTATCTGTCTATCTTTAATGTCTTCCAGTTTTCAAAATCAGAAACATTATGCTGATCTACCATGGGAACAAATGAACATTTCTTACTAGGTTCTATAAATCTTTCAACTGATACAGAGAAATTCAACTGATAATTAAGTAAATTAAAAACACCTGATGCTTCATAATTTGCAGTCATTGGTGTTAAATAATTATGCAAGGAAGAATGTGTTTTGGCTTTTTATGCAGTCACAAAATAATTAGAGAGATTAATGGTACTAAGTGTATTTTGCAAGCATTGAGCCATTTCTGAAAACATTTGTAGCATGAAATACAATATAGCCTAAAGACTGAAGTGTACTTGGAAGACAATTACTTTAACTCCTAAACAATCCAATATGATCTTGCTCAAGCAGTAGTATCTGAAAAGGAGCATATATTACATTTGTTTTATGCTTTAAGCTTTTTTTTTTTTTATTTCTGTCACTTCTGTTTTACATCAGTAGGAAGCATGCTATGTTTGGATGAAATATCTGCTCTTTCAATGTAAATGATGGATATAATATGATTACTTCACTCAAAGCTTGAATCATGAAAGGACCTTTGTCTTATATAGCTTCACAAAAGTGAGTCAAGGTGCACATTATATGCATGATCAAAAAGCAGGAAGTCTGACATTTGAAGGTCAGATCAGAGAGGGCAATAACAAAAAGGAATTATTATGCACTCTTTTACCATAGGAAAAGGGAAGTAATAAAGGTTATTGAGAACAAAACTTTCCACCAGATTCATGATAAACTCCTATAATTACACAAGAATCAAACCACCTCAAAACCCCAAGACGGTTGCTGTGAACCACTCTTATATTACCTTATATTTAAAAACGATCTCATGCAATCTCAAGATGTGTATTTATATATAATAATGTAAAGTATTGGAGAAAGTGATATCTGCATGGACACACTTCTGTGCTTGAATTGTACTTTGAGGCATTTTTTTACAATACAATAAAGCATGTAGAATTTGCTGCAGTCTATAGCAAAAAAAAAAAAAAAAGCATAAGTAAACAATCTGAAAACAGAAATTTTTAAAGGAATCTGAGAAAGTGGCCTCATAAAACATGGAGCTTTACTCTGTGAATACTCTGTGGGAATTACTTACTGGTGCAATGAACTGGATAAACCATAAGTCAAGAGCAGGCACTGCAATTAATCTACTCTCTTTTCCTGATTTTGTGATGACAAATGGCAGACTGGAAAGGGACTGTATTAAGGACCCAATTAGAGAATAGTTGCTGATGTGAAAACTGTGGAAAAAAAGAGTCTGAATTTGCCCTTGCAGAGGCAAGGCTTTTGAAAAGAAAAGCTAAGCAGCTCTGTGACAAAATACCCCATTGCTGCCATGCTGAAGAACACAAACCACCTTGTCCAGGTTTACATGCCTGCATGACTCCATACTGATAGAATTCTTTATTTCAGAAGCTCCACCATTGAAGGTGGAATACAAACCAAGCTCATTCCAGCACACAAAATCTGACAGGTAACTGCAGGTAGTGAGCTGCTTCCTTAAATTTCAAACAGAAAAATGTCAAACAGAAACACTTTACAGTCATTTCATGACGCAGAGTAGTCTGTGTGCTGCAAACATGGCTGTTCAAAATATTTATGCCAAAATTTGATAAAAATAGTTTTTATTAAAAAATTTTGCTGTTGATGAAAAATATTAGGAAAAAAATCCCATTTTAATTCTTAAAGGGAAGGCTTTGTCAGAACATTTTATACCCTTTCTCTCCCTCAAGAACCTCCTAAAGTCTGATGTCTACAATATTTTATCAAAAAGTTATGATGACATTAATCCAGATAAAGCAGTAGACATCAGCATAGGAACTCCGTTCCTCCATCCTATTCTGAATACTACTTTATTAAAGTCTGAATTGTGATATGGAAGCAATTTTTCTTAAAGTTTTGAATCCCATTGATAATTTTTGCTTCTCTCTCTTACTGCACACAGCAACATAAAAAAGAAATATTAATGCTTCTATGTCAGGGAAACACAGAGACTTGCCTAAACAAATATTTGATCATGAACTCTCTAACAATGAAGGAGTTTTTTTCCTACCTTATCTACGTTTTTTATGGTCTTTTTATGAGGATGTATATCAGCTGTGTATGGTAAGTAAAGAAGACCTTGCCTTCCTTAAACATTCAAAAAGCATCCTGCATAATTTATGATGGTAATACATTCTGTAAGCTCTTCCTTTGTTGATGAATATGACAGTTAATGAAAACAACATTTATAGGCTTTTTTTACAGTGTGCTGTTTCTTAGAGAAAGTCAACAGAGTTTAATAATATTTCTTTTAAAAAGTAGGTTTAAGATGGATTTCTGTTGAATGAGAATATTTTTTTCCAATTATTTAACCAAATCTAACACCTTTTACATGCTTCTTGCATGGTGTGTCAATATAATATTACTACCAGGAGAAATAGCAGAAAACAATGAAGACATTGTGTATGTTTCATAGCTTTAAAAGATTTCTAACCAGATTTGAAGTTTAAAAGCATCACTATGGCCTGTAGATGTGCTACAAAAACATCTTGGAGTCATAAATTTTCCTATCAATCCAATGTTAAATACAAATGACAATTAGGAATCAATTGATTTATCAATTAAGCAGAAACATCCCACTAGCAGACATACTAAGACAAATAGAAAGTTTCCTTAAGAAAAAACTCTGCAGATTTAAAGCAGATATTAAAGTGGTAAAAATCTAGGCATTGAAATATATGTTTTGAATGTTATTGACAATATAATTCAAAGTAATCTGTGAGTATTGACCATCTAACACATCATGCCCATAAATCATCATGTTGGCTTTTCTCCTATTGCTTTATTTTAATTTCTCCTGCTCCTGCCACTAGGGGCTAAACACAGAACGTGTAATATAGGGCTTTGGAGTTTTAGTAATCTTAGCCATGTTAGGCAATTCTCTTGGGCCTGTTAGTATCATCTCTGACCAAATGGTGGCTTTTTGCTGTGTCTGTGTTTGCAGCTAAGGTGATTCCAAAGTAGATAGAGAGGGATATCCTGTGCCCACAAGTACCACATTATCATTCTAGTCTTAAGATAACGTGGAAGACTTTCACAGGCTATTACATCTGATTCATAGTTAAATTCAGCTGAAGTCCTTTCCTCTAGGACAATTCCACTCAGGATGCAACTTGTGGATGAAGTTCTGCAAATCTACCTGTACAACAGCAATACTAAAACATCTGAGTACAAACAAAGCTCTCAAGCAGTAACCCAAATGCAGGGGTTGAGTGCTATAAATAACTTGCTGTGGAAAGTGCACAGGTGAAAACAAAGAGCTACAATGATCCACAGCGGTGACTCACACTATAATATAAACCTATAGTAATATCTGAGGTACAGAATATAATTCTTAAAATGTTCAACTCCCACTGAGATTCACATACAACTGAAAAAATCAACATTCCCAGCACTATTGATAGACGTGACCACACCGTCTTCAAATCAAGGCCAAAAATTTTACTATTTTGCTCATAAATCTCAATATAAAAGGCAACATGCTCCAAATATGATGATAGAATTTCCTGATTGGGTAGAATTCTCTTAAATAAAGGCAGTAAAAGTTTTATTTCAGCATTCTTCAAATACACCCAGAAGGGATGTAGAGGATTAATGAAGTTCAGATATCTATGCTTGTGAGAGCAGATGTTGCTTCTCATTACTTGGAAAATCATAAGTTTTTATGCCAGGTAATAGGATTTTTTTCCTTTAAAGAGAGTGTCCTAAAACTGCAGTCCGTGAAAAATCCTGGTACATAGTACTCCAAAGAGACTGGGCACTATATCTGTGTGTTATGCACACCAGCTGGTGGATTTGTTCAGTTATAAAGATTTCAAGGAATAAATGGGAGGACACAGACATCTTTACATTCTGGAGCATTCCCAAAGACATTTTTAATCCAGCGGGATATAAACCCCACGGTTCTTCACCGGGAGCTACATAGTTTGCTTTGAGGTAAACAAAGGCTGAAAACATCTTAGTGCAAGTCTGCAGCTTTCTTTAGCAGTTCAGAGCATCAGGCTAGATGTTAATCACAGGCATGCATCACTGCTGACTTCCTGAAACAACAGTGTTCCAAACATCTATCTGAATAGAGAATGTTGTTGCCAGTTTCCCAGGCTGATCCTAGCTTATATTTATGTATTATCTCACATTCTCACCATTGTGTCTCAGTCAGCAGACAAAGCTAAGAGATAAGCAAAGGTGAAAGACTTCAGCCCTTGGGAGATGGCACGAAAATATTTGCTTTCCTACCCATGAATCAGTATGAAAATTTTGCATATTTCCCTTCTCTTTCGCAATTATTATTCAAGCCTTTGAGGGGAATTGAGAAAGACAGCTGCAAAGGCATACACTTAGGAAAGGTGAAGGTTATTTAGGAGCACTGCAGAAAGCTGTCGTCACTGTAAGCAAGCTAGAATAGGAGGAGTTAAATCTTGCAGTCACTCTTCAGACTGTTTACATATTGATTTGGGAATTTACACTGAACACAGAGTCCTGAACTTTGACAAAAATTATTTTGAGAGGGTTTAATGATCATCCTTAGAAGAATAGGAGAATATGAAGTGAGATATGTTCAGAGAATCATGGAAATCAGATGGCATTTCAGGGCCAGGCATATGTCGAGGTGGTTTGTAATCTTGATCTCATAAAAGTTGAATTTTTATTGAATATAGAAATGTCTTTTCTGGGTTTTATTTGTTTTAGCAGCAATAGAAACACTTGAATATCACATTGAACTCATTACATAAATCAACTTTTTACACTGTATATCAATTCAAGAGACTTTATTTGAAACACCCTCAAATCTGGTGATTGCTTCAAGACAGAATGCTATAAAATAACAGACATCTATTTTACCCACATGCTGCAGTGCTTGTCATCCTGCCATGTCTTTTAGCTCCCATGACTGAACTGTTCAGTTTTTAAGGCAATGAGTTGGAGCACGGCATTTTTAACACGTTGCCAAAAATTACTTTTCCCTCATATTTGTTGCTGAGTTTCAAGGATAACTGAGAAATAGTCCACAAATTTTCCACGCTGAGTTTTGCCAGTGAACTGCACCATAATTATGAAATACATGGGAACATTCACATCTCTTTGTGGCTCTGCTTCTGTCTTAGGGGATCTCAGAAGTGAAATGATGTGTAGCCTCTCTACCTTGTTTTGTTTTTTAACCAGAGTGTTCCTAATTTAAAGAACATTGACTGGTTCTAACAACAAGCACTGAACAAAACTGCAGCATTGTGCTTCATCCATGAAGAAAACTCATATATTTTTGTCTTCCTCGTAATTTTATTTTTTTTTCTTACTGAAGATATGTGAAAGCGAACATGTAAACACATCTATATTTTAATTTATTTTCAGTAAAAGTCTCTTTGCTTACTCCACATTTAATTACACAGGACTCACTGATTAAAAGAAACCCCACTGTCTTATTTCTGTCACTTTGATCTATTACTCCAATTTCAACAGAAGATTTCTTCTGGCTCACACTTTTGGTTAGTGTTTTCATAAATACCTTCCTTAGGCGATTCATTCTATTAGGAATGTGTATGACATTGAAAAAATCTTTTTTCCCTTCCGACTAGAGTTGCTATGATTTATGGACCTGATCCTGTCCTGTAAAGTAGATAAAAAAGTCCCTTTTGAGCTAGATTCACCGTAATGTTATTCCAGATTTTCTGAAGAAGTGACTCTATTACATGGAAGCTGCTTGTGAAAAAACTGCTATAGTCCTATAGCTACAAAGGTGAAGCAAACAAAGGTCAAAACTTTTCACCATATTATTTCCATTTCCTAGGGCGGTTTTTTTGTTGGTTTTGATGAATGTCCTTAATTTTCATTTTTTTTTAACTTTAAGCAAATTACATTGTGTGCATTATGGATATGTACTCTAAAAAGGACTAAACCATGTCTTGGATAATATAAAAGAAGCTTCACATATTATATTATAGCTAGTAGTAAATTTTTAGTATAACAGACGATCCACACAGATGTTTGCTCCCATTTTGAAATTAAAAATAGGAGGAATAAAAAAAATTCAAACTATTAAAAAATATTTTTTCCGTATCTTCAGATGACAATCTTCTTGGTTCCTTTTTTTATTTTTTCCAGCTCTCATGGAATCACAGAATCATAGAATAACTCAGCTTGGAAGAGATTTGAAGAGATCCTCACATCCAGTCTTTTAGGCAGAATAGTCAACACTGAATGGAGCCAATTGCTTAGTAGGGCTGTAAAAGAGAGCCTCCAAGGAAAGATATTCTACAGTATCTCTCTGAATTACATGTGCTAAGGCTCAATTATGCACCTGGGGGACAAATTACTTTCCCCTTATGTCAATTCAGAACCTCATAGACAGCTTCAATTAAGGACATCTGACAATTTCTCATTCTTTTGGAGGAGTAGTTCTTCTACTAGCTCTATACGTGGGCAACTCTGTAATTTTGTTTTGGTTTGTGTTTGGTTGGTTGCTTTAATGTGCTATGTCCCAAAAATGCATGTTGATTTAGAGTCCAGGATTTAAACCAGAATTATAATAGGTGCAAGATATAAACAAAAAAAAAAAAAGCAGAAAAATATACAATAAATAAGACGATGAATGCTTCCAGGGGGCCCAGCGATTCCTCAAATGCAGAGTCACCTCCAGGATTTTCAGGGGTATAGAAAAGTTGAATTTTTTCAGATGAGGAATGATAAATTCCTGAGGAGCAATGTCACTTTATCATCTCCTGGTACTCAATCCCACATGACAAAAGCTGTATGGTTTATATTGCAACCACAACAGAAAAATTCAGTTGTCCCATAGCTGTCCTGTGGTTATAATGTGGCTGAGTGTCAGGGCTGTGCCTGAGTGCACACACAGTGGATTTAGTCATGAGCTCCCTGGGTGGTCCAGGAACTCCACTGCTCCTCCTTCTGCACTGAGGAACCCAAGGACTGCCTGGAGAGATAGGTTTAAATGAATTCCTTCCACCTTCATGTTGTCCACCTTGGACTGTTATGGACTTGGAGATTCTCCCAGGTAGCTCATGCTGTGCCTGAACAAATTGGTAAACATTATCTGTATGCTTCAATTATCAATTAGCAGTCTGAATGGAGAATTTGTTTATCCCAAAGACTGCCCAAAGTGGTTGCTGTTCCAAAATAGACTAGGCTGTAGATAAGTAGGACACCCTCAATTGTCAGTTGAGACTATTCTTGAAAATGCAGAATATCCAGGTAGGTCAGTGCTTTGCTTTCTGAACTCCTCAGAGAGGAGCCTAGGTGTGGCGGGATACAACCTTAACCCCACACTTTGCCAAAGGTTTATGTCTAAAAGATTATACAGATATAATTGAACTTTTATACAAGCAGTCCATCCAAAGGATGTCTAACTTGATAATTATTTAAAATACAAATATTTATTATGACAGTGAGTAAACAAAAATATCTTAATCATAATTATTTATTACACAGTATAAGATCTATAGCTACTAATATAGAATAATACATGCTTTCTAAGCATATTGAAGCAATTATATTAAAGCAATTGTTTAACAGCTAGCAATACCAATTATTAAATACAGATTGATGTTCCTCATACCCACTACTGTGGGCAAATTTCTTTTGCTCAGTTGCTCAGACACCTTGAGAGGGTGTCCCTATTCAAGCAAGAAATCTTGACACACACCTCAAGAAGGGGTATGGTAGAACACCCTGCTGTTAAACAGTGGGAATTTGTTCTATATACTTTGTAGTAAAAACTGAATGAGTGTCAGTCACATGTCTCCAGGTCATCTGTGTCAGCTCAGCAGGTTTAGATAAGTTAACAGCAATATCACTTGTTTGTTCCTTTTTCTGGGTATTTTAGCAGTTCTAACAGATCTTCACTTCACTGCAAGGATGTTTAATTTTGGAATTGATAAATCAAATTGTTTTCAGCACTCTTCAACACTAAAAACTACATGATGCCCTCTATTCCATTCATCACTGGTAGATTTGACAATAGAGAGGACATTGCCTGAGTTGGTTTACCCCATTCTAGATAGAGCATCCTGCTACAGGTACCCAAGATGAAAGTTGACCTAGAACAAAGACAAACTATTTATACTAACAAAATCATTTAGAGAAATATTCTACACTAGACTACTATCTACAGACCTAGTCAACAGCTTGTTATGCCTATGGCTATGCTTATAGCCTGATATCTTAGCACAGTTACAAAATATGAAGGGGAAATTTTATTTTTTCTTAAATTTTCCCTCCATTCAGTTCACTGTTTCAGGGCATTCTCAGCAATCACATTGATCTGGAGGGCTACAGCAGCATTTGTTCATGTTTCTTGAAACCACTGCTTCATCACAAACATTCACAACAGCTGAGATATGCAAATCATAAATAATTGCATTGTCAGTGACATACCACCATCTAACATAACAGATTACATCCCTGTTTGGAAACGGGGGGGGTATATTTGCATGTACAAATAAATTCCAAGAGGACTGAAATGTGGAAGACGTAACACTGGAAAAAATTGTCATTTCATACAGTTCATTGGAAGAAGTCTTTTTCAAGCTTCTGAACTGGAACTTTGAAAAACAGAAATTATTTATAGTGTACTTTCTGACAAGATAAAAGCAATAAGCATTGACTAAAGCTATAATATATTTGATAAGACAACTAAAATATGCAGACATTGATTTTTAGAAACATAATAAAGAATTGCATGTTATATTGACATGTTTTCCATTATTAAGTTGAGCTACTTAAAATATGCAAAATAATGTTACAAACAATACAATGTACCTGACAAAAGAGGTTTACATATTAGTTAAAAAGTTTTCTGATGAATGATGCACACTACAGAAATATGTTCAAGAAAAATTTGGAATATTTAAGAGAAGTTTACTTTTTATAGATAGGAATATATATTATAAACTAATTTTTCAATATTGCAAAATGAAAAAAAATCATCCACACATTTTTGGAATACTGAGCTGGGAAGAGGGCTTTTTTCCTCTCTTTTTGAAGGTCTGTGTTGGAGAAAAATCTATTTCATTATCCTTTTTAATTCCCCCTCCTCCCCCACATCCATAACTACTGAAATTTAGAGAAGATGTGCACATTTTTTGTTTGAATGGAATCAACTAAAAGAAAAAAGGAACTAGCCACAAAATTTTAAGATATGGTAGAAAAAATAGAAGGTTCATTAGAAACTTGGTTTTTTGGTTATTTGACTTATTTCAAAATTTCTTTGATAGGAAAGAAAAGTCTGTCCTTGTCAATCTGGACTGAGAAAGCAATGATGGATGTGTAAAATTTACATCCTAAGAGAAAACATTCAACTATATCTAGAGAATCAAGAGAACACAAATTGATGACATTTCCTAATTTTCAGTACCTAACTGCAATTAGTATTTGTAAATACTGCTAAAAGAGGTGAGCTTGTAATATCCTTTTACAAGTTCTTAAGTTGCTATGGAGAAAATATGATTCTTTTCCTAGTCACAGACATCATTTAGACAGCCTTGTGATTCATCAACATGACTGAGTTTGTAAATTTTTTTCTGTGGACCTGATGATAGAATCTGATAGCCTTAGCTGGTTGTTACACTCCCTGAGAACCAGCAAGAGAGGAAATTGTTGCAAGAGCTTCTTGACAAGAAAATAAAGCAGATCAAGTGCTGATTATTATTTACCTTTAGTAAGGCAACCATGAAGCCAGGAGATCAATCTGATGTTATCTGGAATCATTGTATTGATTAGGACTGTAAAAGCACCATAACCCATAACAGCCTCATGCTCACTGCATCACTGGAGTTGTTTGACAATAATTATATAGAGGAAAAAGTACCACAGAATTTAACTTCTCTTCTTGACAACTATTATTGCCCAAAACATATATTTTAACAAATGGCAATTTTTAGTTAACTTTAAAAATAATAACATACGTCATACAATTTTCTTTCCAGTGACACAGAAAGAAATAACTTGCTGAACACAATCAAAATTACTTTGCAGAACAAAACCTTCAATTAAGTTAAATTAAATGACTCTTCTGGTGTAAGACATAAAGATTGATCAGACTTTGCTGCCCAACAACTTATACATCCAGCAGGCTCTTTTCTTGAACTAAGAAAATAAATATTCATAAACATCACAATTAAATCCGTTCCCTAAAAGCCACTGACCATCAGACCATCCAATATATCCAGTTTTAGTTAACCCAAGCATATCAGGACCGTTCCAGTAGTGAAGAAGAGTGTACTCCAGCAGTCATTGATTCACAGTCATTCTCCATCCAGACAGCTGGTATCCAAGTCCGTCTGTTTCTTGTCCGGGATCCACATGAAAGCCTTCTGTTCAACCCTATGAAAAGACTTCATTTCATGCCTACTCTTTTTATTATTTTCATGAATCAAGAAAAAAAAAATAATAACGCAAACAAACAATAAAATCTTAAAATTTTCTTGCAAACAAGGAAGTTTCTGACCACACTTTCAGCTCTTTCTACCCAAAATCGCAGCTGCTTTGGAATGTAGCTCAGTTTAGCTTCAATCCTAAGAAAACTCAGAACTTTTTAAAGGAGCCAGCACCAGATTTTTTTTTTTTCTGGCCTTTATTAAACACCAACTATTCTTTTAGTCTTCTGGCTTTAGAGGACAAGTACCAGCTAATCAGTCATGTCTCTCAAGTTCACTCTATCTTTTCCATGCAGTTCATGGCAAAGCTATAACTGAATTATTTGAACAAATTTTTATTTTGATGATGGATCTCTGTAACACACAGATGATTAATATTTCACTGTAACAGCATAAAAATTGAGGACATTTGGTCTGTCAGTGTGTGACATGGCTCTAGATGTCCTTCTATTTGCACTATGACAAAATTCTTGACTTGAAACCAGATGCTTTGTAATAGGGTAATGAAATGTCATTTATTGCAAATACTAACAAGATAAGGGAATTACAGTTTATTGTGTAGCAGAGCATTAAATTTTGAAATATTCTAAATCAAATTGGTTCTCTGATGAGTTACATTTTCAGATGGAACAAAGAAGTTTAAATATATTCAACATGGAAAAATAAAGATATCTGTTAGATTAACCAGAATATTATGCTAGGAAGAACAAAATCCTGACAGTATAGTTTGAAATCATATCCACTTGCATTTACCCTTCTCTGGTATTCTCCAGCCTACCAGCATCCTGCTGTATTGTTCTCCATGGGAATTGGTAGGGAAACAGGCGAAAAAGAAGGGATATTAGAGCTACTTTCTTTTTGATGCTCCCTTAGTTATTAATTAAAAAAAAAGTCAATGTAATCCTGATTCCTCAAAAAAAGATGAACAAACATGATATGGTTTCCAATGCTACTTTTCCAGACAGCCTGTGACTTTCAGAATCTCATTCTTTAGCCCTCTTAGCACAAATTCATTTCTCTTTTTCTTTCTTCTTCTTTCATTTTTTTCCTTCATATATACGTGCAAGAAAACATGTCAACAAATTTCTCTCCTCAGAAATCATTCTCTCTCTCACCTCATGAGAATCTTTTGCTCAAGCTTGATTTTCCCACTATTTTACTCATGTGCTGTTTCATTCCTTCTCTCATTTAGATGTGCAGCAACCTATCACCATTAACATGATCTGTGATAACTTACAGGCTGAAAAGAGTAAAGAAGAGGTAAACTGTTCAGCCAGGTGGATGTTGTGAGTCCAGGTCACAGTTCTTCCAGTAGGAACAGGAGCAGTAATTTCAGCTGTGAATTCTTTTGAGAATCTAAAACAAATATTGACAGTACCAAGTTTATTCAGCTATGCCTAAACTACAAGACCAGGAAAGTCTCTCAATGCCCACATTTAGCTGTGAGATTCAGTAGCATCATGGCTCAAAACACATACACACGCACTAAGACATACCTTGAATCCCAGCCTCATTTCCTTCTGAGGAAAAAAATTAATCCAAAAATCATATAATTAAAAAATGTTGCTTTTCTGTTATAAACATCATTTAGTTACACGTTTGACAAGAGACAGAGCAAAGAGTTTATCCTGCAGTCTTTGTCTTGACAAGTTAATTTCCATTACTTCTGCTATTTTCTTCCTCTAACAGCATGCCACTTGTGGTTCACTGCCACTATCATAACAAATACTAGCTCTGCTAGATTTTGTTTACATGGCTGTAAGTAGCAGCTTTTAGTATATGGTTATGAAAATGTACCAGGGTATCTTTCAGTTTGCATGCAATAGATACCTGTGCATAGAAATAATTAAAAAAAAAAAAGAAAGAGGAATTTAAATAAATAAATAAATAAAATATAAATAAATAAAAGACTACAACAACAATTTGAAATTTTGAGTATCCTATCTATAACTTACCAAAATAACTATGACTATAAAAATGAACCCAGATACTCCTGAATTTTTCGAATTACCTTCTGTACCTTCAGTTAAAAAACCTGGATATAAAATTAAAAATCTTTTCTACATAATATCTATTATTGCCTGGTAAGTTGTGATTATACATGTGACATTTTGCAAATTTTCTGTGGATTTATATTAAGGGAAAAAATAAAGATATAGATATTTTTCAAGATGTTCCAAGGTCAATGCCTCTTTAATACATTCTGGCATAGGAAAAATATAGAGTACAATACTACATACCATTGTATACTGTAAACAGTAGCATAAGCATAATAAAAATTACTATGAGAAAATCAGTATACAAAATACTCCTGACAACATCCAATATCTTCACCCCTGCAAGGACATGTGAGAGCAATAAAACCTACCTGACCTTTCACCTTTAAATGAAAAAAGACACCTTGGAGGATTGAAGAAAGGTATTCCCTTTCACTTGAATCCTTCTAAACTGAATTAGATGCAAGGTGTTTAATTGTTTACAGGAGAACCTTCTTAGACTGTAAGTAACGATGTCTTTGCTTTCAGTGCTTACACTCTCACTGTGGTATTTCAGCAGAGAAGCACTGAATTTTCTTTCTGAGAGATAATTTGTAAGACAGAAGGAAGAGAAAGAGGCACAAGAAAGCAGAGGAGCAAAAGGGGTTTACAATTACAGCTGTAAGCCGTGACGGCTTCTGAGGCCAGACATGGATGAGTTTCACTCTGAGTCCATAAGGAGCTGAAGCAGCTGCCCCCAAAGAGAAAGGGTGGTACCTCTGTGACAGGTAAAGTTTTCTCTTGCCTACAAAATATGAACTCAGGAAGATGCAGGAGACAGAAACCTCTACATTTTTTCTGAATTTGTTTTCAGTGGGACCCCCCACAGCATATGTCCATCATACCCCATCTTTCATTCAAACTTGTGTCATATTATAAGTCATGACTATTCACCAGCTTTTAGCATCCAAATAAATACTTTTTGAATTAAATTTTTATCCAGAATAAAAATCCATAAACCACAATGTTTAGTCTATTCTTATTCAGAATGTGTGCTTTAATTCCGCTTTAATATTACCTTGTAGAGATGCTTTACCTTGATCTAAAACTGTGTCTTATTCTGAATGCATAGAAGGTATTTTATTTTCTTATTCACATGTGCTTTTGTTTTCAAATGCGACAGAATGTTAGCGTGACAGTTTACTCCCCAATAGCCATCACATTTCTCAGAATATTCATTTTTCCTGTGTCTTCATTTTCCTTCCTGACAAATTCTGACATGTTCCACAGGGAGCACCTTTCTGGCTTCTGTAGGAGCAGCTGCCTGTTAAAACCTATCCCCTACCAACAACTAGCAGCTGGCAGAATGAACAGTGCAGATGACTGTGCTGATTAGCTTTGTAAGAGATGTATGTTCAGAACCATTTTCTATCTTCTGCTAGGCTTCTAGAGATAACAACATGCAGGGTAACTGACATAATTATAGGCCATCACTTTCATTAATAATCTAAGAATTCAGGCAGCTCTCCTCACTCTTCTTATCACAATTTGTCTGGAAATTGTTTGCTTCTAATAATAATGCTCTTATGGACCCCTGTACCTCCCTATGAAGATAACAAGGTAAAGTGACTTCTGTATACCCAACAATCTTCACATAGACCACCAGCTTTGTCACAATACATCTCTCTTGCTCTAAACACACAACACACTTTTGGCTCATTTCCTTATTATCCAGTAATAAGACAGTCACAAATCCATCTCTGCTCCCTCTCCCTTATCTTGTCTTGTCCACACTGCTGAATCACAGGACATGTGCAGCATGCTTCAGCAAACTGGCAGGAGAGAAGGCAGGAGACAGCACTCTGAAGAGCGAGGGAGCTTCATAGCTATAGAAAGGTACACATTTGTACATTTCATTGGAAGATGAGAGTGAAATAAGGGTGCTTCTCAACACAAGGTAATTTGGCAACCTGGGTTTTTCTTTTCCAGTGCCCTCAGCCTATAGCCCAAAATGCACCTATTCATCACCTCTGATTTACAAACTATTGCCATGTATTGGTAAAGATTAAAGATAGTCTGCAAGTGCTGAACTGGAAAAATATTTTGGGTTTTCTAAGCTTTGTGACCAAAACTGACTTTCTGAATACAAGATTCTTCAGCATAAGCAGCAAGTGGCCCAACAAAATTAACTTGAGTTTCTGTTCATGGATGTTGGTAAGTATACTCAGAGTGGAACTTTAACGACCCAAGAATTCCTTCAAAAGTAGCTATGAGGATTTTAAACTAAATTTAAAAATATTATACAAACATTTTATGTATGACATTGTTCTAGCTGTGACCTTTTAATTTTCTTGATTTAAAGTCCTTTTAAAAAAGCATCAACATTCTTAGAATCACACTTATGTTAGCAGTTGCTTACATTCCCATCACCTCACTTTGCAATGATTCAGGTCCCCAGTTTATGTCATATGGAATATCTGCAAGTAAGCAAGACTAAGTTGTTTTAATTAAAAATAATTATTACTACTAAATTTTGTGTACCATAGTATTTCTCACAGAGAGTAAATGAAATAAGTAGTGTCCGTCCCACTGTGCAATTTCATGTTTCAAGACATTGAAACGTGACTCTGCAAAGTAAAAAATGAAAGAACTTCCTTTCCAAATATGTAAAGAACAGAAAGAGTGTAGGAGGTTTTATCAACATCTCACTGTGAGTTGCTGAGTATACCCTAGACTATTGAGGAATTCCTCTTAATTAAGTACAGTTTCTGAAATACTGTAGTAATAATTCAAGCTTTCAAAAATACTGGTTCAGACGTTTAAATTTTATAGGTTTAGATTTTGTTTTCAATTTTAATTTTTTGTTTTAAATTTGTGTCATGGTTTGAGCCTGGCGCAATGCCAGTGCTTCCATGAGAATACCTCTTTTCCTGGTATCTACTGTGAGATGTGATCAGAGACAGAGGAGAGCAGGCTCCAATTTAAGATTGAAAACTACTAAAACTACAAGGAAAAATACATAGAACAAAGGATGAAAACCTTCCAAATTTCCTCCTCCTCCCCCCACCAAATTTCCTAATTCCGTTACCACTCTTTAGATAATCAATTCTCAATTCCTCGAGAAGAGAGGAGTCCCTCTTGCACCACAGACTTCACCCAGGAAACAGTTGAAACTTCTCGTGTTTTTGTGTCACGTGAGGCACCGCTCGGAGAACATTTTGCCATCGTGACATTTCTCTAATACAGTAGCAAAAAAATAATTACAGAAAAATAGTTTAATAACAGTGTAATTATATAATGCACTTGCTTTGTGAGGTCATGAAGTAATTAGCTTTTCTGAGACAACCAGCAGACTGGAAACAATCTCTGTTGAAATAACTTCTTGACTGTGAGGGCACTAATTGTCTTCCTTTAAGATTTGCTCAAGACCTAAGAAATCAGAAATAAACTCAAGGAACTGGTCTCATTTTTTCTAAGGATGAAATTACTTCTGATTCATTGCCTATTCTATAACCAATAAATGGAAGTTCACAGCATGAATAAAGGGAGAACCAGAGCCACAAAACTGAATTATTTGACTTACAGAGGGGTTAATGAATGCCTAAAAAAACCCGAGTGAGCCAATTGAAGTAAAAAAAAAAAAAAAGGGAGGGAATAATGGTATTTGGATCCTGTATTATAGGTAGGATCAAAACAGATGACACAAACAGGCTTGCTATTCTGCTTTTTTTGATCTATTCAAATGTGATGGTGCATTTTTCAGCACATATGCATCAAATTTAAATTCTACTATTTTCATACAAAAAGAATGACATAGATTTCTTTTTTATTAGAAAAAAACTTTCTCAGCTTTTATTTTGTATAATTCATATATGCAACACTCATATGCTATTGATCCCATAAAGCTGTCCTCAAAGCAGTGTTCTTTCACCCAGTGTGCAAGAGCAAGTCAATGCACTGATTCAAGACATTGGATTTTATAATCATTCTTCAGAATAGGCTGACAGGCATCTAACAAAAGCTGTCACCCCATTTATAAAAGGAAAGAAGAGCCTTTTACACAAAAAAAAAAAAAAAAATGGTAACAAAGAATGATACTAAAAGAGGTGTTTTTTTACTCATGATTCTATAACTAAATCCTTAATGTGCATGTGGAGGTCTCGTTGCAGTTCATTTTACTATCATTTACATATGTAAATTTATCCATGAGTATGTTTTTTACTCATCTTAGGTAACTTGAAGTATAATTTTCATCCTATGAACTACAACTAAGTTATTAATTAACCTTATGCTCTATTAGAGTTTCTGCTTAAAACTGTTTAAACAAGTGGTTGTCAAACAAATAATGATTTATAGTATTTTCTTTCTCAAGACTCTTACTTTCATTCCTGGGGACCCCTCATTGCTCTATTACTCCAGCATCCCTTTATGATTATTTTATTGCTGTTTTAGAGTTAATGAGTTTTTTCCTTTGTCCAATGTCAGTAATGCTGGGAATTCCAATAAACCAATAATTTTATTTAAACTCATCCTAACAGAAAAATTAATAAAAATGTGTTATATAGCATCAAGGATTTAAGGTACTGAATAAATTCTAGTAGATCCCATTTGTTTTTAATACACCAGTTTCCAGGAATACTCTCTCATTTGGGCTTTTTTAAGATTTCAGTTTCTGAAATTTCTGTGCATAAAATACCATGTTTTTCTTTGAATTACTAGGTAGCATTTTTAAAGGAACGTAACAAAGAAATCAGCCTCAGACACAGCTTTACATCAGCACTTAGAAAATACTTTGTTTCAAGGAAATATTTGCTATTCTGCTGTAAATGGAACTCAGTACCTTCTTAAATTTGTAGTTATTAAAATTCTTGCCTGTGCTAGAACTAGTGGTAAAAAACAATGTAATTGGTATAATGAAATATGCACAGTAAAGGAAAACTGACAGCAAACTATGGATCATGTGGCATTGTTAATTGAAGGTATTGTATGGCTTTCTGTTTCAGAAGGCACCATTGTCTCTCATATGCATACTTTAAATGAAACAAGTGGCAATAAAAGCTAGAGGAAGATGAAGGAGAAAACCTTAGGACTCAAAAAAGAACACAAACTGTCAAAATAAGATACTCTGAAGTATAAGTATCTTATAAAATAAGATACTCTTTAAGTAGATCCTCAAGTTGCCTTGAAACACACTGTATTAAACATAAAACCATTTTTATATCTTATCCATGAAGGTCACTCTTTGCCATAATATAATTTAGGGATGCAATATCTCTATGTAATAGAGTGGATTCACCACTTGCTCCTGGGTGTACTATCTTCTGGCATAACATAAGGGCCTAATATGTGCTCAACACTGTCAGGAAATCAGTTGGGTTGCAAGAGGAAGTAGGACATCTAGACAAGACTTTTGTGCTCCTCACTGGCTGAAAGTGCACCTATCTTCTGTCAGATTTTGCAGGTTGACCTGCAGTGCTGCAGCATCATTTTCTGGATCCTACACAATCCTGTACATGATGGCTCAGCTGATCCTTCTTTCACCCTACTGTCCTCAGTCCCCTGTAATCCAGTGCCCAGCTATGATTCTGATATTACTGGTACCCGAGCACCTGTGGGGTTCTCATTCAATTCCTCAGGGAAAACTAAATATGGAACCAATTTAAAAGAACATAGATCAAACATACCAACAACACTTGAGAACAATGAGACCTAATGTTTTTTAAAGCTTAAGATTTTTGGTAAAAGGAAAATGTGAGAAATTAAAGGTAAACTTCACAAATTAATATAAGAGTTCTGTGATAAAGTTTCAGACACTTTCAGATGAGTTGCTTTTGAATTCTTATTAAGAATGAAAAACTAAAACATTTCTATCCTTAAAAATAGAATTATAAAAATATTTTCCTTATTACCCATCTGTGTTGCAATTTTTAAGATAATAACATTTCACAGTAAAATAGCAGAGTGACAAAGAATAACTGCTCCTGAACTCAGTTGCATTTTTAAGTATTTTGCACAGAGATGTTACACACAGATGGAGAGACTACCCCAGTCCTAGGGAGCCTCAATGTCTGAAACAAACCAATTTCCTTTTACATTCCTTCACAAATAATATGCATGAAGGTACATGAGTTTTCCTCAGCTGTCTCAATCATGATTTCTTTGCAGATTCACAACCTATTTTTATAAACTGTCACGAAATTAATCATTTCCCACCCATGTGCAGTTTTCTTTATTTCCCACCAGCCTACCCTATGCCTCCACTTTTGTATTCTCTTCTAGCTTCTTTTGTTGGTCTCTCTTTTGTTTTAGATTGCTTTTTATAACTCTTCAAAGGCCTCCCTCCCATTGTCCCTTGCTCATACCTTGCTCTGCTGAAAAATCTGCAGCAGCAAGACTTTTTTTGAAAAAGTGACAAGAAATGCTGCTGATTCAGTGCAGCAAAGACGTGTGATACAATGAGAGCAGTGGGTGGTTTTACAGCTTGTGTCAAAATATGGGCTGGCCTTAGTTTTCTTGCAAATTTGTTTAAATGACTGGGTTTGATTCTTTGTATCAGGAGAAGCAAAGCTCAGAATAAAGTTTTTGATGGTTTGGGAGAATTTTTGTCCATCCACTGTTCTGTTTTTCTCATAGGATTCTTATAAAATATCCTCTCCCATGAAGTTGAAGATAGCTACATATTGTGAGCACTGGCTTCCCCAAACCACATTTTTTTGAAGGGCTTCTTAGCACGCTTAGATTTGCTACTGTTTTGCATAGCAATAAAATAATTGAGTTCCAATCTTTCTATATAAGAAATGTCCACTTTGAAAGTAAAAAAAATGGGGAAAAAAACCCCAACAAAACAGCAATTCCATAAATGAAAAAATCATAATTGGCTGGGGTTTTTGAAATGACACTGCAGCAGAAACTGCATGTGAACATCCATTATTCCTTCAGAGAGTAGATTCCCACACTACATCTTTATTGGGCAATGCATTCTGTCAGTCCTAAGCACATTGTTACACCCCACTAGCTGTAATTGCAAGTACATTTGGACTGTCATAGCCCTCAGTAGCCATCTCCCTTTTTTTATTTCTGAAATAGTTCTGGGGAGGAGCAGTGAAGACCAAAAGAAAGATCTTTCTTATACCCATCCAGCCCCTGTACCTATATATTGAGAAACTGGAAAGGAATAGAGGAAACAAAAATTACATTTCTAGTCTCAGAATTCAACATCACTAATTATTTAAACAGAAGGAGTACCTATAGAGAATATTAATCTGAATTGAAGAATTCTTGAAGTGTTTCAAAGAATCCAATAAGAGACACACCTACTGGAAGAAAATCCTCTAGGTTCTGAATACATGCAAAAGATTTTTAGACATAAAATCTTCAGTTAATGTAAGTACCAAGATCAATGCTAATCTCTTCTTCAACTACATTAAATCTCAGAAGAACCTCAAAAAACATGTCACAGAGTTACAATTCACCACAGACAAGTCACTGGGCCTCACTGTGATTGTGCACATTCCTAATCCATTGCAAATGCAATTTTCCTAGGAGAGAAATTTGTGATGAAAGGGCATTACCCTAGATCTGTTTCCCAGTGGGTGAGTCTGTGCATTTGAATTGTTCTCAAGGTTTAGGTGAAATAGGTTGTGTAAAATACCTTACTGATATGAGCAATATTTCTTTTCATCTTGGTTTAAATCAGGTAGGATCCAGTTTAAATGATCATTATATAAAGTCACATTTTTAGTAAAAGTTTCTAAAGAGAATTTTATTAGTCTCAAAAGGAAATTTCTCCTATGTAAACAAAACTCAGTGCCTTTCTGTTACCTTCTTGGTCAGCAGCACTTTGAAAACAAAGCACAAATGAACAGAAGTAACTTGTGAGCTTCATTCTGTCATAATCAGTGCTTGTATTTCATGGTCTGAGTGTAAAAGTTCACATGAGACTTCCTGTCTGACCCTGTTTCAATTTTTCAAAAACTTTTTTTTTCATATAGGAGATGAATTGTCTTTCCTGTGTATTATGGCTGTTGTTTCCAGCATTTTCTAATGCCTGCTATCTAACATTGGTGCTACAATAATCCTACTTTGATCTTGGCTGCACTGTAGGAAGCTGAAAATCAGAAGCTGAAATCTAGCCCTAAGGAAGCATGTATATTTTTTATGAACAGGATCAGCATCAGATCCTGCTTTGTGAGTTCTTTTTTTAACTTGGTCAAAAGTATGATGAAAGAAAAAAAAAAAACCAGCATGTTTTCGGCTCTTTCTTAATTCATAGTATTCATAATGTCTTTTCTCCTTACCAATGATGAGCCATTCTCATGTGAAATTCACAATTTAAAAATATAAATGTATTGTCATGGTTTCAAATAACCTCATTAGTTTGGCAGCTTAGTTACAAATAACAGTTGTAATCCTCATAAGAGCAATCTAACAGTTTCTTTCACAGGAGGTAATGACCATAAATCATCAAAATATCTTTTTCATGATAATAGGAGGTATGAAAAAAGTATTTAATTATTTTTATTTCAGAGTATATTTTGCCCCACTCCTTGCAATGTCGTTGTTACTCGTATATGTGGGTGATCATTTTTTCTTTCTGTCTATTAATTATTTAGTTTAGAAAATCCTATATATACTTTTCTTTCTTTTTTATTTTTATATAAAAGCTAACAAGCAGGGATTTTAAACAACCAGGATGTTTTTAATGATTGGTAATTTGAGTCTGTGGGTGAATGAGCCATAGTTGAAAAGTACCGGTACATTGAAGATAAAGTGATCATCCCAGATTTATTTTGAGACTTTGATATCTAAAACAGACAGCAAAAAAAAAAAAAGAAGGTCCAATTTATTGGAGCAAGGCTTGAGAGAGGGAAGAGGTTGAACAAGAGAAGAGGAGGAAAGAACTGGCTAATAATAAAGAAAGTAGAAAACAAAATATTCCAAAATATTCCTCTTTGTTGCATTTTTGCAGCATAGTTATGGCATAAAAAGTGAGAACAAAGAGTGAAACACATTGGCTGAAGAATGAGAAACTGGGTTTATTATGCAAGTTTTAATTTATCATATTAAACTGTATTTCAGTGGGACCTTCACTTTGTGCCCCTGAAGTGTCTTGTCCTGCCAGAATAGTTGCCACTCAAAATATAGGTCAATTTAATGTTCATTTAACTTCTCTAGAGTGTGTGGTTACTCTACTCTTTGTCGCTAAGATAATGCTACCAAAAAGGATGTAATGTTTACTGTAACTGTTTAAGCATAAAATAAGGTTTCTATTTATTTTCTCTCATAACATCAGTGGAAAGGTTTCACATTCATTTCAGAGATTTTTCATATTCTCACTCAAGTACTTTTGAGAGTCTGCTTTTTCAGACAACAAGTCCTTTGTCCTTGCATAGAAACACTACACCTGTAAGTGACAATATACCAGTGTACTTTCATCAGCAATAAGTTGCTGTTAAAACCTGAATCTTAACTAAACATCTCACTGTAATTTGAGCCTTTTTAAAAGAAATCTTGTTTTTGGAAGTTCCTCTGAATGATTTTAATAAATAACTTAATTGACAAAGTAAATAATTCATCTTTAACAAAAGAACTGCTTCCCATTATAACACAGATAACAGGAAAAAGTTCAGTAGGGAGAAAGTTCCCTACATGATTTTACCACTTTGTGACAGCACAGTGCCCCAGTTTTCCCAATGTCTGCAGCACAAGGCTGATGATCTCCCTAGTCTTTCAAAGTAAGAAGCCAGTGACTCTGAATGAAGCTCTGGGGATTCTGAGTATTTAACTCATGTTCCTCTTTTCACATACATCTTGTTCTGACAATGTACAACACGAAGTGTGAGGATGTCCATCTCCCTCCTGAAGTGTAACAAGTAGTTAAGAAATCAACATTTTCTTCTGTTATTTCTGCCTCTGTCAGGCAATGAGAAAACTGAGAGTCAATTAAGCACATCAAAGCAGCAAGTGTAAACATTTGGGAACATTTCCCTTTGATTACCTTCTTTCACTGTGCCACACTGATGCTTTTTCCTGACATTAATGCTATGCAATATGTTACTTATAGAACAATTATATTGCAAATGTATCTTCCATCAGATTCATGTTATAGCTTTTATTCTTGTATACCCTCAAAAATTGTCCTTATTTCTTAATTGCATTTTTTCTTATTTTATCTTACTAAAACACCTTAGTTGAACTTTCTGATTGCACAGTTTTAAGAAAAATCAAGATGAAATTTAATAAAATCTTGTTGTATTTTCTTGTGTATTTATTCCCCTCTTCACTAGAGGTTGGAATTTAAATATGAGAACACTTTTTGTTCCAATATTCAGTGATGCTGGGAAACACAGAAGACTGACCAAAACCTAAAAACGCATTGCTAATCTTAGCAGCAATCAAAAAATTTGCAAAACATGCTAATTTTAGTAATGCTGCCAAAAAAATATCGTATGAATGTTCTTAGTAATGGACTCTATTTTCTGCTTTTTGTTTCAGTAATATTCTTTCTTAGAATGTATCACTTGTCTAGGATCATACCTTAAAAACTAATGGTTTACTAATGCGTTGCTGAGTTAAGGAAGAATTGCTTTTTCAGGAGGAAGAGATCCTGAAATGTTATTTTCTTCCCCTTTTTACTATAATAAGCATGTGCTGTGCTAGGTTTTTTTCAGTAGGCAAAAGTAAAAATTCATGTAGCATGCCATGTTGTCACCTTGGCAATCTTCAAAATATAGCGGTGGGTTTCAGAAGAAGTAAACAAAATGAATGCTTTCATTGGAACAGTGAAGTATCCACAGGAGAAGCCCCAAGGAATCTCCAAGGCTTTATCTTACAGTGTTACATAGACAGATACACATTTAAAAATCTATTTCTCCACAAAAAGTGTTGCATTGCCTAGCCAGGTCGTGTTCATACATATACTTGTGCTGTTTCCAATGAAAACTAAATATGCCACAACGCTGGAAATGAGAAACAGAAGTGACTTCAGCCCTGTTGTTTTCTGATCATTTTTGATGCAAGCTTTTCAATGCAAGGACCTTTTCTCCTCCTCTGTGCCTTATACCTCAGCTCACTTTTTTTAGAAGTTCATGGCATGTGATGACTGGGGTTTATTGTCTGCAGCTCTGGATTCATAAAATGGGAAGAAACTATTTTTGTTATCATATCCATAAAAATCCATGGAATGCCATAATATAGAGGATTCTTTTATGAGAACACTTTACATATAAGGTTATTGTCCTTGTGAAAGATTTGTTTTGTTAAAAGATATATTTTACAACACTATTGTATAGTACAGGAAGAAAAATTCAAAAAATTAAGCATAGGCTGTTGGAAGGATCTCTATATTAAGTAATTCTATCCAGGATCAGGACTAAACCAGCCTCTTTGTACTGGGGCTAAAGCATCTTCACATATTTCAGATTTACCTACTCTTTTGGAGTGAGAATGGGAAAATTATCTATTCAGCTGTGCTTTTCAGATGATATATCTAGACTCAGCTAACAATCATGACAGGTAGTAAAAAGATGGACAAATATTTTGGTATGTGTAATTTGAGCAGGATGATTAAAAAACAAAAGATAGAACAAGGAAATACAGTTACTAAGCCAAGACAAAAAAAAAAAATCCATTATCTTAAGATTTTTCACAGTAGAAATAGAAATGGATATATGTGGGGGGATCCTGTGGGTTGTCATTCCCTTAAAAAAAAAAAAAAAAAAAGAAAAAAAGGAAAAAACCTATATGCATCTAAATTATCAAATTCTAGAGTAAAGTTCAAAAGATGAGTCAGAAATGATAAAAAAAAAATCATTTTTTCATTTAGCTGACCTGATTTTCCAAGAGAAGCAAGAAAATAAGTGGTTCTGCTCCAGCTGCCTAGAGCACTACTGAAAAACATCTCTCAAGGACTAACATGGATATGACTAATGCTCTGAGCTAGAGGACTGATGCAAACAGCTTTCTGCAAAATATTTAATAAAATTTAAAACTAATTTACAGTTAAGTTGTGTTTGCTTTTATTTTGTTCTTTTTCCATTAGCATTCCCCAAAAGGCACTTCAATTTCCAAAATGTGATAGGAAGACAAAAGTCTTATGAAAACATAATAGCAATAGCTCTTTCATCATACCACAGTAGAACCTACCAGCTTTTGTCTCCATAGAGGGTCATCTCCCTCAGATTATTTAAAGCAAATAATTAATCATTACATAAGATGAAGAGAATAAATGGATGTGGAGATTTACACTAGAAAAATGTGGCCAGTGTTAAAAATTACATGGTAGAGAAAATTATTAAGTCAAGAGAACTTCAGAGTAATCTTACTGCTGTCAGCCACTAGCCAACGGCTCACATGAAAGAAGAGCAGGAGGTATTTTCCACCAAATAAGAAGTACAAAACAACCAAAAAAAAGGAAAAAGAAAAGCTTAAAAACTTGAAATTTTCTCTGTTGACCCCTCCTTTAAGAGTCCAGTGTTTGAGGCAATGCTAGACTTTGATGCTCGACTTTGTGCACCGGACAAACTGGGTGCTCCTGTGTATTGCTTCTCTTGGATTTACACCACATGATTGTCTGCATTAGCAAGACAGCAACTTGATAATTCCAGGACATCTGTAGCAGGGCCTTTGATTCCTGGATATAAATACTGTGTTAGAAATGAGGACTCAGACTATGCCATTCTAATTTGAAATGCAAAGGTTTAAAAATGAAAAAAAATAGATCTACTGGTGATGTGAGTTTTAATAAAGAGTCTTTCCCCAATTCTGTACTTCCAGGTGAATTTTAATTTATTCAATTCAATGTAATAATAAAAATATTTTGATCAAACTATCATGATTAGATTATCTGGCATCAGGACATGTATAAATAATCTATAACTAGTTCAGAGAATTCATGTGGTTTACACAGACTAGAATTTATAACAGACTAGAATTTGGCTCCCAAAGAAAAATCATCTTAGTCAAGACAGTTAATGAAATAAGACAGCACATGAGTCAAAAGGCAAAATTCAGGGACTCAAGGCAGAGTGTCTGTGACATCTAAGCTGTGAGGAAGGTTACAGGGAGGTATTTGGCATAATGAGTTAGGTCAGTTGTGGATTTATTGTTGCAGAGATCTACATTTCCCCACAAACAGGAGACATCTTTAGTTTAAGCATGAAGATATCTGCACACATGCACACATGTATGTGTTTACATGTGCTCCCAAACACAGAGAGAAGGTAAAAAAGCAGGTTGATAAAGTTAAGATAAAGCTTCAAGAACTTTAAATTTAATCAGAAAAAAAAAAAAAAAAAATATATATATATATATATATATATATATTTAATGGACAGTTTTGGAGATTACAACAATTACTGAAAATATTAAGCTACTTATTGTACTTAGTAATCAAGAGTAGTTCATGGCCTCTGGGATAAGTGGAGAATAGTCCCAGATAGTAAAGAAACCCTTATATTTTAAAAAAAACCCTAAAATTCAGAGTTCCTTAAAGCTGTCAGGGGATGAATATAAGTAGGATGTCAGTATAAGTGGTTTTTTTTTTTGGAGTTTTTTTGTGTTTGTAATTTATTTCTTTATTTAATGCTCCTCTTTTGAAATATTACCAACCTACGTCTCCCAGTCTTACACATCCTAATCATTCCCTTTCTACCCAGCAAAAAATGGTGGATTTTGCATTCCTGAATTCTGAAGATGAACCAAAGATTTTGCTCAGGGAAACATTTGGTGGAAATGGGAAATTTTTTGTGGAAAGTCTGCAATTTAGTTTGAATACTAAGGTAAGTTCTGGTGGTATTTTTTTAATAGTTCAAAGAAAAATTCCTAGCAGCCTTCCTGATGTTGATATTTCCTGCTGCTAAATTATTGTGGAGACTTTGATTACTTTGTAGGAATTTTAGCAGGTGTTCTGTACATAGATTACAGCTAACTCAATTCTGCTGTATTTTTTCTTTATTATATTTCATTATATCAAAACCAAGGGTTCATATGCTAAATCTTATGTGAAAATTACTCTGTAAATTTTTTTGCAGGAAGAACATTTAAATCTCCCATAAATTCTTATTCACTACATAAAAAGATCAAATTTCCACAGGATTAGAAACCATTCTTACTACATCAGAGTCTGAAAGCTATGCTAGCACTAGGCAAGATAGGAGTTCTTTCTCCCAAAAATTGGACTTTTGAGATCTTAATCATTACATGTTTTGGGTTTTTTGAGTAGTGGTAGGCAGAAGAAAACCCGGAAACCGTTAAAAGAGATTTTAAAGGAGAAAAAAATGCTCATTTGGAAACATCAAAACAATTTTATATAAACTTTTCAACATTTCTTTAGAAAGTTATATTTTCTCCCCTGTAATTTTTAAAATTTGTTTAACAGGTTTTGCATATTTACTATGGCAACTAGAAAAAAATGATAAAGTTTACTAAAAAAATAGCATTGTTTTTTGGAAGGGTTTTTCTCTGTTAAAGATAATACTAAAAGTAATTTGGTTCCATTGGAACTAATCTTGACCTAGTTTTGCAGCTCAGCCATCAAGTTGAAAGAGAACCATTATTCTTCCAGATTTACTTTGAACTTCAGGAACAAGATAATAAACAAAATGTTTTCTAGATGATTCAGCATTTAAAACAGCAAAAGTATGTTGTGAGTTACATTTTTAAAAATATAAATATTGAAGAGGCATTGATGAATGTTCAGGGTTAATAAAGAAGTAATGCTGTTGCAGCTCAAACCTTACTTCAGATGCTCTCATTATAGATAATAATGTGGGGTTTGCACCAGTAAAGACTGAGAAAAAACTATATGAAAGAGAATAGAGGGAATGGAAATCCTTTTAATGCATTTATTTCATTGAGTAGTAGCTGTGATAGTTCTTTGAATTTTGATTTCAGACATCATTTTTCCTGGCCATTACAATAGGGTTAAATACTTTTATTTTTAAAGTTTAGCCTAATGATTAATTCTTTTAAAGATATAAAAATTGGAAATGTTAGAGAAAGTTTGTATGATTCCTTAATATGTTTTCAACAGATGTCTTATTAGCAATGTGTATAGCATAATCCTGGGGAAAATATTTTCAATTAGTAATGATTTTGAAAACAGCTGGTTGCATCTCTGAAGTTCACTTTTGAAATTTTATTGCTGCTAATAAAAAGAGCTTTTGACATTTTGAAATTTGTTAACATTGCTAAAGAGCTTATGAAGTGGTTGGCAATGACATGACTTCAGAATGCAAACACTAAATATAAAGAGGGCCAGAGATTTCAGTTGATATAAATTTTAGAGTTTATGGTCACTACTGAATATTGTGTGTGGGTTTTTTTGTTTGCTTGTTTCTTTTTTAAATTTCATTATTCATTCTCAAAAACTGCATTTAAGGGAAAGTCTGAACCCTAATGATCTGATGGGCATTGATGCTTCCACTGACAGACTTGCATGAGTTCACTGAGGTTCAAGAAACATATCACACCCATGCTACTGGATGCAGAATCCAGTTGGTAAGTTTTTTTATTATACCACATTTAAATGCAAATTACTCAATTTCATCTTGAATAAAATCATGTTTAAATGGATGGCAGTGCTGTAGAGCTACTGCCTATAATATTCACTATATTGGAAAAGGATGCATTTGACATCCATTAAATTGTGTTACACTGTCATTTGAATGGACATTTGAGTGTTCGCTGCATAAAATAAAAGGTAATGAAACAGTGCTTAGATGCCAAACATATGTAATGTCATTCTTCAGACTATCTCTGTATCCAGTGAGAACTAAAGCTCTATTTTAATGGTATTAGCCATTAAAATGTACTCTTTCCTCTTTGGAAGAGTGAAAGATTTACTACTTTGCCAAGCAGAGCTTGGCAAACACTTATGTCCATACAGTATGCTGAAGTCGACTAAAATATGTCTTTCCTTGGGACTCAGTTATTCATGAGGTTTCTGTGGTCAAAAAAACCAGAGGGAAAACTCATATCAGTCAATTGAGGTACAGGTTTAATGGACCATTGTTAAATGATGTCACATGGTCTGGAATATGCCTTTGGTCAGTTTGGGTCACCAGTCCTGGCTGTATCTCCTCTCAACCTCCCATGGACGCCCAACTTCCTCACCATTGTGGCAGTACAGAAATCAGAGAAGCCCTTGGCTCTGTGTGAGCCCCGCTCAGCAATAACTAAACCATCTCTCTATTATCAACCCTGTGTTCAGAGCAAATCCAGAACTTAGCCCCACTCCAGACACTGTGAAGAAAATTGTATCTATCCCAGCAAAAACCAGCACTCCATGTGAAGCAGATAATTAATTCCTTGTTTTGCTTTGCTTGTGTGCAGAGATTTTGCTTTTCCCATTGACAATCTTTATCTCAACCTACAAGTTTTCTTCCTTTTACCCTCTGATTCCTTCCCCCATCTCAGCAGAAGGAACTGAGTGAGCAACTGCACGGGGCTCAGCTGCCAGCAGAGATTAAACCATGACCAGTAGTGAATTTAAACATTCTATTTTCACACTTATCTGGAACTAAGAGAAATTTTGAAATCTGTTGTGAAAAAGAGTCTGTACTCTGCAAATTACTTGTTACCATATGGTCAGTGAGACACAGAGTAATTTTAACTCTTGCAGGTTTAAGTACTTGATTATTTCTCTTTCAAATATTTCCTGCCAGCTCCTGTGAATGGCTCTTTTTCTAACCTCTGTCAGAGATTTTGCAAATGTTTTTTCTTTTTTTTTCAGGTGCATAAGAGGGAAATAATAGCAGGAAAAGATGGAAAATTACAACAATTTAAACTGTGGTTTACATAATAGTAGCTTTAATAACATTTCATTGCATTTCAAGTTTTTCCTTGGTCACTCGTGTTCTCCAGAAATGCCTCAGCTCAGCAACACATTTACTGTTATCAAAGTAAAGAAATAGATTTAGTCAGACCTCTGACAGGTGGCTGCAGTGTCAGAAAGCAGCAACAGGCAGTTCTCCTTCCAAGGCTAAATAAACCCAGCTGTCTAAGAGTTGTAACCTCCTGGACACCACCACCTCCCATTGCCTCCCACCAAGGCACTATGAGAGTTCACTGGCGCAAACACGCTGTTGGGGTGAATAATATCTATTTCTCCAAGCAGCAGACAAAGATATGAGCTTCATGCTCAGCAGGTCTGATTGAGGAGAGCATTAACTTTTGCAACATATGATGATTCCTTTTTTTTCCTCACCCCTGTAAAACTCTGACACTCATCTCCTTCTTTATAGAAGTTATCAGTGAACTTGCTTCACTCTAAAACAGACCCGTATTTCACTCAGGGTGTCTATGGTCACTGCTTTTGAAGGGTCACTCAGTGTCTGCTGAATGCTAGTTTCAGAAAATTACTGTGTTTTCTCTCTGTGTTGCTTGTAAGGGCTATTTTTTGTTCAATCTTTTTATGCAACACTAAAATTCCACTGCTGTCCACCCCCTCCCACTCTTCTTTCCTGTATTCCTGCACAAGTAAGAATAACTTCAACACAAACTCATCCAATTCAGGTTTGTCTGTCTGCTCTCATTAGAATTTGATCTGACAAAATATGCATGCACATATCTGAGCTGTCTGATGAGGTTCTCCCATAAGGCACTGAACACTTTTGACGTGATTCACCTCATAATAAAGTAGACAGATAAAATAGGTCAGATGAGAATGGCACTAAAATGTCTATTTTTCTTCAGAGACAAAAGTACTTTTAGGTAACAACTGGCAACCTAATTTTAGTAAACAGAAATTCTACCTTTCTGTTTTCATTAGGTTTTTCTTTTTATTATGAGCTGCGTCCCATTAATGCTTACATTGTGTTAAGCACACCCACATCACTCCAAAAGATTACAGTGTAGCATATCTTGTAATTAAATCAGTTTATGCTGCTCTGCATAAAGACATCCATAAAACTACTGTGTTCCTCTTAGTCCCTGTGCCTAAATGCAGAAAGAATGAAAGATCTAATGTCAAAACTGCTTAAGTGAGTTTTAGATAATCCTCCCATGCAGGGCACCATTCAGCAGAGTTTTTCCTTTGCCTCCACAAAAAGGCTTTTATTGCAGGTGTTAAGGAAAAAAAAAAAAAAAACAAGAAAAAAACTAAAACAACATAATCCAAAACAAATTTAAAAAACCCACAAACAAACAAAACAACAACAAAACTCCCACAAGTAGGTCAGATCCATTAAATATTAGATCATGGCAATATTCTTTCTATGGTCTTACAAGTATTTTTAGAAGTTTATGACTTCAGAAAAATAAACAGAAGCCTGCGCTGTATATTGGAAATGCACACTTTTTGTTTGTTTGTATTTATTTAATTTTTGAAAAGAATAAACTGTGATAATTCATTTAGAGGACCCTTGGTTACTGCATATTTTATGATGGTGGCTTTAGATTTTCAAAAACCCTATGAATCATGGGGAAAATATGTATGGAAAACTCTAAGAAATCACTCTGGAAGTTAAGTGTAAAATTAAAGTGGAATTATTTGAGTTCTGTTCACAGACAGCGTCAGCAGAAAATCTCAGCCCTTGTCACTGGTGGAAAAAATGTTACCAGACTAGAAGTTATGCTGCCTTTTAATTAAATAACTTCTTTTCCTAATTTTTTATAATCCATTTGAATAGCACACTGTAGTTGTGTGCAGGATGTGTTTCTGCAATGCCTGGTAACGATGTCTCTGTACACATTGCTTTTGTACACATTGCTAATGAGTTGTGAGGGTTTTGGTGGTTTGTTTGTTTGTTTTGCAGATTTCAGCTGAGCATTGTATGTGACCCATGTGTGCATAACTGGAATTATGACAGAGAAGCTACCAAGCAGATCACTGCAACCTTAAAAAAAAATAATGCTGCTTGCTTAGCTTTCTCCATTTATATCTGCAGAGTAAGACTTGTCACATGGATTATTACTGTGCTCAAGAGCAAAGAAAACAAACTCTTTGTATTACATTCCTGTTAAAAGTCCATTTAGGTGTTATGCTTAGAGACAGAATGCATCAGTCCTTATTAAAGCACTTTTTGAGTGTTGTACCAAAAAAAGGCCTCTCTTCAATATTACATGCATTTGAGACATACTTTAAGTCAGTACTAACTTGTGTTTATTGTGTTTTACACAACAATTTTGTGTGAATTTCACTCTACAAATGATGTCATAGGATTCCTAAAGATCTAGGTACATTTTTTTATTAATATTTTTATCCTCGGGTTCTGTTATTACTATTTTTTAAAATTCATTTCTCCACACTCCTCCTATCCAGAATGTCTCTAGTGGCTCCTAGTATTTATTTATTTAATTCTTTCTGTTCTCTAAATCTTGTGAACTGTTGTCTCTACCTTTGTAACTAAGAAATATTTGGATCATTAAGTCTCTTAAGTGAAAACAAAACAAAACAAAACAAAAAAACTCAAAAAAAAAAGAGAAAGACAATGCAATTATCGTATCTAGTAGGTAGAGAAAAATATTTTAGATTTTAGAGATGTTGAGGAAAGAGATAACAAAGAACAGTGCCTTGTCTTGTTTCTACTGCAGTCAACGTCTGGATCTGTTCAAGCAGCTCATATTCCATGGAGGTAGGAAAGGTCCGAGAAGGGAAGATACGAGGAAGAAAAGGATGGCAGGATAAACTGAAAGCTCAGTTACCTGTGTGATTTCTAACACAAACAGAGGTCCACACATTGTACCAGAAGCCTTTTATTATCCTAAGTACATGGAAAGTGAACCATCCTTTAAATTCTTGGCACATAATTTCAAAAACCTGTGATTGAAAGACTTCAAAACTGAATCTGCATAAGGTTTAAATCTTTCAAACAGAAAATATTTAGCACTGAAAGACACAAAGCAGATATAATACATATATATATATGTGTGTGAAATAAATATATATAGTGTGAAATAGGTTTTTATATATATTTATAATGTGAAATAGGTTTTATATTTATAGTGTGAAATAGGTTTTTGACATCTTTACATTAAAATCTTCTGATTTTAAAGTAAAGATGTCAAAATTTAGGTAACAAGGAAAAGAGGAGGAAAAGATTTGAAGAATATGTAAGGTGTATTAATCACAACCTCAGAACACCATAGAGCTTATATGAAATGGAGAAGGATATATTTTAATAATTAATAAAAATTGTATTCAAATGAGAAGGACATCTATCAAAATGGAGGTTGAACTCCTAGGAACAAGTTTTTTCTCTATGTCTTTTTTTCTTTTCATGGAAATCCTTTTGGTTACATAAACAAATATAAAACTTAGACTTGAGTTGTTTTGTGAGATTAATGCGTTAAAGATGAGCAATCTCTACATATGAACCCAAAATCAATTTTTTTTTTTTCTCTAAACAACAGTATTTAACACTAGAGCAAAGACAGAGTAACTACAGAAACCTGTGTATATGAATTTCGTATCCAAACTGGAACAAAAACTGAAAGTGCTTATCCTGGGAAAATTAGGGGAAGATAATGAAGATAAGTTTAAAAAAAGTCTCCAGGGCTCTGGAAAAACTGGCACATTAAATGACAAACATCTCCTGCAATCATTTTAAACAAAGGTGTTCAATAAGGAATTATATTCTAGTAGCAGACAGAGAAAAAAAAAATATCATCATAAGTGTAAAGGCGATGCAGGCAACTAAAAGACTCAAAACAAGCCAGATTTCACCTAAAAACTTGGAGTATCATTAAATGCATTTTTAAGAGTAGAAACAAAAAATGCAAATAGACTTACTATAGACAGAATATCTGGCACCAATTTGAAGTCTTTGCATTATTTAATTTTGATATAAAAGATTTAATAGGCAGGAATAAAACTATGCATGGGGGGATCTTTGTGGTCAGCAAATCTTTGGCATATTAATGAAGAGAATGTTTATGGCTAAACCAGAAATAAATTGGATTACTTTACAAATGAGACAATGACTACAAAATAATTAGGACCTTAGAATCAGAAAAGACATCTGAATATATTTCTTTCAGTAGTCCCCTATTTTCTGGACACCTTTTTCCTTTAGAAGGGTTCTAAAGATAAAGTTCATTGGAAAGCCATTCACTGTTCACTTGGAGGAAATCTTTTTTCTTAGCATAGAAAGAATCACAGAAGACAAAATTTACTGTATCACTGCTTCAAATCCTCCTGGGGTTATGATTTCAGGAAATGTTGGTTTGTTTGTGGTTTGTTGTAAAAATATATATGCAGAAGATAAATGTTGCAAAGGAAAAAAGCCAAAGGGCAACCATCCCTTGTGTGTTCCCTATTAAAGAAAATTATGTCACTTCTCTGTTCTTGGCTTATTATTGCCTAGAGTGAAGAAATTGCTAGGAAAAAAAACCTGCAGTGTTCAACAATTTCTTTTTAGCTTGTTTTCTCTTGCAAAGCTGCTTGCTATAAAATACCTCTAAAACAAGACAAAACTATAAAAGAATATATTTGAGCACCTATTTGATCAGCTTGTTCATATCACAGAACTGCTCCAATAACTTGCAAATTCCAAGAAATATAATTCCTGTTCCTGACCAGAACTAGAAGTGAAAACTGGATGGAAACAATGAAATTGAGCTCACAGAGCATTTATTTTGAAGTCAGTTCTTAAAGGAGGAAAGAATATACTCCAGCAAAAACTACAGATGAGCTGTCCCGTGTAATGTTATTGGAGAGCAAGTTTGTTTGAGTCTTTTCTCTGGGGAAATCAAAATATTCTGTTTCTTTCTTTTTAAAAAAAGAAAGACCTGGTGAATATAAGCAAAAAATATTTAATTAAGAGAGGTTACACTACTACTTTTGAAAAATGTTAAGGGCTTCAAAACAAATCCTATACTCTTTTTTTGTATGGTATGTCATGGTTTTCTAAGAACGTAGTTAATGGTGGTATCTTAGGGAACATGTACAGTTAATAGCTTATGAAGAAACTTTTCAAAATAACCAAATATTTCACTAAATCAAGCTTTTGCATAGTATTTATTCAAAGACAAGAATACATCATTCAAGTAGGGGTGCACCTTATAGATTAGGATATGTATTATACACACAATCTCAATATTAAAATGGTACTCTATAAAGTTAATGAATATTGGAGTAATTATTTTCATCTTCTACTTTTTTCTCTTTTTTTATAGACAAAAAAGACTCTTAAATATAATGAAGCTTAACTTCAAAATTATTTTTTAACTAAACTTTTATTTCCAGTAGTGTAAAGCATGTTATTGTCTAGAATAATGTTAATTGGAGAAATGTTCTTTGGTGATCATTTTAAAAGGGGAAAGTCACTGGAGTAATGTGTTTCTAAGTTAAATTAACAATGTCAGCCCATACATATACTACAGAAGTAGCAATAGTCAGATGTAGTAGGAAGACAGTACAACTCTACTGAAGTCAAGAATGCATTTTTACGTGTCAGTAATGTCATGTCCACATGCACTGAGGCCAATTTCATCCCTGTATATTTACCACAGCCATAATAAACTATAAAGTAAGTATTGTTCTGTTATTGTGATGATGAGCCAAAAGCCTTTGCATATCAGTTCACAGTGGCAATAAACAAAATTAGTAATTTCAGAAGCACAAACTTCTCCTGTTACTGGTTTTATAAATTATAAACCAAAAGTCACCCTAAGGTTGCATACTTAACCTCAGCTGAGCCCTTTTACAGGGTCTCTAATTACATGACCAGTGTGACAGATCCACCCAGTCTGAGCAAGTGCCTGGGGCTGTGGTTCAGTCGCCACTGCCAGGAAATCCTGACTGAAATCAGCCCTGCTGTGCAAACCATGAGAGCTGCACCAGTCTGCCTCTTCTCAGAAACTAAGGAATTTAAGCTGTGTCTTATCAGCAGCCAACAATATGAACTCAAGCTGGGACCACATGGAGCTAAAACTGCTACAGCTGTACCCCTGCACACACACCAAAGAGGTTGACTCCCAGTTAATCATTTTCATGCTACAAAATCTTCAGCCTCTGTGAGCTCCTCAGGCTCCCAGGTGGCAGCAGGCTGCATGCTGGTGAACTCCCCCTTGATGAGGAACTCCCTCAAGGATGCCCCTTGAGACTGAGAGACCCTTTACCTAACATCTGATATCTATAATGAAGCAAGTGACAATTTGCATTAGGCCTAAATGTTGATTATATGCTACTGACACTTTTATACAGCAGAGATAAACTTAACTATTAGAAGTGGAGGAAGTAGTATTTTGACAGCTGTCCAATCATTGTCTGTCATCATCTAGTTACTGCTTAAATTATAATTTAAATAATTATCATTCTTTTGTTAAATCATTGTTTGACTAAAAATCAATTATTGCATAATCACCGTTTGACTTCCATTCAGCCATTGATTAAGTAACCTCTGATCATAACTTTGTGATTAGTGAGACCCTTCTAGGAGACCTCACAACTATGACTTCTCTTGCTAATTCAGCTGTGCTCACACAGACATTTATGCCCAGAATCCTTGCCACAAGGTGGAACAGGAGGGAGGGTAGCCTAGCAAAAGTCAAGGGAATTGTAAAGAATTAGACTTTTTTCTGCATGACCCGTGTTGAATTTCTCAATGAAGTCAGCACTTGGTGTAGCTAATATGGATTAGAAAAACAGACAGGAGAATGAACACTATTCTGCTGCTTCTAGTGCTGTTCCAATCTTGCTTCTTTGTGGCAATACCATTAAAAGAGTGGCAATATTCTTCTGCCACCAATAAACTGATGGATATGAAGTTATGTGTTGTCTGTGCAAAACTGGTGACAAAAATATTTATCCTAATCCTGTTTGTCCCTTTTAATAAATGGCCCAGTGTTGATGGCTGAGAAAAGAAAAAGGAAAAATTATTATAATCAATGACCTTTACTGATAGAGGTAATAAAATTTGCTTTATTACTAACAATAAATCCAGCACTTTAAAACAAAATAAATAAACATTACTTACATTTGAAGGACATGACTTTTTACAGCTATAAATACTTACTCTGTGGTATCTTAAAGTTCAGGTTAATAAGAAGCCTCACTAAAAACACTGGTAATACTGGATAATATGATTCCTGTACCACATGCTTCTATCTGTAACTTATGAACATACGATTCTAATTAATTGCTTAGCAAATGACTAAGTCTCTGATTACCTATTTAGAAAGTGAACATCTCCCTCTGTTGGGAGATAGCTCATTGCAACCACACAAAACACTAGACCCCCACATATAATTGTGTCTTTCTTAGGCTTCAGGTGTCTGTACATTCAGACACATTTGGAAAGCTAAACTCCTAAATGTTGTTCCAGTTGAATCATTGGATCATTCTCTGTATTCACTAGGAGACCAACCACTTTGTTGTGCTACATTCAAACCTTTTTCCATGAAACCACTCTTCTCCCAAGTGAATATATGCATGCACAGCCTTGGATGGAAGTGCTGTCTGGCAGGCAGGCTATCTTTATTGTTATACACTGAGTCACCCTGTAGAGCTAGATCCCAGGTATCTCTCCTCCCACGCACGGATTGCCTGATATTAAATGGAGCAGAGTGAGCCCTCAGCTCCTCTCCTCCTGCCTTGAGGCTGCAAGAAACTCTATATCTTAATTCAGAAGAATGGGGTAGAGGATAGGAGTCATCATGTGCTGCTTTTCTTTTCCTATGTCTTTCTGTATGGTGTAGATGTAATCCTGAACTTAACCCTGACCAGCAGCCTATGGCCAGAGTGAGGGGCCCCAGCTGTATGAAGTCAAGCCTGCAGGAAGAATGTGCCACTCTGTGTCACAATGGTGGTTGGAGTTTAACTCAAATGACAGAGATGGAGAGGCAGCAAGAAGAGCAAAAAGAGTATGTTCAAGCAGGTTTAAACCTTTTTCCAGGCTGAGCATTTTGTTGCCAGAGTTAACTCCAACTCTCAAGTGACATCCTTGACTGACAGATGCAGAAAGAAATTCACAGACCTGAACTTGAAGGTCATGGAAAAATCCTCCAAAATTTATGTCAAAGCTGACCAAGTAGTTTCAGTTGAAATGATGAATATAAAATACTTTTTTATTTTACTTTTTCTAATTCTGACATATTTTGTGATGTAGCATGCACTATAAAACAGGCTAAATTAAAGCTGCAAAACATTTTCCAGTTTCTTACGGGTGAATGTTAGTAATAGTGTATGTGAAATATATCAGGATAACATACCACAAGGAAAGGGCTGAACCAGGAGCTTTCACAAGGTAAATGCAACAACTAAACCAGGAGGAGAAATAGAGTAAGTATTTTCAGGTTTGAATTTGTACCTCCAAATGAAACCAAGTTTTGATACACTATATGAATGAATCAGCATCATGCTATTGCATATTAAGTCCTTGTAGATTTAGATTGATCTCCTATGCTTTCATCACAATGGATGGACTACTTATATATTATATAAGCCGGAGAGAATGCCTCCACAGAATGCTTGTTTAGGTACATTGAGAAGAAAACTCAAGTACATTTTTTTATAGATATTAAGTTTCTCATCCATCATAAATTTTTCTACATCTGAAATTATAGATTAATTATCTTTCTCTAGTGAAACAAATATTTAAATAACCCGTGCAACATGGCTCATTCAAACTTCACAGTTTCTTCTCTGAGGCAATGTTTTTTACATTTCTCTTTCTCCAGGAATCTTAGGCTATACACATTTACACTGTAACAAACCTTTTTTTGTTTTTTCCAGCTCCTTCTCATTTGTTTATACCCTCCAGTAAATACATTTTTCATGTGAAGGTTTTTGTGTGTAGTCTGCAATGACAGATTTTTACTATAGGAGTGCCTGACTAACCTGGATGTAGCACATAGCTTGGATAGCAGTGAAAGCTGTGCATTCCACCACAGTGAAGATTCCTCAAAAGAGTAGATGCTAGATGCATTTTGTCTCTGAAGCTCCCAAACTATGTGCACGTATGATTTAAATGTACCTATATGCAAAAGAATTCTTACTTCTGACCATTAGAACTGTATTTTGGGGTCAAATTCTTATTTGTAATCAAATTTCCTACTAAGTTGGCAATGGCCACATGAGACTTCAGATTCTAAATGGCAGCCCATACCTATACTCAAGCAGATTTCTTCTGTGAAGAGGAAATCTAGTAACACCACTAGACAGTGGTATAAATAAACAGCAAACTCCTATAGAAGATAATGGCAAGATAATGGCTCTGAATTTCCTTTCTAAAGAAATTCATCTTCCTACTGAATCCTTATAAACTCAAGGGAAAATCAATATTCAAATGATGAAAAAAAGATGTGTACACCCTTCTGTTTTAGCTGTTTGGAACTGTCACTACTGTACTTAAAACTCTGTAAAGCCTGTGACTGGTATTTTTCTTCTGTGGGCAATCTGTGTGCAAATTACTAACAAACATATAAATTACTGCCTAGCTGTTTTATAAAATAGTAACTGATTCCACCTCTGAGAATTCACATTAACAGCTGGGAATTTGGAGAGGAATCAAATACAGAGAGATTTTTTCAAGTGCCTCAGAAAGGAGTGACATTGACAGAATCCTGTTTGCACTAGTATTCCTATCACCTGCAAGAATAATCTATCCTTGTATTACATATTGCCTTATTAAAAAAAAAGTTATTATCAGTTTGACATATGGTTAACAGAAATATTTGCAATATTAATGCAAACCTAATTTGAATAACCAAATTCTGTACAATTTCAGTGAGAATTGCTTATTTATACTGGAGAATATGATTCCTCAACTTTTCATGCCTCTTATGCCTTAGCATTTTTCTTTGTGAAAATAACAAATTAATAGAACAAGAGAAGTTAAACAAGAATGGCAGTCTGAGAATGAGGTCAGAGTCTATTTCACTGCGTTGCTCTGATATGTAACCAATGTTAATATAGATTTCTGTCTTATATACATAGTTTTCCCATGAAACTGTCCAGCTTGCTTTTTTTTTATTTTTTGTCAGTATAAAGCTTTCTAAATCTGCATTCAGATACTAAAAATAAATCAAAATCCACATACAAAACAAAACAAAACAAAACAAAACAAAACAAAACACCACAATAACAATAACAATAACAATAACAGAAAAAAGGAGGTTGAATTCCCATAATCATTGAATTCTGAAGTCTCCCTGATGTTTTATTTATGTCTTTATTTTGGATGCAGAGAAAGTTTTGGAATTTTACAATTAAATGTCTTCTGTTTAGACTCATGAGTGTTGGGAAGACATTTCTTCAATCTTCAAAACCCAATTAATGTTTTAATAACTAGATGTTTTTTCAACAAAAAGAGACCAATGAACATAAAACCTGCATTTTTATGTGTTTGAAAAATTTATTGAACAGTAAATAAGTAATCATAATAGTGAGGGATAGAGAAGTTCAGTCTGCTGGACACATTTTTTCAAGATTTGGAAAAGAGTTTGCCACAAAAGATAAAAATTCTGCCTCTACGACGCTTCCAGGGAGCAGGACAATGAATCACAAACTTTACTCCTCTTTTTAAGATGAGATGTGTAAATATTGCTTATATTCATAACAAGATGGAACCTTTTCTGAGACTCACCCTGCTCACTCACTTGGCTTTTCAAATTATATCTCATGAAGTTTTTCTCTAAACAGCTAATGGTTTTTGGCTTTTATTTTAGCCATATTTTATTTCCACTGAAAACTTTGTCAGAGGTGTTCACTTTCATGTACTTCTGACAGAGATATCTTGATCTCTGAGAAAAGTAAAGTTTCACTTTTGTGTCACCAGGAACTTGGAGACATTGTAAAAAGTGAGTTTAGTGCTTTTAATGATTAATACACTGGAAGTCAGAAAACATTAAAAACCCATAAAATAAAGAGAAGGTCCTTAGTTTATAAGGTTCTGCCTTAAAGAGTTTGAAGGAAAAACTAGAAAGATATACCAAAGAAATAAAGTGTTGTACACCTTTTGCAGTCACAAATTGGAGGCTGAGTTTGCAGACTAAACACCAAATTCTTGCTTCTGAATCAATCCTTTAGTCCAGAAAGCAGAACAGTGGAAAGCAAAAAGACATAATTCATGGACGCTGAGACTAAACAAATATCCGCTATATTTTGATTACCTGTAAGAGACAATTTCTGATTACTAGAAACATGTTGTGCTGTTTCAGGTTTTGTAGTTCAACAACTGAATAGAGCAGTGCTTTAAAATAAGGGAAGCTTGAGGCATTACAAAGGTAATTCCTTAAAAAAACCCACAATTTTAAAATGAAGTACCTGAGCTCTCTTCCAATCTTCTTTTTCTTCTGACTTTAAAAATGAAGTCATTTAATTTTTAAAGGCTTGGTTTTTGTGTAAACACAACACAACACAAACATTTTTTTCAGTAAAAAAAATACATAAATTACATTCATTTTGCAACACAAACATTCAATAAATGAGCTAGAAAGATCCTTGTTTACTTCTGTTATCTCCCATATTTAGAAGAAATATTTCTGTGTGTTTGTATCAAAAGACCTTTCACTGAAGCCAGTCAACAAGCCATTTTTATTCTTTTCCACCTTCATAGTTTAAAGGCCCATAGTAATAAATGAAAACACATAAAGGCATTTCTTAGAAAAAAAAAAAAAAACCTGAGGCAGCAAACAAAAGTAAAATACCAAATAAGATATACCTGAAAAGGTTTAATGAAAAATATGCCTGGAAGATAACTTTATTTACCAACTTTTTATTTACCAAACTTCTTTCTTGACATGCATGATAAGCATGCAGAACTCAAACCATTTTTTATGATGCATTAGATTTGTTTAAAAGTCTACATTATAAATCAGAATTCAAATAAGTTTTTAATTGTAGGCAACAAATCCCAGGTGTATGATGGTAATCTACAAATTTTTAATACAAAAAAAAAACTATGCCTTAAATACTTTTCTTATACAGTCAAATAAAGCAAGTCTTAAGGTAACTTTAGTAATAAATGAGGCTTGAAATATTACCTGCTACACCTATTTCATTCAGCTAATGATGAACATCAGTAGGAATATTTTTATAAACAGACACTGGGGCTTTTTTGACATCTTGTTAACTCAAGGTGCTGGCATGCTGCATAAAATACATACATTTCAACCATCTAAAGTCATATTTGCTCAAATTTCTCTCAAAAAATCCCTTTTCTTTCCAACACATCTACAGAGGAATCAGAAGTGCCTCCTTGTGGGGAGCAGGGCATGGGGACAGGTGATGGAGCCTCTGTCCTGAGGGCTTCCCAGCAGAGCCAGGCAATATCCTGCCTATGGTGCCTACCTGGACTTGGATGACAGCCCCAAGATAGCTGCAATAGATATGAACTTGAAATTTAGGATGAAGACTTCTTGTGAACTGTAAGGAGAAATAAAGTTTTAGAAAATCAATATTCTTTGGAAGAAAGCTCTCCCTCTCAGCCTAATTCTAATATAGACACAGAAGAAGAAAGTATTTATTAACTTGTTACCTTTTTATCCTCCTACTGAAAATCAAATTGTAAAGTGGCAAATACACATGCATCTTTTCAGAGCATATGAAAAATATTTAGAACAAGAGGTTTAAATATATCTTAACTAGAAAACTTCCAAAGATACCTAAAACTTTAGGGTAGCTGTAGCCCTAGATGGGCACATAGGATCCTGATTCCCAACATTAGAATCTAGTCTAAAATATGCATTAATACTTTTTGTAAAGTATCTGCTTCCTGATTCATTAGAACAAAACAGGTTTACATCAGCTCTAGATCTTATTCTTTATAATTCCATGTGACATATTTTCTGAACTAAAATGGACTCTGAGGAGGTGGCTTCTGCGATTGCTACGAAGTAAATTGACTCTGAGAGCCTTTAGCTGCTGGCTAGTTGCTTTAATCTGGAAATCAATCTTAGTTAATGAAGAATGTTAATGAAAAAAATCCCAAAGAGCTCTGTTCTCTCCTGTCAGGTCTATGAACTCTCCATCTGACTCAGTCTGAGCTATTGAAAGAGTTTAGTTCCCTACCTGAAGTGTGAGCTTCATGTAAGGAGAGACAATCAATTACTTCACATGCAGAGTCCAGAAACCTTCATCACTTTAGCTGGAATTCCTGTCTAACCAGAAGCAGGTATAAAAAGTTAACTAATTGATAGAACCCTGTTATTCAGGTTCAGAAGAGAATTGACCTTTATTCCAACAAGAACACAAATAATCTCTGTTTACGCACAGTGAAGCGTTGCATCGTTCTGTTCAGATTTTGGGCAACAAAATAGGCTATTGAACAATGGATCAGAGAATCTTCATGAAGACTAGAGGATTTTTAGGTGTGTAGGAAATAACAAAAAAATACAAAAGTCATAAAGAAAAGTCATTAGTAGATCTAAGACCCTTATAGAGGCATAAAATTTCATCGTGAGGAGAAAATATCACTGTTTGTCTCATAAGGTATATAAAAACTTAGAGAGACTAAATTGAATTGAACACAAAGATGGAGCAATGCCATAATAGAGAGTTGTTGCAGACTACAGGGTTGCAGTTTGAAACTGAGAAAGAAAATTCAGTGCAAGACAATTTTGCTGAATAAAACAAACAAAAATTATTTTTATGGCCATAATTCTTTTCTAGAATACTTTATTTAACCTGGATGTGTGTAGGAAGAGCTCATTTTTATAATCACTTTTTGATGTCATCCATTTGGAATCCTTCCAACTCGGTCATTTTGTTTGGTATAGCCTGCCTTAACCAGTTATGTCTCAAACAAAATCACTAGCCTGAGTTCGCAAGGCAGCAAAAGTGATGCTTTAAAAGCTCATTTGCTTTCTATATTTCCAAGTGTGGTATACTGAAAATGCAATTTATAGTTCTATTTTAAGGATAAGCAAAGGTTCATATATGCTGTTGTCCCTTCTGAAGATGCAGCTTCAGACACAAGTAACATCTCTAATAGACTTAATCATCTTCCCTGACGTAAAAGAAAACTTCAAGGCTTAATATTAACTAAAAGTTACTGAGAAGGTTTACCCTATAAAATTTATCACAGGGTAAAGGAAAAATATAAAGGGAGGTCAATAAAAAGGAAAGCTTTTTTACAGTTTTCAAGTTCTAATGCTTAAATTACCATCTCTTCAAAACATTTAAAACAATTGGTTGTTCTTTGCCACGGTATCAGGGCAAAGGATAAGTAGCAGATAACTCTGAAGCCTACAGCTCTAGGCCAATATCATCAATACTGTAAAAGAGTAATTCCAAGTAATAGAGACATTAGGTGAGTTTCTTCACAGGACAAAATTACCAGGAGAAGCTCCAAAGCTCTGAGATTACACTGCACTGGTCTCCGGCTTTGACATGGGAACACAGTTCAAGAAAGCAAAGAAACAAAAATCTCTCAGATGAGGAATTTATTTTAAAATTTTTAAACGTAAATTCCAGGTTGTTAATCAGAATAGTATTTCACAGGTAAATACAGGAAGCTCCATGCATGGTATGTGTGAGGCTGAAGATCCAAAGCCTACTTTTTCTACTACAGAGGAGTGTGGGCTGTCCACAGCACAACACAGGGTAGTCAGATGTGGGAAGGTGAATACAGAGTTTTTATACTGATTCCATCTCAGGCATTGGAAAAATGCCTTGCAGTCTTAGACTCACAGCCATTTAACCATATTTCAAAGTACCTCTTCAGCACACATGTGCATAAACTGTATTGCCACAGAACAAGGATTAATCTCCATATAGTGGTGGAACACAACTGCTAAGAGCAACGAAGATTAACATTTTGAAGTTATTAAAAATCAACATTTTTTTTGTTGTCATTTTGTATTGTTTGGGCTCTTCCTGATCAAATTTGACCAGTTATTTTGCTTTGTTAGTCATAATATATTATACATAATATTATATTAACTATAATATTATGAGATTATATTATGAGATTATATAGATTTCCCCTTTTTTCCCTTTGTCTTTTAGACCCAAAGAGTAATCAAACTTCAGCAAAAACTCCCCCAGCTTTTGTAAAATCATATACCAACAGAGTATTTGGTATTGGAAAACCCTTAAGATGTCTTTTTGAGTTGAAGGATGTTTAAGAAACAGACGAAATATTTCTTACTATGAAGTTAAAATTTAAATTTAAAAAAAAATTTGTTTTCCGTATACACACACACACAGAAACATACTCAGATACAGATGGTCCCCACTACTGCAGACTGCTGGAAAAGAAAGAGGTCACATGTTTGAATACACACACTTATTCAGTGTATTTATCTTCTCGTACAGCAAGGTCAGTAAACACAAAATCAAAGTGGAGCTACTAATGGCCATTATTACTTTAGTTCAGCTATCACTATACTTGACATTCAGTAACAAAATTCATTCAGGAAGTTGTATAAATGTTTTCAGCTTTAATTACTTCAAGCTGCCAAAGCATAAATTCTAAATATATTTACTTGAATCTTTACTACATCTTAGAAAAATCTTCAAGTTTTATAAAAAAAATTATGTTTCTCAGACCTTATTTATTTATAAAATTAATTAATCTGGGAAATATATGTTACTTCTGTTACAAATCAATATTTTTTCCACTTTATAGGTAATGTATAAAATACCATGAAGTAATTTTATAGTAAAATAAATTTTACTCTGCCAACAAGAACAAATTCTACCTGCAATTTGATACATGAATGAATATAGTATACTTGAAATCAAGACCAGATTTTGATTTAGCCACATATATTGAAGCTTAATATCCTGTTAAAATTATATTAATCTGTGGTTACTTCAAGGTCTCTAAACAAAACGAGCTCATAGGTAAAGCTGTCAAACCCCAACACCACCAAAAAAAAAATCAAGAGTTTTTTTTACTCTTAAAAGAGAGCAGCTAGCTCACCTGTTACTCAGAAAGTCTGAGAACCTCACTCTAATCTCTGAAATGAGCAGAACTGAAAAAAAAAAAAACTGAAATGAACTCTGATATTACCAGATACCTTTGTTAGTGTTTGCTTGCCAGATATAATTTGTAATGATGAAAGTGCTCTTGTAAGTGCTTGAAAAAATTAAATCTAAATCATCTCTTTTAAATCTACGTGTATCATCACTTCCCCATGTCCAATAAAGACGTCATAAATTTTCCCATGGGAAAAAAAAAATTAAATGTGGAAAGAAATGTTACTGAGTTTCTGACAAAAGCAAATGTCTTTGCCTTTAGCTCAGCTGTTGTCACTGTCTGTTTGAGCTGTATGATTTCCTCAGGTTTAATCCATCTGGAAGCATTGATATACATATATGTGGTATGAAGTCATTGACATTTATACTGAGATCTATTCTATTTGCTGCCTTCATTTACAATTATAATTAATTCTTCCTTAACTGGCACCTAAACTTTATATCTTGAGGAATCTTCAAAGGCAAATGCCTTCTCACTCCAGATTTAGAAGTGAGTTCTCCTTCTCAGTTTCTTTGCTTTGATGAGATGATACTTTACACAGATCTCAGCACAAAAACAGGGTTAGCAAAAGCAATTACTAATACCTCTTCACCAAAAAAAAAACCAAAACAAAAAAACCCCACAACCCTGTATTCTTATATTCATGTAGTTTTTTTCTTTCTGTCTGCAGTCATGTACAAAGAACACATTCACATTGATCTGAGGACTCAAAGAAAGAAGAGCAGTCTTTAATACTTGAGATCACTGGCCCATTACCTGGAAAACATATGCTTTGTTTGAACAGTCCTATGACTAACCAAAACCTTTCATTTCCATGAAAAAGAATTTTTTTTTTTTTTTTACATAATATAACATACTTTTATGCAACCATTTGCCCAATTCTTGTCTTCACAATTTTCTCAAAACCTTAGTAGCTTTTCTCAAAAGCTGAGGAGACTGATAGATTCAGTAAACACTAAAGTAATTAGCACAAAATACATGTCTGGTTAGTTGCTTTAAACTTACCTGTGTCTAGTCCTTTTACAGAGTTATGGTCAAAGAGTTCGATGATCAGGTCAACATCACTATGTCACTAGCTTAATTCCTACAAAATTGTTTAAGATAAACACATATAAGTCCTTGAAATATGAGCAGAAATCTGTGCTTTCTCCCTTGAGATAATAAAGTCAAATGTTTCGGAAGAATATGGATAAGACAGTAAGCTCCTTCAGACTTTTTTTCAATAACTTCTCTGAGTCACAGGACCTTCTCTGACCTATTTGTTTCTGCTTATCCTCATCACATAGCTGACATATTGATGTGTTAACACCTGTCTTCAGGCTGTATTATCCGGTGTTTGGATTTCAAAAGAGAATATACTCAGATTTTTTCTGTGCTATTCTTAAAACAGAAATGTGTTCTTCTCAACACTTTGAATGGGAGATTTTGCTATATAAGTTTTGTGAATGACTTAACTTGCATTCCATATCCTGTGGCACGTGAACTTACCATGTAACATGGATCATACAGCAGATTTGAGCAGACAGGATGCAAAAATCATAAACAAAGAGGAGATTGCTTCACATTTCTGAAGGTTGCCAGGTGAATTCGGATGTGGGTTACTACAGGTCTTGTTGCTATATTCACTTTCTTCCTTGATTTTTCCTGGATTTTAATATGCACTTTCCATCTCTTACTTATCATTTTTATTTAAGTAAATTTCATTTATCTTTTAGACACATTTATTCTTTATCCTGTGGTAACTGGAAGTGTTAACAAATAGACAGATCCTTCAATCTTGATTTCAGTACTGTTATCTTTCTGTGTGCATTAAGCCACAGCTGGATTTTGCAGTGCCAGCAAAACCAGGGATTCTCTGTTACTTAGCTGCAATTCATGCTTGAAATGCTGGACTACCAGACATCATCTCCTCTCTTTTGATAAATGCCATAGGAAGACTTTCTAAATCCTTGTTTTCCTCCTAGAATTCCTTTTGCTGCCTTACTCTCTGCCCTGCTCACCTAACTGCCTTGGGCAGCACATGTTCATAGGACTAGGGTGTGGACTTGTGGGCAGTGTTCACAGGGACCACATCAGGTTTCAAGAGTACCCTGCTTTTTTCTCAGCCTGCTGCTTCTCACAATGAGTAATCCTGACCCCTATTTGGCTGTGTTTGAAATCACACTGGATAAACCTCTTTAGATTTTTTTCTTTCTATATTTTTTCTCTACACATAAGCTGACAGCTAAAAAGACCCATTTGTAGGTATAATCCTAGCAGAAACTCCCTTTTATTATTCCTTTCAGCTACACTCAAGCATATAATAATTCCTCCTCTATAAAGTACCTGTACATGCTTTGGTCCGGTATTCACCCATTACTAATAGCTGTACAATCTTATTTTGTTTATGACAGAATATGGTCTTGGTTTTTATGCTTCTGTATTATGCAAATAAATACATGTAATCTCTCTACCTTGTAGACTGAATACAAATTATTTCCCTGTCCTTGAATTCAATAAATGTTTTAAAGAGCTTTTACGAAGACATATCGTATAGATATTCATAGCAAAGGAAAAAACATTTAAAATCTAATATCTTAATAATGTAGACATATGTCCTTTTTCTTACTTATATCTCTTGTCTCAAAGTTGCTTATTTCAAATGTCTGAGGGAATAGACTATCTGAGCTTGGAAGGAATGAAGCTATTTCTTCCTCTGTGTTTTATTTATAAACATACTTTCTTTTCTCTTGTCTACTTCTTTATAAGCAGCATTGTGGCTTCACTAGAAATACTCAAATGAATCAAGAGCACGAGAACATTTGCATTTTTAATTGCACATTTTCCTGCACAGTAATTCAGATAATAAAGCCTCCTCCTAGGAGAATCACTGCAACTGGACTAGCTGCTTAATTCTTAATGACCATTTTTAAATTAAGCATGAAGCATCCAAAATTAAAGTAACCTCCAAACCAGTTAAACTATGTCTTTGCCTCATTCCAATAAAGGTGCTGGGAAGTTGAGACTAATGGTCATACCCTTCATTCTGATTGTTCTTCAAGAGCCCACTGCAGCCTCGGTGCTCCATCCCCCTTATCGTTCTCCCTGGTGTTAACACTGATTTATACCTAAATCATTGCCACTGACAATTCATCCAGATAATTTCAATTTGCTGCTAATCAAATAACCATTAGTGTGAAGTGACATGCACTTTCATGATGGATGCAGTGATTTAAACGTGGGAAGCAGGGAACAGGGAGAACATAAATACCCATAAGTATTGGCTCATGCTGCTTCAAGGTCGCTTACAAGTGGACAGATTCAGTGATTGGGTGATGGTAACAAAGAGCAGAAAATTAGGCAAAATAATACACATAGTGGGGTTTAGAGAGTATTGTGACCCTTTTCCTGTAGTCCTGCCAGGAAGCAACAAGGGCAGGTTGCCCTGTAGAAGGCAAGTCAAGAGTTGAGCATCACAAGGCAGGTGCAGGCAGCAGTCTCCCTGAAGTGGAGCCAGGCAAACAAGCCAATAAGCCAGGGTCCAGATCAGGCCCAGTGATCCAGGGACGAGGATCAGCCAAAAGTCCAGCAAACACCCATCAAGTCCATAGCCAGGAGAAAGGCCCAAGGTCAAACCAGAAAGCCAAGTCATCCAGCTGGGATGAAGGCTGGGACAAGGGCGGAACGTGATGGGGCACAGATGGAACATCATTGTGTCCACAGACTAGCTCAGATGGGGATCAAGTACAGGACCCTCTGATCTTGGTCACTGCCCCAAGCAAAGGTGGAGGGAGCTGCTGCTAAGGCTTCTTCTGACTGCTCCTTCAAAAGAGCCCTTTTCAGTGAGACGGCCTCCAAAAATCAGCCAAACTCCTACACGGGAGAAGGGGACCATACTCTCAAATACACTTCAAAAATCACAGAACTGAATGAAGTATAGTATCATAGAGCAAGAATACTCATTTCCATATTTCTTTTCAGGTTTTGTAGGGAGCAGGATTGTTAATTAAAATATGAAGGCCAAACAAGCTTTTCTAAAAGTGGAACTTTGCTGTAGTAAAGTTGATAAGTTTTGTGCACTGCACTGCACTCCATGCAAATACAAGGTGCAACAGATGAGCATCTGCATATTTGCCTGTTTTGAATAAGGCAGCAGCATTTGTCTGTTGCTGTAAAACTGTTAGATTTAAATTTGTGTAAAACAAAATAAACAGCAAAAATACATCAATAAGCATTCCTCTCCATATAAACTAAGACTGGGCAGTTATTTATAATATCTCCAAAATATTTAATCTCAATATTTTAAGAAATGTCTGTATTTGAGGAAATAACAAAACTCATACTGAATATATTTTAAAAATGAAAAGTTAAACTCTTTTAAACCAGGTGCTTTAGTACGAGTGTTGTACAAAGAAGTACTGGAATAGCTCAAAGCAAGATCTGCTCCAAAGATATCCACAAAGTTATTTCGAATTTCAGTAGTAACCTTGTTTTCTATATAAAGCAAAGCCTTGTTGCAAATGTTGAAGGTGTGACCACAATGGACATTTGTGCGTACAGAGAAAACATGTTTTTGTGGAAGAAAACACTTGAAGTTACATCTCAACATTCAACACAAAGAAACCCACAATCCTACTACGTTTTACCTGGAATGAAAGCCATGTCAGAGATATACTGAAGTACTGTTTTTTAATTCTCCTGGGCAGTGAACTCTTCACAAAATATAGAGACTAAAACTACATGACGTTTCTTGTCTAATTCCCAGACTATTAATGTTTAAATGTGCAGATGAGTTGAATTCCATCTTTCACTAGATTTTAGGCAACAGCAAAGTTTAGATTTAATCAGTTTAGATTTATCAGCATGTTGTGGAAATTGAAAAAAAAATTGTCTTGATTTAGACACCTTTTATTCAGTAACTACATATTTAAAGTGATTTGTCCTTCCAAACATGGTGTTGTAAATTCTTTTTTCATTTTTTCGCGCATTATTGGGAAGAAAAAAATCTGTAGCAGAGAAGGAATGATAACAGTAACTTCTTCTGACCTTGCAGAAGATTCATAAGAGGGATTACTTATGAAATTGTAAAGCTTCAACAGCATTATTTTTGGGTGACACTGTAAACCATCTGTGTTTTTTGCAATTGTTCAATACAAAAGAGGGGAAAACATATCTCAACTAGGAGTGGCAATCAATTAAATGAAACCAAAACCAACCCCAGAACAATGCAGGATTTCCTGCTTTCCCATTGCAGCACATTGAAGTTTTATTGTTTTAGAAGAAAGTGGATACTTCTTTTTATAGCAATATTCTATTATGTGTCTTGGAGTTATGTTCATTTACATCACAATCTTTTTTTTTTTTTTTAATCTAAAACTCCTTCACTGAGAGCTCAAACCTTCTGAAAGTTCTTTATTCTGCCATATCTCAGTCCTGCTTTAGTAGCAGTGCTCAACCATTTTTGGCAGATATCCTGCAGAATTTTTATTAAGCCCATCTGTTCATATCTCCCCCTTTAGGAGAAGTCTGTATTTTAATAAAGTCATTGTTGGGATGAAGATAAACCAAAACTGAATGAAATAAAGTCATTTTTAAAATACATACTATTTTTTCCCTCATGATACTGAATTTTTCTGTTAACAATTATGAAGAATAAATATTTTAAAACCAACATGAGCTACATACAAATTATATATATATATATATATATATATATATATATATATATATATATAAGTATATAAGGTAGTTTTCTTCAGCAACAGGGTCGATAGAGAAGTATATTATAGGATTTGGGGTTTTGTTTGTTTCTGTTGTTGGCTTTTGGTTTTGTTTATTTGGTTTTTGCTTTGTTTTTTTTTGCGTTTTTTGTTAACTTCTAATATATTTCATGTAGTCTTGCAAATAATAAAGTTGGAAATACAGTCACCAAAATGAAGTAATATTACTCAACTAAGAATCACACATAATCCATAAATACAGCTGGAAATTTCTGACTTAAAATCAGGTAAATGAGAAAATGTTCCCTCTGTTACTGTTCATAAAAGTGTTGTGGCCGTAAGGCCAAACTTTGCTTTCTTATTCAGCACATTCAAGTTCACAAGCAAACAAACTACCATGGATTCTACACAAGTAAGTTGCAGCAAGGATTAGAAGGATTTTAATGATTCAAGCTATGCGCCTCATCTCTATTTTATGCACCAGCAATGACTCAATTCTGGAAAATAATGTGCATACTTACTCTTATTAATATATATAAAGTTCACAGTAGGATTAAATTATTCATTAAAGTTCTAAATTTGTACGGTCAGCTAAATCCTAGTAACCAAAAAAATCATAGAATTCAAAATATCTAATGAAAGGAGCATAAAGTGCAAATATCAAACACAGAAAGGTACTCAAAAAAAATAACAAAAGGATCAACCCATGAACAGCAAGCAGCATAAGGATAATTTTAGAAATGCAGCGTTTTTTGCCAAACTGTAAAAATGAATGTCAAGATAATTTGTCCTAAAAATGTCAAAACCCTGGATGTATAGTGCCCCCTCTCAGAAAATTGAAAGACAGAAACCTTCCAGAGTCTTCACTTGAGAAACCTGGGGAATAATGTGAAGCAGGTGCTCTTGAGCAAACATTAAAGCCTGATGCTAAGAAATTAGGAGGAGCCAGTGTTAATATGAAAATATTATCAACAAATACAGAGATTGTTTAAGTACAATCTTGTCAGCAAGAGCAAAAGCACAAAAATATAATATGTAAATCTGCACATTTAAGAAGTGGGTTTGGATATAAAATTTACTTTTTAACTGATGTTTTTGACAGCATGTGATGTCACTTTTTGTGTAGTACTGTGACAAATGCCACTGGTGAGTGGATCACGGTTTAACAAAATAAAGACAGTTTGTGAGATGATCAAAATTACCAAGAACATTTGAAGAAAAGTCATTTGTGAAGCCAGAAATATGACAAGTTATTGGCTGGTACAAGCAGAATTTCTCTGCAGTCTTCTGTCCCTTGAACAAATATGCAATAGCAATAAAAAAGGGGATGGAGAGAAGCTGTTGTCAGAACCACACAGGAAATATGAGGTTTGTCAACACAGTCCCAAAGCAAGACTCAAAGCAGCAGGCTGCTCTGAGGAGTGTCCCAAAAACTGAAATGGTCCTGCTATCCCAGAGAGGAAATAATTATCTACATGTCTGAGAGAAAGAAATATATTCAAGAAATCCCTTTGATGAAATCTAAAATTGTGAAAAACCAAAAATGTGAATGAGCAGTGTAAGACATGCAAGAATAAATATATAAATGCTTACAATTTCGGACTGCTGTAATGCCTGCTTTGGGCAAGGTGTCCATGTGCTTCAGTTTCCAGATGTGTTTTGCACTCTGCTCAAATAAATAGATGATTTGTTTATAAAAAGAGTGTAAATAATAGCACTAGTAGTATTTACCATTACAATCCATGACAGCTGGAAAGAAAGACTTTCTTTCCAGTGAAAATAAGAATTAGAATGTTACCTACCCTTAGGAACAATTTCTGATTTATCACTTTATGAGATTTAAACCTCTTCAATTTCTAATACTGAAATTTTTGATTTAAACTTCAGAAGGCAAAACAGACTTTTCTGCCTTGCTATCCTTCCTTAAGCTGGTGTTTACAGAAATGCTAGAGGCAAACATCTTCTTGGTATTCTTAGGTTTTAAAGTGGGCTGCAGCTCCAAGCAAATGCTGCGTGTGATCCACTTTCTGCTGAGATCAGTCCCCAGTCTGAAGTTTACTAACCGCATTGATAATTAAACATTAGCATTTCCATCACGGGCCATGAAATCAATTGATTTGTTATCTCTGCAGGTCTATCTGATAGTGAAACTAAGCCCCTTTTAAGTGTTTGAGTGATGTCAGCGTGGGATTAGTTAAACAGCAAGCAGATGCTGCAAAGGCGTGCCCAGAGAGACAGGAGCAGCAGCAGCGAGTTCATCTCCAGGCAGGAGCACACTTACTGGGGCTCTGGAGGAGTCAAGGTCAGGACAAAAAGAGAGAAATCCATGCAATAAGAGATTACTTCCCGGGGCTATTCCTTTCTTTGCAGATTGCAAAAATTCTTTATAGGTGTAGCTCTGGGGATTTATATACAGAAGACTTTTCATTTTCTTTCTCTTTTATTTTTGCTTCTGCCAGAGCTCCACATTGAAATGAAAAACTTTAGCAGTGCAGAATGGATTAATACAGGATTACAAGAAGAAGATTATATTTCTGGGTCCTCTCATCTCTTTTTTATAATGTATATACCAATATTACATTTCACATATTCAAAATGACTCCTTTATGCAGAGCCATATGTTAAAATAGCTGTCAAAAAAAAGCAATTTTTTAAAAGTAGCTGAGATTTGTGAAGAATTCTAAGAAGATTTACCTATCCTACAAAGAATGTTAACAGGGCTATTCATTAAAACTCTCGAATAATTTAGGATTTAAACGTGTCCTTACATCGTGCACACTTTCTATTTGGCTTTTGGATCCAGTATTACCTGACATAATATTTCTTTCTTTTCTTTCTTCAAATACTTCATGCCCTCTGACATTTTTGTGTAATAGAAATCCCAGCACAAAATATCACAGTCTCCCTGCTCCTTTTATCCTAAGAACATTATTTCTCTAAGCTTTTCCAGTCACAAACATTTGGTAATCTGAAAGGTCTGATTTTACTCCTACTGAGATTCATTGAAAAACTTCAAATAACAGTCAAACAAGCTTTCCAGCTTTTTGGAAAGCCTTTAATCCAGAATATTTTTAAAAGGAAAAACTCCTGTGTTCTTGAAAAAAGTAAAATAAAAGTAACTTTCATAGAGTTGAGACTCACAAAAATGGTTAAAAATGGTGAAATAATTCTTCTGCTTTTGCATGTTTTAATTCACTTAAACATAACAAACTGTGAATTCTGTTTTTTACCTAAGACATACATTAAGCCTCACAACATAAATGGCTATTGTTACAGTCTGGTTGGATTAGTTTCTCTCTGCAAAGAACTGTACTGAGACACTTGTCCTTACTCCCCTGTGCTCTACTCCCTTGTGCTACCAGTCTGAACACTGGTATCCAACAGTTATTCTTTCCTCTTTTTATCTTCTTATCTTGCCTGATGAATTGCTAAATTTAAAAATCAAACATACTGCTTTTTGCTTGATCCTCCAGAGAGAGTTAAATCTAAGAACTCAAAAGGAGTGATAAATATCAAATTCAATTAGAAGATTTTTTAGCATAAAATAATCTTTCTACTTCTCTAAGTACAAGCAACAGAAATGTGGTAAACCCTAGGTTAGACCTAATTTCTCTTTCTCACTTCTGGGCAGAAGAGCTATTAATGTAGATATTTTCTGTGGTAACATAATCAGTAATTTTTCGTGGTATCATAGGATCATAAAATGTTTTTTGTTGGATGGGACCTAAAAGATCCCCTATTTTGAGAGCCTGTGACATGATCAGGGACACCTTCTACTACACCAGGTTTCTCAGAGCCCCATCTGACCTGGCCTCGAACACTTCCAGAAATGGGGCATCCACAACTTCTCTGGGCCATCCGTTCCTGTGTCTCACCACCCTTCGAGCAAGGAATTTCTTCCTAATATCTAACCTAAACCTATAATTGTTCAGTCTAAACCCATCCCCCTTTGTCCTGTCACTATATGCTCTTGTAAAAAGTCTTTCTCTGTCTTTTTTGTAGGCTCTCTTCAGTACTGGAAGGCCACAATTAGGTCACCCCAAAGCCTTCTCTTCTTTTTAAAGGAAAGAGTGAATGAGCAGTCACAGAAATAAAGGTTTTATGGAAAGTTCCTGACATTCATTTTGATAATCCATACCATGAAAGAGATGTGCAAAACTGAAGGTCAGCAGTGAAAAAAATATAGAGAAATACATTCACTCATGTAACTACTGCATGCCATACATCTCTGCATCATGCAAGTATTGGGATAAAAATTGTTTCTTTTTGTGTTAGAGAAATTTAGGGAGAACACAAAAATACCCCCTATTTTTTCTTTCTCTGAAATCAGCTGTTGAAAATTTCCTTCTGGCTCTTACCACTATTCTGCCAGTTTTCACTCTGACCTTCTCAAACCTGAGCCCATCAGTCAGGGATCCTGCCAAAGATGCTGAGTGAGAGAGGACGAGTTCTCTTCATACACAAACTGCTCCATGCCCAAAACTAGAGAAAAAAAATTCTTCAATGACTCCCCAACATTAGAGAGTAATATTAGGGATTATGAGAACCCTTGCACATGCTGTACATAACCTATGTTCCTCTAACTCCAGTTTGTTGCACCACTGCAGAACAGGAGAAGAGGAGCTGTCACTCATCCATCTCACCTTTCCAGAAATCAAAAATAAATGTAGCATATATAAGCAAGGCCATTTAGGCTGCACTCATTTTTCTGAAATGAAAATTATTTTAAAAGCCTTTACCAGGAATAATATGAAAACAGTATCTAAACAAACAAGCGGCATTAGGTAGTCAATAATTCAATTAATCAGCCTCTGTAAAGTCAAATATACCAATAATTTATGCACCTACTGAAATGTGCAAGATCAGCATAGGAGTGATATGAGTCATATAGAAAATTTTGAACCCTATTCTGGGGTCGGCTGTCTGTCTCTGCTCCCAGACACGCTTAGGATGGTTCTTGCACGCTGGGCTTCAAAGGATGAGACTGGACGCTAGGTTTTTTCGGTCTTCAGTTTGTTTATTATCTCTTATCTAAAAAGTCCTTTCTCTGCCCGAAGGATCTGACCAGCACGGCAGCCAAAGGCACTCTGCCCACCCCTAAGGCGGCCGCATCTTTTATAACAAAAACTACGTATATCATATTTACATTTTTGTCCTCAATACTTATCATCTTTGTCACTAACTACACCCTCATCCCAGACCAATCTACAAGTGCTAACACCACCCCAGAAGATGGAAGACAGGAAGAAGAAGGAAAAGCCTGGTGGCACACCCTTATTCCTCCATCTTGTCTCTACCACCCCCCTGTACTGAAACTCTAAAATTTGTGATTCACCCTATAATAATATCTTCCCTTCACTATTTACACCTGAGTGGTTCTCGCATGTTCTATTTCCTCATACATCGGTGGCACATCTCTAGATGGATTAAAATCAAGCCACTAAGTGCTTTTGGCAACTCCCGAGCCCCCCAAGGGTTCTCTCGGTAGCTCTGGACATCAGGAGTGATGTGCTGAGCTCCCACACCCTATCTGTTACATTTTACATTAAGTCCTGGCACTTTGTACCCCATTAAGTATAAATAGTGTCATATACAAGAGTCCCAGGCACGATTCAAAATGTAAGACAGCAGAGCCTGCATGCAGATATCTCAATTAATTCCCAGATCCTCCTCTTTTCCACTAGCAAGAAAGTTGCTTCTCTGTTGCTGTGTCCTTAAGTGGTTAAATGATTAGTTGTTTATTTATTTTCACTGACCTAAACAATTCATTAAAAAGGTGTATATCTGCTTCCCCTGGGATCTCAAATCTAGGCAGTTGACTGGAAGAGTGTTGAATTTTTCTTATTGGATTAACTCCTTCTATCAGCAGACTTACATTTCTTTTTAATATTTTTTGATGTTTCTAAGCAGATAGAACCCATCTTTTATAACTGGCATGAGCATAAGCCTTTACTGACTTCCCTGTCACCTCTGCTTGCACAGAGATTAGACCTGTGCTTGCTTTATTTCAGGCTCTGCAAATTCAAGCAGAAGCAGATGCTTCATTTCACCTATCTAATCTTGGCTCACAATTTTCTCCTCACAAAACATTCTCTTGGGATAGAGAATGTTTCACTTCAGAAACTTGGGATACTTCTGTCTATCCAAAATTTTTGCAGTTAATAAAAAACAGTGTGTGGATTGAAAAATACTTACATACAATGAAGTTTCTGCAGAGCTCATTTTAGTGTGGGTTATTCTAACTGGATAGACAGAAAAAGCCTCATGAGTAATAGATGAGAGGAAAGAGACTGTTGGGGTTTGAAGTTAAAATTTCCAGTTCTTACACCAAAATTGCTGAACAAACTTGACCTGTGGCTCAAACACATAAGGAGCATAAAAGTTTGGGGTTTAGCTGTAGCAGTTCTATTTGTCCTGCAAATATCAGGCTGGGAAATAGGTCAAATCATTTTACTCTGCTCTCTTTCACTACTGTTCCTCAGTTCTGAGGTAAGGGAAATTCTTCAAGGAATAAGAGCAATCCTATCTTTTACATTTTAACCCATGATATCCAGGCAGAGATTTAATAATGGATAACACTATCTGGTCATGTTAATGATGGCAGCTCAGTCTGCTAGGCACTAAACTAAAAGCAACAACTAATTTAAAAGACACTGCATAGAGGAACTTAACATTTGCACTAAAAATTGTATCTCTTATGTTAGATTAAAAAAAACCCCAACAACCCAATAAAATAAATTAAAACCATATTGGTAAAAATATACATTGTATTTATGATGACATCAGAAAGAATTGTATGTGAATCATACTTAATTCACCTCAGCCTATTGCATGGTCCACACCTGGATATTTAAACCAGGGAAATAGAAAGGCTTATCTCCTTTTACTAAAATTCTGACCGAAGACTTCTAGACAGGTATTTCAGGCTTTAGAAACAAAAAGAAAACAAACAAACAAACAAAAAAAGAACAACCAAACAAACCAAAACCCCCCACCAAAAACCCAAACCAAACAAACAAAAAATCTGCCTGCCTCCAAAGAGTTGAGAAATTTTACTGCCTCAACAGCATTCTGCTTCAGGGAGGACTGGACACAATAAACCAAACATATAGCTTATTGCATTTATTTTGAGGGTAGTGATCAGTCCCATTCCTTGTCCTCTATTTATTGTCATTGTATGGCATTAGAAATGTATGTTCTTGGGCAAGAATAAGACTGCAGTTTGTCCAATATACTTAAAATATAGTCCAGATAGTGTATTTTTCATTAAAAGTTATTTTAGGCATTATTACTCTGAAAATGTACTTTTCATATGCTAGGGTCAGTCCATCATACATATACAATATTTTACTCCACATGTACTGAAACCAATGGGACCAGTAATAAACCAGAAACTGAGTAAGGCTGGCCTAATTTGGACCTTATACAATCATACTAAATATTTGTTTTGCTGAAAACAGGAAGGCAACAGACTCTGCATTCAATTTGGTCAGCCCTAAAACAGTGTAGTCTACCTGGATTCTTCTAGACTGTATACATTTTCTTTCCTTTTTCCAGTGTCTTCTCACTCCATTTTCATTCCTTTCTTCTGCTTATGAATGGTTTAAAGACAGCACTGTAATTAAAACCACATTTTAAAAACTTGACTATGCTTAAGATTTCAAAATATCTTTCTTTCATCCCATAAGGATAATTTTACCTTCCATCTCCCCCAGAAACTTCAGGTTTATTTTTCTTTATTTTTTAGTGTTTTCCTCTTCTAGTAATAACTTTTCCACATTCTCATTTCCCCCCCTCACAATATATCCTCAAATTATACAGACACTGATCCTTTCCCTACTTTTTCCTATGCTAACAAAACATGTCACCGCAACTGCGGTGTACATAGTCCTTGCAAAATAATTATCATTCCCAGAGGAATTTGTGAATCCCAACAGACAAAATTGAGTATTGCATCAGTCATGATAAGAAAAAAGATTTACCAAGACTGGTCTAAAAAAAAGGGGCATTATTTGTGCCCTGCATCTGAAGAACTGAAACCAGAATCAAAAAGTGTATGCAGAAAAAGGAAAGAGTTTTGTATGGTAAATTTAACCGTTTCAGATCAAGATAATTATGTTGTAGTTTTACTGATTTCACTGATGGATTTCAGTGAAATCAGTAAAACTACACTGTAAAACTACACAAAAGATGTCACTGATGGATTTCAGTGAAATCTTTTCAGGTAA